>NC_083786.1:10024267-10624267 GCF_015708825.2 Lethenteron reissneri | reverse complement strand
GTGGGCGTTGGTGGCAATCGCGCACGGGGACACGCACGGGACACGCTACGGGACACGCAGTGAGCTGCCCTCTTGCCCGCCGTCCTCGTCAGGCGCGCTCCTGATCGCGAGTCACGTGACCGATTGAGCAAGCAGAGGCTTTGCCATTGCACCATTGTAGAAACATGGATTTATTTTGTTGTTTTGCACCCCACCCCCCATATTCTCCCACCACCCACCCACCTTGTATTTACTTAACGTCAACAGTGGAGTTTCAGAGAAAGCACGGATTTTAAAACTTTACACAAACACGTTGCGAGCAAATCACCCAGAACGGTGGGACGTCCTCGTCAGACCTCCGAAGCTCGGCAGGTTTGAGCCTGGTTAGCAATTGGGCGAGAGGCTTCCTTGAGGGGGGGGGGGCGAGAGCGGCCTGCTACGAGGTGGCCGGGAGATGGTCCTACAACAATAGATTCTTAAAGTAAATCTGCGTGAAGCTTTTGGGTGTCAGAGCTTTCTCTGGGTAATCCAGTGTTCTCCCACGTGCCAACACTAATTAACGGAATTGGTTAAAAGTACCATTCAAAATCCAGGTCTCGTTGAGGCATTTGTGGATAAAGGACATTATTTTTTTAGACACATATACACAGAAATGCAGACTCAGACTATCAGAACAATTACCAACAATGTAAGTTGCGTAATGTGTTGTGAATTTAAATTTTCTGGCTAATGCACGTGGTCCAGTGGCGAGCACACTGTGCCATGGCTAAAATGAAGGGCGAGTGACGTCTGAATCGATCTTGAGCTCCCCTCTTCCCCAACCCGCACTGACAGGTGTGGTGAAATATGGTCCTCCAGTAGTTGATGGACAAACGGCTGAACAACATAATTATTTATCACGTTAAATTTATCAGCCCATCAGTACCATCTTCGTTTGAATTCACTTTCGAAAACGACAAAATAACTGCGTTTACTCGAGGGAAGCATTTATCGCCAGGTGTTTCCACTCCGAACAATTTTCATCTGGCCAGCGTGGAAGAGTAGACCAAATGCCATCTTCAGCTGTCGCGAGTAGAGACCCCTCCGTCAGCAGTGGCGTGAGCAGGCAAGCCATCTCAGAGATGCAGCGACATCTTTACGAGGCGAGAACACGGGAGAGTTATACCTTAATTGTTTACATTACAATCAAGGTACGGGGCCCACTCACTTGCTATGTCTTCGGATGAAAGCCTCTGCCCGATCATTTGTTGGTACGTAAGCTGATGAAGTGGAGCTCGACTTGTCCACAGAGCTATTGGTCTACGCGCGTGAACACTTTGATTCAAGGCCGTAGCCATGGAGTCAACATTCGGGGGGATTAAATCTTTCAGGGGGTCTGGGGTCCCCCCCACCAGAAAAATAAATATTATTTTGAAATCCTAGATTTGAAGCTTTCGTGACTGCAAGGATTCATATTCTTAGGTTGTTTCGGTAAAGTCACGTAGGTAAAACATTAAAATTAATAAAAGTAAAATAAAATAAAAATCACGACGTTTCGGTGGCAACACAAGCTTCCGTCTTCAGGTGGAACCGCCACAGCCACGACAGCTGTATCAAGTAAATGAGAGATTTCAGGAGCTACCACTTCGTATATATAATGGTTGGAGAGGGGGGAAAAAACCTAAGAATATTATTTTGAAACACGTTTCCTGCCATTTCCTGCCTAAAATATTAAAAAAATTAACGAACACATAGGATGGACTTTTTACGTATTTTTTTACAATAATGTCTAATAGTGTATTGTATTACATTGCTCTGTGTTTTCTTTTTTACATTTTCTTGTTTCATTGTATGTAATGGCAGATATTAGGGATTTGAGTTTTTCATCCAGCAGCAAATTGACAAAGGGGATGAATTGTATTAATACGGCGTATTATCAGTAGTCCATCCCTATGCTTTGTTTTCATATTCTTTGGGTTTTTCGGTAAAGCCACTTACAAAAATCAAAATCACGACGTTTCGATCACAACACAAGCAACCGTCGTCAGGTGAAAAAGAGGGAAATTTGCTGAGGCAGACTGTTAATAAAGGTTTAGAGATGGGCGGGGCAGCTACTGTTAATGTAGGAGCGAGTAGGAGAGAGCGAGTAGGAGAGAGAAATTTACTTGTAAATGTAAATGTGAGCTCGGCGAAGGTCAAGCTCGGCTAGGGCCCGATTGCCATTCGACGAGTGTATGAGGGTCTCCCCACGCTGTGCGGGCCGCGGGGGTTATTTCACCATACTTCACCTCGCTGGTCAGTACGGATTGTAGAAGGCGGACTCCTGGAAGCAGAGAAGTCGTGTGCAGTACAGGGTGGTCCAATATCTTGTGACCCTCAATTAATTGACCCTTTAACGTTTTTTTATTGTTAAATAAACTTGACTTAAAAAATAACATTACGTTTTTAGTTAATTAAATGGGGGGGGGGGGGGGGTCACAAGGCATCTGGACCACCTTGTGCAACGACGGAATTTTCCGTCCCGGCCTCTGCCACCCCCACCACGTGGTCCCGCACAGCTCTACGACGACCTGTCCGTCCACGGTGGTAAAAATTGAAAATAATATTGCGTTATGTCCACGAACAAAAAATCAAAATGCTAATACATTGGTGCAACAACTTGGACGCGTGACGCACCATCGTAAACGCGGTCGCACTTCGTAAAAACGACAACGCAGCGCCAGGGACAGATGTGCGCTTGCGATAACTAAGGAGGAGGCCGCGGCGAGTCGGCACGCGAATTCCGTGGCATTACTCTGACAATAATAAAAACGCTCGCGCAAGCCACTTTGGTCGACTGCGCAACAAGCGTCTGATGAAGCAAGCTCGTAACACAATCTGTCGAGAGGAGGCCACGAAGACCAAGACAAAGATCCCCCGTACAGCCTCTGCAGACTTGTTGAGGCAGGTGCTGTTAGCGCCCGAGTTCATTTCCCGGCCACGAATGACATCGATGGAAATTACCGAAACCGGTGCCAAGCCTCCCCCCGGCTTAGGCCGACTCGCTTTAAATGAGTCCCTGTCATGCGATGCGCACACATCAGCAGTGCGAAGACAAAGGTGGTCAGGCATGGCGATGGTCACACTACACCAGAAGGCAAAGACAAAGATCCCCCGTATAGCCTTAACAGACTGTAGGGGAAAGTGCTGTTAGCGAGCACCTATGAAGGCCGGAACGGTTACACGAGGGGGTGGCTGGCCAGCACCACGCCCGACCGCCTTTGTCTGCCCAGTGGCGATGTTTACTCACTGCACCAGGTACTCATTTCAGGCTGAGTCGACCTAGGGGAGGCCCAGAACCGGTTCAGACAATCGCCACTGGTGTTGGCCGTGAGCGGGAATCGAACCCGGGTCACCACGGTTCATAGCGCAGCGCGCTTACCGCTCCACTACCGCTCACAAACACAAACAACGGGTTTAACACGTAGGCTTTCTGGCGAATTGCCCGATGATGCTGGATGCAATTACCAGCGAAACGTCGTACTCAAATTGTAAATGTTGTGGTTTCACGCTTCAACACACCGGTGGGCTAAAGCAGTGAACTATTTGTCTTTTGTCAACGTGACACTTTTTTACTGATTGGCCGTTTCGGGTGGTGGAGGGTTATGACACATTTATAAATAACGCGATCTAAACCCAAAAACGTTGATTATGAACAAACAACGTGAATTCCCAAGTGGAGTTGGAGCAAAGGACATCAACGGGCATGTTGGAAGCGACAGCAAGCGGCTGAGTTGGTAGCACGGGGTGTCATCAATGAGAAGCAATCGTCCAACAGTAGAATGAGAATGGCTGCCTATGACGATTGCCACACTCGATCTGCGCACAAACTTCTCCTTCACCGCGGAATGTTCCGATCGGTGCACGCGGTGCTTATAGAGCAACGTTTTTAATGACTCGCCAAGCCAATTTCTGAGAGCGAAAACAATAAAAAAAAAACACACATATATATCGTGGAACAAAACTCATTTTTAATTGACCACAGCTTGCGTCTTTTGGCTTTTGGCAAAATAATTCCACGACGCGTGATGTAAATTAACGTGGCAGGTCCGTTAATGAGAGAGATGGATAGCGGCATATGCCGAGGAATTAATTACAATTGTCAGCCACGTGAATTGCATCAGACGGCTTATAATTAATTATAATTGTTTTGCCGTTATAGAAAGTGCTGCCCGCGATGGTCGGGGATGAAATGTGAAATTAATGGGTTTGTGTTTGTTTTTTGAACAAATTTAACTGCATCTGCGCACGCTTAAATCACGTTGACTTGCTTTAATCAGCCGTGATAAATATGTGTATGCTGCACGTATCATAATAAAATATATGACATCGTCCGAAACACAATGTACACAAAATGTACATTGCCATTTATGATGTATGGATAGCATCTCTCTCTCTTTTTATTACGTAACCATACATTTGCCCCATTCCTTGTACGGTAACACAGAGCAATACATTACATATCAACGCAACGTCAGCAATGCTACAATTTGAACGTGGAAGGTGCAAACGCGCTCGGGAAACACCCGCAGCGTGGTATTCGACATTAATAATAATAATATTTAAAAAAATCTTACCTGCCCACTAAATTAATATTAAACAGACAGGTTATTAGCTATGCACGAATGGATTATAGATTGTCCTCGTGGCATTTGCATCAGGCCTATCCAATTATCAAATCGGTCACTCATTTGGGCATCCATTCATTCAAACCATCTATCATTCAGTCATTTAATCGTTAGGCCAGCCTTCTAGTGCCGAGTAAGGAAGCCCGAAATGGATAAGCTCTTTTTTAGACCTTTCTATTCACACGGCAGTAATTAGAATGTCTTTTCGAGAATTCACTTGGGTTTTTTTTTTTGCTAAAAGCACACCGCATCCTGTTTTTGCCGGCCTTTCTAATATCCGTGATTAGATTACCGTGCCAAAAAAAACCAAAGGAACGCTCATTTTGAGCCCTCCGTCACGACAAACGACAAGGCTTCTCTGTACGCTTCCAAAATGTTCCTGCGTTTATTTTTTATTCCCACATCTTCGGTAAACAACTAAAGCAACACATGTGTATTTTATCTCTTTCTCTCTCTCCATTTCCGCTGCCAGTATAATTTCTCATAAAATCTGGGAATTCCCTACGGTCCTCAAACGATGAGGAATAATGCGTGTGCACATGGCGCTCCATCCGCAGTAACAGCGGCGGCGACGGCCACCGAGGTGGGTGATATTCGTTGCGGTATGTTTATGCGAGCATGGCAGCTCAATGGAAGGTTACACGCTGAACACAAGGACGCGCAGACATTTGCAATCTACACCTTGCGCAATTGCGCCGAAACGGAATGGGATGGGGTGGCACGGACGCGCGGGGAGACAATTGAACGTGACACCGGCATGATAAATGGCCTCTTCTAGATGTCTAGAGATAGTCCCATAGTTCCGCCTGTCTTTGTATCTCTAATGTGTGTCCTCTTCCCCGCCCCCACTTCCTTCACCCCCTCCCTCCCACTCCGCCCGCCCGCCCGCCTGACTTCGACACCCACCACAGCACCCATCCCACAGCTCCTTCACCCCTCACTCTCACGGTTCACCTTCCCATCCCATTTGCGGGGGGGGGGGGGGGGAATAAAGATTTTTTTTGACCCGCTACAGAAAAGTGAGTCGGTTTGGAGCACAACAACGGCGCTGTATGGAATGATGGCCGGTGGTCACGAATAAATGACGAAAGCGACGGACAAGGATCGCGACGTCCAACCGAGGAGGGGCGAACGGTGGAGATGGAGCGATGAAATAAGCCCGTTGCGCAGGTGACGGCTCGATTAGTGCAATGCGAGATCGAGAGAAATGGCGATGGTTTGGGGAGACCTTCATCCAGCAGTTGATTGATCAGAGCTGATGATGATGATGATGATTTTGTCGCTCGCGATGACACGATCTACCAAATCCAATATAAGGCACGTGGTCTGCACAGCACGGACAAATCGCTGCTAATAAACAGCCCCGCACCACGAAACGTCCGTGTCAGCGCAGTGACTTATGAAGTCGCAGTGAGGAAGGGGGGGGGGGTGGTAAATCTGTGCTCACACATCGACCCGCAGTGACACGGCCAAGCGTGCGATGAAGTTCAACAAACATTATCCCTGGAACCAGAGGGTGCACCCCGACATTTTTAAAGAGCATGGCATAGATCATTTCTGATGAAAAAAAAAATTGTCCCCCACAAAACGTAAAATTGATCGCCATGCTGAGCGCAAATGCATAGGCGTTTGGTAATGGGCGTTTCATCTGAAATAAATTAAACCGGAATTGTACAAAATAGTGTTGATGTGAGTCACCTCTCGGAGAATATCTCACGATCTGGCGTGGCCAATCCACTGCTAGATGAACGACTTCCCAAACCGCTGCCACCCCCTTGGGATCCTGCGATTCTACAATTCGCCCGGCATCTGCACACGAGCCGCTTCCTTTGCGTTCACAACAACAACAACAGCAACAAAAACCAGCAGGCACACATATCGGGGCTTGGCATTTGTTTTGCCCCCCCCCTCGCCTCCCTATCGATAAAATTTGTTTTGCAAACAATTCATCTGCAACAAAGATAGTCGAGCAACGAAGGATGTGCCGGAACATGCTCGATCATACAACAACAACAATAACAACAACAATAACAACAACAACCGCCACACAGGCGCAAGGCTGCCGAGTCTTTAAGACTGCGGTGCACCTGAAGCTCGGTGGCTTAAATTTATGGTGTCAGTGCACTTAGCAGGTCCTCTGTGCCCCGAGGTCGAAACCCAAGGGATGGACACTCATTCGTGAAAACCCACTGTTTGCAGTCAATTTGAACCTGACTTTTGCTCCTCGATGTACAAAACCGGGAGATCACTAACTGGGGGGGAGGGGGGGGAGGGAGGAGAAGAAGGGGATTGAATCGAGAACGCGCCAGGCAGTCGAATGAGAAGAGAGAAAGGGGGGCATTGACATGGTTTTACTGAGTCTGTAATCCTGTCTTGTTGTAAACGCTGCCCCTGCTTCTTCAAGCGATCCATTATACACTAAAAAGAGTGGGACGTGAGTGGGTGGGCGGGGGGGCGGAGGGGCGGACGGACAGAAAAAAAAGGATTACAAAAATTAGCAGCTCTTAATTGTCCCAACAAAACAGTTTTTTTAAATGTATTACGCATGGCAGTTTTCCCCCCACCAACCCACCCCTTCTCTTCCGCCTCCCCCACCCCACCATTTTTTATTATTATTATTTTAAATGATGTTGTAAGGGGTGGAGAGCACGAAAGTGAAGGAGCCCTTTGAAGAGTTGAGCTCCTTTCACTGGTCAGGAAGTTAACCCGAAGAGAGCGAGGAGAAAGGCGAGTTCCCTGGGGTAAGAGGCGACTTCTGATTTACATGAAGCCACGTGACGCCGCTCTCCTCTTGTGCCCCGATGATTAACGACGCTCCGTAACCCGGGCCAGTGATACATTTTTAAAGGACACTTAGCACGCTTCAAAAGGAATCTCCTGCGAAGCAAAATATACAGCGCTTCGTCGAACGGAGAGCGTATAAATTATACGTATTATTATAATTCTACATTATTTCTTTTATGTAAGCTCAGAAAGGGGGGGGAATAAAGGAGAGACGAGGTGTGTGTGTGGTCAGTCACGTCGCGTTACGTTTGTGATTTTGTTTGGCTGGTTCTTTTTTCTCTCTGTCTCTCTCTCTTCAAATGGTGAATGTGATTCATTATTATATTTTCCACTGTTGATATAAAACGCGTTCGTGGCCGTGTTAGTCAGGAGTTATGTGCAGGCTTATGAAACAATAATATAAATTTATAATCTCTGAAGTGGTTAAATTATGTATTTAGTTGCATATTTATTTTTCTCCTGCGTCAAAACAAAATAACCTCCCTTTCAATGATGACTTTTGCCAGCAATAGGGTTTATCAGCAGCTCAAACAGGATGAAAATGTCTCAAATTACATATGTGTGGAGGTCAGCTGGTTGATGCAAAGGGACAAAGATGCCTCGGTATAGCCATTATCATATTGTTGAGGCAAGTGCTTTCAGCGAGCACCTATTGAGGACACCACGCTCGGGCAGCCGACCGTTGCACATCCCCAAGTGTCCAACGTTTCCACGCCGCAGCACAGCCAGTCGACCCGCGGGAGGCCCAGAAGCAGTTACAAATGCTCACGTGGTTCACAAGTGCTCACCACGAAGCGGTTCAAAATGTTCGCCACGGTGCTGGCCACAAGCGGGAATCGAACTCAAGCCACTGGTGAACGACAACGCCACGGGTGCCCCCACTCGCAGCTTGTTTTGTTTTAGCGATGCAAAAAAATACATTTATTTAACCATGAGCGGCAGCAATCCCGAGGTTAACACATAATCTCCCCTCGTTTATGCGTTTATTAACAGCGCGGTGACAAGGCTGTTTCCATGGGTTCGTTGACGTCAGGTGATATCAAGTAAACCGGTATCTGATTTGACGTCACTCACAGGGAAACGTCAGGTTATAACGTTCAGTGGGTTTTTTTCGTCGTTTTTGTTGTTGTTGTTGCACCGAGTGACGCAGAATGCGGCGAGCGAACAGGTTTTTATTTTTAATGATGAATGTTCGAACGTTCACGCGACGTTGGACGTCATGCCAAGGCTCCGCACAACTCGGTCACGTGTCACGGCCACGGACACTCCGGGCCGCTCGCCGTCCCCCGCGCCTGCCACGTGCTCCCCGATGGGGGTAGCCACCCGTCCTGCTCGTCCAAGGGTCGACCACGTTCGGAGGCAGACATAACCTTGGGCGAGCGTGAAGTCTTCCCAGGACGTTAAGGACACGGGTTTGTTTTTGTTGTTGTAGTTATTGTTATCAGTTGCGTGACAATACTGTACACCATGGAAGGTATTGTGGTTTACAAATAAACTAAATCGTCAATTCTTTGGAGAGAGAGAAAGATAGATATTCTTCTTCCCGTCATATGGTCCAGTCTTTGTTGCATCTTCGAGATTGAAACCGTACACACAACCAAAAATGCTATTCAGAAAACTCAACGCAAACCGGTCAATGGACGCGTTCACCAAGCTACTGCGGATGCGTTAGGGCTGATAAAAGAAAGTAAAAACAAATCCCCATTAAAGTGTAACCCTCAGATGTCCTGCCTACGCCACTGCTGGCAGGAGGGCCTCGACCAAGAGGGCAGCCCGTGCCGGATTATCCTGGAAACAAAAGTAGCTACAAACACGTGTAGTAGCTGTAACACGTGTAGTAGCTACAACACGTGTAGTAGCTACAATACGTGTAGTAGCTACAACACATGTAGTAGCTACAACACATGTAGTAGCTACGGGCCCCGCACTTTCAAGGGCCCCAAGCTAAATGCTTTCAAGCTATCAATTTCGGTTCTGTGATTCTGCACTTGCTCTATTACTATAGTATTATACCGCCTTCAATTTTTACGAACGACTGGCTGTTTAAGGTTATAGGGTTTTTCCCCTGTTTTTCTGGCAACAAAATTGAAACCTTTCACGAGGAATCATGTTAACATTAATCACAATACCTGCGGTCAGAATGCAAACAAAAAACACACTGATAATGTATGCATTGTCCTTGATAGTGATTGGTCCACACCAGAGACAGCTTTCCTTCGAGCCTAGTCTCATACGGTGTTCGACCAGATGACGCCAAAAGGGGCACAACTCAAACACAACGCACTATCAGAGTAATGAGGGCTCGGGGTAAGCATTTACATCATGAGGCCTCTTTTGCCACTACCAAAATATGATTAATAGTTTTTTTGTTTGCATTCTGACCGCAGGTATTGTGGTTAATGTAAACATGATTCCTCGTGAAAGGTTTCAGTTTTGTTGCCAAAAAAAATACAAATACTTTACTGCGCAAGTTAAAAATGTATGTGTTTTAATATTTGCGTGTTTTATTTCTTTATTTAGGGCCCGTTCATTACATAAGCTACAGGCCCCGCACTATCTTAATCCGGCACTGGGGGCAGCTCTAGGGAGTCCCTCTAGAGAAGTGGTTCTCAACTTTTTTGGCTACGACTGTTACACCCCCCACCCCCACCCAGGTGAATGTTGCTTCAACCGAGTATACATACCTCTCTCGCCTGACCCAACATGGTTCTCAAAAATAAATGTAAGAATGATGAACATCAATATTGTACTCTTTGGTTCTTTCGGTACCTACGTGACTTTACCGAAAGAACCAAAGAGTATGGATTCCTGTAGTCACGAAAGCTTCAAGTCGAGATTAATATTGTATCCCAATTGTCAGTTTTGTGAGGTTTATCCTAACCGGCTAAGTAGCTTGAACGCGAATAAAACATAACATCAAGGGACGCCCTGCGCGCACGACGTTGTTGTCGCTCGCTGGTTACTCTGAGAAACCCACATTGTTTACGACCAATGAGTCCAGCAAGGTCTTTTATATCGTTATACGTTAATATGTGGATTAAAATGTAGTAGTAGTTATTGTGTGTTGGCAGATTCACACGTGAGTATTCACCAATGACTGTCATGTATGATATAATGTCACATTTATAAATCACATCACGTACCCCCCTGGGACATGGCCACGTACCCCCAGGGGTCCGCGTACCCACCCCGGTGGAGAATCACTGGTGTAGTGTATAGTGTAGTGTGTAGTGTAGTGTGTAGTGTAGTGTATAGTGTAGTGTATAGTGTAGTGTATAGTGTAGTGTAGTGTGTAGTGTATAGTGTAGTGTATAGTGTAGTGTATAGTGTAGTGTATAGTGTAGTGTAGTGTGTAGTGTATAGTGTAGTGTATAGTGTAGTGTATAGTGTAGTGTATAGTGTAGTGTATAGTGTAGTGTGTAGTGTATAGTGTAGTGTATAGTGTAGTGTGTAGTGTGTAGTGTAGTGTGTAGTGTAGTGTATAGTGTAGTGTATAGTGTAGTGTGTAGTGTAGTGTATAGTGTAGTGTATAGTGTAGTGTGTAGTGTAGTGTATAGTGTAGTGTAGTGTGTAGTGTATAGTGTAGTGTATAGTGTAGTGTATAGTGTAGTGTATAGTGTAGTGTATAGTGTAGTGTATAGTGTAGTGTATAGTGTAGTGTATAGTGTAGTGTATAGTGAGTGTGTAGTGTAGTGTATAGTGTAGTGTATAGTGTAGTGTAGTGTGTAGTGTATAGTGTAGTGTGTAGTGTAGTGTGTAGTGTATAGTGTAGTGTATAGTGTAGCGTATAGTGTAGTGTATAGTGTAGTGTACCCCAAGGGGTCTGCGTACCCACCCCGGTGGAGAACCACTGGTGTAGTGTGTAGTGTAGTGTATAGTGTAGTGTATAGTGTAGTGTATAGTGTAGTGTATAGTGTAGTGTGTAGTGTATAGTGTAGTGTATAGTGTAGTGTACCCCCAGGGTTCTGCGTACCCACCCCGGTGGAGAACCACTGCTCCAGAGGGTACTTTGGCCTACTCTTTCAAGCTGGTCAGACATCATGGAGGAGGCAGGAGTCCCCACACTTTTCCCCACGACATCCGACCTGCCGATCATCTGTGGCGTTCCCACCCCTTTATACTGCGGGGTGGACAGAGGAAGGGGGCATTTAAGCAATTTGATAAGAGTAGGACACACCTATAATGTATCACACAGCATGCTGTTAACATAGAGACCCATGGAAAAAAATATGAACATTTTAATTATGGAAAGGCGACGAGTTCGCTCACAAGCGCCTGGACACGAGGCTTTAATAATAATAAAAAATACCGATACTACAAATCGTCCTCAAGTAAAACAGTAGCCAACAAGCCTTTCGGTGGAAACGGCAGGCCAAAATAAAGAAGCGGAGCAAAAGCGATACATTTCCCTGGCTTATTCTGTCGCAGCCGATGACATTTTGGAATTTTTAAGGAACACAACTTACTGCCAAAAATTACCATACGCGCAATAAAAAAAGTGTAATTCTGCCTGAACAGTCCTTCGGCTTGTGGACGTAAACACGCGTGCGCCCAGGAAGCGAAACTCGGGGGGGGGAGGGCGGACACAGCATTCCAATTAATTAATGCGCGTGCGTAATCACCTTGCTTCAGCGTATCTGGCCCCCCGCTGCCTAATTTGTTACGGCTGATATTAACGACATTTGGGCACCGCGGAATAAATAACGCGTGCACCGTATGGCTGCGAGCAGCACTCATTAATCATGCAGCGCGGCTAATTAGTCCAATTTCACTGACAATTTCACCCCCTGCCGCCATCCATACCCCATTGTCTACCCTTTCTCTCACTCCCCTCCATCGCCTTCTCTCTCTCTCTCTCCCCGTGTCTCGTAGCCTGACCCCTGTTAATAAAAATAAAAAGTCTCACGGATTGTGTGCACCCTCACAATGTTCGTGGCTCAACAAATCCTCCGCGCTTTCTTTTTTTTTTGAAAGGGCAGATCGTTCGGTGCCAAGAACTCCGTGAGAAATGCTGCCACCCCTTTTCATTAGCGCTTGGCGAGTTGGCTCCTCGCACGGACGCGGTCACAATGTCCGCTGTGGTTGTTTTTGTGGATCGGCGCACGCAAATGTTTTGCCGTTTGGTTGCATGCATCGCCTACGGCGGTTGTGATCATCATCATCGCCATCATCTTCCATCGTTGTCGTCATCGTCGTCATTATCATCATAAGGTTGCATTTACATTCACTAGGTACATGACAATTCACCCGCTCTGCGATCCAAAGAGTTGTGACAATCGAGGGCATCTTGGTATAAGTTGATGACCAGAAAGGGATTTATACTGGAAGGAACCTCCTGGTTACACCAGCCCACAGGGGATTATTGTGTCTGTCCGTCCGTCCGTCCGTCGTGAAGAGAGGGGCTGGGTGGGGAGGGTGGAGCTGGGTGGAGAGGGGATAGTGGGGAGGGGCTAGGTGGGGAGGGTGGGGCTGGGTAGGGAGGGGCTGGGTGGAGAGGGTGGGAGGGGTGGGAGGGGAGGGGCTGCTCACCCCGTGGTGCCCTTATAAAACTCAACGTTTAACCTACTCACGCCGGCTTGTGCCCGCCCTCACAGTCGGCCATATTTGCGGAATACACCACGCCGCCGTTGACCCTGCAGGCCATTGACCGAGCAACCCAACGTTCCCACCAGCTCCCTCCGCAGGAATGTGTTTAAATTCAAGTGAATATTGAAGCGTTGTAACGTAGCAAGCATGGATTATGTGTATGGGATAAGATCGGTGCCCCCTCACGCCCATGGGTTTTCTCCACGTGCTTCTGTTGCTTGCCACACATATAAACACTAATTAAATTTGGTGAAAACATTTTAAAAAAAATATATTCCCATCCATGTTTGTCGATTGTGCAGCACTGAGAGATGCAGTTTGCATGAACGACGCCGTATCAAGCACCGATTGTTATCGTTACTACCAGCACTGCACTACCGCCAGCACTGCCCGTGCATTTGCACAGGATACTCAGCTGTGGTGGAGGGGGTGGAGGGGGTGGAGGGGGTGGTGGGGCGTGACATCATCGCGACGCATGAACCGGCTGAACGCTGTGGCGTGCGGGTGACATCAGCATGCAGGTGTACGCAGTGACATCATCACTGCACATTTCCCGGCCCGCGTGCCAGCCAGCCAGCCAGCCAGCCAGCAAAACTTTTTGTCGTTGTATAATTTAGTACGATTGCCTTCAATGTGATTGAGGATTACCACGGTTTTTTTTCCAGTATACCTCTAGTTTAGCGGCCGTGAATCAATTCCAGAATCCATTTGTCTTGGTGCAGTTCCCACCGTCTTCTTTGTGGTATTTCACGTTTGCTCCGCGGTGTGTGCATGCTATCTTTCACTCAATTAGCCTGAACGCAGCGTTAGCATACGTTGTAAAACAATTGATTATTGGGTGCACAATTCCACGCATGTATCATGGGCATGAGAATCAATTTCAATCGATGAAGCGACGCGTTGTTATGTGCCAAGAAAAATTAAATCACAGCCTCTTGGCATGGGCAGACGAGGAGAATCACAACCGGTTATTAGTTACTGGAGATTCTACCACAGCGGTGTAGCGGCTAACACTCCGAACTTACAATCTACAGGTCACTGGTTCAATCGGTCTCCGAGCGTGGCAGTTTTTTTTCGCACCGTACATGGTCATCCGCGCTAATCCGAGGTTGCGTGGGAAGGACAACAAACTAAACACACACAAAAACAAACAATGGCGCAAGTTTCTTAAATTCCCCGCACTCGAGTTATTTGATCAGCGGGTAGCGCGTAGCGGTGGGGTAAAGTGTGGGTGTGGTAAAGTGTGGGTGGGGTAAAGTGTGAATGGGGTAAAGTGTGTGTGGGTGCTCCCATCTCTTGCAAGACGTCTCGCCAGCGTGGGAGCGTAGGTAAAAAATACCCACTCGAGGGATAGTCTCTCTCGAGGTCCCCCTGCAGGTGAGACTTCTTCAGGCAGCAGTGCCATCGCCAAGTGATTGCAGGGCTGCACCCCTGACCTTTTATGGGTTATTAACTATAACTATTGCTCTTTTTTTTACGCGGTCGTGGCCAAGTCGAGGCGTGAGTGCCCTGGGGATTTTCCCCTTGGTTGCTCAACGCCAACCTCTGAAAGGCGCGTGACAGGCAGGGCCACAAAAAAATACATAAGGCCTTTTTTGCTGCCAAAAGAAAGCACCTTTTTTATGCTGACTTGTGCCATTTATTAGGGGCCCCGAGACGTTTTTTGAGCGCTCTGAATTATATATGTGGCCCACATGCCTGCTTTGGCTGAGGCTAGCTTCAAAAAACCAAACACTTCTGGTAATTCTTGTAATGAGGGCCTCGGAGTTTACTGTCAACATTGGCAAGGGAAACATCTCGCGCCCCGAGTTTTGATGCGCGATGAAAGGGAGGTCAGACTTTCTTTTTTGTTTGCGAGGGAATTACAGCTTGTGTGGTGGCGGTTTGTTTGGGCTTTCGAATGTTTTTCCGAACGTCAAAAGAGAAAAAAAAACATAAGAACGTAATGCATTAATACGCTTAAAAGCTAATTCGCTTGTGAGTGCTCGCCTTCAAAGAGGGTTTTTTTTTTAAGCTGCCGAAGTGGGCGCGCTTGTTGTGAACACTGCTCGGCTGTGTGGGATGACGTGCACCCCCATAACGTTAATGCAATTGCTCAAGGGGTCCGGTTCGTGGAGGGTTCGCTGTGTTTGGTCGGGGAAGGTGGGAAGGGGGACGGGGGAAGGTGGGAAGGGGGACGTCAATGCACCTGTGTGTACTCCCCACGGTGGACAACTATTTACGTGAAACTTCACAGATGTTTTAGGTTTGGGCAATTTATGCACGGTATGTGGAACGTACGTAGCCAAGCGTGCTGATCGGAGGTGCGGAAGGAAGGACAACAACCTAAATACGCAAAAATTTGTTATAAATAAATGAGTTTTCAATCGAGCTGATTTGAAAGTGCATCGCTCCAAGTCGCTTCCTAATATCGGAAGGTTAAAAAAGATAGCAAGTCCACCGCTGCAATCAACGTCCGTTGTCATGCATCCATGCTGACATCACAGTGCCTGATTTTGAAACTACATTTTTCTGAGGTTGTATTACTTTTAACATTACATTTAAAAGTGCATACCTCTAGTGGCTTCCTGATATCGGAAGGACGAGCGATTCAGACGGCCGTAAACACAATTGCAATCATTTATAATGTCATAATATCTACAACTTTGTATGTACGAAAATAGATAGATACAATATTGTAATGAAATTAGAATTTTAATACATACAATCTTGTAATGATTTTTTTTTTTATTTTAAGCCCTTTGTCAACATTGGCAACACCCCATGGAAATTAAGACGAGATGCGTGCAGGCGTTCTGATGGGAGAGGTCGCCCCTTTTCCTCTACTGCATTGAGTCTGACTGTGAATATAGCAACAATAATAATGTATATCCCTATGTCGACTCAATGCTGGATCAAGGCCCTCCACCATGCTGCATTGGTCATGGGGTTGTTTGACCGTACTTTACCGTGCCGATAGGTGCGGCCTTGTTAAGGAGGAGGCCCATGAAAAGTTCAGATATCTCGAGCCACTGATGTTAGTCGTGGCCAGGAACTGAAATCAGGTCACCGGTTCACCACGCAGTGCCACAACTCTGCAACCAACAATACAAGTGCTATTCGACAAATATGGGGTAGTCGTGTCACGTATGTATGTATGTAACCAACCGTACTTATCGGCGCTTGTGCCAGAATAGCGCTTGTGCCAGGATAGGTGCATTCCGTGACAGGAGGAGCCTTATTGCAGACATAGGTGGCCGGGGTTTATTAATAATTGTCGCATGTGCCTCTTGGAGGCAAGAGTCGGTGCGTCGGTAAATTATATTTCGTCACGTTCAGGAGACAACATACAAGGCCTTTGTGGTCACCAGCAAGGGGCAGCCCAGCACGAGGGTAGCTGACCTTTGTTTTTTTCGTACAGATGTTTCAGTGTTTTCTCTCCATACACATAGGTTATCTCTGTGAGTGTGTTCGATTTTCCTCCCACCACGTGCTCAAATACTCCACAAGGAATTGGCCAACCATCACTTATCTATTTCCGAAACTTGGTGACACTTTTTTTTTAATAAACAACGGTCAATATGAAATATGCGACACCAAAATGAATGGAGGAAGGTGGTAAATGCAGTAGGTAGCGCACTGCACGCTGAAACCAGTCATGCGAGTACGATTCCTCGCACGGCTAACATCAGTGGCGAGTGACAAAACTGAACCCCCCCCCCCACCACCCCGCTTGGCAATCTGCACAGACCGGCGTGGTGAAGATTGGTCAAGTAACCCGCACGTCCAGCATGGCATGGGGAGGCCTTCACCCAGCAGTGTATTGATAAAGCACGATGGGGCAAAAAAAAATACCCTCTTCAAACAACACGATACATATTAATTTGAGCAAAACTTGATCAGAACACTTTTATATTTACAGTATGTTGCTGGTAAACAAAATGAAAATAATACAATCAAGCTCCTGGGAGGAGGCGGAGAGCTGCTATGAAGACTTTTAGCCTACAGTTCCCATGGAAATGCACTGAGACGTGCACCTGGCATGATCTAATGTCCCTTGTAAATAGCATCGGATGTCACAGACCGCTTGAGACTCTTCACGAATGTAGCATTCTAGCCAAAAAGCAACACTAATTTTCTTGACGCAAGTTAAACGTTCCAATTTGTTTTGATGCCAGAGAATGAAAATTTAATTCATAAACGCAATCGATGTTACTTCCCAAAAAAAAAAAAATTTGGGTGACTTCGTCTCACGGTGGACACAATTTGGACTCCCCCCGCCCCTCCCCCCAGCACTCCCTACCTCTGAAAACGTTGAGCACGGCCCAGTCGCCGGATAATGGCGTGGATTTGGCAGAACGCGTCCGAGCGCCGGCTGGAAGGGTGATAGTAAAATAAATAAACAAAGACGAATAAATCACGCCTTATTAACGAGAGGCGCTTATACCGTCCGCTCGGGCGAGGCTCGCTAATTAATCTTCGCGGACGGAGCGATCGTTACGCCGCGACACGCCGACTGATGCCTTGCCGATGTGAGGATTGCGACGGGCGTCAGCGGACACGGCACGCACCCAGGGGTAGATGGTGCCACTCTCCGTGCCATCCTGGTGGCATCTTCTGTATCCCCTGCATCTCTCATGCATCTCTCTTCTGCATCTCTCATGCATCTCCTGCGTATCTCTCCTACGTATCTCTCATGCATCTCTCCTCTGCATCTCTCATGC
The DNA here is from genome assembly GCF_015708825.2 of Lethenteron reissneri. Lineage (NCBI taxonomy): Eukaryota > Metazoa > Chordata > Hyperoartia > Petromyzontiformes > Petromyzontidae > Lethenteron > Lethenteron reissneri. Next base: position 10,606,569 of record NC_083786.1, on the reverse strand, counting down.
ATTTCCTGCGTATCTCTCCTGCGTATCTCTCCTGCGTATCTCTCCTACGTATCTCTCATGCATCTCCTACATAGATCTCCTGCATCTCTTTCCTATATTTATTTCCTTCATCTTTATTGCATCTCTTTCTTGCATATATTGCATATCTCTCCTGCATCTCTCTTGTGCATCTCTGGAATATATGCTCCCACCCCCTCCCTGAAATGTTTAGACGGCTGTTGTAGAGACGTAGACCTCAACGAAATCAACAAAATAATTCCATTCATATTTTCGACAATAATAAATACGGCAGAGCACAGAACCAGGGCCACACGACGTCTAGATGACCAGATAAAAACAAGCAGAACAATACGAGTCCCTAGTTGTGAACTCGCAAAGAACAGAAAAGCAAGAACAATAAATGGGAGAGAGAATAAGAGAAAAAAACATAGAAATGAAAGAAATATACAATTGAGATGTTTCATGAATGAATGAAATTGTTAACATAATGAATAATTATTCATGTATATTTCATATTAGATTGGAGTTGAAACACTGATCAAGTTGCTTGCCAAGTCCCCTGCACTACAAATGGTTAGGCTGCAGTTAGTCGATGTGCAGGTCGCGTGCGGTGGAGTAAAGTGTGGATACTTCTACCCATTCCAAGATTAATATTCTTAGGTTTTTTCGGTAAAGTCACGTAGGTAAAAGATTAAAATTAATAAAAGTAAAATAAAAATAAAATAAAAATCACGACGTTTCGGAAATGTAGTGATTTTTATTTTATTTTTAATTTACTTTTATTAATTTTAATTTTTACCTACGTGACTTTACCGAAAAAACCTAAGAATATGAATCCTTGCAGTCACGAAAGCTTCAAATCTAGAATCCATTCCAAGATGTTTGGCCGGCGCGGACGAAGAGACCAAAATCTCCTTTAAGAGAAGCCCTCTTCTGCGCAACAAACAAAAAATGCAGGGAATGCACCGTCACCTTCACCGATGAGGATTTAATTTACATTCAATCAATTTTGTTTCCCGAAGAGACCCGGTGGTCACGGAAGGAAAACAATTTGCCACCTCTGGAATTTGCAGACGTGTGTCCCAGTGTCCCCCTGAGAGCGAGGCGCGGTGTGGGGATGTCTCAGCGTTGTGCCCAGGAGCGTCTGGGAATTCAGGGACATCGAAGGGCTGGTCAGCCACGCGTCAGCCCCCCCCCCGCCCCCCTATGCGCTTTATTGAGTTTCCGACCCAATCCTGAGATCTTTGGTAGGCGGTCTGCAGTCTTAGCTCAAATTAATTGCTCGCCTATGGATTAGCACGTACATATGCGATTGACATCATCTTTAGCTGTGTTGTGGGCAAGAGGTTAACTCGTCGACTGCCGGGGAGCTTTGTCGATTGCTCCAAAACCCTCCCACCGTGTGAACTAGTTTGGTGGCTTTTAGGGAAGAGCGCCGAGTCATCGCCACTGAGATTTTGGATCGGAGTCTTTGTCTCAGCCGCAAATGATTAAAACTGGTGCTGAACGATCGTGAGTTGATGGTCTCGGCTCAGTCATAAAATGACTGCACACACAAAAAAAAACATTCAAGTTAAATTACCTTTTTGACTGAATTTGGCAAAATCTTCCAGCTCTAAAAGCAAAATAGAAAGAATGTTAGTAATACTGTCGTGTGATGTTATATTTCATAGCAGTCATGGTGGAAAGTGCAGTACCCCTCGTGCGAATAAGAGTTCACTTGAAGGAATCTCAAATGTATTTCTGTGACATCAGTTTCAGGGGCAATTCTTGTCACACAGGGCGATGGTGATGCACTGCTATCAAGATTCCCATACACGGACGCTTTGTTTGACTATACGATGCCCACAGCACAAGTATAATACAACAATACATGGCAACCACAGTGAAAATTAAAGATCACATATATCGCGCATCATAAACGCACGCAAATTGATGTCACTCGTGAGTAGCAGCTGGCTTTTCCCACTTTCTATTGGCTTTAGATTCGTACTCCACCGGAGGCAAATTACTCGGTTCACTGACGATGGGGGGGGGGGGGGGACAAAAAGTTTAAAATCGTAAGCACAGGACGTAAAACAATGTAGGAACTAAATTTCGATTTAAAGCTTTCGTGACTGCAGGGATTCATCTTCTTGGTTCTTTCGGTAAAGTCTCGTAGAATGGAAATAATAAAATAATAGAAATAAAAGATAATAAAATTATTCTCACGACGTTTCGGCCACAACGCAAGCAGCCGTCCTCAGGTGAAGAACAGGTCTGTCGAGAAGACAGTCTGAATGACAGACCTGTTCTTCACCTGAGGACGGCTGCTTGCGTTGTGGCCGAAACATCGTGAGAATTATTTTATTAGGTTTTATTTTTATTATTTCCATTCTACGTGACTTTACCGAAAGAACCAAGAAAATGTAGGAACTTTAGGCGAACCCTGTGTAGTCGGTCCGCCCCGTCCCTCCTTCCTCCCGTCGTAAATCATTTCGAGGAGGGGGGGGGGAGGGGGGCACGGGTGGCCTAAATAGACAGCAGCAATAACAACAACAACAAAAACAACAATAATAATACAGTTCGGAGAACAATGAGCAGAGAGGCCCTACTTTGTGTTCGGCCCTCCGGAGAAGTGGCGGCGACTCCACAACAGCTGGGCACCAGGGGTCAGGGGTCGGGGGTTTGTGAAACGGCACAACTTGATTTCAGCGGTCCTCTTCAGAAGGGCAAATTGAGTATCTGCAATAGCGATCAGAGGAACCCGCCACATCACAACGCCGCAGCGAATTTCAGAGGTTTAGAATGTAGCCACCAAATCTCTATCTGGGGCGTGCCTTGCACCGTCGTATGGTCTTGAAAGTAATAATTTTAAACATGCACCTGGCTGGCTACCCGCAGCTATGTAAAATGGTCTCTTAGGTTCCCAAATGCTACAGAGTACTCAATTATACTTGTGGTTAATCGCAGGTGAGCTCCCACCGGCTACACCTGCCTGATGAGTAAAACCAATCAACCGCTGAGGTTACCTCTGACTCAACTGCATTCGTGATGAATGTCAACTTTCTCGCCCTTCAGGAAACAACCGTGATAAATTAGACCAGTCTCCCATTCACGTTATGCCAATTACAAACCCCACGTGCAATGCACCTGATCTCATCCGATCTTGGAAGCTAATCAGGCTTGAGCATGGATCGCGATTGGATCATTGACCACCATGCGTACCAGGTGCTATAGATTGCGGGGCTTTGTCGTGGACAACAGAGGTCAGTGCAGAAACATCTGCTATTCCACTGTACAATACGGTACTTACCAGCGTGGTGAAGTATGGTCAAAGTATACCTCGCATGACCCTCACAGCGTGGGGTGGCCCTCATCCAGCAGTGGATTGACAAAACGGCTGGGCATGTACAACGTGTTCACTCGGCGAAGACCGCCGATATTAACGAGATGTGTTGAACCCTTCTCGAACACAATTGACATTGGTCACAAGCTCGCAGTAGCCTATATTATGTGTTAGATACGCGCCACATACTGCCTACACAATTGCATAACCAGTGGCGCTGTAAAGTACTTTTTTTAAAGCCAGTGCATACCCATATGCAAACACATCTCGTTTGTAGGTTTTATGTATTCATTCATTGATATAGTTTAAATATTTACCAGGACCCACACAATGATATACAATGCGACCTTTGCTGCATTATCCTGGCGATGCGATAAGGTTGCAGTCCATTACAGATAGGATAGACAATACAGCGAAGATGCATTACATGGTGTGCAAAAAAGAGAACACGGCTCATAAATGAAATATGCTATTAAAAAAATAGCTACAACAGATGCAGATCATCATGGCAACATCATTACGCGCTTCTGAAACCACTGGCTACTGTCACAAACAACGTGTGTTTTTTTAGGTGTCTACGGTATTTAAACTCTTAAATAAGTCGCTGAAATGGTTGACACAAGCGTTTTTGTTTATTCTGTATTACCACGTTTAAACATTGTCCCTATATTAAAGTCACACCAACGCAAATACGTTACGCTTTCATCGTTATGAACGCGTGAAGTCACGTGGTACACAAACGCATGATGCGTGGAACAAAAACGAGAATCGAATCTGTATTTATGTATTGAGAAACAGAATGGAGGTCTGCTTATGTTTGCTCAAGCAGCAATTACTTGCCCAAACAAATGCTGCTGTACAATGGTGGGACTGAAAAGCCTCGAAGCTGATTTTAACTAAATAAATATCACACTGCGTCGATATGTGTGGACACGGAAAAGGCATTTAGCTTTTATTTTCTGAAACAACATGGGCTTTGCATTGCCGAAGTCGTCAGTATCCACATCATCATCAAGGTCACCACCATTCTCAGTCGTCGTCATAATGCCGTGTCTTTAAACGTGTACAAGTTGAACCTCTTTCGTGCCGTACGTAGCCAACCGTGTTCATCGAAGGCACGTGGTAAGGACAACAAACTAAACACAAAAGGGCAGTCATGAAGAACTTCGTTTTCAACTCAGATTTTAAAGTGTACACAGCTCCCAGTGGCTTCCTAACATCGGAAGGAAGAACGTTCCAGGCGGCCACAGAAGCGCATCTGAAAGCGCGCGATGCAGTGGCCGTGTTTGTTCGATGGTTCGCCAAAATGCCGCTCCACTGCTGGATGAAGGCCTTCCCATGCCGTGCTGGTCGTAGAGGTTTGCTGGACCTCACTTCACCACGCCGGATGAAAAATCCGCTGTGTCTGCCCGCACATGTGCCGACAAAATAAAATTGTTGAACAACATCGCTTGTATTTCGATTTAAAGCTTTCGTGACTGCAGGGATTCATCTTACTGGTTCTTTCGGTTAAGTCACGTAGAAGGGAGATAATAAAATAATAAAGATAAAACATAATAAAATAACGACGTTTCGGGCACAACGCAAGCAGCCGTTCTCAGGTGACTTTACCGAAAGAACCAAGAACAACATCGCGTGTATTAGGTCATCACCATTATAAACAATCAATAATTATGATCATCAGCTATTGCCATACCTGTCCGCTCCCCCCCTCCTTTGTGCTTCTATTTTTGTATGGCAAGGTGAAGTTAGGAATTAATGTGGATATCGAGGATATTAAGCAATTCGATATCCTCTGTGGAGGTTTGCCAGATGTTAGTGGGATGGTCGTCAAACTACCTTTACATTTTCTGGACATCTTGACCCGGTCGATCTTGTAATAGATCTTATGCAGGCTCACGTTCTTACCGGGTAAAATAAACTCCCCGACTTTGACGATATTAATAATGATTCAAACCGCGTATGTTATGTTCCAACACCAAGTTATTATTTAGAAAATAAAAAAACCGGACTATATATTGGCGTACACTAATAAATTTTAGAACAAAACCCCTATCCGTACAAAACTTCATCGGAGACATATGCGGTAAAGTTAAAAGCAATAAAATCTCAAAGAAAATTAAAGTTTCGAAATCAGGCGCTGTGATGTCAGCATGGATGCATTCCCCCGGACGTCGATTGCAGCGGTGGACTTGTTATCTTTTTCAACCCTCCGATATTAACAAGCCATACTCTTAGGTTTTTTCGGTAAAGTCACGTAGGTAAAAAAATAAATTAATAAAAGTAAAATAAAATAAATCACGACGTTGCGAAGGCAACACAAGCTTCCGTCTTCAGGTGGAACCGTCACAACACGATTGCTGTATCAAGCAATCGTGCTGTGACGGTTCCACTTAAACGAAAAAACCTAAGAGTATGAATCCTTGCAGTCACGAAAGCTTCAAATCTAGAAATAATAAGCCACTTGGAGCGATGCACTTTTACATCCAGATTGAAAACTCATTGCTTTAGAACTGATTGTTGTTGCGTCTAGTGTGTTGTCCTTCCACCGCACCTCCGATTGGCTCCGTACGGCGCAAAAGAAGTTCAACATCTCTGCTGTTTTAACACATTTCTGTGGCAGCCAAATGGGTGGGGATGCCCTTGCGAGCTGAGGGCCCCAAGCGCCCAGAGAGTACTCGTGGACTGCAGTCAATTAGCCTCCACTGCAAGCAACTTAAAAAAAGTAACTAGTGGAAAGCCTTCATAGATGTAGAGTGGAACACCCAGAGGGATGCATGTAGGTATTGTATATGTATATTGTCTGTGTGTGTGTCAGAATGCATAGATATGCGCTGCGCTACAAACCTGGCCATCCGAGTTCCATTCCCACTCACAGCCAACACCAGTGATGATGATCTAAACCATTGCTGGGCCTCCCCTAAGGTCGACTCAGCCTAAAATGAGTACCTGGTGCAGTGTGTGAACATCGCCACTCGACAGGTAAAGGCTGCCGGGCGCGGTGCTGGCCACCCACAAGCTCGTGTGCCGTGTTGGTTTTCATAGGCGCTCGCTAACAGCACTTGCCCCAACAGCCTGTTAAGGCTACACTGGAGATCTTTGTTTGTTGTCTTTGTGTATATGATTTGTGGTCGAGTGTGCGACTGATGTCAATTCTCACGGTGCTCGAGAAGGACCAGAACGATGAGCTTTGCCACAAATATAGTCGAAAGAAGAAAATAATTACAAAGTGATACTTATATTCTTGGTTCTTTCATTAGGTGTTTTCACACCTGATGACGATTGCTTGTGTTGCAGTCGAAACGTCGTGAGAATTTAATTGTTTTATATTTTATTTTATTGTAACCGAAAAAAATCAAGAATATGAATCCCTGCAGTCACGAAAGCTTTAAATACAATTTTAAAAGTGATATTTGTTTTGTTTTTGGCCGCCTAAAAAAAAATACAGCCCGAGCGGTCGATTGGTTTCACTCGCAGCGGAGGTTCCCCGCTGGACGTTCCAAAGGTGCCTTAAGTCTCGTGTTTCGAGTACCATCGCCCAAAAAGCAGCCCCCATGATGCGCGGGACCCGGCAAACATCCGTCCGCAATGGTTTGGACTGCACGAAGCCGATCGCACTCCCTTACACGGGAAAGAAGCGGTCGGAAGAAGAATTCCACCCCTTTTCACAACTCCCACTGGATTCCACTGCTATCACCCGCACTACACCATCCTCCGCTCGCCCCCACACTCCACCCCCCCCACACACACTCCCTTCCCACGGCTGAATCATTTACCAGCGGTGCCACCCCCTGGTGCCCCCCCCCCTCCCCAAAATAAAATAGGTCAGACGGAACGGCAAAGTTTTCCCGCTGTGTCGCCGTCAAAGCGAAGCGACGTCCCCCACCTCCCCCCCACCTCCCCCCCGGTGCCTTTCCTATTTCTGTGATCCCTGGAATAGGCGCGGCGTTGTGGGAGTATGAACAGCCAAGGACACTCGGCGCGTACAGCAAGCGTCGTTGTTTGTGGGTAACGTTTTCTTGTTGTTGTTGTTGTTGTTTTAACGGCTAACAATGTTTACTCTGTGCGGCACTTAGATTCTGCAGAGCATCATATGCTGCCTTCAACGATGGGTTGCCACCTGTGTTGGGTTTCCCAGTCGCGTCCTCTGTTCGAGGCGGCCGCTGTCTCGGGAAATCTCTTTAAGTCTTCCCGGAGTTTTTGTTGTGAGTTGCGTAACAATAACAGCAACAATAATAATAACCCTGCCCAACCCACGACAATGAATTTGCACGCGGTTACATTTTCTTTCGATACTGTTGACATATTCGTTGTGTTTTCAGGAAAAACAAGACCGTTGTTTGGAACCTGTTGTTTTTATATCTCAAGAGGCGTCATCTCGCCACGGCTGATTTTTTTAAATCTCTCGCGTTAACAGTGGAATGACGGGAAAATGAACCTGGTTTAAAGGCTGCATGTCCATAATCGTATAGTGTTGGTTGAAAGCTGGACTGATTGGGGAGAGAGGCGATCTTGCTTGACTCCTGGCATACTGTAAATACTTCTATAGTTGCTAAATACCTTACATGTACATATACTTATCCCCGGACACTTGCATTTAAGTAACACCTAATGACGCAATAACAATTACATCTTTACAGATTAATAAGACTTGAAACGCACAGCTTAATTGGGCCCTGAACAGTGTCACGGTTGGAACTTTTTCGGTTGCTGTTTTGAACATTTTCCCTTGTTGTTTCACGGGGTAGCCTTTCTGACACGCGCTCAATTCCGCTCGGCTCGAGTCCAGCTTCAAGCGGTTTACGGAACCACGATCGTGCTAGAGTGGCGGTGATATCGAAGTCCAACTATATTTGTAATGCAGCCGAGCATCAATAGGTGTCGCTCTTAAGCAATGACAACTAACCAATCAGCTGTCAAGGGCGCCCTTGACGCATTCTTTAAAAAGGAAAGAAAATATTTTTTTCTGAGAGCGGATTTCTTTGCTGGTATTGAGCGCATTTAATGTTTCACTGATTTAGTTTCTAATCAGTACGTAGAAAAGCAAGTAATATGAATAATGTACAGCGCTTTGTCAATCCACTGTTGCATAATGCCATTCCACGCCAAGTAAGCCTTGGGAGATGTTTGATTATACTTCACCGCGACTGTTAGTATGGCTTAAAGAGAGGCTCAGGATAGGTAAAACATTTTTTTTTATATTTATATAAAAACTCATGGGTGATAGAATAGTGTTTGCTAACAAAAAATCGTCGCATTTGCCGAACGCTGTCATGTGCAGTGCAAGCGAAGCGTTGCTTTATTTGTCCGTGCGGCAAGATGCCTTCGTCATTGACATGTCGCCAGAATTCGGAATGAAATAAAATATACACGTTTAGCGATATTCAATATTCCTGTCGAGGGCCACCTCCATTTAGTTCGGCGATTCCGCCGACAACGTGTCAATACTCCGGGCCGCATGTTTCATTACTCTCCCGGCAGATTGATATGACTCGAATTGGTGTAGGTTGGATAAAGAACGAGGAGGCGTGCGTTACCTACAAAAGGCCACGGTGAATGTGACTGCACTTTACAATGTAGCCCCGAGTCATCGCGTTGCCCCGTGCCGGCACGCGCACAGGAGCGGCAGACAATTGTGGATATTTATCGCGGTTAACCAAATCAGGTTACGGCCGAGATCGGGACCGCGTTTTACGCGGGATTTTGATCCCGCCGTAGTAGCGGTTGAAAAATACCGAAATAATCAAAACCCTTGCACACGCTCGCACTCAATTCCGTATCATGGGCATCATTACAGCCTTTTCGCAATTTCCACAGGAGCGCCCCACAATCACGAAAGATTTATCACCGTGCGTGATTTTTTTTCTTTCTCCGGTATAATTTTTCTACGTATTGTTTTATTATTATTATTCGCCGGCAGTCGTTTGCGCGCGCGTTTTTATTTATTTCTTTGCGCCACACGTCGCCACAAAACCCCTGACTTGCCAACCCCCCCCCCCACCCCCCACACATTCACCGCCGACACCCGCCAAGCCCAAGCAACCTCCCACCCACAAATTATATTTTTGTTATTTCCATCTGCGAGCCGAGCGCGCTCACATACGGGCGGGCTTGGCGCGTTGACACCGAGCTGATATCGGCTCCTCGGATGCAATCAGGAGCGACTAAGACGGATGGCGCGGCGCGGCGCGAAGGTGAAAATAATGCGCATCCACCGTAATCTCTCGCTCCCTTGATTAAATTGCAAAGGCCGCGTGCGTTGCTTGCGACATGACGGAATGGGCGAGCGATCTTGGAGCAAAATAAACCACCAAAGTGTAGCGATGGGGGGAGTGGGGGGGGGCTGTGCGGGGTGGGGGAGAGAGAGGGGGGGAATGGGGGTTTGTGCGGCTGTGGTGGTGGGTGGGGTGCGAGGGAAAGAAGGGGAGGGGGAGGAGGGCGCTTGAGAAGGTAAAAGGGAAGGTCTCGTAAAATCTGACTGGGCCTGCACGCGTCATATTAAAATGTTGCACGAATTCAACAAAAACAAACAACAAAAGCTGACGCTCCCTCTGAGCGCGCCGTGTTCACTCTGAGCAGTGGCGGATTTCACCATCATCCCCTTAAACCCCTCGGAATCTGTGACCCATCTCCTCGGTGGCGAGATGTTAACTCTCTCGCCTGGTATACAGGAGGTCGTGGTGTTTGATCCCGACGCTGATGCCTTTGCTGTATATTTGGAGTTTTCGTTTCTCGCTCCCCGTGGTCGCGTGGATTTATCTCCGGGTCCTTCGGTTTTTTCCCCATCCATGTTGAGAATCAACATCAGAGTGTTTGCCTACTATAAATTTCCACGTGATCAGCCACTTGGTTGCGATATCACTTGTGGGCCAGGTCGCTTCTGAAAAAGAGCTATATATCTCAATGGGCCTGAGCTGGTAAAATAAAATTTTAAAATAATAGTGTTTAGTTTTTTACTCCACCACGCCGCTCAATGCGGATTGGTGATGGTTTTGGAGTGGCCGGAAACGGGCTCATCAGACACCACTCGCCGCTGACGATGGCCGTGACCAGGAATCAAACGCAGACTGCCAGCTCCACGGTGCTGTTAGCCGTACTAAATATTGCACCGTAGCAGTGACAGTACCAAACCAGCACACGACATGGCCAACCGATGCCCCCCATTCCCACCGCGCGTGCAAAATACACGACGGCAAATTTATTGAAGACCGCGCTATCGTGCGCAAGAGAAATTTGGATAATTTGTCACAATTACTAAACTACAGTAGCAGATTGTCCCCCCTCCCGCCCTCCTCCACCTGAACACATGCCAAATCTAAACAGCCCTGTGCTAATCTATGTGCGTAAGATAATCCTTCTTAGGCAAAACCGCCACAGGGCACTGCTCGATAGGTAGACGATAACGACGACTTTGACGGTGATGATGCGTTCAGGGATTATTGTTTTTTTTTTTTACAAAAAGTGCCTACGTTTGTGTGAATATCGTCAGTGCACGGGTACACTCAGCAGTAATGTACCTGTCACGAGGCACGCAACTTAGCATCTGTAACAACACGACACACAGGACACCATGCGGCGCGAGTGTGGCTGAGTTACACAACATCCGTACTCACGATTCACAGTTTGTTATTTCCAAGATCCAAGCCTCCTGGGTAGTATTAATTTGTCTGTTAAACTGAAGCCACAGTGAGTTTTAGAGACGATCGCTCAACGTCTGCTGGTTGCTCGACGGAGTTGACAACAAACGCGTTGCGAGTCAACGCACGCGGTCGGAGCATCCGGACCGATGCAGAGAATAAAAAATTAACCCGTAAAAACAAAGTTTTTCACTATAAATCCTTTATATGCGTGTTCAATGGGCCACAACCCAGCCCACATTGGTCTTTGAAACGGGCGGCTAGAGTCCTCTCGTCCTCTGGCTTGAGATGGCTGCCACCTATGGGTCAGATGATTGTCTGCCACCATTAAGCAATTGGTAATTAAATATAAAAAAAATCCTAAAAAGTGTAAAATTTAGGAAAAAAATGTAAGATGTTCAAACGCCAAATAGAAACATTCTGTAAGGAATCAAGTCGTGCATTAACCACACACGCACTGCTTGTGGTGAACATGCAAGCAAGGTTTCCATTTGGTGTTTGAAAATCTTAACATCTCTCGTTTTATCACCGGAAAGGGTAAAATATATTCTTATTTTTCATACTGTAAATACGAACTGATCAGCATGAGATTCTCAGAAGGTGATTTTTTCCTCCAAAAGGAATACATTCGAGAGGAGGATGTGATCCGAGTAAAACTGATACTTCACCTTTCCAAATGCCGAATAATATTGAGCGGCACACAATCGTACTCGTGCAAACGGGGCTCCTTCTTGCGCGATAATGTGAATAATAATAATAATCGTGTTTTATTCTTACAAGAAACTATTCGTTGGTGGCACTCGCATTCCGTGGCAATCTCAAAGTGACTCCAAACCACCAAGAGGCGGCACTTTGCCACCATTCAAGTTCACTTCATGTCACTTGAATTGTGCACATCGCCACACCGTCGCTCGCATCGCCACTCGCCTCTGCCCGGAGTGCTCAAACTCACAAATCAAAGCCTGAAGACAACAAACGGGTGAATATTTTGGGCTAGAATATTCTCCTTACTATTATTCTACATTACGACGGGTCATTTCAACAGCTTCAACTCTGTTTCTAATGTTCGTGGCATGGAGGCGGGGACATGCGAACACAATAATTTCTGGAAAAATGCCGAATGCGAGGCAGGCGGGCGGGGGGGGAGTAATTTTGTCACCATCAGAATACGCCTGCATGTAAACTCTCACTCACACGGGGATAATGCACAAAATACAATCCTTTATTATGCCCACTCTTACCTGGCTTCATTAGGCAAGGGGAGATTTATTGTGTGGTCTCTCGGAATCTCCATATCGCCACGGTATTTCGGCAAACAAAAACAAATTAAAGGCTGCGATAACCAATTTCGCCTCCGCCGAGGAATTATAACACACATTTGCATTTTGCAAAGACACCAAATTTACAGTGCTGCAGTCTGCAGTGGCGACATAAACTAGGCAAAGTGCTCGTTTCGCCCGGTTTGCACAGTTTTATTAACGTGATTTGAATGCGGTCCACCATCATTCAAGTCGCCTGACTTTTGTGTGCAACATTCATCAAATTAATGGGGCAAAATTAATGAAAGGGTTATCTTTCTTGGTAAATTAATGCCCAAATTTGAGATGTTGCTTGAGAAGCATTGCCGTGTGTGTGTGTGTATTCCCAGCCCTGTTTAGACTGTGTCCACGTGCAATAACGATGGCTGAGAGATGAATAAGGAAGAAAGAAAGAAAGAAACTAATCTCGCTTTTGATGCCGCTCTTACGTACCTCCGACGAACATCGGGGAGGATCACCGCGCAGGTTTTCCACGGCTGTACTGAACGGCCTCTCCGAGCGTGCCGCGGGTGGCGAGGTGTTAACTCCCTCGCCTGGTATGCAGGAGGTCGTGTGTTCGATCCCGACCCTTGACACCTGCCGTATATTTGAAGTTTGCATGTTCTCTCTCCTCTGTGGACGCGTGAATTTTTTCTCAGGATCCCTCCCGGTTTTTCCTCCACGTTTAGAATCAACGGCACGCGTTTAGAGTGTTTGGCTGCTGTAAAATTCCACTTTGTTGAGCTATCATTTGTGGCCAGGTCGCTTCTGAAAAAGAGCTATATAGCTCCGTGGGCCTTACCTTGTAAAATAAAAAAATTAGTAAAATATAAATAGTTCTCGCGTTTCTATCGTGTGCTGTTTGGCAATGACGTCTGACGTTTCACTCCGCGTGCAGGGAGACTTCTTCTGGAACCGAACGCTCAAGAAGAAAACTCCCCAGCGCTCGCAGCGAAATGTCGGGCACAATTCCGAGCAGCGCGCGGTACAACCGCAGGGCTATAGCGCGGATCCCATTGTCAGAAACATTTTTTTGTTAAAGCAATTTTAAGTACTTGAACTGAATAGAAAAATGTATGAGAAACAGAAACACAAAAAAACATTGAATTAAGATAGCGCAGTCTCAAATCCGTCTCGATGATTTCTAAAACGATGCGTTGTTGCTATTGCTGTGGGGGAGCGAGGGGGCATTTCAACCCGATAAAAAAGGGCCTTCGCAAAGAATTTTCACTCTGGGGTAATGATACACCACGCTGGGACACCAATTACCAAGCCACACCAAAATCAATCCTCCCTTCCTCTCACATTCCCATCACAAGGGCTGTTAAAGCCATTAAAACAAGCCAGCATGAGATTATAAATGTTTTAAGAAGGGTAATAGCATAACAAACTGATGTAATAGGCGTACGAATTATTATATCCACAGGCCTGCAAAACGGCACGCACTCCGGGGAAAGTCCAGTCGAGATGAAGCTCCGTCGAGACGCACGTCTGGCCCAGGCTGTTGCTTTTATTTGAGCGGCGAGCGCGATGCGTAAAAGAGAACATCACGCCCAGTGAGAGACACTGGGTCCCACTTGCTCTTTGCAGATGAACACAGTGACGGCACTGGCACATCGAGAGCGCAGAGCATAAATGATTTTTGACAAATGCGTTTCTCGCCGAGACGTGAAGATTTGTAAAGTGTCTTGGAAGTCCCCTGACCTTGAAAGACAACGAGTTACAGAGTTTCGGTGCCGCAATTGCAAAGGCAACGGTGACCAAATACTCTCTAAAATATCACTCGCCACTGATGTTAGCCGTGGCTAGGAATCAAACACACGTCGCTAGGCATGGGGTGGCTATCCTCTAGCAGTGGACTGATGAAGGGCGTTACTGTACTGTGCATTATTATTATTGATATTATTAAAACATAAAAAAAAATATTTTAGCAATAACGCTGTGGAGAACATTCTAATTTGCATCACTTTGCGAAGATGGAAAATGCGGTCTACGGTGTTAAAATCATCAAAACTTACAATTGTTGGCCAATGCAAACGATGCTTCTACACCGTTAATTACACAGTACGTTAATGATAGTGCATGGGCAATTTACCACAACCATCACCTCCTCCTCCCCACATGCAACGCACAACCTTCTCAATAGACATGTCCACGTTCACCAGCTATAAGCTGATGAATGCAACTGCACTCGACAATGTTAATTATAAACGCCTACACAGCAACAGAGTGCGTCGTGTATGTATGTTGAACTTCTTTCGCACCGTACGCAGCCAAACATGGCTACTGGGAGGTGCGGGGGAAGAACAATAACTTAAACACGAATTTTTTTTTTTTAAGAAATGAGATTTCGATTTAGATTTAAAAGTATTGGTAGGCGACCTAGTTTGCCTTGGTCGATTCTCAGTCCGGTATCGTCGTCCTCTGATGCTGGAGTTGCCCTCTCTGCCCTTGCATATTGTTCATAGAAATATCATGAACTTAATGCGAATGTACGTACTATATATGTGTGTTGTGAATGTAAGACTACGTCAATTCATCGAGCGAAATTAATTATCACGCCCGCGATAGATGAGTTCCATTGTGCTGATAAGAATCGATTGTTTTTGCAATGCATGCAAACGGTCCTCAATTGTTGCACTGCTAAGCTAACGGAGCCAGCGCAACATTGGGGCCGTCCATAAATGACGTCACGCGATTTTGGACGATTTTTGACCCCCCCCCCCCTTCGTCACACGGCGTCACAAAAAGTCAGACCCCCCTCAAAAATAAAACATGCTTGAAATCGCTTTAAGCTATCGTCATTGTAGTGCGTATTAAATGTGGCGCTGCACTATGATGTTGTAGGATAAAACATTGATTCAAAAGTCTATTTAATTAAGTAGAACGCGTTGTCTATATCTATTTAAAGTTGCGTATGTTGATGTGACGTCACATTTCTCAACCCTCCCCCCTCGTCACACATCGTCACAAATGTCTGCCCCCCCCCCCCCCTAGGTGCGTGACGTCATTTATGAACGGCCCATTTGACCGTGCAAACTAGGCGCAAAAGATCCACAAACAATACCAACGAATTTTTGATTTGAAGTTTTCCTGCCTGCAAGGATCCATACTCTTTGGTTCTTTCGGTAAAGTCACGTAGGTGAAAATAAAAATAATAATAAAATTAAAATAACTAAATTAAATCACGATGTTTCGGAAGCAACACAAGCCTCCGTCATCAGGTAGGACAGCCACAGCAAGAAACAATTTGCTTTATATTATTTTTATTTTCACCTACGTGACTTTACCGACATACCAAAGAATCTGGCGAAAACGAATGACGCAAAAAAGAATCCACATTCGTGACAATTCTGAAGAACACGTCACGTGGCCAGCGGAGTAACTCTCTGCGTGAGCCAAGTTGGAGCAAACGACGTCGCATTTCGGGAGAGACAGGGCGGGAGAGAGAATGCCTTTAAAAAAAAAACATCACAGGGAGACGTAAGATAACGTCTGCTTGGCAATTTTTCCACACTCCCCCCCCCCCACCTCACGTTTTACTGGGGGCACTCAATTTTATGGAAGATCATCTGTTTGACGGCTAGATCAATGGTAAGGAGTTTAGAGATCGGCAAAGCAAAAACACAACGCCGATGCAGCAGCAGCAGCCAGAGCAGCAGCAGCAGCAACAACAAAAATGCATCGTGCAGCCAAAGTCATTTTGGGTGGATATTACGTATATTGCGAGAACTCTTCTGGAACAGAATTCGCACACATCTGTCGACAGCAAATAAAAGGAGAGTGGGGGGGGGGCGGTCGGTGGGGGGGGTGGGGTGCTGTGGAAACCCACGAAAGATATCCCCGGCTCCGAAACTTAGCTGTGCCGTCGGAGCTCCCAAGGAAGGGGACGGTGCTGGCGCTCACGATCAGCGAAGGAGACCGGCGCTGGCAAGAGATCCGT
This sequence comes from Lethenteron reissneri, assembly GCF_015708825.2. Lineage (NCBI taxonomy): Eukaryota > Metazoa > Chordata > Hyperoartia > Petromyzontiformes > Petromyzontidae > Lethenteron > Lethenteron reissneri. The sequence continues at coordinate 10,590,363 of NC_083786.1, read as the reverse complement.
TGCGAGGAGCGGCGCTTTAACCTCCGTTAATTAAAATTACCCCTTTTAATTTTGAGGACGAAAAAAAACCGCAAAAGCGTGGCAAGGTGGGAGGGGGGGGGGTTCCTATTTTGCTGCGGTGCGAATGAAATTTGTTGGAGCGGTGGAAACTTTGGCTTGTAATCCGATCAGTGAGAGCAATAAAGGTTGTTTTCTCCAAAAAAAGCAAGCGTTTCGTCAGGATGTTCCAAGTGGATCTAGCCTATGCCCGGCCCGCTGCGTCTCAGTTGTGAAAACTGGCGAATGGGATCGGTCTCATGTGCGCACACGAGCGAACGAACAGGCGGACATATAAACGGGAGCGTCTACATTGATGCATTGCGGCACAGAGAGAGGGCAGCCGGGGATAGGAGCGTGTTAACATCGAGACGAGTAAATAACTACTACACGTGTGGGGGAAGTTCCCGTACGTGGGTGCGTGAGAGCGGGAATATAAACGGAGTTGTTCAGAACGCTCTGCCACGTTGGTTGTCGCGGAAGTGCTGCACTGTCCCCTGGTTTACCACGTCTTTTTTGGGTGTTGTCATCATGATTGCTACACTAGGAGGGCCATGCAGGGGGCGATGTTTCCGTGCGTAATTCCAATCGAGTCATTTGCACGTAAAATCTTGAACACCATTGGAACCTCCTTTGCCGGTAGCAAAAATATGATAATTGTTTTTTTTACCCTTTTATCTGGCAACAAAACTGACAGACACCTTTTAAAAAAAGTGTCAGTTTTGTTGCCAGATAAAAGGGTAAAAAAACAATTATCATTGGGATGTTGGCCAATCATCATCATCACGATCCATAGCCTGGAGGTGTCCACTGAACAGTTGTTTGGACAATACCAGTTAACATTGTATGGGTTTTTTTAAGCTATGGGAGGAAACCAGAAAACACGGAGAAAACCCATGGGGAGATCATAAAAACTCAGATGCCCGAGTCGGAAATCGAACCCAGGTCGTGCTTGTTGCGAGGCACGCGTGTTACCAACTGCGCCATCTTGATGCCCTACATTGCACTCTGTGGACTCCTAAGAACCTCGTCAGGAATTGAACTGCAGGACTAACCCGAAAACATCGCAGATTTACATTTGTACGTTACGTGTTGAAGAGGCAGACGCACAGGTAGACAGACAGGTTGAGAAGAAGAGATAGATGAGCATCATCACCATGATCATCAGCCACGATGAATCCACTGCTGGATTAAGTCCTCCACGAGTCGTACTCCTGCATAGCAACAATCCACCGACTGTCACCTCCACGGAGATCCGCGCGTGTAAATGCAGGTCGCTGCCTCGGTTGGTGGCGTAACACCGCGATGACCACTTAACGCTTCCTATCGATACAGTCTGGGTGTGGATAAGCTTCGTCGCGTGGTCGGCACATGCTCGAAGCGCGTATGCCCTTAGACGTCCGGCCGTTGTTATTTTTTTTTGTGTGCTATTGCTCATTTACGCGAAATAATGAAGGCAAAAAAAAAAACCACGGGCGGGATTGAGGTGACACAAAAAAAAAGCCACAGGCCCTTTTATATAAGAGAGCGCATTAAACTTTAATATTCTGGTGTTTACAGACATAAAAAGTTTTCCAATTTTGAGTCACTTATTGTAATGCCAAGATATTTTTTCTTCTTCTTCTTTCAATTCTCCTCCTGAATGATGGATTGTTCATTACAAGGCACAACCGCCGTTTTAATTTGTGGTATGTCAGTTTTATGCAGTCATTCCTCGACTGTTTGGGACCAGTGGTTTTCACCATCAACACCACCGCATCCCCCAGCACCCCTACAATGTTTTCAACCCCCTCCCGTCTCCCCCCGCCAATTCCCCACCACAATTTCACCCCTCCCCCTGCCCCCCACGTCAACTCCTCCACAATCCCCCCCACCCTCTCCTCCCCCATCTCCCTCATCCTCCCTCCTGTACCCCGAACGCGCTATTCAAGATTGAAAAAAAAATATTCGTAAATGAGCTGCTACATTATGCGGCTATGTTTAGTTATGGAGAGCCCGGGCGCTTTTGTCATCTGATCCAATTTCAAGAAGGCTCAGCCGCTTGTCAATTCTCCACTACAAGCACACCAGCAACAACGGGAGCGAGAGAGAGAGAGAGAAACACCCGCAAAAATGAAACAAAGAAAAAATACACACACACGCACAACCCTGCCAATAACAACAACAAGAATGGCGACAATCAAAAATAAACACACACGCCACACCCGCACGCACACACACACACCAAATGCTAAATGAATGGGCAGAATACAGCTGAGACCTCGAGTTTTTTTATTCATTCGCTGCATCTCGCTCGCTCGCTCTCTCTCATTCATTCACTCTCATACGATAGTGTTTGGGGGGGCAGGAGGCGATGGGCGGTGAGGGGGGGGCAGCAAGAGAGAGTGGGGGGGGGGGGTGCAGGTTTAAACGCAGTTCGCCTACCTCCCTCGGTGTCAGTCCCGGCAGCGTGACTGACACCTGTCCGCGGGATGATAAATGACTCAATTTTGGGGCGTAATTCGGCCTTCTGTCGCACGAGCAGGGCGCCCATTCATCATCGTCCCTGTCAGCGGCACAAAGTAGGGGTGACAGTGCGAGAGGGGCCGGGCTTGGCTCGGTGCGTGGGCGGACGCAGCCTCCTCCTACACGGGCAGAACAGGAGGAGGTGCGGAGAGAGAGAGAGGAGAGACATGATATCTCGAGGTCGCAAGCCCCCCGCGGAATAACGCTGCCGGGGTTTTTTTTTGTTGTTAGCATAATTTATCGCAGGCCCCTATTTGCGTGACCCAGCGCAGATGGAGCAGCGCTCAAATCCTGGGCCGAGCCAGGAGAAGGGGGGGGGGTGGCTCTTTCGTCTCGTCCGACGCACGAGTCACCTTTGTCGAGGAGCCACTCCCCCCCTCCACCTCCCCAAGACGGTGCTCTCTCGCGACCACACCGCCACGTAACTCCGCCGCGCGCCCTTTTGACAGAATGTAAATTTTAAACGCATGATTGAGCGGTACGACACGAAAAAAGGGGGCGGGGGGGGCCCAAGGCGTCACACGCCCCAATACCCAAATGCGTTTAAATTTTTTTTCTTGTTCCGTTCCGTTCACTTCGGTCGAAAGGGCAATAACGTGGAGACGCGTTTGCAGATCTAGTCGAACAGCATTACGGAGCCAAGCGCCGAAACCTCCAGTTTAAGTCAATGGACTTGAGGATAAAGCCGTGATGGATCGCATTAAATTTTCTCAGATTTCTCTTTCACACTGTGCTCAGAGCAAACAAGAAAAAAAACGTCATCATAATCGTCATCGTAATCATTGCTAAGGCTGTGTTTTGTACATTTATGGTTGAACAAAGCAGCCGAAATGCTGTGTAACGCACCCTGCATTACGATCCTGATATTCCCCTTCTGATATTGCGACGGTGGGTAATTAATTACCGCGGTACGCCTCCAAATATTGTTTCGGAGGTTCATTCGTGTTTACATTACAAAGGGCACATCCTGGGAATATAAACACAGCGTAACAAACCCGACGCGTCAAAATGATAACAAAAAGAGCTCATTTATCATCCAAACGATATACTGAATGCATGATAAGCCATGTGTATGTTTTAAACTGATAAACCCAATAACAGATGCAAATTGTGTTCCAGAGCTATGGAAATCAGACAAGCGAGCAGTGATGTGGGTTGCAATTTTTTTCCTTCCCAGTCGCTGTTTGATGCATTTTCAATTTCCATCTATCAATGTTTGGCGGAGAGAAAAAAATATTGAGCATATTCAATTGATAAAATGATTCACAAACACCGTGCAGTCATTTGATGGTAAGCAGATTTGTGCCTCTCAACGCGGGCAGGTGACATGTTCATAAATTATTGCGCATTTCAGACGGTGAATAGGAAAATACGAGAAAACATTTTTTGTTGATTCATAAAGTAAACCAAATCGAGGGCCCAAAAGAACAAACAATAAAAAAAACAATCTATAAAATAACAATTTGGTGGAAGGAAGGGGGAAAAAATGTAGCCAACTCTCGTTCGGTCGCCCCTTTTACCCTTTTCGGATCTCACAAAGGCCGCAATTTCGGATGAGACTCGTGCACCAATCAAAAAGGCGCTGGCAGTTCAATTATGCCGGCAGAAAGCGGGACATTCATCATTCAATTAGGAGGCTGTCACCACTAACAAAAGAGAAAACTTCCAACTCGCCTCCTCAACACGACCTCAATCCATTCCACCACCACCGCCGCAGCCCCCCCCCCCCCCCCAGATACACTCCTAGCCCCCCCCCCCACACCGCCCCCCACCGTGCGATCCGACCCCCACTCTCCCCACCCGATAGATCTCTCCCCAGCGCTCAGCCCTGCACTTCAAACCCGACTGCTTTCATCCGGCATCCTCTGTACACGGCTGCCTGCCTGCCTGGCCTGCCCGCTGGTTGGTTGAGTAGTTGGTGGTGGTGCTGGTGGTGGTGGCAGAGGTGATGCCGGTTTGAGGAGGGGGTGGGCGAGGGCTGGGAGGGGGGGGGGTAAGGGAGGAAGGGGGGGGGGGAACGCGGGGGGGGGTAGCAAAACGCGCAACTGGCACATCCCGCTATTGACTCGAGACAATGAAAGAGACAAAGTCAATTATCGGGGAGGGGGGGAGAGGGGTATTCTGTGCACGGTTGGCAAACGGAAGTGATATTAATGAGAAACTACATTGAAAGTTTGTTTCCGCTTCGTAATCAAGTCGACTTTGGAAAGAGTTTTGTTTAATTCTATCACGGCCCAACGTGGCTTTAACATCGCCATATTCTGCGTGCGCGCGTGAACGCGTGTATGACGACGCGTACGCGCCTGTAAAGCATCCGTGTGTGTGTGCGCCACAGCGCAGATGCGGTGCTGATGCGGGCTCGGGCTAACTTGGGGTGAGTCCCACGCAACACATACGTTGGAGCCGCTCTCTAGCATCGGCACGCAGCCCTGCGGCGCAGTGAGACCTCTCGAAGCCGGACTCGGGGAGAGGGAACGCGGTGACCACGAGCAGAGCACGCGGTGGGCTGTAGCGATCGGGGAGCCCGCCGTGCCCTTGGCCGTCAGTCTACCTCGCGCCTTGCAAGTGGCAAACTTACGTTTTTATTTTATTTTGAGAGGTAAATAGAAAGAACGTTTTTTTGGTCCCATGTTTTTAATTATTATTGATGCCCGCTCCCGGTCGAATTAATTTCAGCCTCCCAAAATAAAATTCACTCACTGCCGATGTGCTTACTCGATATAAACATTTACATGTAAGCATTTAAAGCAACACATTGTCTTTGAATTACACTGATGATTACAGCTGTAATGCGATGTAAATAATGACCGCCATGTGATTACAACTGCAATTTCCCTGCCACCTTTGTCTCCCAAGCGCTAATATTTAGGCAACGCACCAGGCACTCATTTAAGACGTATTCAATCTACGGGAGGGCCAAAGATCTGTTCAGAGAATCGTCACCGGTGTTGGCCGTGAGCGGGAACCGAACCCAGTCACCAGGTTCGTAGCGCAGCGTGATCGCCGCTACACCACCGCTCCCCACCAAAAATAAAATAAAAACACATATATATACACACTCACTCTGAGCTCATGACAAAAACTGTGGATGGGGGGGCAGTGGCATTGGTGGTAGGGGGGGGGGAGGCAGAAAGGGGAACAGCCACTCGACGCTACAAGAGGCACAGCGTGGCAGATGCTGTGCCACGGAGACGCGTGCAGTGTGACAGCCTGCCGAGCTGCGATGAATAATTGATAAAGTTCACCTCAAGACGCGTGAAGATAGCTCGTTAATAACATCTTGGGGGTTCATTAGGGTGACGCCTGGCCCAGCAACCGCCACATCATTTTTTTTTCTATACCTATGCAATTTTTTTCTTTTTTTCTTTTTTAAACCTTTCATTAACAAGGAGGGGAAAAAATGTAAATCCAAATTTCAGTTTGCGATGGAAGACTAACTAAACCTGAAATGCTATAAAATGATTTTAAAACGGAATGCCATTAATTTTAAGCAAATTCCATGTTAAGCCTCTCTATCAAATCGTGCCTTCAAAAAGGGCCTCTGGAATTTTTTGTTCCATTCACAGCACAAAAGTATTCGGGTACATTAAGTTTCAATTTATCTATGATTAAAACGCTAAATGTTATTGACCATCTATTCAGCATGCACAGAAGGCATAACGCCAATGACGAAAGCGAGCAATACATTACTGCTGCCGTGCGTGCACGAATCGACTGCCCTGTTCCCCTCCCCACAACCGTCTCGGCACACAGAAAGTTTTCAATCCAATATTGTAAACGCTCGCATCATAACGATCACACCGACAAAGTGCCAAGGTGAGTTGTGTATTCACGAGACCTGCTGATATTTTTTTTTTTGGGGGGGGGGCGGAGGGGGGGGGGCTGCGGTGGAAAGGTCACGTGACCCTAGCGTCCCAGCACATGGAGGCCTTTCCCACAATCATCCTCTTTGCTTGCTCGGTCGGACTTGAACACACACAAAAAAACCACGTGTGCATGGATTTTCCATCACGCTCGATGAAGGGGGGGGGGGGGGGGGAGAGAAAAACTGCAAAAGCCGGTGAGGCAATAGGGGGCGGTGGGGGGGGGAATTGCTTAAAAAGTGGCTATAATAAAATGGTGATAATAAAAGTGGTGCATATCGTGCTGTTTCATTATGACACAGTTGGAAAGATGGATAAACTAACTCATGGCTTGAACAAACAAACCCGGGCCGTGAGACTCCTCTAACACGCTGAGTTTTAACGGACCACCCTCCGATACAAAACACACGGTAACTGCTGACCAGCAGGCGTCAGGTTTATTGCCTTGACGGGATCTCATAACCAGCCCTGAGAATGAGAAGCCGCGGTGTGGTCGCTTGGTTGGAACGGGGCTGCAGTGCAAGTGTAATAAAAGGACTCAGACACTTCTTGCTGACTCCGTGTCCTTTATTTGGGGTTCGCGTTCTCCTTCCCACACGGCACTCCTCCTGAGACTCTCTCCCTGGCAGCCCCACATCTGCCTTCGCTCCCGTAGCCTTCCACGCTCCTGCAGCTCCGCTGCAGGCTCTTGGTACAGCCCTCTGGCTGCTCCCCCAGCAGCTCCATCTCTGCTCCCTGTTCCTCCGTGCGTGGCGATCTCGCCACCTCCCAATGTCAGCCCTTCGTGGCCTCTATGGCTATCTCGCCATTTCCTACCTCAGCCCTTCGTGGCCTCTGTGGCTATCTCGCCATTTCCTACCTCAGCCCTTCGTGGCCTCTGTGGCTATCTCGCCACTTCCTACCTCAATCCTCCACTCTCTCTTCCACCCCGCTGGCTGGCGCCGTCATGAGCCCCTCAGCCACCAGGCTGAGGCACGGCGACCACCCAACGTGTTCACCACCCTTCACTCCCCCGACTGACCCAGATAGCTTCCTGTCTCCCCGCTATAACTTCTCCCCCACGTCACCCTGACTCCTCCCTCTCGGATCGTCATATCCGCCCCGCCCATTTACGCCCGCATTACACTACCCTCCCCCGTAGAGAAAATCCCAGCCGTCCTCGGCTGAAACAGAACAAAATAATGCGGGCGAAGGTATCACAATCAGGAGTCCCCCAGACACAACGGAGATTATAACAACAACAACACAAGCAACGAAAGGGGAGGTATCAGGAACTGGAACAGAACACCGGCCTGTCCTCCGCGCAACATCAACAAGAATAAGAATGGCACAATGAACAAAACGGCAACTGACACGCAAGAACGGCCAACGCGCACAACCCAGAAATGTGATGTTTTAGTGCGTGTCCATGTTGCAGTTCCATCCGCTCGGCTCAAGTCCAACGTCAAAGAGCAAGTGGTAGAGCAGAATGACGAACGGCGCTCAATTGCTCCTTCAAGTCCTCATCCAGCTAGCACACCAGGTAACACCCAGTGCGACGGGAGCTGAAGAATCTGGGGCTGCAGCAAGAAGAGGACGGCAGGGTGGCAACTTGAGACGCCTCGCAGAACTCGTTCGGCGACTTGACGGCTCCGTTGTCACGCACCCGAGCCAGGACGGGAAGCTCCCGCCCCAGCAGCTGCAGCATCGGCGTCTTCTCCTCGCAGCACCCCCTCGAAAAACAGCAGCTCACAGCAGGCTGCTCACCCCGCGGCACCTCCAGATGGCAGCGCAAGGCTGCCTCTCCGCCGCGATGTTGAAGATGGCGGCGTCCTCCCGCCGCGGTGAAGACAAGATGGCGGCTTCCCGCCGTTTCTCCCCTGCCACGCCCAAGATGGCGTCTTCGTGCCACGTGGCAATGGCGCTGGCAGCGCAGGAAAGGCAGAGGCCTGCGGATCACCACCGGGCCTCCCCGACGTCGTTTTCGGCGTGGTGAACTCACACAGTTGCGCCAGCACGATTTTCAAGGTCCCCATCTGCATCGCCATCTGTCTCCATCGTAAGTTGGCGTCCTCCGGCACAGACAGGTCCACCGACGCGGCGACACCTTGCTCACCCGGACCCGTACTCGTTCCAGAACGGATCTCCTCTTCCATCGCAGGCAGGTCCCCCGTCTGAGGAAGGTCGTCGTCGTCGGATGATGTAGCAGGAATATTCTTTTTTTTCTTCTTTCTCTCAGTTGTTTTGAGATGCCGTTTCACTTCTGACTCCAGTGTAATAAAAGGACTCAGACACTTCTTGCTGACTCCGTGTCCTTTATTTGGGGTTCGCGTTCTCCTTCCCACACGGCACTCCTCCTGAGACTCTCTCCCTGGCAGCCCCACATCTGCCTTCGCTCCCGTAGCCTTCCACGCTCCTGCAGCTCCGCTGCAGGCTCTTGGTACAGCCCTCTGGCTGCTCCCCCAGCAGCTCCATCTCTGCTCCCTGTTCCTCCGTGCGTGGCGATCTCGCCACCTCCCAATGTCAGCCCTTCGTGGCCTCTATGGCTATCTCGCCATTTCCTACCTCAGCCCTTCGTGGCCTCTGTGGCTATCTCGCCATTTCCTACCTCAGCCCTTCGTGGCCTCTGTGGCCATCTCGCCACTTCCTACCTCAATCCTCCACTCTCTCTTCCACCCCGCTGGCTGGCGCCGTCATGAGCCCCTCAGCCACCAGGCTGAGGCACGGCGACCACCCAACGTGTTCACCACCCTTCACTCCCCCGACTGACCCAGATAGCTTCCTGTCTCCCCGCTATAACTTCTCCCCCACGTCACCCTGACTCCTCCCTCTCGGATCGTCATATCCGCCCCGCCCATTTACGCCCGCATTACACAAGGAACGAAATCCCACCCTCTCATGACAACGCAAGCCCAGCAGCGGCCCACAGCACTTGATGTATGCCGAGTGGTGGTTGCCATTCCAAGCCCTATCCAGGCTCAAAGCTGCATAGCTTCGGAGGTCTGATGAGATCAGGTGCATTGTCGGTGATTTAGTCAAGGCATAACGTGAGTGGGAGACTGGTGTATGTTAGAACATGATATTATGATTTTTTTTTATTTCTTTAGTACTGCGTTTTGTGTTTAGTTCGCTGTCCTTCCCCCGCATCTCCGGTTAGCACGGTTGGATACGTATGGTGCGAAAGAAGTTCAACATGCATGCATTACATTCTATAAGCAGTAGAATGCTGATATGTTTAACAAATGTCGTTGATTTTATAGCCGATAACAATACAAATATGAAAAAAAATATTGTATTTCATTTGGGCCCTTGAAAATTCCAGCCCAGAGGTTGATTGTTTTTACGTACAGGGCGGACTGCCTTTTTGATCAAATATTTTTTTTTTAGGCTTGTAAATCATATATCTGATATACCCATATAGCCCTGAAATATCTCTGGTGTTTTGTTCGTGTGTATGTTGAAGTTATTTTGCACTGTACGTAGCCAACTATGCTAATCGGAGGTGCCCAGCTCACTGGCACATTCCCAACAATTCAAAATTACAAAGTGTCATCACTCCTCCACCATCTCCTCCTCATCCTCCTCCTCCCACACACACAGGAGTCCACGTGCAGCTTCGGTTTCATTATTTTTGGATGTAGCTGATGAGATCACTACCACCCACTCGCTACACCCCCAACCCAATCCCTCCTATCTCCCAGCTCTTTTTTAGAAGCGACCTGGCCACAAATGATAGCGCATGGACGTGGCTTATCACGTGGAAATGTATAGCAGCCAGATACTATGAACGCACGTTTATTCGAAATGTGGTGGGAAAAACAGGAGGACCGGGAGTAAATCCATGCCACCAGGAAGAGAACATGCAAAGTCCAAATATACAGGCGTCAGGGTTGACATTGAACCCATGATCTTCTGTATACCAGGTAAGGGAGTTAACATCTCGCCACCCTGACACCCTAGTGTGCAATGGTAGTGCTGGCCCATCGGGAGCCCTCAGTTATTATTATATTTCAACCACCCCCGCCCCTCGTAGTTTCGATTCATACAATCCGAATAAAATGCCAGAATATTTTTTTTTATAAGCGATAGAGATGTAGTTCAATAGGTGAATGTTAATATATATACTGATCTAGCGAGATGAGAGAACATTTTATTTGGCATTTTGCTTGGTCGCCCAGGAAAGCCTCATTGAGTCTCAAGACTCTATATCAGGAGGGTCCTGACTAAGTTTAGCAAGTAGGGGGCGATGTTGCTTCATGTGATCTCAATTGAGTACTGTATTTTGCAAATATTTTTTCCATATTGCAATGTTTGACCAATACTAGTTGCATTGTGTGGGTTTTTTTTTATAATGATTATCATTATGGTAGGAAACCACATGCAGAACCCAGAGGACTCCCATGCAGAACAGGGGGAGATCATACACACTCCGCACAGAGATGTGCCGGATCTGTAAAATTGAACCCAGGCGGTTCTTGCTGTGAGGCACAAGTGTTACCTCTGCTCTACATTGCCTCCCACAGAGCCAGAGGCAACATAGCGTTCAGACAGACTCATCGTCTATTTCATGTTAATCTCTCTCCTCCTTGTGTTTATGAATTGAGCAGCAACTGCAAATGGATGTCTAAGTTGTAAGTCCAGCGAACGGCTTCAGACAACGGTGAGGGCAATCGCACTGCTGGCTTCGGGGAACGCGCACAAAGTAAACCCGAGTTCACATCTTGGTGGGGCTATGCTAATTACCTCGAGGTCTTTATTTAAGATTTGAATTTGAGCTGATACTTCACACGCCCCAATGTTGTCATTAATCCGGCGCCACTTGAACCGCCTGGGTCCCTTCACTTTTACTTTGTTCGTTTATGCCTCGGCCCGAGAGCAGTGTTCTTCACTCATTTTCAGAGGGGGTTGGGGGGGAAATTTCGCCGATAAGACGAGATCAGTGTGAAGGCCGCCGCACATTTGAAACCATTGGGGGGTTTGACGGCATGGTGGGGGGTGTTGTCACGTGTTGTGTATTGTCGGGGACCGCACTAAAGGCAACCAGGGGGCCGCAAGTGACCCGCGGGGTCTTGCAATGAAGAACACTTGCCCCTTGAGTGCCACCACTGCTACTGCGGGCATACCCCCCCCCCCCCCCCCATCTGAGTCTCTCTGCCCGTGTGGGCAGTGCGCGTGCGGCGTAGACGGGGGCGGGATGCGAGCAGTAAGAGGGGGGGGGGGACACCCGCCCTGCCCAGGGGCCCTAAGGCAAGTGCGTGATTAACAGTGGCAGGCTGCCGATCAATCACAGGATCAATTGTGCCATTAATCACGCTCAGGAGGAGCTCATCCCGGGGCCGGCTGAGTGTTTATTCAAGTGCCTTTTTAAAGGGACTCCGCATAGCCCGCCAAAGCCGTTGCACGCGAGTCACATGGTCTGTGTTGGGCAGATTTTACGAGGAGGACACGGATACGATTTCAAAATACCGGCCCAGAGGTCGCTCGCTTAAATACATGCTGGTCTGGAAAGTCAATAGGCTGATGTGCTAAGACATATATATATTATTTATATGCGGAGCTACAGAATGGAGTTTTCTCCTTATATTTGCCTTTACCCATAGTTCTCCATGGGGAAGCATACATCGCGTACTTTCTCAAACTGTGAAGCTGCAGTAATAATCATAATCTTCAGCCACTATCAATCCACTGCCAATCCACTTCGGGATGAAGACATTTCCATGTCGCATGGGTCATCGGGTATTATTCGACCATACTTCACCACGCTGGTCCCCGCCGGTTCAGATTCCACTCACCACTGCCACTAACAGTGGCCAGGAATTGAAATCGCGTGGCTGGGAGCGGTGGGACGGTCTGCTAACCACTATGCCACCGCTCCCCCGAAAATCTGTATAATAATAATATTTAACACGGAAACCAAAAGACGCAGGTTATGTGTTCATCCACCCACGTTATGCGCACATATTGAAACGCTCGCTGGATTCACCGCTACACATGCTAAATTCAGGCTCGACTTTGTTTTGCATCCTTCCCTTGCCTTATTGTTGCTTCTTTATATATTTCTGTCAGCGTAAAATGGATGCACGCGCTTTGCTTCGTAACAGTCACGCTGCCTCGCTGACTGATGGCGTGACAGCACGTGATAGACACTTATAATGTTTGTTCTTCAAGAGCGGTGCAGAGAGAAGTAAAAAAAAACGTAAATAAGACTAAAGGAAAAAAACAAATCATAGACTGCACCCGACTCTGGGCTGTCAATGTCTCAGTTGAAGCGTTAACAGCCTTTCCGCGGATGTCACCCAATACACTTTCACTGCTAAGTTCACTGTCAAGCCTTCAGCATTGGGAGGGAGTTTATATGTTTTACATAATGCCACTAAGCAGTCCAAGCAAGTACTGAAGTTGCATTTATTGGGTTGGCCACCATGGGTGTCTGTTAAAATCCTGATCTTCTCACACTGTGCTGTAAAAATGCCGTGGGTGGTAATTGCGAATGCCTTCTCTGTCGATACAAGTACACGTAGAGAGCCTTTTTGTCAATCCGCTGCTGGATGAAGGCCTTCCCATGCCGTGCGAGGCGTGGCGGGGAGGGGTGGTTGCTCATACTTCAGTGCAAATTGGTGACGGCGGGCGATAGAGACTGGGTAGCATAGATGATACATGTCAACAATGGATTTTGCTGCACCGCTCTCTATTGCCTACAAGCACGCCCCGCAGCTTATAACACCTGTTCTGCAACATTGATCACCCATCAAGGCACTCACCAGGCTCAACCCCTGCTTGGGGTCTTCAATGTGACCTGCAGATCCTGACGCATTTCGGGTGACCGGGTCGTGGGCATCTTCTTTGCTTTCCGACATTAATTTCCTCCACCGTGCTTCATGCAAGCATGGGTCACAAGAAGCCTCCCTGCATTTGCCTGCACGCCCCCCCCCCCCCATTCCTCCTTCCCCCACCGCTCCTTCCTCGCTTGTGTCAAATACACTTCCCGCCGCTTAAAGAGGCGTGCTGTTAAAACAACCACCCAGTGCCGCAGAGCGGCGGCGGGGGCTGCACAAAAATCAAAATTACGCCGCGCGTTGTAAGCGGCTCAGCAGCAGGGATGGGTCCAAGCGGATTGTCTGCCCGCGCGCGGCGTTCGCCGGATGCGTTCGCCGGATGCGCTCGCAGGGCGAAGACGGCATGACTAATCATCGGCACGTCATCCGCGGCGCTCGTACTTAGTGTGTGTCCACATTATGTCTGCCCCCCTCCCCCCCCCCCCAATTTTTTTTTTTTAATCCTCGGTAGATTGTCACGGTGAGCACATCCATCGTCGCAGGGGGACATCGCCTTTGGATAAAGGCTCCGAGTGTGTTCTGGATCACTGTGAGTGGAACGGTGGCGCAGTGGTTAGCGCGCTGGGCTATTGGCGACTGGAGTTTTCGATTTGAGGCTCGGTGGTGATTGAGATCCGAGCCGATGCTGGGTGTGCCCTTAGGCAACACCCACTGGCCGGCGTGGTGAAGTATGGTCAAACAACCCCCCCCCCCATGACCGTCAGAGCGTGGGGAGGCCCTCATACAGTCGTGGATTGATGAAGGGCTGTAAATTCTAATTATTAGAATTAGCGGTAGGACCGAGAGTCATTTGCTTAATTTGATACATTTGTAACAACTATCAAAGTGAACTAATGAAAGCACATCGAAAGGATTATGCATTAAGTAGGCGCTGCATGAGATTAACATTACAAAGGGGGCCAGTGTTTTGTGCTTGGGTTCACAGATGGCTAACGCGAGTGCATATATACTTTCCGCACTCGTGAGAAAGAAAAAAAAGAAACGATTGAGCAAGTCAGTTTTTGTGACATGGCTTATATTTTACACGTGGTTTATATTTGATGTGGTGTGCGTGCCGTCGAGTCCGAATTTTGCAGAGCTCGCGTTCGTCAACGTCACGTGGTGCAAGGTAGCCACCACGAGATGGCATGAACCATAATAATAATAATGTGTTCACCCTTTCAGGCAATAATAAAACAGGAGTTGTGTTCAGATGTTCAAACACCAAATAGATATATGTTTCAGTACAGCATTAACCACACACAGTGCTTGTGGTGAACATGCATACACAAACATGGTTCTGATACCCTTCTATCTGGCAACAAAACTGACACCTTTTTTACAAGGAGTCATGTTTGCATAGACCACAATACCTGCAGCCATAATGCAAAAAAAAACATAACTCTGATAATGTGCACTGTCCTTGAAGTTGATTGGTCCACACCCGAGACATCTTTCCTTAGAGCCTAGTCTCACATGGGGTTGGACCAGATGACGCCAAAAGGCGCACAACTCAAAGACAATGCACCATCAGAGTATGAGAGCTCGGGGTGAAGCATTTACACCATTGGAACCTTTTACTGGCAAATGAGGTTCCAATGATGGCTCTGATAATGACATATTATGCATTGTCTTTGAAACGGATTGGCCTACACCAAGGCCGCATGTTGAATCCATCTGTGCGACGCATGGAGTGTTTCTCTCTCCTCGCTTGTGATTTCTCTGGGTGTTCGGGTTTCCGTACGAACAGTCGAATGCAGCGCCCTCTCTGGGGAAGAAGAAAAACGTCTTGAGATTCGGTGAGGATTTTAGGAGGTAAACAAAGGGGGCATTGTTATCATTAACGAATGCGCCGTGCCCTTCGCGTCTGTTATGGCTACAGATTGTCATCGAACCAAATTCATGACTGATTAAATCTGCGACAAAGAAATATGTCCTTTAATTAATTTTTTCACTCTGCATTTCCTTAAAATCCGGTTTGTTAATTTAACTAAAGCCGTAAGATATCGTTTAAACGTTTTGTAGCTGATGGTTTATCACTGGTGGCAGTGGCAAACGTTTAAAAAAATCAATGAGTCAATAAATTACATAAATTCTTATTGTATATCCAATTATCTGTCTACAATCGAATATCAATTGCTGGGCCAATCGGTTAAGTAAAGTGTAGTATAAGGTAAGCGATGCTTACCACCTGTGAAATTTGGTCAAAGCTAGCGGATCGTTTGCTAATTTATCTCCTCGCATGTAATATATATTTTCTGCCGTTGCAAGATTATAGCAATTGAACTGGTCACAATTCAAAAACGTATTGCATTTTAAAGGTGGCCCATGGCGTGGTGGAAAGCAATGAGACACCACGGTGGGTAGGGCCAGGGCACAAATTACATATCAAGCAGGTGAGCAATACCGCTCTATACCACGGGAATTAGATCACGAGCGGTAAAACACCAGGAAACCGGCACAATAAGCACAGCGTGGGCCGTCGACGCAATAAAAAAAATCACATTTAAAATAAATATAAATTCAACAAAGCAAACATAGACAAAAACATGACCAGAAAACGCAAGATGGCTGCCTCTGGTATAGATGTATGTACGTACGTACGCTGATCTTCGTCCTCGCTGTACGTAGCCGACCGTGCTAATTGGAGGCCACCGAATCAAGAGAAGAAGCTTCAGTTGTGATCGCGAAGATAGGAAAGAAAGGCAGAGGGAACGGAAACAAGTATAACCCGTAAAAATAAAGTGTTTCACTATAAATCCTTTATATGCGTGGCGGCTAGAGTCCTCTCGTCCTCTGGCTTGAGATGGCTGCCACCTATGGGTCAGATGATTGCATGGCACCATTAAGCAATGGGTAATAAATATAATATTTTTGTCCTAAAAAGTGTAAAATTTTGGGAAAAAAATGTCATGAACAGTAATTTTCACGCACAACGAGTCTGTGTGGAAAATGTCAGCTCGATTGGATCACGGGAAGTGGGTTAAAAAACGATCGAAAGATTTGCACGGTCGTAAGCGTGCAAGCAAGCGCGCAAGCAAGCAAGCGAACTTAAAATAAAGAATTTTAAAATAGCTGTATTAGCTCAGTTGGCCTTACCTGGTAAAATTAAAAAACACATTACTGTGGAGGGAGCTGGTAGGAACGTGGGTTGCTCGGTCAATGGCCAAGGTCAACGGCGGCGTGGTGTATTCATAAAATATGGCCGACTCTGAGGGCGGGCACAAGCCGGCGTGAATAGGTTAAACGTTGAGTTTTATAAGGGCACCACGGGGTGACCAGCCCCTCCCCACCCAACCCCACCCCTCCCACTCCCACTCCCCACCCAGCCCCAACCTCCCCACCCTGCCCGTCCCCAACCTCCCCACCCAGCCCCTCCCCACCCTCCCCTCCCCACCCAGCCACACCATCCCCACCCAGCCCCTCCCCACCCTCGCCTCCCCACTCAGCCCCTCCCTCTCCACCCAGCCTCACCCCTCCCATTTTTTGATGCACGACGGACGGACGGACACAATAATCCCCTGTGGGCTGCTGTAACCAGGAGGTTCCTACCAGTATAAGTAAATATCTATCGGGTTCCTACCGTGTGCTGTTCGGCAATGACGTCAGACGTTTCGCTCCTCGCTCCGGATACTTCTTCTGGAACCGGACGCTCAGGAAGAAAACCCCCAGGCACTGGCAGCGAAACGTCGGGCACAATGTCGAACGAGCCGTGAACGGTCACCAGAGCTATAACGCAGGTCCAATTGCCGGAGAGTATTTTTTTTGCTTTAGATTATAAGCGAGTGAGGGGGGGGGGGCGGCAAGAACATGACGGGGTGAGCTGATCAAGCCGGCGACGTCAACGCGAGGAGAGCGTGGCTTGATGTGGACCGTCGAGGGGATGGGGGGGGGTGACCCTCCTAGAGATCCGCCCCCCCCCCCCGCCGTCCCACCGAAGTGTTTAAAGTAAAGGACAGCTCAAGCATCAGCTTCAGTCAATATTTAAAAATGCGAGTCCCAATTTTAAAATAAAACACTGGCGAGAATGAGACGCGGAGAGAGCCCCCAAGAAAGGAATACGGTTACGTCGGTGAAAGGTGAATTATACAAATAAATAATATTTGTATTCGATTTTTATGAATTTTAATTTCATTTTTTTTACCTACGTGACTTTACCGAAAAAACTAAGAGTATAAATCCTTGCAGTCACGAAAGCTTCAAATCTAGAAAGAAAGGTGAATTGTTGTCACGAGGAGCAGAGGTTGCTATTGTGTCCAAAAACGGGAAGGTCTTGAATTGGTTGCGCACGCAGCCAATCTTTGACATCCGGATCATAAACATGTTCGCCGGCAATGAAATTGGTGGGTTGGAAAGAAAAAAGAAAGCTGTAAATCAGACAAAGAAGACGTTGTTTGAAAGTAATGCGAAGAGACACGAGAAGGAAGATATGGATTCAGAGGGACTGCACTCAACATTAATACCGTGGGACACAAGGCAGGGCAAGTAGGCATAAGGAATGGCTTATCATCGGACAAAACTCGTGACAGAATGACAAGCGACAGAGAGGGAGCTCAGACAAGTGGGGGCGGGGGGGGGGGGTGTAGTGGTGAACCAAGCGAACGTTTCAGACGACGATGAATTGAAGTTCTTTGGTTTTTTCGGTAAAGTCACGTATAAAGATAAAATAATAAATTAAATAATAGCATACGACGTTTCGATTGCAACACAAGCAATCATCATGTTGCAATCGAAACGTCGTATGCTATTATTTAATTAAATTTATTATTTTATCTTTATACGTGACTTTACCGAAAAAAACAAAGAATAATTCCTGCAGTCACGAAAGCTCCAAAATTAAGATTGATGAATTGAAAGCTGTGCGTGCCCAGCGGTAGGTGCGCGTAACGCGGGTGGATGGACACAGAACCTGCAGAGAAAGGCCCCCACCAGAGACGTACAACCACCCCCGCATTGCAATTGCTGTTGTTTAATTGTGTCGCTCGTTTGCGATTATATTTAAAATTGTCTAATCGGCACGATGTCCTAACATGAGGACATTTCCGTTCGGAACTCTTCAAGCCAGCAGTGTCGAAGAACGAGTTTGCGGTGCCTTCAGTAGATTTCTTTACCCGCACGAGAAAATCCCTGATTATATTTCCTGCAAAGAGCATTTGTTACAAGGCAATCAAACTGACATTGTTCATTGTCAAAGCTAAAATATATTTTTTAATCAAGTGAATAACTATATTTTATGTGATTTTTTTACATTTTAGTGCAGTCATTAGTGAATGGGAAACTCGCTGCTCGTGAGAATGCGGATTAATCCACAGATGACTGCCCATCTCAATGCCTTCTGATGCTTGAGCCACCTGGCAACCTCGCCTGTCAAACATGCCCCTTACACTTGTGTTTTTTTTGTTGCGCCTAGATTAAAAATGTTTTTTGGTGATGGCTCACAAGATTGATGGGCTATTATGATAACTTACTTCAAAGAGTTTTGACGACCCATTGTACATCTGACCCTTGCGGACGCGACATTGCATTAACTCCGTGAGTTAAATGAAGCTGGAGTGCTCGTGACACGTGGGTGGCCGCAGTGCGCGATGAATCTGGCAACGCTCTGAATGCGTTAACCTGAGCTTGATTCACAGCCTCAGCTAAACTTGACGACTGTCCTAGCTGAGCGATGCTTCTCCGCAGCTGCGCCAGCCGCAGGGAACTCTCTCCCAACTGCACACACGCAGCATCCAGCCACTGTCCACCTTCCTTCAAGCAGCAGCTCAAGGCTCTTCTCACCCATTCTAGATGTGAAGCTTTCGTGACTGCAAGGATTCATACTCTTAGTTTTTTCTGTAAAGTCACTTTTTTACCTACGTGACTTTACCGACAAAACTAAGAGTATCTTCTCACCCATTCAGGCTATCACCCGTTCATGCTCTGAGCTGTTCAGGATCTCAGCTCTTCAAGGCTTTTAGCTGTTCAGACTCTCTGTTGTCCAGGCTCTCACCCGCTCATGCTCTCAGCCGCCGTTGAGGCTAGCGAATGAGGCACTTTGGGCTCTGACTCTACGCCTCCGAGTACTTTATCGAACATTGCATCCGATTCGATTTAAAAAAATGCATTACATATTATTATATATCTAAACTTGCCCTAGGCACTCTCTCCTACCTTCAGCAATCCGTAACTAACCAGCCCGACGAAGTATGGCCAAACAACCCCCCTCCCTCTTTCCCACCCCCATAACTAAAACAGCATGTGTGTGGGAGGCTAGCGAGTGGGGAGATTGGGGGGGGGGATGCCTTCGCCCAGCAGTGAATTGACGAATGGCTGCAAATGATTGCACGTTAAAATGAAGTCAATAGAATTGTTTCTGCTAACACTGCAGCACGTGACCATGTAATCAGCACCATGGCCGCATCCATTGAAATCGGCCCTCGTCTGGCGAGCGGACAAATCGCCGTGCGACCGCCCACCTTTAAACAGTGGCGGAAATTGGAGCATTAGTTACACATTTAAATTGGTTTGTCGCTGTGTCTCCTTTTGACGGTGAGGCTGAATCATTGTTTTCGCTTGCGCGCACCATCGAATGTGTCGGAGTCGCGTGCGCGCGCATTATCTATCGCGTGCAATCCAGCCGTTGACCAGCGTGGGGAAGTAGGGTCAAATGGGCCCTACGGTGTCCGTGAACAACACAATCTGGCGCGTATTAGAATTAAAAAAAATTGCACATGTGCATGCGCATCCACGCGTTACAATTTACATCGGAAGTGCGTCATTAGAGCGCACGAGTCTCAACGATCGAGGGGAAATGCGCGCTTTGGATATTACTGTATTGCTATTTTGAAGCAAAAAACACTATAATATTTCAGTGATACTTTAACAAATCAGACGAGTGAAAATGTTATAATACGAACAAATGAAGCGTCGATAATGATTAAGTAGATATGAAGATGAAACGGAAATAAATTTGCGTACGCAGAGTATGTATGTTGAACTTGGTTCGCGCCGTATGTAGCCATGCAGTTAGTGAGCACCCGTTAATGCCAGCAAAGACCAACACACCATTCTATTACGACGGTCCAAATCTTGACGACATCTCACACCAGACACTCGTTTTAGGCCGTCATCCAGGAGTGGGGAGATGATGGCTGATCTGTGACGATGACCTTGAAGAGACATGGGCCAGATTCAAATCTTCTGATACCACCTGCCACTGCTGTTGCACTGGGTCAGGAATTGAATCCCTGGAAGTCAAGAACGTGGTACGTTCACGCTCAAAGACTCCCCCCGTATAACCTTTCAGAGACTCATCTTCTTGGTTCTTTCGGTAAAGTCACATAGAATGGAAATACTAAAATAATGATAATAAAACATAATAAAATAATTCTCACGATGTTTCGGCCACAACGCAAGCAGCCGTCCTCAGTTGGAGAGCAGGTCTGTCGAGTAGACAGAGTCTGAATGACACACTCCAGGCTTGGAGCGACTATTTAAGCTGGGATGGAGGGGAGAACAGCTTATATAGTCGCTCCAAGCCTGGAGTGTGTCATTCAGACTTTGTCTACTCGACAGACCTGCTCTCCACCTGGGGACGGCTGCTTGCGTTGTGGCCGAAACGTCGTGAGAATTATTTTATAATGTTTTATTTTCATCATTTTATTATTTCCATTCTACGTGACTTTACCGAAAGAACCAAGAAGATGAATCCCTGCAGTCACGAAAGCTTTAAATCGAAATCTTTCAGAGACTGTTGGGTAACGCGCCGTTCGCGAGCGCCTATTAGCGCTGGCATGGTGCACGTGGCGTAGGACAACACCACGCCCGGCAGCCTTTGTCTCCCTCGTGCTGATGTCTTACACGCCCACTCGGTCCTCTTCTGAGGCTGATATCCACTCGCCACCGATGCTAGCCGTGAGCGAGAATCGGACCGTGGTGTCGCCGGGGCTTGTAGCTCAGTGGGCTCACCGCTGCGCCGTCGCTCTGCACCCACGTTAACAAACAAAACAAAGACAAAGATCCCCCGTATAGACACAACAGAGTGTTGGGGCCGTTGTTGTTAGCGAGCACCTATAAAGGCCGGCAGGGAACACGCGGCGTTGGGGAGAATAGTACTCTGCCCGACCACCTTTGTCTCCCCAGTAGCGATGTTTACACCCCGCACCAGGTACTAATTTAAGGCTGAGTCGACCTAGTGGGAGTTCTAGGACCGGTTCAGATCATCGTCACCGGTGTTGACCGTGAGCGGGAATCGAACTCGGGTTCGCTGCGCAGCGCGCTAACCGCCACACCACCGACCACCAACACACGCTAACAAACAACACACACGCGCGCGCGAGCTCGCAGACACACGAGAGAGACCCAATTATATTATTCGACGAAACCGAAGACACCCCCCACCCGCCCCCCCCCCCCCCCCAATGAAAATGGAATCGCGGTGGTAAATATGCGAGAGGCGCGCAATGTGTATGTTAACCATATGGCAAGTTGAAGTGTTAAGTCAGAGCCCGGGTGCCACGTGCTTCGGTCTCCCGAGGGCGAGCGGCGGGGAGGGACAAGCGATCAAAAGACAACGGGGAAAATTAGAGGCGCGTGTAAAATATTCCAGGGGCCGTCATTATAAAGCCGCGGAAAGCACAGCTGAGAGGCGGGCGGGAGAGGGGGGGGGCGTTAATTGGCTCGCCGCGCGCGCGCCGTGTAAACGCCGCTCTAATGCCTTTTCACGCCCGTTTTGCCACCCTCCATTGATATTCATAATCCTGTTAGTGGGTCCCACTCCACTCCATTCCACCCCCGCCGCCCCCCCCCCCCGTGTGTGTGTGTGTGGGCAAGCCATGTCACCTCGCCCACTCTCTCTCTCTCTCTCCCATCTCCACCTCCGCTTCACTCCCACCAGTGGTAGATCGAGGGGTGGGTGGCGTGGAGGGGGGGTAGAGTTTAGAGTTTATGGTTTGGGGGGGCTGTGTCTGAGTGAGCTGGCGAGCGCTCACGAAAACAGAGGTGGGGGGGGGGCGCAGCCGGATCAGTGGCGTGTGTGTGTTGAACTTCTTTCGCACCGTACGTAGCCAACCGTGCTAATCGTAGGTGCAACGGAAGGACAACAAGCTAAACACAACAACAAGCACTTTTTTTCAATCTAGATTTAAAGCCCTGGTGAAACGGGTCCACCAGCCGCTGTACATTTTTTCTCACCTCTTCGGAACCCGCCTCCTGGGTTCCTCCCCCCCCCCACCCTTCCGGCCGGTGGGCCCTGGCGCAGTTACACCGCCTGCACACTCGGTAGCTGCGCCGCTGCGCCGGGTCTGTGAGCCACTCTGTAAGTCTATGGGGCTCTCGAAGTGTCAACAGGAGTCCGTGTAACACCGTGGGAGGCCTCAACGCAAACCTGTGCACCTCCACGTAAGTCCAGTGGCACGGCGTGGTTGACATGGGCCCTGGTGAAATAATTAATTCCATGGGGTCACCCCCCCCCCCCCCAGCCGGTGGGCTTCCTGTTGCAGTTGCACCGCCTGCACACTTGACAGCTCAAGCCTCGGGGCCCAGCTCTCCCGCACGGGGTCTGCACTTGATATTGCCCAGAGGTGATGTTCGCAGTGGCTCTCGCTCTCTCGCTCTCTCTCTCTCCAAGGCGAGCACGCGCTTAAGTGGCTGCTGAGGGATTGTGAGTGGCTCCTCGCACAATGGTGTTGTTGTTGTAGAGTGCGCCATTAGCCACTGTCTCATTTATGACCCAAAATTGTCTGTTTGTTTTCTGTGACGGCTGGATTTTTTTTAAGGGGGGGTGGGAGAGATGTAGTTTTGCGTCTATTACGTGTATTTGCACGATTGTTAGGCACACCAAGAACAGCTTGAAAGCTTTTGATTAAAAACCAATAAACATTGTAATCTGCTCGTGTGGAGGTGCCCGGGTGTATTACTACATCGCAGGATTCGTGAGAGTTGGCAGAAACTCAGTGAGGCCTTCATCCAGAAGTGCAATGACCACGGCTGCCGCCGATGGCGATTATTGTAAAAACAATGTGCATTATATCCGTACGTGTGTTAAAGTAATCCAGTGGCATGGCTGTCAAGTGTGCAGCAGGATATGAAGAAGAGAGGCAAAAATTGAACGGGTGTGGATGGAAGATATTGGATAGGAGGGGAGCCCCATTGTATCCTTGCACCGTCGACGTCAGTCCCCCGGGTGGTTCTAAGATGACGTCTGTCAGGTTTCTGTGGTGGCTCTTGAGCTGGCTGAGGAGTCCAATTCTAGATCCGCAGATCTTTTGGGGGATGAGGGCGCGCGCGTTGCAAGATTCGAGGTGGAATCCGCAGTGCCGGGTTGGCGTCCTTCTTCCTTTTTTGGCGGTGATCCGCTTTGCCGTCGAGAGGTTGGGTCTCTCGAAGTGGGTCCCCGGCCTGGTGGACGCAGCGGCGCCACCACGAGGCGTCGTTGCACCCGGGCTCATGCCAACACCACGCTACGCCGATGCGCAATGCAACGTGTTCCAGTCGGGGACGGGCAGATGTAAGGTTAAGCTTCAGAGTAATACTCACGATGATTTTTGGTGTACCTGGGTTGGCCTCCCATGTTTAAACTCACTCCAGTCTACATACACACACGCACACGTGTTATTGAAGTGAACCTTTGATGTAACTTTTGTTTTATGTGGGGGACCAGCCATATTGAATGTTAGATGCAGAATTTTTTTTAAATCAGGGAAAGTTGACTGTAATTGTGTTGTTGGGGAACTATTGGCGACTTTGAGATTGGGATGTTTTACTGGAACAAAGTGGTTAATGTTAAAAACAATGTTTCACGATATATGTGTTTCATGAGGCTTTTGCGGAACTTGACTGTGATCTTTAAACACAATAGACCCTTTCTTACCAAATCTACTTTTATCTCATTAAAAAAAAACAATAACGAATGGTGACAGACAGAGAAAAGAAGGAGGAGGTTTGATCAAACAGAGAGGAAAGGGGTTCACAATGAGAGGAAGATGTACACCACAGAGGGCGATAACGAAAATGGAGTGTTAGAGATGTGTTGGCGAGAGAGAGAAGAGAGACAGCGATAGGACGTTTCTCTCCATTGGTCGAACCTGCAACAGCAGGAAGCCCTTGTAGTTACGGAGAGCCAAAGAGAATCAGCTGGCTGCGTTAAAGTAATACTCATTTCACCAAGATAGACCTCTGCTTGGCTTTATGAAATGAGTGAAAACTATTTTAGTGTTAAATTTCGATTTAAAGCTTTCGTGACTGCAGGGATTCATCTTCTTGGTTCTTTCGGTAAAGTCACGTAGAAGGGAAATAATAAAATAATACAAATAAAACATAATAAAATAATTCTCACGACGTTTCGGCCACAACGCAAGCAACCGTCCTCAGGTGAAGAACAGGTCTGTCGGAAAGACAGCATCTGAATGATTAGTGTTGTAGCGGTAGCGATGGCCCAAACGATGTCTATTTCGTGATCGTCCCTGCAAGGCCCCCCCCACCGTCCCGTCCCCCCCAACAATCTCACAAAAGACACGGTCAAAAATATCGTGCGAAGAAGGAACTTACGCCGAGAGAAATAGCGAAGATGCAAGCAAAAGTGAAGAGAGCAGGAATATACTAAGACATCTGGGTAGGGGGGGAGGGTGTTGGGCGGACCAGCAGCACAACAACCTCAACAACAACAGCAACAACACAAAATGTCTTGGTCGATGCACGCAACTCCCGAAGAGACACGCCGTAGCGAAGCAGGGTTGTCAGACAGGCAGACCCGCCAGCAGGACAGACGGACGGGCTTCGCCTGGGGATGGCCTGCGCCGGGGACCCACGGGTGGATGGGTGGGTGGGTGGCTGGTGGGGTGGGGGGGTAGCAACGCCTGGTGGTGGGGAGAGAAGAGAAGGGGGGTTGGGGGGGGGGGTAGCTGGGGAGGGAGGCAGGCTGCTGGGGGGGCGGGGGGGGGTCCCAACGGTGGCCGGACGACTCAGCGAGGCTGTCACCGGTGGGCCGTGTGCGCTGGTCCGTTACACGTCAGTTTCCTAACCCTTACCAAAACCCGGTGAGCCTCGCTTGGGGTGGCGGCAATTACTGCCTCCAAGCGTGACCGGCAAGCCGCTTGTGACATTAACCCGGCTCTTTGCACTTTTCTCCGCCGGTTTTTTTTTGTTTAATCCATCACCTCCTCCTCCTCCTCCTCCCCAAATCGGACCGCAGCGCCACCACACCCTGTTTTGTTTTTATGCCTTTTTTTCAGAGTTAATTTGACCCTCATTAAAGTTTATTTAGCATAAACCATTTTGGCACGGGGGGGGGGGGGGTGATGGGGGAGGGGGCTTTTTCGACACTTTAATTAAGTGGCTGCTTAAATGTATACGGAGGCAATGGCTGTGACCTGATTGTGCACGGGTAAACTACACGCACGCACACACACACACTTGCACAATCAGCCACCCCTCTCCTCTGCCACCCATCCCCACGCCTCTCGCACAGATGCACATAAAAAAAAACACATCTGTGTGGGCACAGCCACAAGTACACGTATCCATAAACACGGACAAAACACACCAGCAGCAGCAGCAGCATGGAGACGCAGAGGCAACACAACCCTCCCAAGTTTCGATGTAAAGCTTTCGTGACTGCAGGGATTCATCTTCTTGGTTCTTTCGGTAAAGTCACGTAGAAGGGAAATAATAAAATAATAAGAATAAAACATAATAAAATAATTCTCACGTTTCGGCCACAACGCAAGCAGCCGTCGTCAGAATTATTTTATTATGTTTTATTCTTATTATTTTATTATTTCCCTTCTACGTGACTTTACCGAAAGAACCAAGAAGATGAACCCTCCCAAGCTTCAGCGTGCGTCAGGCGCGTTCCGAGGCACAGCGTAAGAATCACGAACAAAATTTTTTTACGAGAAAATTGCGTTAAATAATGTCGTAAGTTACCCCTCTGTCATGCCGAATGCGTAACGCCAAAGAATGGCGTTACGCATTCGGCATAAAATGTTCGAAAAGATATATATATTTAAAATATATGCGTTAACTAAAGCGAAAAGAAAATAATTTCGGTATTACTTTTCAGGCCATAAATTCTCGGCCTAACTAAACATACTGTATTCCATTCATCAGGCACACGGTACAGCAGGGGGCTGCCATCGTTGTGATATATCACGCGCTGAACACTCTGTTCATTCCTCGGGCGGGATTTTTTTAGAGTTTCCCCTCCCCTCCTGTGCACGACGTCGTTTGTGTTTGCCTGACACCGGGGCGAACGTCGACGGCCGTAAGCGTTGCGGTTTTTTTTTTACGGGTTGAGGGTTTAACTCGCTACGGCCTCTCGGTGCAGCGGGGGGGGGGGGGGGTAGTGGCCTCCTTCACAGGCCTCCCGCCACACGGCGTTGAATTATTAATCTCGCCGAGGCTGCCCCTTCCGTGATTTATGAATTTCACAACGGCTTCTCACTCGGTAGTTCGTTTGCAAAACAACGCCGTTCAGTGATTTAGTGCGTCCCCCATTTAAGGCCGTATGAAAAGAGTAACTTTTTTGGGGGTGTCCGGCCTTTTTATTTACATTTTTGTTTCAGTAGATTTTTTAAAATATATATTCCGAGGCCTTGAAATATTATCAGCATATTATTGGCAACGTTTTGTCATACTTTCAGCGTCGGCGTTGAATTTATTGTGGAATGTCCTAAGTTAAATTATAACCGTACTATCATTCAGTTTTATTACGTAATAATTCGCCATCAGTACATTTACAATGCAATCAACAAACAATAACTGCAGAAAACTGAAACCCATTTGGTCAAGAAAGTGTTTACGTGTACTTATATATATATTGCAATGACAGCACGCATATTGGTGGTATGGGTCCTCTAGATTAATTCCCATCACAAGGCACAACAACTCTTTCAGGGGATTGGTCAAACATCCAAATGTAGCAGGACCCTGCTGATGTTTTTATTTTTGAGACTCAGTGAGGCTTTCCTGGATTAACAATAGACATTCTTATTTTGAGAACAATTCATTTATAAATGCTGCACAATACCCTTTTGAATTGAATGAATGCTTAACTGGGCAAACCTGAGTTCTATTCCCAGCCATGGCTAACATCGGTGACATCTGAAGCCATCCTGCTTTTAAAGACTTTCCTTCCACAACCCAGACTGACTCGCATGGTGAAAAAGGTCAAACACCAGTGACCGACACGTAGTGAAAAGGCCTCCATCGATTCGTAGGTTGACTTTTTTTCTATCAGCAGTATAAAAACCGGTTCCAATTGATACGACAG
This sequence comes from Lethenteron reissneri, assembly GCF_015708825.2. Lineage (NCBI taxonomy): Eukaryota > Metazoa > Chordata > Hyperoartia > Petromyzontiformes > Petromyzontidae > Lethenteron > Lethenteron reissneri. Next base: position 10,562,917 of record NC_083786.1, on the reverse strand, counting down.
TAAAATTAAACCAGATAATTATCCACCCCTTCCCTTTAAACAAGCACACACATCATAGGCCTCCGACGTATTTCCGGGTTGTATCGCGTGTTGTCTGGCACAATGTCCGACGGTTCGCTCCACGTGCTTCCTCAGAAACTCAAACCGTAAACACCGCAATTTTATAACACCACTGCAACAACAACAACAACGACATTATCAAAAACAGCGAACAACAACAACAGCTACCAAAACACAAAACGAAACGTTCCCCAAAATCTCAAAGGCTGCCCGCACGGGAACACGACCAACAAAAGCACCACAGCCTCGTCGATAACTTCACGTGGAGTGATCTGAATGAAAGGAGTTGTGGAACCTCGCTGTTTCATCGGAAACACGATGTCTCCCCAACGCCACTCCCGCCGCCCACGACAATGCCCCGAGCAGTGGACGGACAAAGCGCGGCTCGCGACGTTATCTCAAAAAGAGCTGTGGGGGGTGGGGGATGGGGTGGGGTGGTGAAGAGAAGGCAGACGCGGCATGGCCGGCGAGCAGTGAATGCACGCGCGCTCCCAGCGCTCGGGTTTCCCCGCGGCCCAATTCGAGGTGGCGAGGCAACCCCCCTCACCCTTCCTCCTTTGATCTGTAGCGAGCTACACCGTGGCCGCCCTGTCGGTGAAAGGGGCCTCGCACAACCCCCAACCCTATCACCCCAACCACCCCATCCGAAAGAAGAAGAAGATGAAGAAAAAAGAGCCGATCCCATTCATGCGCTCGTTTGGCAGAGCTCGGCTCATCTTGGATGAACTTGGCTCCAGACTTGCGCCATTGAGAAACGGGCACCAAGGTCGTACGGCTTCAAGTTTATTATGATTACTATAAGTATTACTGTACTACTATTATTACTGTTGTTACTATAAGTATTACTACTATCATGACTATTAGTATTACTAATAGTATTCGTTGACGCTATCGGTGGTGGAGCGAGCGGCTCGCAATCGCAAGGTTGGCGAGTTCAAGTCCTGCTTTTGACGGTTGACTCAACCTATCATCCCTCCGGGGGTCGATAAAAGACCTCTACGGTCCCACGTTTATGCTCCTTGCTTAACATCAACCAGCAGCGCGCGTCTGGTCGCATCGCTCAGGTGGCCCGGATGGCGTAGGAAGCCCTCAGTCAGTGGTGGATTGACAATGGGAGTATAGATCTATGTCATGTATGTTCAACTTCGTTGGCACCGTACACAGCCAACCGTGCTAATCGGAGGTGCTCCTACTCTCTGCCCCCCTCCTCCCTCCCGGAGGAACCCTGGTGATGGATTTTAGTGACTCGGGATGACGATTTGATTCAATAATCGAATATTTATTTGATACTGTGGTGCACGGTAGCATCTCTTGTGCCTGCCGACAGCACGCAATCTCATCACGCGTAAAAACACGATACAATTACGCAGGTGCTATACACGTTAAACGCATCCGCTTCTTACAGACGAGATTCGATGCATGTGTCGTGAAATGTGGGATCGATGTTGAATCGACGCATCGTTCCGCCGTGAATGTAGAGCAATTCTAGATTTGAAGTTTTCGTGACTGCAAGGATTCATACTCTTTGGTTTTTTCGGTAAAGTCACGAGGACATCGTCGCCGTCCCCCCCCCTCACAATTCTCCCTTCCCTCCATCTCCCGTGACTATATAATTCCTCGTCACAGCCACCTCTTAGACACACTTAAGCTGTTGTGCTTACCCTTCGTTGTCCCCACGTGAAGAAAGACGCTTGTGTTGTGCCCGAAACGTCGTGATTTGATTTAAATTTATTTTAGTTGTTTTCATTCTAAAAAAAATGTTACCTACGTGACTTTACCGAAAAAAACAAAAGAAAATTTAGAGCAAATAAAAGAGGTCTGTGTGGGCGGGTTGTATACAGCCGCGTAATGTTTACATCTGTAAATTCAACAGTAAACATGTATAATGGCTCAAAGTTGCTTTGTTTCGTAACAATAACATACATATGATAGAAATGTACCACTCGTACAAATGTCAAGGAATACAATAATTTAACAACTCGCTGTAAAATAAAATATGTAATGGTGTTTACACCATAAATAAATAAACTCTGAATAATTTAGCCGGCGACCGGCTGACCATCTGCACGATGTGTACTGCATGCATTTTAAGGGCCCACTAAACATTTATGGGTTATGTTGATGAACCGGTATTAATTTTCTGCTTACTGCATTCACTCCCAATTGCTACCCTATATCCCAGCCGCCACCCCCCCCCCCCCCCGCAAAATGTCATAGCCCCCCCCCCCCCTCTGGCCCCCCACCCTTCTGATCGTCTCATTCCCTTGCCAACAGCTCCACCTTATGGAGCACGTCTCCACAAATAGCGCCCCGCGAGATGCGGCCGAGTGCGCAGGGCCGGGGACATTCCCTGCACACGTGCTGTCAAACCGCCCGCAAACAAAAGGTGCAGCCCCGCAATTGCCTGCTCACGCCACTGCTGGCGGAAGGGTGGGTCCTCCCCACGAGCGAGAGATAGCTCCTCTAGTAGGGGTGGGGGGGGGGGTATTTGGCCTACTCTTCCACGCTGGCCAGACATCTTGTGAGACTCTCCACACTTTACCCCACCTGCCGATCAGATGCCTGACTGCGCTGTTATCGATTTGTATTGCTGGGTGGACTGAAGCGGTGGGGCAAGAGATCGAATCGACTGACAATCTCTCCAACGCATGTCCAGTGCGCTAGCCATTAACACCGCGGCAACATCCACCATCAAAGACGAAGACCCCCCTTTTAGCCTTAACAGACTGTTGGGGCAAGTGCTGTTAGCGAGTAGTAGCACCTATGAAGGCCGGTACGGTACACGAGGGAGTGGGTGGTCAGCAACCACACCCAGCCACCCCCCCCCCCACCCCCCACCGTGGCAATGTTTACACAACGCACCAGGTACTCATTTTGAGGCTGAGCCCACCGAGAAGAGGTCCATAACCGGTTCAAATAATCGTCACTGGTGTTGGCTGTGAGCGGGAATCGAACTCGGGTGGCCGGGTTAGCAGCAGAGCTCCCCATAGCATACACCATCACACACACACGCACACGTGTACGCAAGGCAAATATTGCACATCGCGTATGAGACACTGTTGGGACACGTGTTTGTTCGTGAACACCTACACAGGCTGGCATAACGCATGAGGTGAAGATGTGTGTGTGGCCAGTGACGACCTTTTCTCCTGCGGCCTGTTCATGCCAGCCACGCTGTGCCACGTATCTTGCGGGGATGCACAAACCAACTTCATATAATAATTGCCACTAGGTGTTGTGAGTTATGAGTGCACATTTAATTCAGATGAGGTGCTCGTGTGACTGAGAGGTCAGACAGCTCGGAGCCAGCGCTGCTAAGATGTTGGAATCAAATTCGGGGGAGCTGCTAGTAATTAAACTGGGTTTGGAAGTTTAGTGAATTGATCGTTTTAGCCCCGCCAGCAAATGACTACACACAAGCACCGTCATATTATTATCTTTCGAATTTCACTTAGTTTGAACTATTTTCAGCTCTGATAATACAAAATCTCAGCTGTCATGCAGCAAACTACCTCAGCAGAGAGTGGGAAATCGCACCCCCTACTGTGTAAGGTTATAAAGGCCATTACAATGATTTTTCAGATGAAAATCACTGCTGTGGCCATTCCCGATCACATGGGGTACAATGTTCGATGAGCGTTGCAAGAAGATTTATTGTCTAATGACTTGGTACCAATAGCACAATTAGAATACCATTGGTGGGAGGGGAAAATACCGAAAGGATATTCTATGGGTCTTTCGGTAAATCCAGGTAGATAGAAAAATAATAATAAAAACATCACGACGTTTCGATCGCAACGCAAGCAATCGTCTTCAGGTGAAGATTGACAGCTCGAAGCCAGCACTGGCTTTACCGACAGACCCGTAGAATATGTATTCATGCAGCCACGAAAGCTTTAAGTCAAGATTTACCAAAACGATGTTTTGACATCGTCGACTAACCACTCCACCACACTGCTTGGGCACGCGCTGTTAGCAAGCACGTGGTAAGATCAGCATGGTGTACAATGATGCCGTGAGGCCAGTGCTACACGTGTTTAGCCTTTGTCTCCCCAGAGTTGACGATTACGCAACAAAGCAGCTACTTATTTATCACCGAGTCAAGCCTAGGAGTCGCCCAGGGCCGGTTCAGTTAATCGTCACCTGTGTTGGCAGTGAGCGGGAATCGAATCGGGTGGCCGGGTTCGTAGCGCTAACCGCTAGTCCCTCGCTTCCACATACACGCACAAAGACAAAGGCACACACACACACAGACGAGCGAACACACGTGCCCGGCCACAACAGCGCTATACACAAGCACCCATACAATACATAACTCAGCTTCAATGCATTATTCATGACCGGATGTCGTCAGATTGAAATGCCTCAACCTCGGACGCCTGACGCCGACACCTTCATGAGGCCGATGGGGCGATACGAGACGAGACGGGGGGTGGAGAGACGACACCACCCACCCGTGCCTCCGCGTCGCTGTCGAGCATCGGCGCGGTCGACTTATCAGCGCCGCGGCACCTGGCTGAGCCACGTGCAGACGCTCCATTCTTCAAGCGCCGTTTCGCGGCCGAGAACAATTTTCGTTGTTTTTTTTTAAATCCTACCGCGTCGTCTACGGGAAACAGCGGCGAGCAAAAGGAATTGCGTTGTCAACCCCTCCCCCCGCCGCCCCAGCCGCCCGCCAAACTCCCAAAATGTGCGATTCAAATTTTTATAATTCCACGCGGTTTATTTTGGCGTCACGTAAATGCACCGTAACGCGACACCGCGATGGGAAGGGGGAGGGGGCGCAGGGAAACGGAAGGCGCGCCGAGAAGTAGCACCCGGCACTTTTGCCAAATCCGCTTCGCCAGACGAACGCCGCTGCCTTGCGTCGCACCTTTGGTTGGTGGGTGCATATTGCCCGCTGTGACATCGGGAGCGTTGGACGCCGATGACGACAATTGGAGCAAAGCTGAAAAGTGCGCGAGAGAGTTGCGCGCTGGGAATTGAGAGACACCGAGAGGGACACCGCGGATAGGGTCACGAGGGCGCGACAGAGACACGTCTCGGTCACTGTTGCGAAAGGTGAGTGGGCTAGGGCAGGAACAGGTCGCTGGAATTGGCGACGGGCGGTGATCGACTACCCATGGGGTGGCAACCGAATCAGCGAATGCGCCCGAGAGGACGGGCGTCTGCCGTGGATTGTGGAGCCACAGAATTGTCTCGCGTGCAGGATCGAGATAGGTGAATCGCAATGGCAAGAGATACGGTGATGGCCTGGGGAGGCCTTCATCCAGCAGTTGATAGATCATGGCTGAAGATTAATATATTATAGGTCGTAAAAACTACTTTGTATTGGAATTGTTTTTAATATGGGATTCCCGTAAAAATCAGAGCGCTACTGGGTATTGTGACTTCGATTGCTCTATGCTACGACATTAATGTGGCAATAGTTGTTGGTAATGGATAGCATAGTGGTGAGTGCTTTAGGTTTGCGAACTCGTCTATTGAAAAGGCAATATTCACCGGGATTGGATTACCCTGAATTGGCAACGTCCAACTATGCGTCTGGCACGATCCAAATTTGAGTCAAATCAGTGGTGTGAAGCACAAATAAACGAATCTTGCACCCGTGACCTCAACCGCTTACAATCCCGAGCCACCCGAGCAGAGAGGCGTCAAAGACAATGATAGATTTGCAACAACAACAACAACAACAACAAAAACCCAGGAACAAACAAAAACACGCAACAATTTTCTAAGAAGGACAATTTTTGTTCAAATAAAATAATCTCACCAGAAGCATATTCGGTGACAGAACAAATACATTCGCTCTCGCACGACGTGCGGTAAAGTTAAATACATTTTCATTTATACGCAACCCACTCTCTTTGTGTTCTGTTCCCCGCATAAAACGCAATCCTCCGCACTGAATCGAGTCTCGAATGAAACTTGTTATTCGCCGTTTGAAAGTGCCGACGACGTCCTTTGGAAAAGACAAAACACACACAACACACACACACACAAAATCCCCTTTCTGCGGCAGTGCAATTCATCAAAGCAGCCGCGAGATCGCTCGCGGAATTCTGTATCAATAGTCTACTTTGGACGAGGAGCTGATGAAAGTGCTAAACTGAAGATAGTCCCCTACCTGAATCTGATAAGGGCCAAATTGCGTTGTTTATTTGTGACCCGAAGTTCCTGCTATTTTAGGAAGGGGAAAAAAGGGTAGGGAGGGGTGAGTGTTAGTGCGAGATAGAGGGTGACTGATTAATCTTGTCGCCTTCACCCTTCGGTGCTGTGTCCAGGGATAAGGGAATCGAGGTGGGGGAGTAGGGGGAGGGGGGAGTGGGGTGGGGGGCAGTTGAGGTCCACCCAACCACTTCATTTGAGGGGGTGGGGGGGGGTAAGGGGAGGTTGGGCCGCGGTGTCATTTAAAAGGAAGTGCTTTCATTACAGACCGTGTCACTTAGCGCAACGCCGCGGGTTTTATGTTGGAGATGCGAGGACACGTTTCCCCATCTCGCGAGGAGGCGCCTTTATGGGCCAATCAAACAGGTCGTTGCGGAAAAGCGACCGTGCTTCTGCGAGTACATTGAGTTTGATTGGCTCGGGAAAGCGGCGTTTCTCGTAAAACGCGCAACAAACACAAAAAGAATACTCGACGCGTTCGTCAAGAATTAGGTAGGACGTTGGGCGACGTTTCAGGTGATGCCCCACTCGCTGCCCCCCGCATCGCATCGCCCCTCCCCCCCTTCTTCTTCGTAGCACGCGAATTCATATCACGTCGTCGTAAATACTTGCCTGTGAAACGACTGCCCACGGTTTATTATGAATTGACGTCGCCCGAAGGCTCCCCGCGGTTTTCGTGTGGCCGACGGACAATGAATGCCCCCCCCCCGCCCCCATAGGGGAGAGGAGGGGGGGGGGTACAATAGGAATTTGAGAAAACTACATCCTCGGTTTACCATTCAATTGTGAATAATTCTCTTTACAGACCATTATCGTGGTGCCCTAATGTTATTTTTTTAAAGCCCAGCACTAATAATGTACATTGTATACGTTTTGATGGTAAATAAATAAATAATGCTCCTGTGCCGCTGTTCTAAAGCTCAACTATGAGTGCGAGGGAAAAAAAAAAACATTTATAAATTTCACAGACAATTTGCTCTATTATATAGTCACTTATTATGCTCGTGAATGATAGCAAGCAAAGGGGCACACGTTAGCGCGGCTAAACCTTTATGGCTATAGATGGTGCCTTTAAATTACCTCGGGTAAAAAAAAAAAAACCTTTTGTGAACGCGTGACAAGGGAAACTTCAGAGTTAATTGCAGAAGGCATTTTCAGCAGCGGGCTTGCACACATACAGGCTTGTAACGAGAATTGCTGTAATTATAATCGCGTATTTGCATATTTCCGAGCTGTGATTATGCTCTGGGCTGCCGTCCAAGTCTCGCACACATTTTTTCACTGCGAGCCTGGAAAGTTAAACCTCCGGGGATCATAAGGGACCCTTTTTTCTTCTTCTTCTCCTCTGCGAGGCCTACACGAGTGAAAACAAACACAGCATGTAATTGTGAACAACAGCGAACCGCGTGAAATGTCACTGTCTGCACGACAATCGCGACCAGCGGTGAGCGCGTAGCGAACTTGTCATCTTGAAAGGGCCGTGCAGGATTATTGGCCCTGCCTCGTTCCGAGACATCAGTCTTTCGGCTTTATGTTCTTTTTTTAAAGCTGCTCGCTGAAGTGCCCTGTCACTATTGCAATCAGCAAGAGGGGGGGGTGGCCCTGTTATCATAATTCTTCTGCGTGTCCCATCGCTCTGTCTCGCCCGCACGCACACTAACGCTCATTTTGCCACGGGGGAAGGACAGACGTGATGTGGGACTGCGGGCGATCATTGCCCTGCGGTTATATTCGAAACGAGCCAACTGCGGGCGCCGGTGTAACATCTGGCAGCGAGTCCGTGTCCCACGCAAAGCACGAGGGTTGAATTTAGCAGCAGCAGCAGCAGCAACAGCAAGAGGGGAAAAATATCTTGAACGGCATGTCATTATGAGTCGTTTGAGCGTCTCTGGAATATTTACTGTGGCTCAGCTGGTGAGAGTGGCAGGGCGTCCAAGGGCAGTTTGAAACACAGCCTGGGTTGACACGGCCAATAATAGTCATCAACGTCATCATCATCTCTGTGGCGCGGATATAAATGAATAGCACGCAGCGGGCACCACTTGCTTCTAAGTCAATGTGATACATTAATGAACACGCACAGCCCTTTTGTCAACCCACTGCTGGATAAAGACCTCCCCCACACTCTGTGGGTCATAGTTCAGCATGAGAGTATATGTGTAGGGGAGCATAGAAGTACAGAATAACACTCGACCTTGCTTCACTGCACCCTGCTGCTCACCACATTGCCCTGTGGCCCGATGACAACCTTGCCGTGCATGGTGATCACCTATCAACGCGCTACGAGTCCAGTTGCATTTTTGGTGACGTGGTTATCATATATTAACAGCATCTCTAAAATCTAGATCCAAACAAGTGCATCTTCATAATTACACAATTATAGTATAATCAATACAACAAATTAATTGCAGAATATTTGTTGCACTTAACTACCAGATCAAATTGCAATTCCATTACCAGAACAGGTATTACATGAGAAATACATTGATACATTAAAATAGAAGAAATGCTAAGTATGAAGCGATGTAACAAAAAAATAATCCTTGCTGTAAGAATGTGGAATGGTTCCCAATTATTTCTGGGCAAAAAAAAGTGCTGTGTAGCACTCATTACCTTGCAGATTCCATACTTCTTTAATGCAAATTGATTTGAAGGATGGCTTTTTTACATTTGAAAAAAAAAAGTTGCAACTCCGAATCATTTACTTTTTTCACGGAGTATTGTGCCCTCAGGGTGACTTCAAATCTCCATAAATTCATCCAACATTGTTATACATCTTATAAAGGTGAACACAAACAAAGCAAAGTTCCTTTATACACCCTGTGCACAGGCTAAGACCCATTTAACCGTGTTGCAGAGACACAGGATAAGCTATTTATCGTGTACGGCTGCAGGCCTGTCATCCTCTTCGGCATGCTGTCAATAATGTCCGACAGCAGAGAGCTTGTGGAGCCTTACCTCGGGTTTTTGGGGTTCCCACTGGGAAATCTCTGTGTCTTCCTCTCCATCTCTCTCCCCCTCTCACCCTCTCTCTCTCTCTCTCTCCGGGCCACGCTGACCTATTCCAACCAGGTATGCCCAGGCACCGAACCCCAACTGCCCAGTAAGAGTAGCTCAATCAATAAATCAATAATTTAATTAAATTCCATATTTATAACCAGGTGACAGGCAATTGAGACTAGGCTCTGTCGCAAGGGAGACCTGGCAGAAAATGGGAAAAAAAATCCCAAAGTTTCAAAAGTGTAAACAAAAAAAATTGGCAGCAGGTCCTCACGTGAAAAAGGGGTCCTCAAGTGTAGCAGGTTTATGGTCTCAAGCCCAGACACCACTGAGTGCACACACACACACAACAAAAACAACATCACAATAAATTACATACAAATGTATTAATTTGGCCAAAAATCTAGCTGAGATTTAAAATGTAAGTTTGATTGACGTGCGACGAACACTCATTTGCGGGGAATTAAGGGCTGTGTCCTTCACACGGCTAGAAAGGCCCATTTGAAGTTACGTCAGCAATGGTCCTGTGGCATCATCTTCCAGGCGCTGTTCTAAAAAAAGTGTAAGATGTCATCAACTAATCTTGGCCAGTGTACGCCTCAGCCCTTTAATAGACGCTAGTGGTTAAACGTGTCCAGTTATTGCTCATCCATCGACCAGTTATGATTATCGTAAATGCTGGTAGTTAATCTTGCCCAGAGCATTGCTCAGCAGATTCTCGCTGGCTCGTGGAGGCCCAACAACTGGCTCTCATGCCCCTGGGAAAGTGTCTGAGAACGCATTGGGAATCGCTTAAAAATCTATAACCTCAACCGCCGCCACCGCCACCACCTTCACCACCACACCCACGCTAGATCACACCACCGCTCACTCTGTGTTCCCAAATGTCCAGCCAGTTTCTCAATATTGACCGCACTGAACCCAAGCGTGAAAATGTTTTACAGTCGCTTTTGCAGAAATGTCATGAAACCTGCACACTGACAGTGGCAGGTTTTATTATGTTTTCGTTGGTCTTGTTTTCACACGCGATGAACATGATACATTTGGTGTAACTATAATGTATTGCTTCTAATTTCACAAACGCCCCGGCAGCTTCTAAGCAGTTTCTCTGAAAAAAAGTCAATTATTTGTTTGATTGAGAACATAAAAGAGAAACATGTGACTGTTCTGCCCGAGAAACAAAGCTGTAGCTTAGTTGGAGGTGAGCTTGGCATTATTAATCTGGAGCGAAATGGAAGTGGCTGGGGTGGCTCAAAGGTCAGAGCAGGGAATTGGCACTGCTGAGTTCCTGCGTGCAAATCCATGTTGAGTTTATGGTCTCAGTAATAAACGAGTGCCCAACAAAAAAAATGGAAATGTGGTTTTACCCTTAATTTGACGAATTTTCAGCTCTGAATAATGAAACCAAATATTTAAAAATCTGTTTGACCGTCATGCAACAAGCTCGTTAGCAAGTCTTGTGGCAGAGTATGCCCCCTACTTTGTAGAGGGTAAATAGGTCACGTGTGGGACTCTTATTCAAGACTCTTATTCAAGAGTCCCACAAAAACTGATTATTCCAATCCCAGAAAAAATGATTTTTTTTTTGGTCTGATGAATGGCGGGATGTGCTCTGCGTTGAGAACATTTTAACATAAATAGGGGTTAATAAGACCAAAATGTCGAAATATATAGAGCAAAATGGAGACGAAAAATGTAATTTTCTTATTTTAAGTAGACATCAAAATAAAAGATTATTAGCATCAATGCCAAGCCAATGTGCCTCACCTTAGCTTCCAAAATCTCATCCCCTTGCTGAAACACACAAGAACATAATATGTATTTCCTAATTTATATCCACAACCTTTTACCAGAACTGTGAACATTAAAGCATTTACAAATGAATAATAAGGCAGAATTAACCCCTAGGTAATGCATGAAATTGGACAGATGAAAGTGGTAAATTATCTATATGTTCAGAAATACGATAACCATACAATAAAAAATTCAACAATTGCAACATAACCAGAGACCCCTTTATAGAGACAGAAAATCACACAAACATCTGTAGCCTGGGGTTATCATTTGAGCATATAGACCGGTAACTATTATAAGGCATTGCTGCAATTCATAACCTGGCTAAACATGGGACTATACTGATGAAACGAAACACAATATATACGAAAACTACATCAGGAACAACAGCCACAACAACAAAGATGCAGGGACACGCTACTTTCAGTTCATTTACATTTAGGCCTTTTTTTTGCAAGTATTTTTTTTCAATTCTCCCCAATGCTTAATCCCGATTGTGGTATCGGCGTCACGTCACGAGATAAAGCATCCATTCGGATCTCTCTCAGAGCAGTGCAACCCTTCACAGAAGCGGAAATCATGGAGCTACCTCTGAGGTCCCTTGTAGTGACCTCTGGTCCACACACCATGGAGGGCAGCATTACCCACTTATTCTGCATATGAGATCATGGTTGGTCGCATGACAGTCAAATTGATATTTCTTTTATTCCCAAAAACTCTTTTTTCGGTAAAGTTAAGTGGTTGTGCTTTCGTTACGTTGTCCACACCTGGAGACGGACGCTTGTGTCGCGCCCGAAACGTCGTGATTTAATTTAGTTGTTTTCATTTTTAACTGCTATTTTACCACTTTAAGGGTAGAACTAAATGAAATGTTACGGTTTTTTTTACAGTCATTGGCAACCTGGATGAGACTATCAACTCACTACGCTCGATTTAAAGCTTTCGTGACTGCAGGGATTCATCTTCTTGGTTCTTTCGGTAAAGTCACATAGAAGGGAAATAATAAAATAATGAAAATAAATCATTATAAAATAAAATATAATTTTATTATGTTTTTTTATTATTATTTATTTTATTATGTTTTCTTTTTATTATTTTATTATTTCCCTTCTACGTGACTTTACCGAAAGAACAAAGAAGATCACTACGCTCGCTTTAATAGCAGGTGGCTTACCTTGATGTTGAACCCAGCGTCTCCGTGGTGCCAGCGTCATGACCTCTAAGCCACCCGGCCACTTAAGATATATTTTAGGCCTAATTCAGATCGGGGTTTCCTGCCAGGCTGAAGCCATACAATGGGGGCGGGGGGGGAGCTAAGTTAAAATTATAGGCTTCCAGATAAAAGTCCGATAAGGATGAAGCTTTTTGCGCGTGGTTATTTTAACTCGTTCTATATTTGTATCAAGAATAACAACGTGGTCATCATTCGTCGCGGCAGACGGGTACAGATCTGCTTATGGAAAACTGCCACTCTGGGGCCAATGGGACTGTGAGCCTAACGGCCCAAAAAGCGGAATATTGAATGATCTCCGGCGCAGTCTACGGCCACCCAAGGACCAATCATTTAAAATACAATGTAGCTACATTTACATTGACAACTTCACTAGCACCGCCGCAAAAAAAAGAGGTAATAAAAAAGAGGCTACGTGAAAGTACGCGGATCGAATGTGAAACACTACGTTTCGTAACGACCACAAGCATGTTCAAGAGGCGCACAACGCCATTATGCAGGGTTGATTGCATTTCAATCAATTAACATGTGTTTTTTTTTACTGAACTATATTATTTCACGTTTTTAACCACGCTGTTTATATTTCTCAGCAAATCATAAACCAAAATACAACTTTGTACGTGAGACAGTTTTGAGAAGGGCAATGCTATTGCTATTATATTCGCCAAATAAATTGTAGTCTTCTTAGACTGCTGGGGCAAGTGCAGTTATCGAGCATCCTTGTAGGGTCGGCTACGGGTAAAACAAGGCGCTTTTAAACCGAGTATGTTTGTTTCACCAATATTGATCTTGACCACATTGCAGAAGATACTCATTTTCAGCTGAGCCAATCTAAGGGAGACACCCACGAATTGCCACTGGCGGGGTGATGGCCTGGAACTGAACCCATCTGCCTGAGATCATAGCACAATGGCCAAATCACTGCACCGCCACTCCCGACACACACCCAAAGGCAAATGAACAAAATATAGTCAGGGGATTGTTGTGCTTACGTATGGCGGGGTAAAAGCCTGCGTACACCCATAATTTCTTATCTATTTGGTCATCGTGCTTTATAAAATGGGTACATTATGTGCCTTGTAAATATAGACGTTGCAGTTGAAAGAAGCGCATTGTCCATTAATGTTGAAGCGATTTAAAAAAAAACACAAAGCACAATTCAAACATTTACTGAAAGTGAACAAACAAAAGCACGAAGAAAAACTTGCCCAAGTGACACAAATGAATTCCGCTGGGCTGACCGTCGCAAGCCACAGCTGTACAAATTGTGCGCGCTTGCAATTCTGCCAGCTTAAAAATAGGACCAACCAACACACTCGGATGGCTGTGGGGGGGAGGTTGAGGGGGGGGGGAGCGGAGCGGTTCGCGCGGCAGCAGAGGAAGCATCTTGCGGCTCGGCGGAGCCCCGCGAGACGGCGGCTCTTTGACCCGCCCCCCCCCCCCCATGGGGGCCCGGGTCGCACGAAGCAGCCAGAAAGACGGGTGGCGACGATGGTGGCGGCAGTCCTTGAACGATGCCCGACACGCACGCGCACGCACGCACGCGCACGCACGCGCAACAAAGACAAAAATGCCCCGTATAGCCTTAACGGACTGTTGGGGCAAGTGCCTGTTAGCGAGCACCACGCCCGGCTGCCTTTGTCCCCCCGGTGACGATGTTTACACACCGCACCAGGTATTCATTTAAGGCTGAGTCGACCTAGGGGAGGCCCATGCACCTGTTCAGATAATCGTCACTGGTGTTGGCCGTGAAACGGGAATTGAACCCCGGGTGGCCGGGTTCATAGCGCAGTGTGGCGCTAACCGCACGGGCGCGCACACACGCACACACACGCACACACACCTGCGCACACACGCACACACACACGCACACACACCTGCGCACACACGCACACACACCTGCGCACACACGCACACCTGCACACGCACACACTGCGCACACACACATACGCAACACACACGCACACACACACTGCACACACACACTGCGCGCACACGCACACACACTGCGCACACACACTGCATACACACTGCACACACACTGCGCACACACACATACGCAACACACACACACACACTGCGCACACACACGCACACTGCGCACACGCACACACACACACTCCGCGTTTCCTAAGCTCGTTAGGCTTCGCGCTATTATTGACGCCGCCGTTTCCCAGATTTTCTTCCCGCCCGCTCGCCGCTGCTCCACACAATTGCTCCGCTGTGTTTATTACACTTGTTTGCGCCGCAGGTGGGCATGTCGTGAACTTTCTGGGAAAGTGAAGGCAAAGGAGGAGGGAGGGAGGGATGTGGAGGAGGATGAGTAGGAGGCGATGCAGAGTTCAAAACCAAGGTATTTCCCGCCGGGCGCACGCACGGACATCGCTGGACACGCGAGGACACGCGGCGCTGTTGTGGGCACGCCAGACACGGCGGACCCACGGCCGGCCAAGCGATGTCGGCCTCCACTTTTTACCACCCCACGCAACACCCCCCACCCCCCCAACTCTTCGCTTTGCAAATAGTTTACGGGAAATGTGCACGGATTTTAAATAGCGCTGATATGATGCGCGTGCGTGCGTGCACGTTGAACTTTATTTCGCACCGTAAGTCGCCGGGCCGTGCTGATCGGCAGTGCGGGGGGAAGAACAACAAAGGAAGACACGAAATGTAGTCAACCATCATCGGCAGCTGCGGTAGTGGCATTTCCGCCATCAGCACAACCACGATAATGCAATTATGATTTTATTACGTGCGATTCACATTGTGTGAAGTGCGTAACATGTGGATTTACATTGACTGAAAATGTATTTCATCATAACACTACTAGATGAAGAACCATACTTCACCATGCTGGTCAGTGCGGGTTGGTGAAGCCGGGTAGCATAGACATGCAGTATAACAATGGCTCTTGCCGAACTGGTTTCTGCTGCCCGTAACACAACACAACAGCAGCTTAAAAGTAAGCCTCGACATTATATTACAATCCATCACAAAGACAATATCATTGTCGCAGGTGATTGATATTGAAAGTGGTAATTCCATGGTACACTATAACTTGAATGTTTTATGTTTCGCTTTACTTCTTTGAAATAATAATTATCTTTTAGCACTTAAAAAATAAATGTATCCGTTGTCACAGGTATATATATATTATCGTGCGCACTGCAAATCCCATCCAGCATTGAACTCTGATTATATTTAGCTGCATAGCAACGCATTTATGACAGCGTCTAAACCATCAGCCATTCCTTGACATCTGTACAACAATTCCACTGAGGTTGGACATGAAGCTTAACTAACGTAACCACATCTTGCACATTCTATCCTGAGCTGTACTGGTCAGTAGTGTAGTGTGGTTGGCATTGGCCCGAGCGCAAGTGTAGTATTTATACAATGATAAGGCAGGGTGTATTCCAATGCCACACATTCATTGAATATCGATAACAACAAAATACTTACCTAGGCACTCCATTTTAAACAGTTTTAGTAAAAGCACTTCAACAAAGCCATTGTCGTAACAATTCTAGATCCACAAAACCATCAAAACACTGACACACATCTAAGTCCGTTGTATGTTCGTTTGTTGAACTTCTTTCACACCGTAAGTAGCCAACCGCGCTATTCGGAGGTGCAGTGGGGAAAGACAACAAATTAAACACAAAAAGCAGTTCATATAACACGTTTATATAAATATATATCTATGTATGTCAAGACTAAGTAACAACAAAATAGCAACACGTGTATGTTCATTTTGCGGCTCAAGATTCTGACTCTTACAAATCGCCTCCATGCAGTGATGTTTCACCGAGCCTCCTGCTGCAAACTGCCGCCTCGACCTGCACGCTGCACTCACACACTGACACGTGATTTCCACTGCAAATGACGAGGGTGCAAGTCTCTATATTACCAGTCCCTTGTAATACGCGTTGTGTCACACGAGTAATGCAATGGGGGGGGTGGGGGTGGGATAGGGTAGGGGTCTCACGTGCAATTGTTCCCTCTCTTTGTAGCGAGGCACCTGAGCCCTTCAGCTAGTAGGCCTCTGCGCAGTTGCACCTCCTGCACACTCAATAGGTATCCCACCGGTACTGGCAATATTTAAGGAAGGGTGTCAGCCAACAAGCCTTGCTGATAAGGTAGCGTTGCATAATGCAGTTATCTACTAAATATGCAAACATGTAGAGTTACAATTCCTGACTCAGGAAAGCCTCGCTGAGTCTCCCAGCCTCTTTCTTCGTATGTCGTCGGCAATATCTGATGCATCTAGGCTCTTTTTCCGTTTAAATACATTAATAATATGTGGCTACAATATTTTATAATTACTTCCAAGTAAGATGGAAAGCATTAAAGCAGATATGGCTGGGAATCGAGCATGGGTCGCTGGGTTCAAAGCGCGGTGTACTCACCGCTATGCCACCACTCAACCCAAATATGTATGCCAGCGCAAGCATTCATTACTCAACCAATGCCACACGCGAGCAACACCAGGGCACAAGCTGCCCACTGCAATTCCACCTCTCGCTCAGCGAATGGACTCTCCGTCTCTACAGCACCGTGGGCTATAAATCCTCGTTGATAGCTGGAGAGCTGGAGAGCGACGCCGCTGGGTGAACGGTGGGAAGGGGGCCAGGGCTGGCAAATGTTTAAAATGAGTCCCCAAGTGACTCCTGAGACTCCGTTTTCAGGAGTGTACTGCCTGACACATTTGACCAAATCCACACCGGGTATTTTGTTGCGCGAGAGAAATGGGGCTGCATGTCCAGGCCTTTGTCGTCAACCCACTGCTGGATGGTGACCTCCCTACGCCGTGTGGTTCTACCACACAGGTGAGTGCGCGGTGGTGTAGCTGATGAGTATAGATGTTGCAGCATCGCGCAATGCAACAATGGACTTTGCCGCATTGTCCTCTGATGCCCAAGCACGTAGCCCCACAGCCTAAAACGAGTGTTTTTTGCACGTGGGTCGTCAACCATCGAAGCATTATCCAGGCTCAGCCCTGCTTAGCCGGCGACATCAGACGCATTCTGGGAGATTTTATCGGTTGTAAATCTGGAGTACCCAGAGAAATTCCACGCGCACACGGGGCGGAAGCCTTCGCAGATATAAACGTGTTTGGTAACGGATCGAAAACTGCGGAGTGGGAGGACTCAGATATTGGAGGCCAACTGAGTGGGACAAACGCTCACAAGATGAGAAACCAATAAGCCAGCACTGGACTTGCTGCACTGACTCATTTCTTCAGAATTGCCCTTTGTCTGTTAGTTTGTTGTCCATCCCCCGCACCTCTGATTAGGACGGTTGGCTACGTACGGTGGGAAAGACGTTCAACACGCATACATAAACCTCATAGCCCTGCAGGTGGGTGACTTTCGCACTGAATCACGTGACACCTGAGTGCCCCACTTTTCTCCAGCCAATGCCACTCACATCGTTTCCTTGCAGGCACAGCTGCCGTTTTGCAATGCCACCGCATCGGAATCATGAGGTCACTTTCACCTTGGCAGAGAGGGCTTATGGGATGAAGTGGGAGCACCTGGGATGTGCGGCATTCAGAAAGGGCTGTGAATGAAAATAGCAATAATTATCAAAGGTCTGTTCACTGCTGGATGAAGCACCCCCTTCCCAAACCATTGCCATCTCTCACGATCTCACACAACAACAATCCCACACAAGCTGCGCATGCGCCTGATGCCATTGATCCATCTCCGCGGTGGTCGTCCTCTCGGACGTTTTCTACTCCGGTTGCTACGGCGTCAGGGTCACGAGGTCATTTTCTCCGCGGCAGGGAGGGCTTAAGGGATGATGTTGGGGCCCCTGGGATGACCGCTCAAGGCGATGATGACCAGGATCGGCGTGCGGGAAAGCGTTAATGGCGGTGAAGCAAATGATGATCATCGACAGCGGCATGGTCTATCCGCTGCCGGATGAAGGCCGCCCCAAGCCGTTGCCATCGCTCCCCGTTCCGCGATACCGCAGTCCATCTCGCTCCTGCCGACCTCCGATTTCCAGCACCTCTGATGAACACGGTCGGCCATATACACAACAACAACAACAACCACCATTCGCCACTAAGTGGCGGTGACGTCACCACGACGCTTGTGCCAGGCCATGTGCACCTTGAGGCCACGTGAAGTGTCGAACGCCCGCTGGCAGGAGGTCACGGGGCAGACCCAGGTGCCACGGGTCGACTGACTGAGATGACCGAGATGACTGGCTGATGCACCACCTGTGCCCCCTACTGTGCCAACTGTGGCTAAACGGGGGCTCTGGACGGGTGCGAGGGGCTGGTAACCCCTCCACCTTCAATGTATTACCACGAAACTACGAATTAAACATAAATTGGCCATACGTACGCACACACACACAAGCCGATACCGCCCGCCTCATCATCTCCACAGTGGTCGGCCTCCATGGCGCGTTTGCTCCCTTGGCTGCTGTTCTGTCACCAGGCTCGAGACTGGTGACATCATTCCCTGTCGCGATGAGGATGTTTCTGCCCAAGCCCATGTTCTCCGATCTAGTAGATTCCGCTTTCCGTTTCTTGCCAGTAGTTCCCAACACGCATATTTCCCCGCTTATTTGCGCAATTTAAGATGCATTCATTTTGTTTCCATTGTCTCTGCCAATGTCCAAGTTTCGCATCCATGTGTTACAGCAGGCTATACGCACTGATTGAAACGTTTATCCTCCACGCACACGCGTGTGCTGCTTTAATGATCAAATTCATTCTTACAAACACACTCCATCCAGCTGTCGTTGTCGTTTTGATGACAGTTGTACACATATTCCGTGACCGGCTCCAGTCGCATTCCCTCTAACGACGAATTTACTTTCGTGCAGCAGAAAAAGAACTTCGCGAACAAGCGACTGCGACCAAAACAATGGGCAAGAGAGGGAAATATTTGGCACGACATTGGAAATTCTGGCGCACCCCGCAGCGGGAGCAATTGGCTTACGTCGGAGATAGCTTCGCGGGCCGCGTGTTAAACGTACACGCGGATTGCAAGGCCCTTCGCCTGATTGCGTTGACCGCTCGCTCGTGAAGAGAGACCGCGCTTGCGCGCAGCTACGCTACACCCCTCACCCGGCTAATCGATGCACACTCGCTGTGCAGCCTGCATCATGCCCTCCGATCTCTCTCTCCAAACGCTCCATTCTTTTCCCTTTCGCTCGGCGTTTCCGCGGCGGGTCGTGGACATCGCAGCCAGCAAGGCAGAGAGACTTTTGACTTTTAAACAACTTTTATTGCCGCCAGCAGCAACAACACTGGAGGCGATTTCGATATGAAATACACGAAGTCACCAGCACACAAATTAAATTCAACGCTACAAATGCACGCGCTGCGGAGCTAAAAGCACCGCGCACAACACGAAAGAAAAGTCACGTGGTTGTGGTGGTCACCGCAAGGCAGAGAAAGAGTAACATCTAAGAGAGTAACATCGGAGAGAGTAACATCGGAGAGAGTAACATTGGCCGTGGAGCTCCAGATTCGAGGGTAGCAGGGGCAGTGTCTCCGTGATGGCACTGGGCATAAGAAACCCACGGGAGAACTTGGGAGACCGAACTGGCTCGAGGAGTCCCCGATTCATTCAAGTAAATTCTGGATGCCCCGAATATCACCTTGAACTCAGAGCCGAATAAGCATCACACGACAATTAACATGAAACGCTCATTCGTCTCTCTCTCTCGTCTCTATCTTGACTGCAGCTCCAGTCTGTCATCTCACTGCATCACCACATCGCGCGCTTTCAGATGCGATTCCGCGGCCGTCTGGAATGCTCTTCCTTTCGATGTTAGGAAGCCACAGGAGCTATGTACTTTTAAAGCTAGATAGAAATTGTATTTATTTAGAACTGCTTTTTGTATTTAGCTTCTTGTCCTTCCCCACCGCACTTCCGATTAGTACGCTTGGCTAGGAACGGTGCGAAAAATCTTCAACATACCACACTGTCTCTTGTCCACATCTCTCTCATTTAACTACGCCGTTGCCTCATCTGTATCTCGCTTCTCTTCTTGTATCCTTTTGCACCTCTTGCGTCCACGTTGTTTTCTCGTCTCACGGCACCTCCGGCTCCTGCCGCCATCTCCCTCCCGTCACCACGCTCTGAGTTTGCACGGTCAAAAACAAATAAGCAACAGCTGGGTATCATAATCATTGAGATGAGATGTAAGGCACTTTGAGATGCTGGGGGGGGCATTTAAGCACCCAAGAAAACGCATTAAAAACATATTTTATGGATCAAAACGTGGGGGGCCCACCAAGAAAATAAATGTAGCTCCGGGGCCCCCCAGTGGGCGGCCACCACCACTGCCAGGAACGACCTCACAGCCGTTGCGGCAGAACGGCGTCAGCTCCATTTACCCCCGCTGCCCCAAACTCGGCTGACCCTTGCACCCGGGCCTGGATCATTCATCACGCCAGGCGCAGCCGTCAACAGTCTCAGCCTCCCTGGGGAGAGGCCACAGCAGCAGCAGCAGCAACTTCAGGCATTCCCCGCAGATCGCTGCACTGATGCTGATGACGATGATGAGCCTTGAGGTGGACCAGGACCTCGACGAGCCTAGCCCACGATGGCCCTGATTAACCAAGCACCAAGAGCTATCAACAGCCTAATGCTTGCCCCGACTTCCCAGCGCCGAGGCCTGCCGGGCTCGCGCGCCCGCACTGACGCAGGAACAACCGCGATGTTGTCTTGGGGGAAGAGGCGAGTGGGCCCTTCGCGTGGGCCGCTTCTCTGCGGTTAAAGAGAGATCAGCGGCGGGTCGGCGAGGCACGAGAAAACCGAGCAAAAAGGCCTCGGGCCCACTCAAGTTGCCCCAGGTTCAGTGAAAGAATGAAAGCGGCAGGGCGATTGGCAACGCCAACAATACGCGCAACGTCGATGATTAGCATCGATCAGCCAATGGGGCGTTCTGATGAGAGTTTGGGAAAATTAAACTACGGAGCAGGAGGACCGGGAGAAGGCAAAACAAGCGGAGGAAGACTTTGGAATAAATGGCAGTGAGACGGCATCACAGAGTGTGGAGGTCACCGCTGGACGCGGGCAATGAGGGAAAGGAACGACTTGGAGGAAACGGCCGAGACCTTTGCCCCGTAGACTGACCACAACAACTCCGTCTTCATTTCTCCTATCTCGCCACATCTGTTATCTCGTCTATACCTCGACTGTCATCGCACTCGGATTTTACACATTTAAAATAAATTCTGTTTTAGGTACCCCCCATTGGGGTTTACGCCAGGTACCCCCCTGACTGAGCGTGTTGTGATGATCTCCTAACCCTGGGCCTCTCTCCAGAGCGGCGAGACCCTCCGCGGGATGTGAAAGGACCGCTTTCGCTGTCGCCCTGCGGGTGCAAGGATGCCCTTGGAACAGCTGTCCACCCAGCGGTTGCAAAGTCGCCCAGAGGATTTACAGTGTTTATTTTCCACGCCGCTATTGCGGTCCGCGGCATCTAGGACAAGTTTGTATTCCCTCTTGCAAACACTTGGGTGGTGGTGGTGGGGGGGAGATCACGTCTACAAGTTAGCCGGCCACTAAACACGCCGCCCAGGGGAACACTTGGGTTGTTGTTAGCGATATTATTGACCCAATGCAAACTGCGCCACACGGCCCACTGAATGCGTAAATATGCAAATAAAAATGTAAGTAAACAAAAGAGTTTGCGTATTTTGTTTTTTTGTATTCGGAGTGAATGCAGTAGAGGCTGTGTAACAGCCTGACTTGGCATTGGGGGATGAGTGAATCAAGTGCAGATGGGAGACTGGGTGAGCGGGCGGGAATGCAGGTCTGTTGGTGGGTGGGTGTGTGTGCGTGCATGTGTGGGGAGCGGTGGCGCAGTGGTTCGCGCACTGCGCTTCACTAAAATATGTTTATTTTACCAGGTAAGGGCCGGCCGAGCTACGTAGCTATTTTCAGAAGCGAGCTGGCCACAAATGTTAGTTGAAAGGTAAAAACCCGGCAACCAGCGCTCGATTCCCGCTCACGGCCAACATCGGCGACGAACGCCTGAACCAGTCCCTGGGCTTCTCCTAGGTCGACTCAGATTGAAATGAGCGCCCGGTGTCGTTGTGCGAACATCAGCACCAGGGAGACAAAGGCGGCCGGGCATGGTGCTGGCCAAACCCACCCACCCTCGCGTGTCGCACCGGCTTCAATACGCGCTCGCTAACAGCGCTTGCCCCCAACAATGTGTGCGAGGGGGGGGGGTGGGGGCATCTTTGTCTTTGCGCACGCAACGCGTTGCGCAAGCTGCGTGTGGGCCACACAAACAAACGCTGGGCGCACGCGCGCCACAAGACGCTTCCTCCCAGAGGATGGCGTTAATGAGTACAGGAACCCGCCCGCAGTGTATTACTGCTTCCGTGGGTGGGGGGGGGGGGGGGGTGCAACAGGGCAGGGTGGAGAGAGGAGGAGGCGGAGGCGGCGAGGGGGGGGGGTCTCGGTGGAAACAAAAAATGTTGTAGAGAGGGTGGA
The DNA here is from genome assembly GCF_015708825.2 of Lethenteron reissneri. Taxonomy (NCBI): domain Eukaryota; kingdom Metazoa; phylum Chordata; class Hyperoartia; order Petromyzontiformes; family Petromyzontidae; genus Lethenteron; species Lethenteron reissneri. Next base: position 10,540,186 of record NC_083786.1, on the reverse strand, counting down.
GGAGTGGAGGGTGGAGAAGCGGGCAAAGAAGAGCAAGGTCGAGAGAGAGGGCACGGGGTGGGCTCGTAGCGGGGGTGGTAGGAGTGGGGAGCCGGGCAGTTCTTCTTCGCTCATTTTCAGAGGGGCGTGGCGTGGGGGGCCACTTTCGCCGACAAGACATCATCAGTGTAAGTGAGGGTCGCCGTACATTTTAAAGCATGTGGGACTGACAGCAGCACCACGATGATGATGTCGATGGGGGTGCAGGTCAGGGAATGCCAGTGGCCCGCGGTGGAGTCAGGGATGCGTTTGGAGAGTCACAGAGACGGCGGCAGAGGAGGTGACGGGTAGTCTGCTGATCCAGTGGGGGGTTGGGGGGTGTGTGCTTGCCTCTCCTTTCTCCACAGTCACCGAGAGATTTGCCGTTGAGACATCGTGTGACCTCGTGCACTTTCACTTTAGTTTGTAGATTGTCCGCTTGCCAACTGTCGGCAACTGTTTAATTGTTTCATCGTTTTACTGCTGCCGCAGATCGTGGCGATGATGATTCTGGTTGTTCGTGCATCACTCTTATTGGAACTCGGTCAATTCTTATACTTGCTCCAATTCTTATGCGTGCGCAGAGTCTTTGTACTTGCTCATTACACTTTCACAATTCTCCTGATTCTTCATGCTAAATTATTGCACCTTGCTTACATTTTATATTTGCTGAATTCTTCATACGTAACGCCGAATGAAAGTCTCCCCACACCGTGTCGGTCATGGGACTTGTTTAACCATACTTCACCGCGCTGGTCAGGGGGTAAATCCAGCAACGATTCAGATATCAGTCGTCGCTAATGTTAGCTTCGGCCAGGTAATCAAACTCAGGTCGTCGAGATCCATAGCCCAGCGTACAAACGAAAGCGTGACTGCTCACTGCCCAATTCTTAGACTTTAACCTTAATTCTCTCCTGAGTTCCTGTACTTGCTCTTTGCTTATAGTTTCAAATTTGTTATACTTACAAAAAATGCAATAATTATACTGTACTCCCCCCCCCCCAAATATCTGCATTTTTTTAAAGTCATTACCGACCTGGGAGGCATTTTGTGGCATCAATCTGTGACAAGTTGTGAGCACGTGGGTAAGACGTTGGTTCAAAAAAAAAACTGGCAAAACCTATCAAAAAACATTAAATGCCAGTTTCAATATAGGGACACTAAAAGTGATAGACACGTGTGAAATTCAAATGTGCATGCGCGTGCAGATTCGGGGTTTGCCACCTGTCCTGGTTTGACCCAAACTGACATCTGCGTTCGGGTGGCAGGAATTGATTTGTGTGCACCTCCAGTGGCGGTGCGTGGAAGTTCATTGCAGAGCAAGGCAACAGAAGTCCTGATAGACCAGGGGAGTCGGCAATCCTTAATGTCCACCGTCTCATGTTCACCACACAGTACATTGAAATGTTGAGGTTTTATTTTTGACTGATTTCTAAAAAGAATGGCTGCTGTTATTTGCGTTGGCGACCTCCTGTGATCGAACTCGGCTGAGTGTGAAATATGTTCGCGTTTGGTCCGCAGATCAGATGGCAACCTTAGTTGGGATGCTTGTGGGGTAGGACTCTTACCCTGTTTACAGACCTGAGCCACTGGTAGAGCTTCCACGTTACTATGGTGGTGGCAAGTCTTTCATAGGGCAAACCACTGTTGACTTTCCAAAGTGGTGCTTATTGTATCGACCCCAGAAAGGATGAAGGACTCCATAAAGTGGTGCTGCACCACCTACCCAGGTCATTTCACACAATGCGAGCCTCTGCTATAGTTCACTGTACGGTCGACGTTATGATTCCTCAACTTGTGTGACACCCTGAATATGTTAACGGGGTCATGGCATTCAGGTATTATTTTTATACAACTGAATTATTTTTAAATATTATGCTCATAATACTTTATGCATTATCCCAGTCGACTATTAAACATAAACAAACCACTAGCTTTTCAGCCGAGACAACCAAATTGTACTCGTGTATTTTTAGAAAGTATGGACTACTGGATTCATGTAAAAACAAAATTGGCAAAAATGTTTTGTACATGATGAACACATGGTTTTGATTTGTTACTAACAAACTTGGTAAGCAACATATTACTTTCTTGTAAGAACAACAAAAATGCTTAAAATAATACCAACATGTTTTTTCCCTGCAGTGCGCGTTGCTTAACGTTGAATGTAATCAGTAGCTCTTTCCCCAAATTAACTTTTCTCGAAAGGGAAAACCCACCGCCAAGCGAAATGTGTTTCCACTGCGGGTTTGGTTCCAGCACATTGGAGAATTAAGTGCGCTCAAAGTAGCAAACAAAAAAGTCACGGACTATTCACACACAAATCCACGACACAGTTTATAAGGATTCAAACTGCCAGCGTAATTTTTCAAAAGTACAAACATTTTGTGGAAGAACTTAATTTCCAGCATTCCTCTGCGTTCAATTTTATTCGTAACCATAGCCAGTGCCGTGGCGTGGCCACTGCACTCATAGGGACCCACAGCCGTACGTAGACACATTTAGGTTTGCGTAGAGACCCATGTGTTCACACTCGATAAACTTAACACGTTGGCAGGCTTTCGCGACCAATATTACGATTAAGGAATTGATAAGTTTTGTTTACGTGACAACCCTTACTAATTGGCTGTCTCGGGTGGTGGTGGTGGTGGTGGGTTTAACGACACCTTTATATTTACGCGATCTAACCCAAAAGAAGAAGAAAAAACCCTCTTAAATGGTCGACAGAATTACGCAGACTCACAGACTTTGCACACCATGGCACAGCTATCCGGGGTGCAGGTGGCGCAGATGCAGCAAGCCACACAAACCCGAGGGCCCTCGGCTAGGAAGCACTGGTGGGGAGGGAGGGGGGGGGAGAATCGGATAGGCACGGTGCCCCATTTCATCCCGTGCACCAGGGCCCATGCCAACCACCCCAACCACGCAATGCCGCTGCGTCACTTGAGCTCAGTGTCAACGACAAAGACGCACCGAGACTTAGCTCACGGCGGTGCTGATGAACTGCACCGCAGAGCCGATCGCCGTGCCCTCCGCTTTGTTTTCACTTTCATGAGCGCGCCGCCGACGACAATGCCATCATCGCTAAACGCTCATTGCTCTTCCACCTTCACCGGCCTATCCGCTTGGGTGATGTTGAAGGAGGAAGTTTTACCCTGGTTGGATGAGCCGCACCAGTCAGCATAGCCAAGGGCTCCCTCCTGGCTGGGTTGAGGTCACCCTTAACCGAGTCTGACCACGTACGCATGGGTGACCCTATGCACTCTTCGTGACCTCTTTATTCGCTCTCGTAACTCTCCCGGGCAGCTTATCTGGCAGGCAATGCCAGTGCCATTGTCAGGGCCGTGTAAACAAAAAAGGTGCTGCACAGACAATATTGGTGGCCCAAAAGCAGAAATTATTTCACTACAAACATTATATTCTGCATGAACTTTCAACGCTAATAACTTAATTGTATTACAATTGTGGTGAAATAATTCAGTTTACATATTATTTCCAATTATTTTAGGAATGTTATGGGAACGATGAGACGTTTTTTTCTAATTCAGATTTTTTTTTGTTATGAATTTTGGAATAAAGTAACTACTTGGGTCCCGAAGCTTTGCTTAGTTTATGTATCCCTCGTGCCGCCACTGCACGCAAGGGGGCTTAGTAAGTGTGTGGGTTCCCTTCGCTTGCGCGTCCCTCCCCTGCGCCCACTACTCCGTGTAACTGTATCGGCTTCGTCAATTGGGGGCCCCCGACACAGCTTGGTTACCCGAGTGTTTACTTAGCTTCCCTATTACTACTCCTAGTGCCCACCACCGGTGCACTCAGATGGGGTGGGTAGGGTGAGGGCTTTATGAGGGCGGGCGGGCGGGCGGGCGGGCGGCCGGACGGGCTGGGGGAAACATTTGCTGGGTGTCAGGCGGAAGGTACCTCACCCCACCCCAAAGCTTCCTGCCTCCGATAGCCAGGCACGTGGGTCAGGCGGAGCAAGGGGAGGCCAAGCCTCGGGTCAGCTGACCTGGAGGGAAGCTGGTGTGTTTACAGCGGGGCGGCTCAAACAATGCCTCCGCGTGTTTGCTCGGCGCGTAAACAAAAGTTGGTGCCGCGTTTTACGAGCGCCGGGGACTTGTTTGGACTGCGGCTCCACGCACAAGACCATGGCCCAACAGCGGCTCCAAACCGACAACTTCCACAAATACAAAAAAAAAGACATTCGAAAAAACTTGGGGGGGCTCAGCCCCAACCAAAAATTTACGTTGATAAAAAAGCTGGGGGCGTGTGGCAGTGGGATCGGTATAAAAGCAAACATGTTCTTAATGCAATGGCAATAAACATTGAGACGCGGACTACCTGAAGTGCTTTGTCTAAGAAGCTCTGTTTTGTGAGTCATTTGCCACGTGTAATTGACACTTTTAAGAAAAGTAGTAAAAGTTATATATACTGTGCTTCTGAGTGTGTTACGAACTGGCCTGTATACGGACAAGGAGCTGCTCGAAGATTTGCTGACACGTTTCCCTCTTAGGTAAAATACTTACGTGGTAGTAAGCCCCCCCCCCCACCCCCCCATCGTACATTTAGGTTTTCTCCGGGCACTGCGGTTCCCTGCCAAATGCTCACGCATTCGATGAGGAATTGGACAAACTTTCAAAGTAGGATTCAGCAGAGAGCAAAAAAATATGGGCGTGAAAGTCGTCCCAATTCATGGCCTTGATCTTTTCCGAAAAATGTCTTAGCTTAATATTGTGATTAATGTAGCGGTCTCTCGTGGCCGGAATCGGTTATGTGGCATGAGCCCCTTTCGTACACCATATTGGCATCGATTCTTGCACGCGCGATTCGACGGATGTATCAGCGCAAGACTCGATATGAATTGAGGCATCGTTATAACATCGCTGCTTGAGAGATTATTGAGACTCGCATGAGACCCTCGCTGTTGAATAAAGGATTATCGATGGGGGGGGGGGGGAGGGTCGAACGATTTAAGACTTGGACTTTGCTGAAACAGCTGCAGAACCCTATGATTGCTGCAGAAATTTTTGCTCAAAGCTGTTGCAGTTGAGTTGATTGGAAGGAGACGTTAACACAATCCCTTGGCATTAACAAAAATAATAAAAACATGTTGAGTTGGCTTCAAAGTATTCTCACGTGCAAGCGCAGATGATAGATGCAAACGGCATTTGATATTTTAAAATATATAAATTTTAGTGGTGTCCATAAATAAGTTGGGTGTTTTGAAGTCTCTGAATGGAGCCAGCTGTACAGCTGTCCGGTGCGTTTTCGAGTTGTACCACGTTGTTGGTCAGCACGATGTCCGACGTTTCGCTCCACGATCCGAACGCACATTGGAAACCTATCGAGCACATCTGCGAAAACCTACACCGACAGTCAGCTGCAGTTACAAAATAGGGCACACAGACCCAGATAGGGGAATTAATCTAAGTTAACTTAAAGTAATTTCTTCATCTACTGCTGGATGAAGGCTACGTCGGTCATGAGGATTGTTAAGCCATACTTCTCCATGCTGGTCAATGAGCCATCGCTCACCACTGATGTTAACTGCGTCCGGTGGATCAAACTCTGGTCACGAAATGTTTAAAGCACAGTGCACTATAACCGCTGCACCACCAGTCCCTTAGACAGAGAGAGAGAGAAATATCTGCCGCATTAATAATTCTGGGCGGTTATTGGAAGAGGTCCAGCCGAAAAGAGCATAGTTACTGTTGGTTTTCTGAGATATAGATCAAAAGAACGGTGGTCGTGCACATATTTGCTCAGTGATATGAAGCGTATTAGATCCGATGAATGCAATGCACTGGACAGTTTAAGCTGTTAAGCCTTCAGCGATGATAATAATTTTTAAATGGGCTCATCGGAGCAAGATTACACGACTCAAGGGGAGAGGAGGGGGGGGGGGTGCAAAATTAAAAAAACAGCGATAGACCTCGCATGCCTGGGAAACAAAGAGCATTACACACGTCGTGGTTTCAGTGACCTCGTCAAGGGGCAAAAACCATGACGCAGACTCTGGTCATCCTCGCGGCAGCGGAGGATTGTGGCTGATAGCCATTGAACCGCTTCTGCGGCTGTCTGGAACGCTCTTCCTTCCGATATTAGTAAGCCACTGGAGCTATGCACTTTAAAATCATCTAGATTGAAAAGTAATCGCTTTAGAACTGCCTTTTGTGTTAAGTTTGTTGTCCCAGCCGCCCTCCTCCCCCGCATCTCCGATTAGAACGTTTGGCTACGTAGAGGTGGAAAAAAAGTTCAACACGCGTAAGCAATGAGGTTTCCTGAAGAGAGCGCGGTGCACACATGATGCGTGCGTGCGACAAACACTGTGAAACACACCCCTTTACTTGGTGAGTTATCGTCATCATCATCAGCAGCAGCTACACACATCCCCGGCCATGGCTAACAACATCTGTCGCGAGGGGATATCCGAACCATTCCTGGTGCCCCCCCTCGCTTCCACCGACAAGGTGAGGCATGGTTAAACAACGCCCGTAAACCGATACGGCACGCCCCCGGTGGCTTTCATCCAGCAGCGGATTGACGAAAGGACCCGCAAGTTGTAAGGTTACTTTTTTATCTTCTTGGTTCTTTCGGTAAAGTTACGTCGAATGGAAATAATAAAATAAAAAAAATAAAACATAATAAAATAATTCTCACGACGTTTCGGCCACAACGCAAGCAGCCATCCTCAGGTGAAGAACAGGTCTGTCGGAAAGACAGCGTTTGAACGAATGCATGTCTTTCCGACAGACCTGTTCTTCACCTGAGGGCGGCTGCATGCGTTGTGTCCGAAACGTCGTGAGAATTGTATTTAATTATGTTTTATTTTTATTATTTTATTATTTCCATTCTACGTGACTTTACCGAAGAGAACCAAGAAGATGAATCCCTGCCGTCACGAAAGCTTTAAATCGCAAGTAAATTTCTTAGTTTAAAGTCCCCCCTACTAGCAGGCAGCACACAGAGACCGCAGGACGCTCGTGAAGGATGAAGACCTGGACGCGCATTAACCCCAACGCGGGGACAAATTATTCGCGTCGCAGGCTGCAATGAAACGACCTCAATATTTGTCGCAACTTAACGTGCCCGATAACGATAGTTTAGTCTTGGAAGGGAGCTTAGAGCGCTCAGAGCAGATTAGACTACCTGTAAAATGTTCGCGAAAGCGCGGAAAACCACAATTGCCAGCAGCGCCATGAATCAAAACAGTCTTTGCATTCATCCATTCAGAATGCAGCCTGCAAGCTCCCCCCCTCTCTCTCTCTCTATCGCAGTTTCAATAACGTCTGCCCCAGTTACGCTAATATTCTTTCAAATCTAGGCTGGGAGGTTTAACGCGCGTATATGTTTCACGAAATATCACCTAAACTCAACAGTACAGCACACGTTGCCACAAAGTGACGGCTCGCGAGGTCGACGCATTCGCAGTTTCGCGCAAGCGGCTTTCACTCCCTTTGTGAGACTTCTCAAACTCTGTGGTCGCGCTCTCCAGCACCGCGATGCAGGCGCCCCTGCGACCCGGTGCCTGGGGGTCCCTGGGTCGTATTTTAGACTTTGTTTGCCTTCCGTTGTAATCACAGTCAGGAGTCTGGGCAGGGCCTCTAGCAGAGAACGGCGTTAATAGGATTTATTAAAGAAAGATGTGCAGTGGCTGCGGTGAAGTCTTTCACTTTTGGGGGGGGAGCGGGTAAATAACTAGCCCACGTGTTTTTTTTTTGCTTGGAGCTGCCATGCACAACATGCACCACTGAAAATTAAATTATTTGTGGCTTATAGACGATACCCTCAATTCTAGAGCTTGCCGAGTCAAGGCCAGGTGTGGCGAAAACGAGTGCACGTGGAACTCAGCCAAATAGCCCCAGAACGTCCTCAAGAGAAAACGAACGAGAAAATATCTAACCGAATTTGCCCAGGTTAATCGCAGTCAGATATGAATCTCCGAACGTGCGGGGAACATTGTTCCATTATAACTGCCACCGTTATTGAAGTGGATGGGCAATAATTATGAAGTACAGCCCTTTGTCAATCCACTTGCTGAACGAAGACCTCCACCACCACACAATGCCAGGCATTGGATTTGTTTGACCACACTTATTTCACCGCGCTGGTCAGCGCTCGTACACTTATGTCGGGCGTGGCAAGGAATCAAACGGCGGTTGTTGGGCTCACAAGCACACCACTCAACTCCACGACACGTTATGCACACAAACGAACGGGTATGAAAAATATAAATGTCTTGAAACGCAAATGTGTGAAACGTGAAACCCTTTAGTTCATTGGTCCTTAACCTTTCCTGCAGCCTGCGCCCATTTGGTTCTAATTCGTTAAGAAATGTATGATGTTGATAAACACACAGGGGTTTGATGAAACAAAGTAGTTGTACTTACGTGCCCGTACTTAATTGCGTTGTCGATGATTTATCTTCTAAAGAAATCAGGCCATGTCTCGCACCGCCAGAAAGGGCATCTCGCATCACAAGGCGTGCGTGCACCCCAGCTTAAGAACCACTGCTTTAGTTTACAGGTTAATATAACATCGAGGAGGCAACACGTCTAACAGTACGTCCACCGCGGAGATGAAGCAACGAACTCAGCAGTGAAACATGCCAGCGTAAGACGGATTGTTGCATCGCAGAGACCGTGAATGATAGCAACGGTTCAGGCAGACCTTCATCCAACGGTGGATTGATCATGGCTGATGATGATAATGATAACCCGAGGATAGTTACAGTGGGGTCAACCCACATATACTTACAATATAGTGCTGTATAAGAAAGAGAGATGCTGCGCTCGTGCGAGTGAATGAGATCCCGTTGACCAGCCCATGAATCAGTTGGGGCCCTATCTCTGCAGACCCACTCCTTCCCATGCGCCCAGGCCAAGATTGCTATCCAGCCGTGGCCGGTGCGGTATTAGGATGCGAAAGCCACCGCGCAATAAATTTTCTCTTGTCAAAACAGGAAAAGTGCCAGTGGGGGGGTGGGGGGGGACGCAAAACTTCCTCATTGCGACAACGCTTTTGGCCTCTTCCAAAAAAGAAAAAAAAAGTGCCGGGTTGTGGCTAGACCAGGCCGCCGCACCGTGACCCGCACCGTTTAAAAAGCCACAGAGAGCGACGGTGTCACTCGTTTCGTCACACCAGCCCCCTCCAACCCTTCTAAACAAAGACAAACAAAGATCCCCCGTATAGCCTTCACAGGCTATTGGGGCAAGTGCTGTTGAGAGTAGCGCCTATGAGGGCCGGCACAGCACACGAGAGGGTTGGGTGGCCAACACCACACCCGGCCGTCGACCCAGGACCGGTTCAGATAATCGTCACCGGAGTTGGCCGTGAGCGGGAATCGAACTCGGGTGGCCAGGTTCGTAGCGCAGCGCGCTAACCGCTACACTACCGCACCCCCACCACACCCCCCCCCCCCCCTGAATTTGTACCAACCGCCGCTCGTTTTGGAATGCGTCAGAGGGGGGGTAAAGGTGCAGCCCTGCAACTGACGTGCTCACGCCGCTGCTGGCGCAAGGACCTCCCAAATACTACATGGAGCCCAAGAGTGTCCCCGTATAGAGGGTACCTTGGCCTACTCTTCCACGCTGAGCCAGTAGTAACCAATTGGCGCGTTGTTTACGTGATGGAGGGTTACGACACATTTACGCTTACGCGATCTCAACGCAAAAAAACCTTGATGATGAATAATATTGGTCGCGAAAGCCTCCGTGTAAAACTGAGCCAGATGTCTTGGAGGATGTGGGATCTGGTGCTCTGTGCGTGAGATCCACTCGGCGCAGAACAGCAGGACGGAGTTTGTAAATCTGCAGCCCCACGTGGTCTGGAGCAGTCTCTGCCGACTGATGTCCATCCAGCTGTGACAATCGGTGTTTTTAAGAGCGGACTAAATACATTGCTCTTCTGTTTCTGATTAATTTCGTCTAACGTCTCAATGTTTTTTTTTCGTCTTCCATCTCAGATGTCCGCTGAATATGACGCGGCACAAATGTTGCATCGATCGACTGAGTACCCACACTTTACCCCAGCACACGCGACCTGCCGGTCGTACACAATGCCACTGCCGTGCAAACAGAGGCGGTGGGGATTTAACGAACCTGCCCCACTGCTTCAACTGCCGCGCCAGGAGATCGAATCGAACCGGAGGCCTCTGTGTTGCAAGTGCGGGGTGCGAACGGTTCCAACAAGCGGAGCATCAACCGCTGTTCTTTCTTTGGTCAAAAAACACAGCAAATAATTCACACCTAGCAGGATAGCTCTTTACAAACACGACCTAAAGCGTTTTCATCTCATGTTCATATATAATTCTATTAAACATTTATACCACAATAAAAACAGAACTGAAATACAGTTGTAAAAACACACACACACACTGCACACTACGAGCAAAGACATCGTGCATTTCGCTTGCTTCTGGGTGCTGCCTGTCGCGGTATAAATCGTCGCATTTGTCATTTGACAGCGCTGTCGGGTGAGCTCCAAAGAACCGCGAGCGAGCGCGCGTGAACTAAAAACAAATCCTGCATTAAAAATGTAGCCGTGCCGTAATAAAACGCGCCTGAGCGGGTTTCCAAAGGGAGTTTTCGAAACTTTACGGCGCGGCTGGATTCGTGGAAAGAACGGCCGTTCGGACTTTTCAGATGTTCACGGCACCTCGCCACCGTCCACCGCTGGAGGAAGAAGGAGGCATTTCCGTGCCGTGCCGGTTGCGGAGGATGTTTGACCATGACCGCACCGTTGCTGGTCAGTGCAAGTTGGTCAAGTTATTTTATATTTTTTCCCACCAGGTAAGGCCCCCACTGAGCTTCACAGCTCTTTGTCAGAAGCGACGTGGCCACGAATGATAGCTCAACGAAGTGGCTCATCACGTGGAAATTTGACAGCAGCCACGTACGTTATTTGGCTGCTGTAAACGCATGTTTCTAAATGTGGAAGGAAAAACCTGAGGACCCAGAGAAAAACCAATGCGACCACGGGGAGAACATGCAAACTCCAAATATATGTTACTCACCACTGACGATTAGCCGTGGTTGGAATTAAACTCAAGTTGACAGATTAGTAGTGAAGTGCGTTCATCATTAATCACCACGCCACCGCCCCCCCCCCCATTTAAACAGAGGACGTCCTTTGATGACCTTGCACTCACCATAGGAACGTGGAATTTCCACGACTCGCCTGAGTTTGGGAACCACATCATGGTGGTTTTTCCAGCTTGACAATCTCCCCCTCTAGTTCCCGATTAGTGCAGCTAAGATCCTTGCAGTGGGGGATAACTATCATTTAGGGGATTATTTCTCAATTATAGGTTTCATGTGGTGGGCCGTAAGAAATGAAATCATGGGCGGTATCCAGCCGGTGTGTCGTAGGTTTTCCACCCCTGGCTAAGTTGGTAGGGCAAATGATCACGAAACCTGGAGCACCAAACCTACAATCATCATCGTTACAGCACCATTTTCCTGGGATAAAAAAACGAAAATTCGCGAGACGTGGTGAGAACCACTTGATGAAATGCGAACAGTGGTTGCCATGCCGAGATACTGGACCCCGGCACAGTAACGTGGAATTTGCACGAGTGTCTGAGCGCTGTCTATTACTCAGAAACCCGTGGGTAAGCGTTGACCTTTATTTTTTTGAAGTCCTGAAACCAAATCCAAAACAAACCCCACCACCCCTTCCCCCCCCCCCGAAAAAATAAGAATTGGCCAACATTTATTTTCCGCCCTTCCCTGCATTTACGCGTAATCCCTGGATACGCGCGATCATCTGCGTGTTGTCTCTGCAACAACAACAAAAACAACAACACAGCCCCGCGGCCTCGGCAACGGGAGGCACGGCACTTCAACAAATCGACAGACGGCGGCGGGCGTCGGGGTGACGTGTGAGCGCGTCTCGAAACTGCGCGAGCGATGCACGAACAAAGCAAAAAGTCGTCATCATCATCGTGGTGGTGGTAGTCGCACCACGGAGGCCTGCCAAGATCGGTGTAAGGGCTCGCTTGGTGACCCCCAGGAGGAGGGGCGGGGAGATCTGCCGCGGCGAGTTTCTCGATCAGGATCCGCAGAATCTTCATATCATCAGGTGGCGGTGGTGGCGCTGGAGGTGGTGGTGGTGCAGTTTGTGGTGGTGCAGGTGGCGGTGGTAGTAGTGGCGGTAGTGGTGGCGGTAGTGGTGGTGGCGACGGTGTCGTCGGTGGTCGTCGTGGTGGTGGTGGTGGCGGCGGCGGTGGTGGCGGTGATGGCAGTGGTGGTGGTGGTGGCTACGCTGCTACTGCTGCTACACGTGGCCGCCTGTAGTGATCCAACACTGTGGAGGCAGTAGCCAGGGTTCGTGGATCACCGCCACGCAGGAGTTGCCAAACTCACTCTCCCGGGGGCGTCGAAGAGGTGCCGTACCCTGGCTCGCCAGGGGAACGGCAGAACGGCAAACTGTGAACTAATATCAACTGTCCCTTGTGTGTGGCATCGTGTGTTGCTCCCTCGCACGCGTGGGTTTCCCCGGATGCTCCGGTGTCCTCCCGCATGTGTAAACGTTCATGAATTGGCTGAAAACATCTTCATGTCGAGGTGGCTGCCGAGGTTGGGTAACGCATGCTTGTCTGCAATTTTTCGTCGAGAGTATGTGTGCATGTAATGTTGCACATATTTTTTTTGCACCGTACGTAGCCAACCGCGCTCATTGGAGGTGCGTGGGACTGACAACAAACTCGACACACAAGGAGCGTACTCTTTGGTTCTTTCGGTAAAGTCACGTAGTTAGAAATAAAATAAAACAAATCACGACGTTTCGATCGCAACACAAGAAGAGGTCGTCATCAGGCAAAGAAAGGTGCCTGAACTAATATCAACGTCATCAGGCAAAGGTGCCCGTTGACGACCGCTTGTGTTGCGATCGAAACGTCGTGATTTGTTTCATTGTATTGTATTTCTAACGACGTGACTTTACCGAAATAACCAAAGAGTATGGATTCCTGCAGTCACGAAAGCTTCAAATCAACACACAAGGAGCGGTTCCGTTTGTCCGCTTAGCACGGTCGTCTACGTGCGAGGTGGAAAGACGTAATGTGTGGTGGCCACGTTACAAGTTCAAATTATATTGTTACTCCTACGACTATTAATATCATTGTTACCGTTGTACAGGCTCGTCATGGTCGTCATCGTCCTCGACTGCTGGACGAAGTCTTCCCACGGCCGTCGTAATCTGTGATGGCCGGGTGATGTCGCGATTTGTCTAGCGCCCGCACACGAGCCGATGTTACCGCTCCATCTCGGCGGTGGACGGATACACTCCGATGCGTTCCCTCCCTACGGCTGCCACTCCGTCGTTGTTCTCGACCCGCTGGCCATCGTCCGTTCCAGCGACGACGACGAAGACGTGGCCAGCCCAAGAAGCCCGCTTCAAATGAATCGCGGTCAAAATTGCGTCTTCGGTCTCCTGCGTAGGTTCTAATGTCAGTTCTTTGGAACTGATTCTTCATGGTGTTGTCGTGGTTTCGCTTGTTATCCTTGCCCCGGCGCCTCCGATTAGCACGTTCGGCAACATACACACGTACACACATATATATCCGGTCATCCTCGCAGAGGCTTTTTGGGTAAACAATGGAACAGAGACGGGTCGCCGCGTCGCGCGCTTTGAGACGCGCTTCTGCGCCTCTTCCTTGTGATATTAGGAAGCCACTGGCAGCTATGCACTCTGAAATCTTGCTTGAAAGATCATTTTTTCAGAGCTGCTTTTTGTGTGTAGTTCGTTGTCCTTTCCCCACTACCTCGGATTATCACGGTTGGCTACGTACGGCGCGAAAGAAGTCCGACGTGCACACAAACACACAATCTGTTGTTACATTTAGTTTCGTGGCGCAACGCCTAAGATTAAATTGGGGATCCTCCTACATGTCGCAATCGGCACGACGCCCCCCCCCTACCCACCCCTACCCACCCCGCTCCACACCCCCACAAATCTTCTACCAACACGCACAAACAAAGATCGCCTGTATAGCCTGTAACAGACTGTTACGGCAAGTGCTGTTAGCGAGCACCTATAAAGGCCGGCACGGCACACGAGGGGGTGGGTGGCCAGAACCACGCCCGGCCGCCTTTGTCTCCCTAGTGGCGATGTTATCGAACGGCACCAGGTACTCATTTGAGGCTGAGTCGACCTAGGGGAGGCCCATGACCGGTTAAAATAATCGTCACTGGTGTTGGCCGTGAGCGGGAATCAAACCTGGATCGCCGGGTTCATAGCGCAGCGCGCTAACCGCTACACTGCCGCTCCCCACACACACACGCACGCGCACACACACGCGCACACACACACACGCACGCGCACACCCACGCGCACACACACACACACGCACACACGCACACACCCACGCGCACACACACACGCACGCGCACACCCACGTGCACACACACACACGCGCGCGCACACACACGCACGCGCACACCCACGTGCACACACGCGCGCGCACACACGCACGCGCACACCCAAGTGCACACACACGTGCACACACACGCTCGCGCGCACCGCCTTCCAGAAAATTTCGGAGAATAAAAAAATATGTCACCCACAGTCGTTATGGTGACCGCGCAAACAAGCCATCGCGAATTAAGGCCGCATTCAGACTTCACCTTTTTTTAGGGGGTGGGGGGCTTGCGGTTAATTCCAAGGGTGAAGTTCCAGTTTAAAAAAAAATCTCTCTTTTTGTTGTTTCGGAGAAGCAGCTGCCTCCTCCTCTTTCTTCCCCCCCCCCACCCCCTGCACCCCGAGGCTCAGGTTTGAGACGAACATCGCAGGGTGCTCCCATCCCCTCTGCGTGACGGCGCCCAGGAGCGCCGCTTTTCAAACCGACGACAACAACCACAAAGAGGGCCGCGGAGGCGATTCGAGATTTTCGTGGTTGTTGTTTTGTTTTGTTCGGGCCCCCCCCCACCCCCAATCTTCAGGTCTGTGCGATGTTTGCAGCGGAGGCTTTGCGAGCGCTTGTCTCGGTAGCAGTTGAGTCGATACCTTGACGGCGCATTTACCTGATGCATGTAGATACTGGATAGGTGTGTTCTGTGTGTGTTTACGTATAGAGCAATATTGTGTCACTCGTGGTGGTAAATTAGTCCCGAGTGGTTACAAGCTTACTGGGGGGGGTTTTTTCACCCCATTCAGTGTATTCATATTATTATTTTTTTCTCTTGCTCGATTGTCTTAGACAATGAAAGGTTGCTGTTTGCGGCTTAATAATATCACCGTCACAGATTTAGTCACCTGGTGGGAATTTGGTGCGGGTTAAGGTTATGTGAATTAGGATCGTGGTGTGCGTGTGTGAAGAGCGGAGCGCTAACAACCCGGCCACCCGAGTTCGATTCCCGCTCACGGCCTCCCATAGGTCGACTCAGCCTCAAATGAGTAGTTGGTGCGGTATGTAAGCATCGCCTCTGGGGAGACAAAGGCGGCCGGGCGTGGTGCTGGCCACCCACCCCCTCGTGTGCCGTGGCTCGCTGGTAGCACTTGCCCCACCGTCTGTTAAAGGCTGTAAGGGGGATCTTTGCCTTAGCAGTGTGGATACATGGTGGTTTAGCTATGATGCTCGAGTTAGCGGTGCTGTACTTCCAATGCGGCGACCTGAGCTCCATTCCCACTCGCGGCTAAAATCGGCGACGAACATCTGAACCAGTCCTGGGCCTCCCCAAGGTTTACTCCGCCTTAAATGAGTGGCTCGTGCCGTGTGTACAGCGGAGACAAAATGTTCTGGCCACGTGCGCCGTGCCGGCTTGTGAGGTGCTCGCTAACAGCACTTATCCTCCGTAACAAACTATTAAAGGCTACATGGGGTATATTTGTATCTGAAACAGCTAGAGAGAGAGAGGAATGTTTTTTGTTTTTATTTATTTTATTATTCATCCTTCACTCACAAGTAAATTGCTCAAGTATTTGCCCAACAGGAGTAATTAAGGTTACTTAATCTCACCTCCCATTTGGGGACGTTGGCAGCCCAGTGACACATAAAACCATCGTTTCGATCGGCTTGTCCATGCAAGCAGCTCGGCAAACCCTCCAAGAGATGCGCCCAGCTCCACCGCCAGTGGAAAGATTCCTCTACAATGATCTCACCCCCCCCCCCACGCACTACCAACGTAACATACCTCTCAATTAAATCACGCACAGTCAGCGAAGGGGCCGTCGCGCCGACCGTCCGAACTTCCTTCGACAACATTCACTTCGACTGCTCTTGGCTGCCATGCACCGGTGTCTCCGACTGATGCTCCTGCTGTTGTGGAGTGACTCATGGAGCCAGCTATGGCTGCAGAGTTTGGTGGTACATGTTGTTCACGTCGTTGATTGTGAAAATTCGGTCACAGTTCCTATGATCACTGTTTCATTGCTTTTATGGCTTTATTTTGGTGATTTTCGAAAAGTTTTTTGGTTTGGCCATGTTTGTTTGTTGTAGTACAGAGTTAGACTGATGGCCTTAATCTAAGTTGTATTGTGGTTGTTGCTGTTGTTTGACTTGCATCCAACTGGGATTTTTGCACACAGTGTTGGTGTACGGTGCTTTTTCTGCAATATTTTGCTGTCTTTTCTTGGATTTTCTGTTTGCACATAGTCACTATAAGATGTATTCTTGTATCATGTTTTTGTTTTTTGTTTGTTGCGGTTGCACCCGATTCACGAGCCGAATGGCTCACAGGGCTACACCTAATACATGAACTTGAACTTGATGAACGCATCACGACGGGGCCCATTTCGTCGCCGGTCGCAATCCACTCGGAACTTTAACCGCCAGCGGAAGCACGCGCATCAGCTGCGTCCAATTGTCCGTGTCCACATTTGTGTTTTTTTAAATCCTTTATTTTAAGTTCACTTGCTTGCGTGCTTACGACCGTGCAAATCTTTCGGTCGTTTTTTAACCCACTTCCCGTGATCCAATCGAGCTGACATCTTGCACACAGACTCGTTGTGCGTGACAATTTATTTTCGTGAACATTTTTTTCAAAAATTTTCCACTTTTTAGGAAAGAATACAATTTCATATTTAATTTAAAATACCAATGTGATAAAAAATGAAACTCTTACTCGAGAAAAAACAGAAATGAAAATAAAATAAAACCGATGCCACGCATATAAAGGATTTATAGTGAAAAACTTAGTTTTTACGGGTTAATTTGTTATTGTTTGTCGAAGCTCAAAGTCGACCTTCGCTCTGCGCGAACGTCGCTCATTCTCCTCCTCTGCCGGCTGCTCGTACGCCGGACCTCCCTTACCCAGTCGTCCGTGCTGTTGGCTCCCTGCCCCTGTTCAAGTGGCACGCACCACTAACACTGGGGGGTGTGCGCGCTATGTCTGTGTGTGTGTGTGCGTGCGAGTGTGATGCTAATGTGGGCTGCCTTGGCTGTCTTGATCAATTAAGATGCTGCTTCTGTTACCGTTCGTGATGCTGTATGCATGTATCCGACACTGTATATGTGTAGTGTGAATAGGTTATTGAGACTGTGTATATGTTGAACTTATTTTGCACCGTACGTGCTAATTGGAGGTGCGGGGAAAGGACAACAAACTAATCGCAAAAATGAAAGGTTGCATATTCGTGACTTACGTGTTTACTATGTATGTGTTGTCGCAAGAAACCCTGGACATTCTTGTAAATGAGACACTCCATCTCAAGGGTTAAATATTTAAATTTTTTGAAATGTCCAGGTTCCAAGGCCGTTCCTTTCTCCACCCTGCTGATGATTGACCGTCTCTTTATCGCGATAAAATACAAAAAATAAAAGGTCCGTTGCTCCTGTACGGCATCTTATAGTGGGAATTGCAGTTAGATGTTGTGTAAATCCACGTTGTATTGTTTTGTAAGAGACAAACAAATATATATATGAAGTTGCTTGTTGCAAATATTTGCTGTTTGGGGCAATTGTTGAAACGTTTGTATGGAAAATGTTGGATTTTTTTTGTTAACTGGCCCAAACTCTCATATGAATATCAACTCATGAACGTAAGATTAATAAAAACGTTATTTTATCATTAAATAAAAATGTCACTGTTATCAGATTCGTACGTCAATACTTGCACGTATATAGATATAACATGGTAATATCAACACAAATACAGCATCGGTATGTTTAAAGTCAAATTTAAACAATGTAGCAATCAATAATCTCAATGTGAATCAATTCGGTTTAAGCCATTCTGTAAACTTGCAATAACAAACAAATAAAACATCATCGCAGGGAATGCACAAGTCAATTAAAAGGGGGATGGGGGGATCTCTCTTTTTTTGCGTGTTTTATCTGTCCGCTCATATTATAATTTACAACTTCAGGTCTGAGCAGGGGCGGGTGGGAGGGGGTGGAATAATACGGCACCCACAAAAAAATGTGCGCGCTGTGGAGTTATCCTCTTCCATGGCACCTTTAGCCACCCTCTCTGAGCGATTATCATCTTTAGTGCCGAATGACCGCGGACGAATTCCTCCTGTGATCGCCGTCCAAATGTGATCCGTCTTTTAGAGAAGAAGACGCTTCACTCACACGCGGGGGAGGATTTACGGGAGAAGTGAGAGGAGGAGAGGGGGGGCGCTCTTAAGAGAGCCCCCGCCCTCCCCCTGCCGCAGGTGAACGGAGATCACCTGCGGCAAACCGTTTGGCGTCTTAATTCGTGCCATTTGGTTCTTCACGAAATCCGCGCTCCGGTCTCTGCTGTGTGTGTGTGTGTATGTACGTATGCCGGGTGTTAGTTCGCACCGGACGCAGCCGACCGTGCTAGTCAGTGGTGCGGGAGTAAAAGGACAACAAACTGAAGACAAATATTCTAGATGTGAAGCTTTCGTGACTGCAAGGATTCATACTCTTAGTTTTTTTCGGTAAAGTCACGTAGGTAAAAATAAGTAATAAAAAAAATAAAAAAAATGATAGAAATAATAATAGAAAAAACCTAAGAGTATGAAGACAAAGACGCAGTTCTTGTGAGCACGTGGCACGACCCTTGCCCCTTGGCGCGCGACGTCGAGAGCTCGGGCACACACGACAACAGCGGTCGCATCCCGGCTCTACCACGCAGGTTCGCGACTCACTGGGTCCAGGCCACATCGGAGCACCTCTGGCAGTCGGCAGAGAAAGAGAGAAAGAGACAGACACTCGGCATGTTGAACTTCTTTCACAACGTACGTAAGCCGAACGTGCTACTCGCGGAGGTGCTTGAGGACAACAAACTAAACACAAAAATCAGTTCTAAAGAAATTCGTCTTCAATCTAAATGGTTTAAAAGTGCATAGCTCCAGTGGCTTCCTAATATGGGAAGGAAGAGCGTTCCAGACGGCCGCAGAAGCGCATCTGAAAGCGCGCGATGCGATGGTCGTCTTTGTTCAATGGCCAGCCAAAAGCCACTGTGACGATTACCGGAGTTCGCGTGATGGCTTATGCTACGGCGGTGCAAAAGGTTAGTGCAATGGACTTGCAATGCAATGGCCACCAGTTCGATTCCATCTCCCAGTTGAAGCGATGGGTATGTGTTTCTTAAGTCCTCCCTCCTCGCTACAACCCAGCAGGATGATCGCTAGTTAATAGTCAGAGCACGTGTGGCGTGTTAAAGTTCGGGTATCCTCACCTCTACCACGATGTCATTGCTCGCATGGAAGAGTAGGCCAACTACCCTCTCGAGGTGCTCTCTTTTAGAGATCTCTCTGGTGGAGGCCCCTTCTGTCGGTAGTGGCGTGAGCAAGCAATTGCATAGCTGCACCTTTATCCTGTTTGGCTCACGTCTCTGAAGCTCACCTGCCTTCATGGAACGAACACTTGTGGTGATTACGGAATGGCCATGACTGAAGCGCATACTTGGAAAACATGGCTACTGTTATTTTAAGTTGAATTGTGCACGTGGAGTCTGTCCTACGGTCTGCATGAATTATAAGACAGGTAGGAAAGTTGCCTGCTGCATCATAGCGCCTTGAAAGAGCTGGCCAAAGGAACACGCGGTTCAAGAGCGCACCTGTGGTATACAGAGAATGTTTGGCATACTTTAACGAAGCCCTCCCAACAGTAGCATAAGCTATTGTTTTCTACCGTGCTTATATTTATGACTGGAAAACGCTCGCACACAGACATTCACACACCACACACACACACGTGCAGACGCCGCTGAAACACACCGCGCGGATAAGATTACATTTGCAGGCCTATAGTCAATTTCCAGCATGGAAAAAAAAAACGCAAAGCCAAAATATTAGTTGGCCATGGCACGTGGGTGACTCGGCCCAAGATTGGGCAACCAAAAAAGTTGCCAGCCATCATTTGCCCTCTCGCCCTTGCCGCGGGCACCGCCCTACGAAAGCGTTTTGAGCGACGCGCAATCTGGCCGCACATTCGGGTGGTGTCCCCTCGAAGGTGGAGGCGCCTGGGGCATCCATCCGTCCGTCCGTCCTTCCGTCCGTCCGTCCGTCCGTCCGTCCGGCCCACCCGCCCGCTTGCTAACGGCACTGGAGAGAAAAGCAACGTGGCTTGGCTCACTTTGACGGCAAATAGCAGCGGTAGGAGCATCAGCAGCGTATCGTCAGAGACCGGTGACACAGTCGTTTTAAATTCAACATTGTGCCCCCCAAAAAAGAGGCCTTTCACCAAGATGACAATGCGCCGATGTTGTACGCGAAAGATTCGCAGCGTATGCCGCATAGATTTCGTGTCAAGATGCGCTTCTACTGCCGTCCGGAACGCTTTTCCTTCCCCCGCGCCTCCGACTTAGCATGGTTGGCTACGTACGGTGCGAAAGAAGTTCAACATAGTACATACGTGCATCAAACAGGCGACTCGGGGCCGGGGCTGTGCCTTTGCCACTGTCGTGCACTACAATTCCAAGGCGCAGCGCTCTTTTCGGCTCGCCGGCGAGGCTCAGGATTGCCACACGGATGGCTCGTGGGTGCTCCCGAACAGAGCATCAAAGGGGTTGTTGGATCAAAAGCACATGGCTGATGCTGCTGTGTGCTGACAATCAGAGAGACATGTCTTGTATCAGACGGGTGTTTGTCAGACTGTTTCTTATGGCCCAACACAAAATGACTCGACCACGTTTCCCCAATGGTCTTCGTTCAACGACGGCAACAATTTAAATTTACACAACGGAGGTCTAAATGCAATCCCAAAAAATGAAACCACTTCGTGAAAATAAAAAAAAGCAGTGCGCTCGGGTATAAATAGAGCGGGTGGGAGGAGACCGGCTGAGTGAAAAAGGAATCTTGGCAGAGAGGGGAGACAGTAAATGCGCGTTAGGTTATTATAACGGTCGCTGTGGGTTATCCGGGCCAGTTGGCGCAGCGGGAGGGTATCCGGCTCACCAGGGGGAATGTTATATTCTTTGGGTCTTTCGGTAAAGAGTCACGTAGATAGGTTCAAAGAAAATAACGAAAAAAATAACAAAAAATACGTTTCCATCGCAACACAAGCGATCCTTCTTCTTGGTTCTTTCGGTAAAGTCACGTAGAATGGAAATAATAAAATAATAAACATAAAACATAATAAAATAATTCTCACGACGTTTCAGCCACAACGCAAGCAGCCGTCCTCAGGTGGAGAGCAGGTCTGTCGAGTAGACAGAGTCTGGATGAAATACAAGCGATCCTTTGTGTTGCGATCGAAACGTCGTAGTTTTTTTTATCATTTTTCTTTTTTAACCTGTCTACGTGACTTTACCTAAAGACTCAAAGAATATGAATTCCTGCAGTCACGAAAGCTTTAAGTCAAGATTAATGGGGAATGTTGTGAGTTCAAACCCTGATCAGGTGTCGACTCAGTAGTTCATTCCTCTGCGATCCACATGACACTGGTTGTTGTCGTGCAAATACCGGCACCGTCGCCATCGGAATGGGAAATGTCCACCAGTGATCCACAGTTATAATCAGACAAGCACCATGTCACACACTCAATTGAGCGGGAACATTTTCCACCAACGGGCGTGGTTCTCAACGACTGTGGCGTGGCGCCTTAGGAGGTGATCTTTTTTAAAAAGGAAGGTTTAAAATAGCGCAATGACTAGCATGGTAAAGTAAATTCAACGAATCACCACAACCCACGGAGCATGGGAGAGAATCATCCAGCAGCGGATTGACAAAAGGGGCTGTGTGTACATGTGCATTTTTTTCAAATATATTTTTTAACGTTTTTTTTTCTTTCTTCTATCCATAGTAACCTAAAACTATACACGAAAATGCACAGGGAAACATTACGTGTTCGTCAAACTGCTATACATATTCTTAAGAAAATAGCACTCAACGTTAGTTGGCAATTGCCCTGTGCCACAGTTGGGAAACACATTGATTCCGTACTGGCAGAAAGTGTCCAAAAAATAAAAAAGCGGTCGCCCAACTCCCGATTTGAAATACAATTCCAGCCGTTTACCTAACGCACCGCCGCTCTCAGCCGTACGCTGTTGGAATAGCCAGATTTATCTTTGGAGGTAAAAAAATACTAATAATTGTGTCCAAGTGCTGTGCATATATACGAGGGCAGGTCAATCAAAACATTGTGATTATATGGAATTACTATAAAAACACACACACACACAGCGCCTATATTTCTAACCTCGGCAAAATATATGCTCAGCAGCTCCAATAATAAAGCAGCGCTATTGGCAACGAGGGATGAAAAGTTGATGCTATCGGGTCCATTGCACAGTTTTAACGTTATATAAGGAAAAAAAAGCCACCTCCTTTTAAAAGATTAAGCAGAGGCTTGGTTGACGTTTCGTAATTGAGCCCCCCCCCCCCACCCCTACGGTGTTTTGTAAGGGGGGTTGACCACTTTGCGAGCGTTATCTTGGAAATGTACGAACAAAGGGAGACGCATCATTGCCAGAATGCACTGCCGCTCGTACTTCGAGAAATTTCGGCACGAATTAACTCCCCGGTATTCCCGTGTCTGCGCGTGTGAACGCACGTTGCAAAGCACGTGCAGAGCATCAGGACATGGCGGGGCGGCAATGGATCCTTGCACCTATCCGTGTGGAGTTTTGAGCGTTGCCCACCTTCCGTGTGCGTGCCAGGTCATTTCCAGACATCCACGATTTTCTCCCGAGAAATTCAAACACTCTCTAGTATAAATCGCAAGAGCGTCCCCCTATTCAGGACGCTCCTGGAAAAAAAAAGTCTTGAGACTCCGCGAGGATTTTACGAGGTAAACAGAGGGCAATGTTGTGATTGCGAGCGCAGCGTGGCCTTCACGTGTGTTATGGCTACAGGCAGTCGTCAATCCTGCAAAGTCATAACTGATTAAAATTGTAGCAAACAAATGTCATTTCCAGTTTTATTAAATGTCCATTTCCCGCTAATCATCTTTTATTTATCGTGAAAAATTATGACTTGCACGCTGTGTCAATTATATCAGAGGGCCTATCACGAAAACGGTTATCTTTCCCATATGCTCACTTTCAATAGATTCGTTATACAAATGTGAAATAAAGTGTCACACGTGAGTTGTTGGTGAGAACCAACATCGCCCGCAATCCACATCGTCTCATCAGAGCTCAAGAGCTAAGCAGGCTTGAGCCTGGAGAGTGCTTGGATGGGCAGCCACCGTGGTGTCCTTGCTTGGTTGTCCATTCCCGCACCTCCGATGAGCATGGTTGGCTACATTGGGTGTAATAAAAGTTTGCGTACATACAAGCAGGTTGTCATAGGTTGCAGGCGATGCATAAATATCTCATCACTGTGTTCGCAGGTCTGTGCTCTCCGCCTTCACCAACTTGTACTGACCAGAGTGGTGAAATATGGTCAAAT
Organism: Lethenteron reissneri; assembly: GCF_015708825.2. Taxonomy (NCBI): domain Eukaryota; kingdom Metazoa; phylum Chordata; class Hyperoartia; order Petromyzontiformes; family Petromyzontidae; genus Lethenteron; species Lethenteron reissneri. The sequence continues at coordinate 10,516,426 of NC_083786.1, read as the reverse complement.
ATTCCCCACACAACGTGGGGAGGCCTTCATCCAATAGTGGATTGACAATTGAGCTCTATCCACATGGACACAGAGGCGATGGTTGATATTCCAATTTATTTAAAGAGTTGACAGAAAGTATGTGTTGTGTGCTTGAAAGAAAGAGGCAAAATAGGGCATGCTTTGTCGTCTGTGTATACACACATTCATTACACACATTCATTTTAAATACATATTTGATATTTTAGTGTCGACAAAAAATATGTCAATGCTATTACATCGGACAATCCTCTTGGCAATATCACCTTATTAAAATCTTTTTATTTGTCATGATACATTAAAGCCGCATAAAGCATTTTTGAAGCTGTAAAATATAACCGTAAATTACTTATTTTACTGGACTAAAGAGTATATTAAACCGTGCCGAAATAAATAAATATCCGCTACTTTTTTTTATTTACGAAAAAAAGTAAAATATATATAAAAGAGACCCATGGAATTAGAAACACAGGACATAAATTTCTCTTGCCAAAGTTGCAAAACAAATTCGTATCGAGCCTCACTCGCACCCCCGTAGGTTCAATCTCAAAGGAAATTAGCGGCCGAGGCTCTGTGGATTTGGCCCAAGACACCAGGGGCCAGACCGCGAGATTAGAAGCCCCGCTAAAGGCGCGTCAAGCGGGGGTTAACGCGCCACCGCAGCGCACTCCTCTGGGCGAAAGTCAATATTTATACGCTGCGTAATGAGTTGGGCCCATCGCGCTCCAAATTAGGGATCGCAATGACGGATGGAGGCAGGACGCTTAAATTACACTTTGTTACCCGGCCTACTCATCCATCCCGAGCGGATCAATATGGGCAAGGACAGCATGCGATGCGGTGTGGCGCTCAGACACGCGCTCACGGTCGGCGCGTCCAACGCGTAGCCCCCCACACACACCCCCGCCCCTAACACCCCCCCGACCCCCGCCCCCCGAGAGATGAAGTCCGCAGCTCCGAGTCGTTTTGGGGCCGTGCTTTGGCCACAGTCGCCAAAGACGCTCTTGTTGGAGGCCTTCACCCGGCAGTGAAATAATTCTGGCTGATCATGAAAATGATGATGGCCTTGCAAAAAATATTGTTAGGTGTTTTTTTTGTTTCGTTTTCCCACAAAGCGGCCAGCAAACAAACAGCACAGTTACCGTATAATGGCAGATGTGTAATGCGATGTAATATACACAATGTGCAATTGCGGCATGTACGTATAATACGTAAGATTTCATACATGTTCTTGAATTGAGCACGGTTATAAGAAATAGACGCTGGGGAGGGGAGGGGGTGCGGGCAGAGTAGCACGGGATAAAGAAGCAAGACGCGAATTGTGTGGCCTGCGGAGCGGTGGTCGATCACAGTCACGGATGAGTTTGAACGAGTGGTGGAGCGAGTCCTCGACGACACAGGCGGAGATGTTGACGGATGAAGTTCACGGGAACAGTCAAAACCACGATTGCGGTCGAGGAGAGCGGCAGGGGGGAGCGAGCTGGGATTTGACGGCAGCACGAGTCTCACACACACACACACTGCGGATGGACTCGAGCACTATCGCTGGCTGCCCCGGGGGCTCTGGACAATCGAGAAGGGCACGGCCGGCAGTAAAACCTGGGCGGCTTGGCAGGGAAGCGTGCGGTAATGCCACGCCATTATCACAACAAATGAGTCACAAACGCAGGCCATCACTGAGTCAGCGTTCGTGCGGTCAACATATAGCTAATCTGCTCTGATCGATCGGGGGCTCAGTCGAGCCGAGATTAAAGCAAATTAAATTTTCAGTGTGTGTTTTTATTAGTAAAATACACAGCGGCTGTTTGCACGCTGGGATATGGATCCACATTTTAGTGCCAACTACATCTTAATGGGGGCACAGGTGATTCAATTGCAAATGCCACGGAGTGGAGTATTGAATTGAGGCAAATGCGCAGATTGCCTCTGCGACCGTCGCTTGAGGCGGTTGTGGGGAGAGAGGGGGGGGTGGGGAGACACAAAAAAATCTTGACAGCTCACGTGTTTATAATAGTGCCGTTTGAAATAATTATAATTGTAATTAGTACATCGGGGGGATGCTGCCACGGTGCAACGTTTAGCCCACTGGATCCGTAATCCAGAGGTCGCAGAGTTACATTCGATCTCGAGGCGCAGTCGTTGTAACAACGGAAAGGGAGCGTTTTAAATTCATAGGAGGCCAATGAAGAACTAAATGGGGTGGGTGAGCTCGCATTTCAGGACTGCGGGGTCACAAGACCACGTAGGGAGGGCTTCATCCAGCAGTGGATAGATCAGAGCTGATGGGTGGCGATGATTATGAATGTGATGTCGGCTTCCCTTCGATGACACTGGTGTGAATGTTCACTGCTCTACTAATGGAAATGTATCATGAAGTAACAAAATGAAGCGTGCAGATTTAACAAAAACATCTAACATTTCCGCATTTTGAGCGAATCGATAACCTGCTAGTGTTTGAGATGAAACCCCTGACCAATTTGTTCGAGAGACAGGAGAATCAAATTCAGTCCGCTTTTAAGTATCCATTTGTGTATGCTTGTTAAGGAGAAATGACAGGACTACATATCAAGCAGTGAGCTCTGTGAAATGTCAGCTGAGATACCGCTTGGCATGATAATCCAGGGCTACGTTAGGTCATCCACACAGTCAGAACTTCACAATAAGAGAATCCCTATGGTCACATCGGTCAGAAAACCAAAAGCCTACATGATCATCTTTGGCAGAGAGAACAGAATATATTCAATATACATGCACTGTATGAAGACGTATTGAAAAATATATTGCTAAATCTTTCTCATGTAACTTTGAGAGCCAACTTCAAATGCATTAAGTGCTTACTCGAGTAGATATTTGAAACGGGCCCAGATGAAGGCTCGGATATCTCCGTGCTAGACACAGCTGCTGCTGCTGTGCGAGACAATGATTCAATTGCACGCGCGGGCTCAACGGCACTGCTTGTCCCATGCACTCACAAATGCCCGGCCATCACTTGCACGAGACGCATGAGCACCGCGCCACCCAATTACGCGGCACCGCAAAGCCACGGCACCTTTCAGATATTTTTTGTTCCATTCTCCCTCCCGCCCCCCCCCCCAAACGTCGCCGGCTCATACCTGTGGACGGGATTATAAGAAAGAAAGAAAAAAAAATCTCCAATTTTAATGCGGTTGCGTGATCGGCTTCGTGTCACGAGATGACTAATCTGTTCACATCTCTCGCAGAGCAGTGGGACCTTTTATGTTAGGGAACGGCCCGCGGAAGCTGATATCACAGAGCTACCGCTGAGATCCGTCCGAGTGACGGCAGCTCCACACAGAAGGGGGCATCGCATTCCCGACTCGCTGTGCCACTGAGCGGAATGTTTGTTGTATGACAGTTACATTCTCAGGATTTTTTTTTTTATTTTCAGGTAAATTAAGTGCTGGGCCAAATTTGAATGCGATGGTGTTCATTGTGCAGAAGCCATGAATTCATTACACCTGAGAACCACATTTAAAATCACACAGTTCAAACTCAGCAGGATTCAAATCTTAGCAGCAGCACCCGGCCAACTGGGACGGGATATATTTTTTAAAGCAAAGCTGTGGAAGAAGCTCCCAACAAGAAGTGGGGTTGGTGAGGACCCTAAAAAGCCAGAGCGAGATTTTAAAGGAAGTTCTTGCTGCCAGCAGCAGTAGCCCGACTCGTGTGGAAGAGGTTTTTGCTCGTGAGCCTAGAGGCGAGTCACATTTCAAAAGTCAAAAGCAATAGCTGCCATAAACCACGCAACCCGATGTGGCACACAACCACCTGCAAAGGAGTTCGTTTTCAGTTTTGCGAAAAAAGAAAAAAAAGTGCAAAAATTGAAGCCAGTTGCGGCGAGATGCAGCGAAGTTCTTATTGACGTAAAGCACATAATAGTTTGTATTGTTAGGCCGCAGGCTAGAATGTACACATTCCAACCAGTCTTTCATCATTAAATGTACCGTATTACTCATTTCATATATGCAGTACTGGTTTTATTTTATGTTTTTTTTTTCCGAGCGCGTTTTTTGTTGTTCACAGGGAAAGGGGTGGGGGGTGGCGGCAGGAGTCATATTTTTGCGTGCAATCTATAATTATTTTAATAGATTAATGCAAATAATAACACGGTATTGAATAAGCGCTAATGCATGGTAGACAGCCTACATTTCATTTCGCGTTTGTTAGTTGCCCACGACACTATGGGGGTGCGCGCTCGCGTTGAGGACTCAACAAAATCAACTTTCGGCACATGCAGTGGAGGCCAAAAAAACCCGTTCTCTTGAATGTTGGTGAATTCATGCATTTGTTTATAACCGGCACTCTTGGCCACTCGGGAAAATAGAAAGGAAAAAAAGTGACGTGTAATTTGCTTCACTTAATAGAACAACGTTTGAGTATTCATTTTCCACCGGTGCAGCGGCGTGGCCATCGGTAGAGCAGGCAGTGCAACTGCAACTGGGCCGCAAAAAGCGAAGGGGGAGGGGATTTAGAGAGAGGGCCCTAATTTAATTCCTTGCACCAGGGCACATGCCAACCATGCAGCGCCACTGCCCCAATGCACTTTGCTGCAAGCCCCGTGTGTAGGGAAGGCACACGCGCAAGAGCAGAATGTCATAAAAATAGAAAATAACTAAACGTAACACCCTGCGCTGCTAAATCTTTCACGTGTTACCAGATCTTCGGCGCAGCACCCGCCAAAAAAAATCCCAAATTACATTTCTACCGTTATAAACATTTATTTCATTACCGTTAGCACGAGCATATAAATGCACGGACGTGTAATTATGCAATTTTGTTCCATGTAAGTGCTCATTTTCTGCCAGTATTGTGATGTTTTTGTTTTAATAATACGAGATGCATAAGAACCTCCCTCCCTCGTTCTTTTTTTACGCGATTTTATGCAAACCGGGAACGCTTATTTAGAGTGACACAAGCGCGGATATTTTATTTTACTCGCGAGCACAGAAGGGAGGCAAAGACCACGCTTCAGAATAACCCCTTCCTGCAACGACAATGAATATCGGTTGTTCACACAGCCTAAGTAAAAAAAATAGTTTTGTCTTTCTCTGCTCTTCTCTTTTAAGATGAAGAGTTAAGGTAAAGGTAAAAGTGCCGCCCTGAAATTGTTTCCTCGCGCCACTGCTTGCGTGGGAGTCTCAAATCAGGGGGGGGGGGTGACTCCAGAGAACCACTCTGGGGAGTGTTTTTGGCCTACTCTTCCACACAGGTGACAGTTACCCAGAGGGAGGGGGGCTGGTGAGGGTATTCCATCGAACTTGCTTTGGATTGCAAGTCCAGTGGTGCCAACCATTACACAACTGGCAGAGTCCTAAGAATGAAGTGCATGCACACACAAGGGAGATGAAGATCTCCCATGTGGCCTGACAGACTGTTGGGAGGACATGGTGTAAGCGAGCACCTATTAAGGTCTGAACAGGACACACGAGACAATACTGTGGAAAGCACCACGCTTTGCCAGTCCTGATGTTTACACACCGTACCGAAGGCTGAGTCAACCTAGGGGATGCCGAGCATGAGTTCTACGATCACTCACCACGAACCTTAGTTGTGACCAGGGGTTTGAATCCGGGTTGGAGGGTTTATGGCGGACTAACTGTCTTTATTTTATCGCTGCTGATCATCACACAACACAAGCAAAACTAATGTTAGGCTGAGTCAGCATAGGGGAAACCCAGACCAGGTTAATGTTCAAATTCTCACTGGCATTGCACACAGCCAGGAATTGAACTCAGGTTGATGGGATCGGAGTGCAGTGCGCTAACCACTGCGCCAAACGCCAACTTACACATACACTAAAAAAATAGAATATTCCACGTAGTGGGCTCACAATATCGGGGGCAAATTGCTTTCCAGGCAAAGGAAAACAACAGTCCAACATAAACAAACACAACGCTTACTTCATATATTTTTCTCATTCATTCAATACGGCCCACAACATTCATTTGCCTCTGGCTACGAGAGCAGTAATACTTTTACCTAAAGGGATATTGCAAGTGCTCTCCAAAAATAATGACGATGACTTATTGATGAATGCTGATTGATGAAGGACGGATGATTGAAGATTGATGATTCACGATTGATGATAGCTTGACAGTGACTGATGGCAGCTGATTTATTGACGACGCAGTTGATGATATGATGTATGGGCGATTTTAGAAGATTAATTGATGACATCATTAATGACATTCATTACCATTATTACATTCTGCATTCCGAGCTATGGGCTGACTGTTTGGGGCATCTGAATACTGGACATCTGTGTAAAAGATCCTTCATAGCTCGTCGGATTCCGCCAGGATAAATTACGATTCTGAATGTAGTAAACCTGCAAAAAAACATTTACATGCCAAAAATGTATACATATGTGTTAAAGCCCCAGTCGAGTAAACAATGGTGTGTAGAAATGAACACGGTACCCAATTCTTTAGAGGTGTCCAAGCATAACAAGGCAGCCACAAAAATGAAGGAAATACTGCAACTATTAACTCGCGGCTTTGTGGCATCCCAGACGGCCTTTGTGTATTTTGGAACAGACTACAGTGGTAACACAAAAATTGAAGAAGAAAATAAAACCCCAGACTCCTCAACTCAGGACGGCCCACACTCGTCACGCGGCACGGGAACGAACTCCACACAAATTCATTGCCCATTTCCTTGACGTCTTGCCCGACTCCAACGCATAGCTTGCCGAGGCGTAGTCCAAAATATATTTCTCATTTTTCATTTATTTACTTTAAATACCACTACGGTTTAGAATGGTAAAAAAAAACGCTGGGATCTGTTTTCTTTTATTAAATAAAAATAAGGAAGGGGGGGATGAGGGAGTTGTGGGAAAGAGAATGAACGAACAGGGTGCCACCGGTGTAGTGCGGCAATGTTTGTCTTCCCCACGGAATGACAACCAAGTGAACGCCCGTTCACGGACATTCTCATCAACCCACTGGCACACAGAGGTCGCAAACGGGTTTTGATTCCTTACCCGTACCCGTACCCGGCCGCACCAGGGTTGCAAACGGGTACCCGTACCTGGCCGTACCCGTACCCTACCCGTACCCGGCCGGGTACGGGTAGGGTACGGGTATCGGGTACCTGATTGCGACCTTTGGGATGAAGCCATGTTGCAGGCGCGGGTGGGTTGATTCTAGGAACTTGAATTGTGAGAAGAGACAAGACGTTGGGAAATGAGTGACAAACAGTTACTCGCCAGTGACTCACGGCCTACCCGTACCCGGCCGCACCAGGGTCGCAAACGGGTAGCCGGGTATCGGGTAGGGTACGGGTAGCCGGGTATCGGGTAGGGTACGGGTATCGGGTACTCGATACGACCTCTGCTGGCGCAGGAGGGCCCTCCCCATGCCTGTGTCCATCACGGGGGTCGTTTGACCATACTTCACCACACCGGTTAGTCCTGGGTGGTGAAACCAGGGTGCATAGACATTGGAGCATTCGTACGATAGAACATTAGGAGTTTGCTCCACCGCCGTCTGCTGCAGCATGACGTAACCCGGCAGCAGTCGATAACGACCTCTTTCTCAATGCATGGTGGTACGCGCATCCAAGTATTATCCAGACCCAACCATGCTTCGCTTGGGAGATTTTGCCGATTCTATTCTGGTGATTCGATCAAGGGGGGTCACAACGCTCTAAGAAGCGGTCAAACGTAAACATACGGATTAATGTGGTGATAGGTTTTTACCCTTTCAACTGGTACAAAAACTGACACCTTTATACAAGGCGTCATGTTTGCAATAACCACAACACAAGCAGTCAAAATGCAAACAAAAATAAACAACTATGATAATGATATGCACTGTCCTTGAAGTTGATTGGTCCACACCCGAGACATCTTTTCTTAGAGCCTAGTCTCCATTGGTGTTGGACCAGATGACGCCAAAAGGCATGACAATCAACTTCAAACACAGTGCATATCATTATCATTATCAGAGTTGTTTATTTTTGTTTGCATTTTGACTGCTTGTGTTGTGGTTATTGCAAACATGATGCCTTGTATAAAGGTGTCAGTTTTTGTACCAGTCGAAAGGGTAAAAACCTATCACTATATTTTGCCACTGATAAAGGAGGTCTCATAGTGTAAACGGATTTAACTCTGCGAACGGCGGACATTTAAGCGCAAGCGCTCTAACACACGCTTACGTAACACAGAAACGGATGCCAACATATGCAGCACGAGAGGCAAACGTGGTCGACTGTTGATCGTAACCATCGGTTTTCACTCGCCTCCTGCGGCCGTCTGGAACGTTCCACTTTCCGATATTCGGAAGCCACTGGAGCTACGCAATTTTAAACGAATTAGATTGACGATCTTCCACCGCACCTCCGATTAGCACGGTTGGCTACGTACGGTGCGGATAAAGTTCAACACACGTGCATACATATTGGGCGGCCAGCCCTGATGAGAGGCAATGTAAAGTCGGAATTTCTCTCACTTGATACAGCTATCGTGCTGTGACTGTTCCACCTGAAGACGGAAGCTTGTGTTGCCTCCGAAACGTCGTGATTTTTATTTGTATTTTACTTTTATTAATAAAAAAAAATTTTACCTACGTGACTTTACCGAAAAAAACTAAGAATATGAATAAGAAGAGAAGAGGGCAGGCGGGCAGTGGCGGGGGGGGGAGAGGAGGCGGGGGGGCGTTGAAGAATTGAAGACGTCTAACCTTCCACGCACACACCGATTTGGAATAAATGACGCACTAATTGGTTCACCTTTGCATGGCCTAGCGATGCGTTTCTGTGGTACATTCCTCAATGTAAATGGTGACACAGGCCTCATAAATCTGTGGCCACTGGGACCATAACTTTTGAAGAGGGGTCAAAATGTTTTGCTATTTTTCCATCGGAAAAATCTGGCATGTGTCTGAGTGCTGGCGCGCATATATTTTTTTCATTTTTTTCCACGGTGCTTTAACTTGGGACAAATTGCTCTCTCTCTGTTTTTGTTTGTCGGGGGGGGGGGGCGAAGGTGGGGGGGGGGTGGAGGGGGGGGGTGCCCTCTCAGAAAAGTAGAGGCGTTACGATGCAATGACCAAGTGTCATCCGGGCGTGCACATTCGTCACATGAGTGAGAATTTTAGAAGGGGCCGTTACCGAAATTTTTTTAAGGAGACGTTTGGGTTTTGTCCCGATACTTGTCACCCTCCTCCTCGCGTAAATTAGGAACTAAAAATAACCATGAGCGCTCTTGTGGAAAATACAAGTAACGGAATAAGAAACGAATGCCATCGCATCGGCCACACGGCCTTCTGGGGAGTGCACTATTTCAACAACGATCGTTTGACGCAAGCAAACTCGGGACCGGTCTTTTTAACGTACCGTGTATCATCCAGCAGAGTCAGGCTTGCTTAAACCAATGCTGGTGAGAGCTGCCTGATGTTTTGTAGACAAAAGTCACTCTCTGTGCGATATGCCTCATAACGATCAAAATATCACCCCGGTTACATGTCGTGGAAAGGAACTCCCCCTGGCAGCGAGCTTCGTGGCTCCGTGACATTTGCATCGGGAAAACAAACGAGACGCTGTGACGTAAATAGCCTACTTCACTTGTATATCATCTCACCTTCTTCCTTATGTATATAAATAAAGGTAAAGGTGCAGCCCTGCAACTGCTTGCTCCCCCCCCCCCCCCACTGCTGGCGGAAGGGCCTCCGCTAGACAGAGCTCAATAGATACCAACTTTTTGTGGATAAATGTACCAAAAATATATAATAATCTATGTAAATCCTCAAAGGAACGCATTCGCAGACTTTTAGGTTTCCCTTAATTCTTTGTTGTGTTTTTACTGCGATAAAAAAATCCCATCTTTCGTTAGCGTCGTCAATATGGGAGAGTTGAATGTTGGCGTGAATCACTTTTCCCATTGAGTTCAATAAACCCCCCCACGATCGCCACGACGTGGGAAAGCCCTCATCTAGCAGTGGATTGACAAAAGGGCTCTGTGTGTGCACGCACGCGTGCAGTCAGCATATCCGTCCACTTAAAATGTACTGCGGATGATATGATCGTTCAGATGCAAGTGCCTTGCATGCAATGCAGTTTTACAGGTTTCCATCGCAAGGGAGGTTATTAATTGTGGTGTGAAATGCTGATTGGATTGCAGTGGTGTGGTGTGGCCTGGAACACCCCCGTGTCTCACTGTGAATTCACGAGTTTTAACACCATTAAGTGGCACCTGTTTACACGCATTCCTGTAAATGTTTGCAATCATCCTTGTGTTTTCCCACGCGTACAGACCAGCAACATTTCTGCTCTCGGCAGCCTTTCACGAATCAAATCAGTTTCCATTTAAGACTCTTGCAGAGCAGATCAGTGCATCTTCCAGGGTTATAGAGTAACCTGTGGAAATAGATAATACAGAATAACATCTGAGATTCATTCAAGTGACTTCTTAGCCACACGAGAGAGGCTGTACTTTCCCATATGCCCTGACGTAGAGATATTTGGCACATAGTAAGAAGAACACATTGATATTTTAAACAAATGATGAGGTTAAATATTTGGCAAAATTTGGTACCAAAAAAACTAATATAAGGGTGTTATTATTCGTCAATGATGATAACAGCCACGTCACTCGCATAACTGTTACAATATCTTAACACAGAAGCGGAAAGACGGCAGGAACAGTCGAAAACTAAACATTACTCCATAATAAAGGTTTATGGGTTAGATTGCATAAATATTAATTTGGCGTTAAACAAGCCATCACCCGACACAGCCAATTAGTAATGGGTTTGTCACGTAAACAGAACATGCCAATTTGTTACTAGTTCAGCACACGGGTGTGTTTGAGATTAAACCCACAACATTTACAACCAGCATCGTCAGGCGACAGCCAGAGTGGTGGAGAAATCATCCTGCTTCGGTCTTAAACATTACTTGACCGGCAGCTTATTTGGCGAAGCGAAGTTGGTAGTCTTGCACAACCAAAAATTTATTATAATAAAAACTCAACACGATGTGGCCTCAGCAATAACAAGAATATATAAGAGGTGATGTTTCGGGCAATGGACCTTCCTCATCGCACACGTATACTTATTTATTTGTTTTCAAGGCAGTTTTGCTGATGAATATGTTGAGTCTTTTGACAGACATCCAGTGATGTGCAAGTTGTGCCGTGCCGACATTCACAACATGATACCGTGCTGAGGTTAGCTCTGCCGTGGCAGAAAATGCAAATGCAGGTCAGGGGGGAAATAGTTGTCAACAGTTTTTTTTCCTTCTAATTTCAATTAGAACAATTACACATTTGGAGTAATTTCTATTTGAATTCAAATGAGTCGGTAATTAAAAGACTCTCAGATGAAATGTCGCTTGAAGTTCGTGTTCCTAACGTGCAACGTTGAACTGATCACAACAGCTTTTGTAATCGCAATCACAAAAGGGGTCTTTTTGACGTAGCAAGTAACAAAATTACAGCACAGAAAACGCAACCTGATAACGACTTAAAAAAAAGCATGTACGCAATAATTTTGGCTTTTCAAGTTCCTAAACTTTATTGCACAGCAGGTTTGGTGCTATATATATGAAGCAGGCCCCGTTTAATTGCTGTATCTAACGCGCCTTAACTGTGCTCGTAATTCCGCTAACCCTCAAACCGTGCATATACCGAGACTCCATCTCCAGCAAAGGATATCAGTTCCAAGTTCTGTTAAAAAAAAGTAGACTTTTAAAAGTTCCTTCAAAGGTGTCTTATAAAATATTAGACCAATTGCACATACGATACTCTTTCAATATTTCATGTAAATGTAAAATATTTAAAGGGCCTTTTTAAAATTAGAATCCCACCTTGGGGGTGAAACTGGAGTAAAAGAAACAAAACATTTACGCGGAGAAAATCCAACAAAAATCCATACGCGTGAGTCGGCAACCTACTTTCTGTACTGCGCTCCACTGCCCACGTTGTGGTCCACCAACCCCCTGTCTCCAAAGCGCCGGATCAGAGGCGTGCGCGATCATATCTAGCAGCTTAACAGCCGCTACTGCCGATGATTTCTGATGCTCCGACGATAAATACTACAACGCAAAAACATATATTTATACGCGCCCCCACCACCCACCGCCGCCACCCCACCCAAAAAAACGAAACTAAAACACTCGCAGCATTCCTTATTCATAGAGGACTAAGGCAAGAACGGGAAAGAACGACAACGCATTTGCAAAACAAATCCCTCTTTAAATCACCGCGGCCTCGGCCTCATTCTCCCCGCTGAAAAATACAAATCTAAATTCAGACAGACATCTGCGCGTGGCGTGAACTTAAAACAAATCTTAATAAACACATATATTTGATATTATAGCCCGCGCTCTGAATTTAAATGCAGTATAAATATTGCATTTTTTACGGCCCGGGACTCTGCCGGATAATGTACCGCTAGATGTATATTGGTCGGGTAATTATCGACGATGCCGTGTTAAAATCGTCCATCAGACGCCGGCCTCGCTTAATAAATCATTACCGATTCGCCAGCTCTCATTAGATTAAAATTAAACTGATACATCTTTTTTTTTACCCGTGTCTCTGCCATCTGCTAGCGGTAATTGAGAACAAATGCGCCGATTAGAGATATGACAGAGGAGAGACGAAATTCTCAAGCCGAACATTAGCGAGGCCCGTTAGAGCCCCCGTTGCATAATAAAGCTGGAAGCAGGCACAACTAACGATTTTCCCAACACTGCCGGGCGGGCGGGCGAGTACACGCCTGCGCCTACAGCAAGCGTCACAGTCCTGGGTGGCACGTGCCCTCTTTATTCCGCGCGATAAAAACCAACAACGCGTTAAGAAGCGCGCGCGTGCCACTTTACGCACTTTGCCACGCCGGCTACCGCCCCCGATGCACGCGGATGCGGCCGGTATGGAAACGTATGACGCCGCATGTTATTGGGGAGGAATGGATTTTTCGGGATTTGTTGTTGTTGAAATGAACATACTGTGCGTATCGATATTAATTGTACAAGTGCCTGGCAACACTGGTCCACTGTCAAAGTTGGCGCTCATGCACACAATCATATTTGTGTCATTTGCAAAATATTTAGAGTCTTGGGGGGGGAAATATTGGCGTGCTGGATTTATTTGACTGTGCCATTACGTTCACTAAAATTTTCATATCACGATACAGAGAGAGCGACCACGCTTTTACGCAAACTGTTACACGACAAAAGTGTCCAAACTCGCTTGCATTCGTGCAGTTTGCAATCGCATCTTCTTCGTTCTTTCGGTAAAGTCACGTAGAATGGAAATAATAAAATAATAAATAATAAAACATAATAAAATAATTCTCACGACGTTTCGGCCACAACCGCGTCGTCTCTCGCCTCGACGACGCCAGACAAGCACGTCGGTTGAGCAACTCGGCCGTAAATAAATTCCCCCCAAAAAAAAGCTATTCACGTACGAGGATACATCAGTTCACGTCCACGGAGAAATTTTGACCCAATGCTGCAGCAGGCGGGCGACCTCCCCTTCCAGAGAACGTGGTCTCAGACCATTGGGACGTGAAATTTAACGTCCCTCTTAAAAAGTGAACGCTGCACATCGCGCGCAAGTCCAGCGAGGCCTCATCTGAGCGGCCGTCACTGCCAGAAACGGCAATTAACAAGCGAAATAAAGAAACCATAATTAAAAGAACACACAGGGAAGAAGGGTGCGGGGAGTGCTTGCACGAATCCAATTATGCCGAAACCTCACAGCGGGGATGATAATGGCTTCAGGACGATTGTCCACAACAAACACGAGCCATTCAATAATTACCTTTTTATTTTTCTCGCGGGCAATAGTCTTAGGCCTACACGCATCAATACAGGTATGTACACATACAGAGACAAACACCCCACATACAGCGATTCTCGGCTGTTGGGAGCAAGTGCTGTTAGCGAGCACCTATTAAGGCTGCCAATGCGCACAAGAAGGTGCGTGTTGCCAGCACCACGACCGGCGTGCCTTTGTTTTCCCAGTGGTGATGTTTGTACACTGCGCGAGGTACTCATTTCAGGCCGAGTCGACCTAGGGGAGGCCCAGGATAAGTTCAGATATTCCCCACCGATATTATCCGTGAGTGGGAATTGAACTCGGATCACTGGGTTCGTAGCGCAGTGCGCTAACCCCTAAGCTACTGCTCCCCAAATGCATAAACATACACACACACACACAAAACAGCTCCTCCATGCATTGCCGTGCTAATGAACATTCAACATCAGTACATACAGCCAAATGAGCCATTCTTCACTTAGCGACCGGCACAATCGTTACGAGTCAATGACGAATAACGCTCCACTCAATCAGGACCGCTTCACAACTCCGGGAGGAACGCGCGGTGCGTGATGTTTCGCTCCTCCTTACCTCGGCACGCTCCTAAAGCCTCCGTAAACTCGCAATGATGCGGCCGGCGATTGTTGCGGATTTCAGCCGTTTCTCCCGCACTGTACAAGAGGTCAAAAAATGCGGGGAATTTTTATAGGGCCATAAAATTACATGGAGAGCAAGTGTCCAAAACCACATGCAGCTTTGCGGGACTACGTTTTTTTTTTTAAATGTTGCTATGTGCAAGATTATAGCTTTCGTTATTCAATTTATGTTTGTTTTAAGGCACGCGTTTTAGGCACACAGTTGCAAAACGTTTGTTTTCATGAGCCCATCTTATTTTGTTGTACTATCACATGTTGCTTGTTTTTTCTTTCTAAAACACTATAACTTTTGGGTTCTCATATAATTCATTGTTAGAGAGTGGTGGCGCAGTTTGTTATAAAACCTACAATAAGCGCGGTTGGCTACGTACGGTGCGAAAGAAGTTCAACATACAAACACAAATACACAACCCATTTCTCGCCATCAAACAAAGACGGTCACCGCATGGCGCGCTTTCAGATGCGCTACTGTGGCCGTCTGGAACGCTCTTCCTTCCGATATTAGGAAGCCACTGAAACTGTGCACTTTTAAATCTAGATTAAAAACTCATTTATTTGAAACTGCTTTTTTGCGTTTCAGTTGTTGTCCTTCCACCGCACATTCGATTAGCGCGGTTGGATATGTATGGTGCGATATAAGTTCAACATACAGAAACTACGAATCCAACAAACCGAGTTCAATTCCTGGCCACAGCTGTCATCCGTGACGAGCGATATCTGGACCAGTCTTGGCTGTACCGCTCCACCCCACCCCCTTTGACTGACCAGCTCGGGAAAAAAAAGTATGGTGAAACAACCCCCCATGATCGGCCTGACACCTTCATCCAGCTGTGGATTAACACGGGGCCGTAAATAAGTCCCGCTATTATTATTCGGCATTGGCATTGAGAAACAACATGACACACACGCACACATTCCGAAAGACTCACCAGACATAATGGCACTGTAAGCCATCTCAAGGACCAAAATGTTTCCACTCATGCCACAAATTGGGTCAACATGTGCTTTGTGCACGTGCGCGGTGGGGGGGGGGATGTTTTTTTTGGAGGGGGGTTTGCGTTATTCACAAAACTGTCAACTTTATTTTACAACTGAACCTGTAGAGATTAGCACCCCTCATTGTTGAGGCCACGTAAAATCGCGGGTCGCTCTTCTCAGGGATTTGTCGCAGCAAAAATCTATTCGAGAATCGCGAAAACCCCGGCAGGCAGGCAGCAGGCAGCAGGCAGGCAGGCAGCAGGCGGCAGGCGGCAGGCAGCAGGCGGCAGGAGGCAGGAGGTGTCTTCTCCTCTGCGAAGCAGCGTGCAGGATTTGTGCGAGCCAGCTGGGACGCGAAGCCCAGCGGCATCGCGAGACTGCCATCTCCTGGGTGGAGGGCAACGCTGTTTACTGCGCTTGTCCCAAAAGAGACCACCTCCCTTCGTCTTCTTGGTTCTTTCGGTAAAGTCCTCACGTCGAAGGGAAGTAATAAAATAATACAAATAAAACATAATAAAATTATTCTCACAACGTTTCGGCCACAACGCAAGCAGCCGTCCTCAGGTGAAGAACATGTTCTGTCGATAAGACAGAGGCTGCTTGCGTTGTGGCCGAAACGTCGTGAGAATTTTTTTATTATGTTTTATTTTAATTATTTTATTACTTCCCTTCTACGTCACTTTACGGAAAGAACTAACAAGATGAATCCCTGCAGTCACGAAAGCTTTAAATCGAAATTTTATTATGTTTTATTTTTATTATTTTATTACTTCCCTTCTACGTGACTTTACCGAAAGAACCAAGAAGATGAATCCCTGCAGTCACGAAAGCTTTAAATCGAAATTCACCTCCCTTCGTGTCTGTTGGTCAGGCGACGTTCCCCCCGCGTTAATAACGATGAAAGCAACCACCGCACCACCGCGAGGTTGCTCCTTCTCTGCTGCTGCTTCTGTTTGCTGACCCCCTCTCCCCCTCCCACCCGTTATCTGCAAATACCCATAAGTCATATTCTTAGGTTTTTTCGGTAAAGTCACGTAGGTAAAGACATTAAAAAGTAAAATAAAATAAAAATCACGACGTTTCGAAGGCAACACAAGCTTCCGTCTTCAGGTGGTACTTTATCAAGTAAATGATACAGCTGTCGTGGCTGTGACGGTACCACCTGAAGACGGAAGCTTGTGTTGCCTCCGAAACGTCGTGATTTTTTATTTTATTTTACTTTATAATGTTTTTACCTACGTGACTTTACCGAAAAAAACTAAGAATATGAATAATTGCAGTCACGAAAGCTTCAAATCTAGAATTAATACCCATAAGTCCTTGTCATCCGCACCTCCAATGTCCCAAGACCAGGTTCCAGACTTTCGTCTTTTTCTCCTGACCCGGAGGGAAACGAGACCGCAGTTTGGTCAGGGTGTGAATGAAGATGCTTCATACAGCGGTTAGATGGTGGGGGGGGGGGGAATCAGCACCCGCGGCCATACGAAGCCCCCCACTTCGAAACGCACTGCAAACAATAGGCTAGCTTCTAAGCCGAACTAATCGGGTAATAGAGGGGGATATTTTTAGTTTGACCTGGCAACAACGCCGCGTTTGAAATATTAGCGTCCTCAGTTGCGTGTGCTCCTGCAAGGAGCCCTCGCAGTAACAGAAGTGTACTCTGGTGCACGCTCGCACACGCGTGTGTGTGTGTGTACGTGGTGTCACGTGTGTAACGTGTGGCCCCTCAAAGGCATTTGAAAGTCCTCTCTGGCCCTCAAGTAAGGAAAAGGTTGCCCCACCCCTGCTTCAAGTTCACGAGGAAGCAGACGAGACCGCCGGCTTAACGTCTCCTCTGAGGACGAAAAGGAAGCAATGCTAGTCCGGCAACACATTAACAAGGGGGGCCAGAGGTAATGCATCCAATCGGCGGATGTGCCCCCCACCTCCCATCAGCGAGGAAGCCAATCCAATGGCAAAGAGGAAAAAAAAACTCGATCGCAACAGTGCGATAATTTTTGCTGTGAGAACGAGGATATTTATGCTGGCGCCAATCTGCTGGGACACATATGTCTCGTTTACAGATCTTTTTTTTTTTCCTTTTTTTTCAGTGACCATTACAAGGGAACACTTGATTTTTTGAGGATTGGTTCAGGCCAAGGGTTTTATGAAGCTATACTGGGGTTGCAGCCAGGGTACCGGGGATTAACGGCCCTGATCTTAAACGGAGGAGTGCCATGAGGCCCCTTTAATGTCCAGAGGTAGACAAGGAGTTTGCTGTATTTAGCACTACTGTGCTCGGCTGCAATGCAGCGCTTCGGAAGCGAGGGTTGATTGGAGTCATGCAGATTTGCGAAACTCCAAAAACCCCGCCTGGGCTCTGCAGTCCACCACGGTGCACGGCAGCCAACCTCACAGCAAATGGGGTTGTACGCCCATCTGTGTGGAATTCCGAGTGTCACCCCCTCCTATGTGTGTGTTGGTTTCCTCCAGGTGCTGCGATATCCTCCTCCACGCAACACGGTCATAAAACGGAAATGGCCAAAATGTGGCTGGGCTGCTCAGAGGTCAGAGCACTAAGTTGGCATCACTGAAGTCCTGGATTAAAAATCTGGGTAATTCCCAGACTTATTTATTAAGTGTCACCAATAACTGCACACACAATGCAGAGAAACAACTTTGGTTCATCACTAATTGTAGTAAAAAAATCCCACTCGGCAAGACAAAACGTTAAAACATGTTAGATGACTCGCCATCTAACAAACATCTGTATATCAGTGCCAAGAGTCGATAATCGGTCACATGAAAGGATCTCAGTAGTTTTGTTGTAACAACTTCCACAGGTCATGCTCGAGCACGGGGTGCTACACTGCTATGTCAGCGTTTCGAATGAAAATCATTTCATCACGTGACATGATACCAATAGCACAGTGAGAATAAAATTGACAGAGACGTAAGAAACCAAAACTAAAAAAAAGAATTGGCCAAACATCCCAATGTACGACCATTCTAAAATAAGTATTCAGACTGAGTGAGGCTTCCTGGATAAATGGCATTACAATTGAAGCTTGAAAAGGATAGCCATTGAGAGCAATGCCAGGTGTTCTTATATCCGAATTGTGCCTAGATCAGAAGTCGCCCTTCACCTTCATGCCACCAGAATAATGTAAAGATGTGTTGCTTATAACAGAACTGTGCTAATACAAGGTGTGCTTATATCCCAATCCTACCGTATTGTTGACGTCCGGCCTGGCAGGTCAGCGGTAGAGTAATCGGCTCACAATGTGAAGGTAACGTGTTAAACTGAAGGTAACAAGTTTAAATCCTTGTCGGCGGCTTGACTCAGCCCATCGTCCCTCTGGGGTCGATAAAACGAGCACCACATTGCGAGTTAATCGGCAGCGGTTGTCCTACGGATAGGCTCGCCTCCAGATATTAACGACGTGGAATTGAATTCTCACCACTGGCTCGAGACTGCAAACAGGAGATGAGCACCACTTCAATGTTCATTTGAGCAAGAAATCTCCCTTGACTTTGACACGGCAGAGCAATGCTACAGCCTTCAGTTTTCCGAGAACCACACCAGGGCATTAGGTCCGGCAGTGACACAGAGGGGAACGCACCCCCTGAGTGAGGCCATTTCAATTCCCCGCAGCAGAACTGATTTGGTTTCTCATCTCGATACCGTTCAGGCTCACCCCTTGCTTAGCTTCCGAACCGTAACGAGATCAGGCTCGACGGCGGCGTGGCCGCGCAAATAACGTAACTGGCGAATAACAAATATAAGCTGCAACAGCCGCATTTTGTTGTATGGCACACCATTGGGGGTGGGAGGGGAAAAAAGCATTGTTATTGAGTTACCCCCTTCCATAATAACGTGAGTTGATAAGTCACTTGTCGTTTGCTGTTGGCTTTGAGCAGTAATCCGGTGACATTTATCGGGGGAGTTATCTTTTTTTTGGAAAGGGATAAAGGAGGCCCCCGTTTTTTGGCTAAATAGCTTGAGCACAAACACTTATATTCCTAAGCAACTATCTCCATGAGTGGCAGGGTGGATTAGGGGTTGCGTGCTTCCCCTTGCAAGCCAAGAGGTTGATGGTTTAAAAACTCAATCACCGAAGACGTTTGCGCGGGGAGGGGAT
Source organism: Lethenteron reissneri (assembly GCF_015708825.2). Taxonomy (NCBI): domain Eukaryota; kingdom Metazoa; phylum Chordata; class Hyperoartia; order Petromyzontiformes; family Petromyzontidae; genus Lethenteron; species Lethenteron reissneri. The sequence continues at coordinate 10,496,867 of NC_083786.1, read as the reverse complement.
AAAAACACGCTGATAAAGACGACTGCACCTGCACGTCGCCGTGCACAGTAGCCTCGTCTTTACGCGGGGGCTGGAAACATTTCCCTTACCGGGGACCGAACAGGTCTGTCAAATAAAGACCTCTGGCGGAAATCCAGATATTTCGCACCTCCGATTCGCACGGTTGGCTACCTGTGGTGCGAAGGAAGTTCAACATACGCACAGAAAGACAAAGATCCCCCGTGTAGCCTTAACCGGACCGTTGGGGCAAGTGCTGTTAGTGAGTAGCACCTATGAAGGCCGGCACGGCGCACAATGGGGTAGGTGGCCAACACCACGCCCGGCCGCCTTTGTCTTCCCAGTGGAGATGTTTACGCACTGCACCAGGTACCCATTTGGCTCGGGTCGCCGGCTTTATAGCGCAAGCACCCACACCACTACACTACCGCTCCCTCCGTACATACATTCACACACACACACCTTGGCATCATCCAATAATAATGCAAAACATTACGTGCGCGTTGACCGAGTATAGACAGCCCATTGCAGTGACAAGACGTGACGATTGCGCTAATATTGCACCTGCATTGCCAGGTCAATAGTGTTGCCCCCTCGTACGCGTTTAGTGCGACTTAAGACGTTTGCAGTGATGGATGGACAGATATCGTTTGGGCCTTTTTCTAAGCGGTAGCCCACGCGTGGCCATGGGCCGTGTGAAATTAAGTCGCGGGTCAGGTACGGCTCATGGGCCGTAAGGTTCCCCGCCCGTCGCTGCCTTGAAGAAACGAACTACGAATATAAAGCGGCGGAACCCAATGCTTGAGAAGCACTTGAAAAACTGCAAAGAAGAATCACGTTGCACCAACAGCTGCTTACATGCTACTTAGTAAATAAATGGGCGGCTGCTCCATAAATCGGACGCTGGAACTCGAATGGATTGGCGAGATAGGCAATGACGCAGCGTGGAGTCCACTCCGATAATTTGTACCCCGTGACTGATTTACGCTGCACTTCCTCAGCAGTGCGCTTTGAGTGCCCGTGTAACATGCCCCAAAGAGCAATGTTTACATCAACAGCAGAGCGTGTTACGGACATGTAGCTCCCAGATTTTCTATTGCTATTATTTTATTCATACACATCAAAAAGGGAATGTTAATGTAAAGATGTTTGTCTTTCGCAGTGGAATTATATCTGGTGTGTGTGTGGTGTTTTTTTTTCACTCTAAACCTCAATGCCTGGGGTAACTTTACTGTAAGGGTTGGGCAACGTTTTCAGGACGGGCTTTGACAGCATGAATAGAGATGAGTCGATAAGAAAGTGTATAAATAAAATAAATAAATAACAATGGGAAGAAAAATGACAGCTTGCTTTCCCTAAAAAGACATTCCAAGCAGCATGCCAAACCTGTCACTCTCATGTCAGCGACGATAGATGTTGGGTTTGTTTGGCTTGTTGGTGAGGTTTCTTGTGCAGAGCTCTACAATGGTACCAGCCGGCTACATTAGGTAGCTTTCTTTTGCGAACAAGATCTTAATTCACGGAGCAAAACCCATTAAAACCAACGCTCACCCAACGAGGGAGTGCGGCCTCCTGCGCCGACAGAACTGTGCGGTGCGTACATGCGCATGCACACTCAAGCGTGCCCATCCGCCAACGCGTGTTTGTAAGTGCACATGCGTGCGTGCGCGTGTGTGCCTGAGCGTTGCAGGTACCAATTCCAATTATAGCAATTTCATCTCGCTGTACAGCAGGACATCCAAATAGGAAAGACGGGCAGTCGAGTGGGGGGGGCGGTGTAGGGGGGGGGACAAGGTTGAAGCAGGAAAAAAAGGTGTCACATTTTATTCTGCTTTACTTTTCAGGGGCCATTGCTTATGCACTCGACAAGCTATGCCCTAGAGCAGATAAGCCTGGTCCAGGCATGTTTGGCTGAAAATTAATGCATACTGTGATGAGAAGGGCGAAAGCACTGAATATGGAACAATGGTATTGCCTCTGACTTTGCCGATCAGGATTCCGCACGCGCGACCATGCCGGATCAACGATGCTAAAAATATATATATATACATTACACGTGCAAAATATATGAAAAGTCAATACTACGTGGTATTAAAAAGACAGGTGATGGTAATACATGCGCATGTCAGCAATTAATTATTTCTTTATTTTGATGACAGAGGACTCAAATCATGGAGGAATTCTTCTTTCGCTGCCGTCATATTAGCCATCTGCAGCCGGTACAAGATGCATATTTAAAAAAATGTCAAACGAAGTGACATATTGCAATAACAACAACAATAAAGCTGCTTAACGCCAATTCCAAATACATTTTTTTGGGGGGGAAACATTATATATCATCGCAACACCAGCGGCGATCCACCGAGCCAGCAGGCACAGCTGCAGCCGGCTTGCTCCGCCGTGTGACAATCACAAGGAGGGTGAAAAAAACAGGGGAAAGGACCATCAAACCTTGAAACCCAGGAGAGAAATAGCAGTGTAATAGACAATGAGGAGCTCATTTGCTGGAGCCGAATAGCTTTGATCAAGGCCAGGCGGAAAAACTAAGGACTTTGATAGCATCCCTTCACTCAGACGTCTCTTCCAATAACGGCAATACCCCCAAACGCATCGATTCCAGCCAAGAAGCGACATGCATCAATTAGACTGTGACAGCCGCCCTGGCAATAGCGGGCAGCATGTCGGCAAGGACTCCAGAAAAGGCAAGGGATGGAAACCGGGCTTTGGAAATAGGCCTAAATTGCCTAATTAGTGATGGAAAATGAAAACAACACAGTAGGATTTGGCAGGAGACGCTCTGATGTTATTGCGGCGAGGAGCTCTTTCCGTGAGGAGTCACGGCCGGGGCCGATGCGTAGACGGAGGGCTCCCCCTACAGCACCGCTCGGGCAAGCGCTCAAACTCACTCGATTTGTCACTTGCGCTCGCTCGCTGTGGCACGGTGTGGCACGGTGTATATTGCCCCGCAGTGAGTTGAAAACCGCCGCGAATTTGGCGACTCGAAACGACGTCGCTCGCCACCGCCGTGCGAACACACCGCGGCAGGAATGAGTGATGTTTACCGGTGCGCCGTAATGAGAACATCTCGAGGAAGAGCCGTGCAAAAGTCAGAAATTGAGCGGAGGCGAGGGAGGCCAAGGACACGAGTTGTAGATGGTCCGGCAAACCAGATTAAAATGATAATCCGGACGACCATCCACGAGTCTGTCGTGCAGGCTCGGCTGATTTAGATCCGAGCTGAGACCTCGCCTTTCAATTTTCATGATGCGTTCCCTTACTGTCAGAGGACATTACCTCTTGTTAATGTCAGTGCCGCCGTGGTCACGTTGCGTGCCGGGCAGGGGGTGGGGGCTCTCTTGTGGGCAGTGGAGCGGCGAGGATTCTGTGGATTGTGGGGGGGGGGGGGGGGGAGGCGGGGGGGGGGGCGTAGGGGGGTGGTAGGAGCAACGGAGACGCGGAGAGCGCGAGCGAGCGGCGCACGCTGAGATAGGGACAGCATCCCCGGGATCCGCGGGCGATTCTGCCGCTTTCGCCGGAGGATGCTCGCCCGGTCTCGCCTGACAAACTCGATGCGACAGCGCCAGGATCCGTGCGCGGCGGCGGTTTCCAGAAATTGCGTTTTTCTCCGCCGGCCGCCGTAATCAAATTATGACAGCCGCATCCGCTCGCTTCTCCGAGGTCACCAAGCTGTGTATTTTATTTCTTTTTTTCTCCCCCCCCCCCCCTCTCGCCGTATCTACCTCCGCCCCTTGAATTCTCATTTATTTCATTCATTCCCGGAGTGGCGCATCTATTCCCACGTACGACCTACAAAATACGAGGGGGGGGGGGGTGATGGAGAGGGGAAACATGGCCTTTTGAAAATATATAAATAAACGAGCTTACAAAACGGGATCACGTTGAAGACAGCCCTCATTGACATTGCCAAAGGTCTTCACTTTTCATGTATAACTACGAGAAAGATGCATCGTATTTGTTTGCACTTTACCCTTTTTAATTCACGGTTCACCAGTGCTTGAACTTTTCCGCTGCCTGTGGAGATTCTTGTGCTGCCTCCCCGGTCCCTACAACCACAGCAAGCGAATAAAAGAGACGCGTCCGACGATTTACATCCGACGTACATAATGTGTTGGACGTGTTGTCAAAAATAGTAATTCGTTACGATTATACTACAACTCACAGTAAAACATTTCTCTACTGATGTACTTTTCTAATTTGTTGTTATCAATGCGGACCAAAATATACAGCCACTCACAGCTACAGCACCAAAACTGATGCTTACTCTAAAATAGCACTTGGTCACACATATAGGAATCATCATTATTATTATTTGCTCGGGCATAATCAAGAAAATGTTAAACCACATGTAAAAACAATAGCCGGTCTCGAATTGACCGGAATCCCTTTTTGCGAGGCCACAGACACCACAGAAGCAAGAGCAACATTCTAATTCGGGGTGGAGGAGCGGGGGAGGGTGGTGAAGGGGGAAAGGCCAGCAATCGCATCGCGAAGATTTGCCTTAAATTTGTGTGGCGGGTGAGTGGAGGAAAGAAAGCAGGTCATTGGCGATGCACGATGCAAATCCGTCGCCCGCGGCCGCCGCGCGTACACCGCCTTGGTCGTCTGCTCTCCGCGCCGAGCATGGCCGTGACAGCTCTGGATGGGCCCCCGCCTGGCCTGCGGCAATCTCGACGAAATAAAGCAAATAATTAATTAATAGATAGAAAAAACACTTTTAGCAAAGATGCTGATGGAACGCCGCAGCGAAGTAGTTCATCCTCGGTGTCACTGATGGTGAACAGCAAAAAAGGCACGCACAAACGACGACCCACAAGGCCGTGTCAATAAAATTGCATACATTTCTTTTCAATTTAAAATCCAAGCATCATAGCGCGCGAAATTGTCCGCAAAATGCATGAAATTAAGGTGGCTTTTGGTTTAGTGTCAAAACATGTTGTACTTTCAGCATTGTTCACTGTCGACGGCGGTTTATAATGGCTTGAAGTGGTGGACAATCATTGAGTAAATACTGTGGTGTGAATAAGGCACGAGGTAAATTATAATTGGGAAAAATGCATAATGCAGGCACATCCTAATATCGCTTATTCCTGGGACCATCCACAGGAAAGGAACAATGCGATAAAAGTTCATGCCTTAACTCTTCAATTTCCTGCGTAACAGCGCCCCCTTACGAGTGAAGCTGATATAATTTTTATCATGATAAATTCATCGTACTGTATAGGGTAGTATAACAAAGCAGTATTACAAAAATGTTAATGCTGTTATCATACAAGTAGTTTTTTTTTTACATATTTGATGTGATGTAACATAACACATGCAATATATGTTGGGGCAAGATCAAGATACGCATGAATACATTATAATCCTTTCTAGTAATTTGAAAATGCCCTTTTGTTGGTTTTATATTTGAAAGTTATTTTTAGTTAATAGTACACACATTGGATGGCTTAAATATACACGAGAGAATTTAGTAAAATCCAACAGACACAAAAACAAGTTGAATACATAAATTACAAACACCATTCATAAACAGACTTATTAAAACGAATTTGTAGCAGTTAATTTTTTTACCAAATACATTTTCAGAGATAACAGATTGCTCAGCATGCACACCGCTATTGGTAGCACACACACACACACCACTTTGCCCAACTGATTCTGGGTAAGAACAACCTATTACACTACATCATGGACACAATCCGCCAGTATTAATTACTCTCGACTCCCACTTGACAACAGTAGGGCCAATTCCCAAGACTTCACATTGTGCAAGTCGTTTCCTGCTGCCCAGACATCATCTGATGTTCTGCCAAGTGTTGGGGAAGGGGATACAAAATTTTTTTTAAATGAGTTGGAAGTTCATTCACTGTTTACTTTGGAATGCTGTTCCAGTAAAAAAAAAAATCCAGAATTCAGGATGGATCCTTTCCCATCGTGTCACGTGCGGTACCGTACACGGTCCTTCACTCCGTTTGATTGTCTTTGCAAACGATAGGAAAGTGAAATGTCATTCAAGGCAATGGACTTTCAGAGCATAATAAAAATCCTGACATCACCACCAAATTTGCCAGAAAAAAACCACACACACACACACCTGCATTACTTTAATACAATATATATTTAGCAACAACAAAAAATGCCTACGCCCACAATGCAGAACGCGTGATAAAACCGAATGCTTACCTAACAGTTTAAAATGCACGGCACCACTTGCCTGTGAACAAAAAAAAAGCCATTCTCCGGAGCGAAATGCATCATAATTGCCGATCAGGCCGGCGAGACAGAGGTCCTAGCCGGTTAATATTGATGTAGGACGTCCAAGGTTGTTGGTTGTCTGTTTTGATTCGTGCTCAGGCCAAAACGCGCTGCTTTGAATGCCTCCGCTGGGAATTAATGTACATTACGCATTTCACTTCTGACTTAAATGTGCATTCCCTTGTCAGTTTAGCATTACAGCCCAGGCTGAAATAACACTTGGTACTACAGGACTGACCGCACTACACAGCCCGATAATGGACAGAAATTAAAGTTTAATTGAGTGCGAAGTGCACAGCAACCAAGACGGGGTTTTTTGGGGGGTTTTGTGACAAAATAAAAACGTTTAAGTCAGCCACACTGCAATAGTATCTAGAATTTCTGATTTAAGGATGTTTTGACATTATCGTGAACTATTAAATCCATGCAACGGATTTTTTTAAACGTTTTTTACATAAATTAATTACGCAACAGATCCGTAGATTAACGTAACGTTACCCACAATAGTTGTAAACACAACGGCTTATTACATTTGACCTTTCACATGGGGGGTATTTTTCCCCCAAAAGTATATTAGTGTGGGTTTCTTTGAGAAATGCACAATAAAAGAACAATGGGAATTCGAGTTGCCTGTACTTTGGGGCTTGTACAATAAACGTCGCAGGAAATGCGGACCATTTCCCGCTATTGTACTATTGGGATTTTGTCCATTCTGTCCATGCAAATGCTGACGTATTGAAAAAATAACCGTTTGCTATTAAACGACAATACATGTTACACTTCCTTATTTTTTTTACAATGCTTCATGGTCACTTGTAACTTGTGTTGAGGTCACTTACCAGAAATATGAGGGGCATGTAAGCAGTAAACTTGGGATTTGTCTTCTCATTTAAGCTGTCTTACGGTTAAAACAAGAAACAAAATAATAATTTGCAACAAACACTATCGTTCTTAAGTTCAATGAAATCTGTTGATGTGAATCCTAAAGTACATACACATCTTTGTTAGAAGTTGAAAAACTACTTAGATAAATTTCCACACCACAGTGAATAACACAGACACAGAAAAGTGCGTACGTACATTTTTTTAATACGTTTTAAGTCCACAGATGTTGAAATGGTAAAAGACAGAGTACATTTAGTTACATTAAACAATTACCACATCCACTCCAATTATTTCATTAATCAAAAACATCACCATCATACACTGTTGATTTAAAAAGGATATGTTGATAATTTGTCTCTCAAAGGTAAGGAGAACTTTCATGCAATAAGGTTTATAAAACTAAAATTAACGGTGCATTACAGGTTTTTCTATCAGTAACACTAAATGCCATATATTCGGTAAATCAATACTTAAAGTTAAATACAAATTGGTCACTTTTTTGACATTCAGAACATTTACAGACATGTATTACTGTTTAGTGAATTTCATTAGCCATGTTGTCGGCATTTGTGGAATGGTTTCCTCACGTCAGAAATTAATGGAAACATAATTGACCGCTTGAAAACATAACTTTATATTTTGTTAAGCACATTCACAAATTAACAACCCAGTATGGCAGGTTTCAAAAAAAAAGTTAACAGACTGTACGAGGAATTTAAGTGTTTCTATACGGTATGCTTAAGTGCAAGGGTGTGATTCCAGTTTAAATAGTTAAATTTGCAAGATACACTATTTTCTTTACAAAGTCTCTTTTAAACCAACGCAGCAATCAGTGATAAATCACAGCAGTAATACAGCAATTGTATTTTTGAAAATTAATTTAAAATCACTGGTTTGCATTGCTTTAAATAAAGAATTTGAAAAAGGGTTGACTTGATTTTCATAAAGTGGTTTTCTTGAAAATGTATTTTCATTGTATGCTGAATATGAAAAGAAATATAACACTTCCGTGTGATCGAAACTTCTAACCTAAACGCCATCCTATTTTTTACAATTGTGCCACCAATTATATTCCAATTGCGGGGAAAGGAGTCAATCACGTCAAAACAGGTAGCACTTTAGTAACTTTTTACCGACAGCAGTGACATCTCTATCAATAAAGGTCCAACAGGCGACGCCATGGAAATCTATTCGGTGACTCCCCTTTTGATAACTCGGCTAGCTGAGAGCATTCCTTCACCTTGTGCACAGCGAATTCCAAAACCATCCATGATCCGATGAATGTTTAAAAAATATACCACACCAGGTCTGAGCTCAGCCAAGTTACGCTGAAGTTTAATCCATCAGTATTTTTTGTTTGTTTAGTTAACGGTGACTGCAATAGGTCTGTTGCTGAACAAAGAATAATGAGAATCTGCTTCAAGCTTAGATAGCTGCTTGGGGTGTTAATCCTGCATATCTGCAGCGCTTCCTCAGATTTTTTTTCTGGACATGGGCATTCACTCCTTTGGCCAACTACCACTCATCGCGTTAACATGATGCCTACGTGTGTGCTGTATCATCAACTATGCACTGCGGAAACCTTCACATCAGCTTAATGATTTAACATGTACAGTTGCGCTGAAGGAACGTTTATAAGCGTAAAGTCACCTTCGTTGGTGAAACACACACACAATTTTACAATTTGTAACAAAAAAATGTGTAAGCTATATAATATTCCAGCTAAGATTCATACACAGCTTACGGCGCTACAATTTTCCTTGCAACCGGGAATTGAGGTAATTGTGACGCTTCAACACGTCACCGTTCAATAAAGCAAACGATTCACGTGAACATCACAACTGCAGCTCGATTATTCAACTATGCACCGATCATATCATCCTTGCTGAAATCAATCTAAACTGTGGGGAAACCATTACCTCGACTCCTGAACACAATAGCGGGTTATTTATATATATATATATGTAAATGCTGTCCCGACATTTGCCTTCTGTGATGTTACACGCGAGGAAGGTAAACTTATGCCGGGCACTGGTCTTTACTCCAGTGACTGCAACATCAGCAGCTGCTTGAGCACCTTCGTCTGGCTCGTCTCCCTTATCTCCCCGGCAAGGAACATCTCATCCACCACCGTGTATACCTGCAGCGGAACAGCGGCAACAAAATTACAAGGGGGAAGTGGACAAGCTCGAATACAATGGGGGTGGAGATCTCGCGGGGAAAATAAAGACACAAGGACAATACTGGAATGGGGGTGAGTGGGGGGGGCACTTGGCTGGCTGCTCTTTAGTATCCTATGATTTTCCACATCATCAAAACTCAATAAATGCAGGGACAACACTACTGAGCAAGAAACAAAAACTTTTATGAGTAAATCCTATGGGATATATTTTCCAATTTTCTGCAATTTTCAAGCCAAAAATTTGTTTTTGGCAACGCGTGTTTTTAATACACTCCAGAGAGTGAAATGTTTATGACCCAACAGAGTGTGTGTGTGTTCGCATGTGAGTATGCACAAAGGGCAAATACAACCATGGTTGCTAGTGGGAAGTTGGATACTTTAAAGCACAATCTCATGCATTTGTTTTTACAAAATGTTCATTTTTTTATGTTTTAAAAAGGCTGTTCTCGTTCACTCAGACAAGAACCGATGTTAAACAATCAGAAACAAAAGAAAAGAACAGTGTGGAACAATTCAAAGAACACATACCTTGTAGAAATTGAAAACAAGGTCCAATTCACATACATTATGAAAATATTCATTCAGCACCTGAAATAAAAAGGATCGTGTTATTATAAACGAGTGAGATTTGTATCTACAACACAATAAAATACATATAAAAAAGGCAAACTGCATAATAATTTGGATGTTTTCAGCGTGACAAAAAAACATACCTCCACAAAATTGTGTATGGCTTCCAAGTAAGCCAAATTGTTGTCATTTACATCCACACATATACAGAAGTAGAGACCAGCATAGCGACGGTAAACAATCTTGAAGTTACGAAACTGTTAAAGACAGAAAAGGCATAACAATGTTATAATGTCCTAGAATAGCTATGCTGTACAAATAAGTATGCATGAGCTCATTAACCTAGCTCCAAAAAAAATCTGCACTAACCAGCATGGTTATAATCGCCAAACATTCCTTCATCCAGCATTGGATTGCCAAACATCTGCAAACTACTTTTTTGTATTAATATAACCCTCATGTTAATGAACTCCCAAATATACACAATAAAGCACAAATGTAAAAAAATACGATTTTACAGGTGAGAATTACATCGCTGTTAAATTGTAACAAAAAAGTTTAAATTTTCAAAAAGAACTAAATCATTGTAAAAGTGGGTCAGGTCACACAGTGCTCTATGAACCCATACAGGAGCATCGTCTGTCTAATACAGAGATGAAGAGGTGTGTTGCTGGTCTGTCACCTCAACAAAGTTGGTGTGCTTGGCGTCGCGCACTGTCACCACCGCGTGCACCTCCTCAATCAGCTTCTGCTTTTCGTCATCATCGAACTGCATGTACCACTTTGCCAAGCGCGTCTTGCCTGCTCGGTTCTGAATCAAAATGAAGCGAATCTGTGGAGACAAAGGGTAATATGTTCGATGTTAAGCTCACCGCCGAAAGGGGTTTTCTGGATGATGGTAAAATGTTACATTTCATATACGAGTAAATGCATTTATATAGTTTAAAATAAAAGTATTTCCACTACAAAGGGGAGGCTTTATGATTATTGTAAAAATATCTAAAATTATAATTGTTCATTCAGACAACTTAACAATGCACCTAGCCATTTCTAGACTTAAAGGTAGACTTTCAGGAGGGTTCTGCATTGGGGTTTTTGACCTGTTGATTTTAAAGTGTTTATCATCCGAAGGAAAAGTCAGCGTACCTTAAGAAAACCTGACCACTCATACGAGGGAAGATTTTCAACAATGGATGCACTTTTAAAAAATGTGTCAGTTTTGTTGCCAGATAAAAGGGTAAAAAAACAATTATCATATTTTGCTACTGGCAAAGAATGTTCCAATGGAATGGATGCACTTGCTAAACTTCCATTTAGGGACTTTAAGTTGACAGATGAACAGTTTAAAACTGCTAATTGCAAAGTTTACAATGACCAGACCACCGCGTTATAGAGCGTTTAAAGCCCAAAAATTCCTGACACTGGCAGCCATGCAACAATACGTCCCCCTTGTTATTCGAAAGCGACTGTCAGGTTAATGTTGATGCAACATTCATTTCGATAAATGTACCCGATGCAAAAGTAACGTGAACATACAGTATGCACGTGAACCTGTACAATAATCTAAGCGTACAGAGTATTAGCGCGACCAAAATAATACATATTAATAGATGGGTCGTTAGTGTATGACTGTCAGCCATTCAACCTCAGGCAAAAATGGTGATTGAAATGACAAAATTTCATTTTAGGCAAATTCCAATACGGCTGTAAAAAAAAAATCCACTAAAATAACGAACGAAACTAAATGTGTTGGCGCTGTTAATGCATTTGAAGGCGCAATCTCTTAACGACTGGGTAGTAAATCCTTCAACACGACAGTGGCTACCAGAGAACGCTACCAGAGAACGCGCCTATTCGCGTTCTCTGGTAGCGGTAACGACTCATGTGATGCTCTTGCATGTGTACGTGTATGTGTGTGTGCACCGCTGCAACATAGTCCCTTCACTTGAACAGCAATCCCGCTGTTAATATAGTCGTCGTTTTGGAATTGGCGAAAACCCATTCGAGTGTAGCAGGACCGTCCCCAGACACTTGAGAATCAGTAAGGATTCCCTGCATAAACGATGCCGCTATAACAGTATCACGTATCTTAAACCTACAAATGGTAGGTGGGGTTCACGAGAGCGCATACAATCAACACACTTTCCCCCACATTGAATAACATAAAACAGCCCCCTTGTTTTATCCGGTGAAATCTCAAGACACCGGGCGGTCACACCCACGCCTACCCCTTCGGCTGCTTCTCGCTGCCCGTCGTGGCGGCGCCGAGGGCGGCGGAGAAACCAGGCAAGGCAGGCTGCGCCTCGAGGCCTCAACTCGCAAAGCGACGGAGCGCGCGTGGCAAGCACACGACAATCATTGGCGAGAGTCAGACGACCTCGGTCAAGCGAAGAGGCAAGCGTTTGCAAACATCGTACCATTGTGAAACGTCCTGCGGTCGTTCCAACTTCAACTTCGCCGAGCGTAAGTGCCGCCGACTTGCCGCTGTACAACCGGAAGTCCGCGCGCGTGACGTCGCGTCACTTCCGGTCTTGCGAGGGCGGGGCTGCGTGGTTCCGCGGTCACGTGGCCCTCGATTCGATTTCTCCAGAGACGACTTCCAGTATCGATTCCATTCCAGCCGATGGATTATTGACGTTTCCTTAACAATTTTGTGAACCGGGGCAGTTACAAAAAAATGTGCAAAAACAAATATATATCGGTGACATTCAAGCCCAATTTATAGAATCAGTGCGGGCGAAGGGGGCGCGAGAATTGTCGTTCATCACGCAATTCTTCACGGTTCTTAGGTTTTTCACGCACGCCACATGGCTTTTGCGTTGCTGTTACAAGCCACGCACGCAATGCCCATTGTCAACGGGGATGTTGCTCGCGCGGGAGGCGCCGTGTGGACGGCCACTCAGATCCATGCTGTGCCCACCGAGGCGTTAAAATGTGCGGCCACAAAGCACCCATTTCAAACCTTTAAAACAGCCGGCACCAGCAGCTTTCCTCGCTCTTTTTTTTAATCATATTGGTGATCGCTTGTGTTGCGATCGAAACGTCGTACTGTTAGGTTTTTTCGGTAAAGTCACGTAGGTAAAAAAATAATAATAATAAATGAAAATAACTACATTTTATTTTGTTAATTTTGTTATTTTATTTTAACCTTCGATTTAAAGCTTTTTTCGATTTAAAGCTTTCGTGACTGCAGGGATTCATCTTCTTGGTTCTTTCGGTAAAGTCACGTAGAAGGGAAGTAATAAAATAATAAAACCGAAAGACCCAAGAATATAAGGCGAAAGTCACAGCGAGGCACATGCCCTCTGGTGGACATGTATGGACACAGCAGCCTTTTGATGAGCGCTGTTGCCCAGCCACCGCATGCCCAAGCAGCCTCTGTTTGGCCGGATAGAGGGGGACCAAAACGGGCACTGCACGGGCTCGAGAAGAGATGAGATCGCTGATGCGGTACGGAAGGCTGTGGAGCTGAGTGGACTTGCCGATGACCGGCACCAGCGGTGTCAAGATCGGCCTCTGTGGAGGAGGAGGCTGGTGAAGGACGCTGCTGGGCAATTAGAGGCAGTCGCCCTCCAGCAACAACAACGGAGGGCAGAGGAGTGACGCTCACAACAACGAGCGGAACGCCGGGCGATTAAAATACAGAAAAAGTTGGCACAGCAGTTGGGTGCATTTGCCAGTCATCTCAGTGAACCCATGGCACCTGGATATGTTTCGCTTGACCTGTCAACGAGCTTTCGACACTTTACGTGGCCTCAAAGTGCACCTGGCCTGGCACGTGCGCCGTGGAGACGTCACCGCCGGCCACCTCGTGGCGAATGGCAGCTGCTGTTGTTGAGTGAGCGGTAGTTGTAGCGGCTAGCGCACTGCAATAACCAACCCAGTTCAATTCCCGCTCACGGCCAATACCAGCGACGATTATCTGAACTGGTCTTTGAGCCATCACGAGGTCGACTCCACCTCAAATGAGTACCTGGAGAGACAAAGGCGGTCGAGAGTGGTGCTGGCCTTCATAGGTACTCGCTAATTGACCCTGCTGCCGCTGCTGCATTGCTTGAGTTGACCAGTCTCAAATCGAGTTCTAGATTTTAGCTGTGACGGTCCCACCTGAAGACGGAGACTTGTGTTGCCTCCGGAACGTCGTGATTTAATTGATTTATTTTCATTTATTCTTTTATTTTTATTATTTTTACCGACGTGGCTTTACCGAAAAAACCTAAGAGTCACAAATCGATGTATCATATTGGGCTCGCGGAATTGGGGCTACATGGTTGGGCAGCAGAGGGCAGTGAAGCAACCTCCATCGTTGTACCGTCACTTTAACGCCTCCACGTGCATGGCACCCCGCATTCGTAAATCGAGGGAATTCCTCTATTCAGGGATGGTCTCCAGTTATCCCATTCAGCATTTCTAATAATTCTAAACCACACTGAAATGTGACCGAGAGGCAGCAAAAACACAATTTACTATTTGCAAAACTGATCTGAATCTGCAATGTTGACTTAAACTTGAAGATACATCTTTTTGCAGTCATGCTTGTTGTAGTACAGTCTTGCCTACGATGTCGCTTGCCGTGAAATGGTCACAAATGCAAAACTGATAAAAAAAAAAGCAAAACACTTGATTCGTATTCTTGGTTCTTTCGGTAAAGTCACGTGGAAGGGAAATAATAACATTATAAAAATAAAACTATAAAATTCTCACGACGTTTCGATTGCAGCACAAGCAATCATAATCGAGTGTGAAAACCACAGCAAGAAAATTTGAAAAACAGTGGCGTTTTTTTCCATATTTCCTTCTACGTGACTTTACCGAAAGAACCAATAATATGAATCCCTGCAGTCACGAAAGCTTTAAATCGAAACTTGATTCGTAATTGAAAATTTTCGTCAGATCACGCGAGTACAATGTCAATGTGTGTATTGTACCCTCCACCCAACAGGCAAATAAAGTTACCACGTGAACGAGCGCGTTATTATTGCTACAGCACACCGATACGTTGAAGAGCAATCCACAACGCATAACTTAATTGTAAAATAATATTGAACTTTTTGTTAACGAGATTTTACTTGACTCGTGCGGAGGTGCGTGAACAAGACATTTGCACTGTACAAGATCCGACCCAAAATTAATTAATCACAATCAATGATTAACATTGGTTGTGAAAGCCTACATGTTAAATTCAAATAAGACTTGTTGCTGTTTTTAACTTCATAAATAGTGTCTGTCAAAAGGTATTTAACCCAGAACTCGAATGAATGTATGCAGTGAAGAATTAAAGTGTATGGTCATTCATCATAAGAACTTGTCTATTCTAACTTTATTTGGTTATTCAGTCATATCTGAATAAAGTGAGAATATTAATGGTAATCGAGGCTGCAGAAACCTCAAATCTATCCACTGCTGGATGAAGCCCTGACTAGGTCCTCAGTAATTCCTGATGACACAATCTATCTCGCTCCCACGGATCAACTAATCACTAACCCTCCACGGTTGATTGCCCTCTGTCGTAAGTAAATCTCCGTTGTATATAACGCCCTCTGTATAGCCAACCATGCTAATTGGAGGTCGGGGAAAGGATATAAATGTCGATATTTACCAACAAATTCAGTAATTATTGAAATTCTTACCATATGTATTTTACTGTGGCTTACATGGTCTTCGTAATGTTATTGTAATATGGAAACTGAAATAATAAATATTGTTTGCAATGGGACCGCCATTACGCCTGGATATTGCAGACTATAACATTGTATTTCATTCAGTGGCAAGTGATAGTCATCTAAGCTCTCACAAATCAAGTCCTTACTAATATATAAATGAAAGAAGAAAAACACTATGGTGGAACAGCTACTCTGAGATTGAAAAAGAAACAACATACAAATCAGGAGGATTGCAGCAAGCAGATCTCTCACCAAGGCTATTTAGTGACGTAACTTTTTTTCCCTCCAGAAAATTAATTGGATAAAGAATTGAATATAAATGGAGAAAAAATTAACCATCAGGTTTGCAGATGGCATAGGTATTACAACCAAGAGAAATTAACTACAGGAGATAATTTATAAACTTAAATGTTGCAAAGTCTGGGCTAAAGAAATTAAAGCATAGCAAAAAGGCACGTACATGTTCAATGAACAAAATCAATCGTTGGAGGACCACTACTGGAAAACACAATGGTGTATGTATGTATATACACGCCTTTGGCAATCAATAAAGATGGGCAGGGATTCGATTATACAATAAAGAGGTGAGCAAGAGCAGGTTAAATTGAATTTAATAATGAAAATCAATACAGCAATGTGCCTAAAAAGGAGCATTTTCAATCGGTTGATATTGCCCGATATGACACAGATTGGAAAATTGGAAACTGACAAAGTAGATGAAACTAAAATATGTATACAAAAATGCATGGAGAGATGCATGCTGGGAATTTAAAAAAAAAACACAGAATGAGGAAAACATTTAATCACAGAACAAATGTAAATTAAGACACCGACTGGTAAAAAAAGTGATCTTGGGTAGCACACATCGTTAGAAGGAATGATGGCTAAGAGGAGACTGGTGGTGGAATGACAGCCAAAAGAGAGGACACCCAGGAAGATGAGCAACAGAGATGAAGCGATGAGATTAGCGCTCGTGCAAAAGCGAGATAATAGCATCACAAGAACATAAAAGACGGCAATGACTTGGGAGGGCCTTCATCCAGCAGTGGCTTGACCATGGCTGTTGATGACCGAGTTGTAATATGTAGTATTAGGCAACTCAAATACTAATTATTCATTTATTTTAGCAATGGCACTGACAGCAAGGCATTATACTAGACAGTAACACGTATTTCTGGACGAAAATGTACACAATTCACAATGACTCAACCTGTGACCTGCAAGAATATTCTTTCTTTCAATGAAATGCTGCCTATATGGCAAGCAAATGCATTTACATATCAGCACCTTTCATTTCTGCAGAGCATGTTCTGTGAGCTTAATATAGTGTAGCATAGAAAATAATTAACTTAATGCTACAGATAAAAGTGCTTTACTATACGGTACTTTTAAAATTAAAGTCATATACCATAGCTACAAGAAATGCAAAGGTAAATCAGAATGTCATTTAGGAATAGTGGAACAAGCACGACCAAACATAAAAAGTATACTTGAGTTTACAACGAAAAACCTTAACATTAAATCAAAACTGTGTTCAAGTAAATATATTTTCTTAAAATATAGCCAATTACATGACTCGGAAATAATGTTACAAATGCAAATAAACAGGACAAGTGTACCTTCATATCGACAAAAATGTACGGATTCATATAGAATGAACTCTCCTGTGCTTAATATGCAGCGGTGTCAAAAACTTTATAGTGTACCATTATTCAGGAACATTTTTCATTTTGCAAAGTGTTCGGATTTTTTTCCCTTTAACTCACCAAGTGCGATTGGCCAAATTCAACAATTGTTTACAGACATTAACATTTCCATGCTCTAAAGGAATTTTTTGTCGTTGCTTTTATTACACGTAAAATAGTTTGTTTTACAAAATCATGGTAATGGCATAAACGATGTCTGACACTGACAGTGGTCACCTCGCTTTAGACCGAACCAAATAACAAGTGGACTTAGAAACACTACATTTTGGCAAAGAGAAATCCTCAGTTAAAGCCAATAAATCCGATCCCTAAATAAAGTAGTAATGGCTGGAAGAAACTAGAGCAAGAACAATTTTAATTAAAAAATGTTAGAGGCCACTGTTGTTCATTTTACGAAAGTAAAATAATTTTAATTTCCACAAAAACAATATTCAACCGCTTTGCCTCTTTAAAATGTTTCCGACATCACATTAGATCAGACCAGTTAAACAAAGTGCCAGAGAAAATATCCACAAACATTGAATTCCTCTGAATGAAATGTTTTGTTTTGGCGTACAGTACTCTTACCGCAATATATTTTAGTACAACGAAAAATATGCTTCGAGTTGAAGATAATTTTGGGCATTCCGAACGGGTTAAATTTGGAAAATGGTGAAAACAACTTTGGATACGAGAGCTGCATACAAAGCCAAATGCTTTCTTGAATATTAACAAGTTATCAAGGTCTCATTGACAAGCCACCTAACCATCTCAAAGCAGATGATCGACAGACATTAACCCGAAAATGTAAGGCTTTGTTTTGTATGCATTTACATCAATTCATGTCGGTTTTAATTTATTTATACAAATGTAATCTCAACTACCAATATTGCAAAGAGTAAAGTTCAACACGTTTATGATTTTTATCTCATGAATCTTAATAGGAAATAAAAAGCCAAAACTAGTGGGGTTTTCTTTGCATTATATGTTAATGTGTGCAATGATGCAGAACAATAACACTACAAAATGCGTACCAATATGGTGTCGGGGTATACTGAGAACCAAATGCTATGTTCCTAACATTCACTCCAACGTGGCAGCCTAGCACACGTTAACTTTCGGTAAAATCACAACTAGGCCCACCCAATTGACATAGCAACTCTTTTGGGGAAAGCATAAAATGACACGTGTCAAAACGTTTAAAAAGTTAGTGTACTATTCCGTTTTATTTATTCAACCTTTAATAATGGTATCACCCGCCCATGCATTGACCTGCCGACTGGTAATAACATCCCAAAGCTGGTGGCCAGACTGTGAACTTTGCCAAAGCTTCAATATGCAAGGTTGGTTATTAACATCCTGCTCGAACCATAGCCATTAAACCGAGGAAACTTGGAAGATAAGACCGCAATGCCTCTGTCCAATTCCAAAAAGGTGACTCGGCTCGTATTCAAGTATGGTATTGGTCAGTTTGAAAGAGATTTTAGCTGCAAGTAAATAACAGAAAAGCATGCATTTTACTCAATTAGTAACCCGATGAAGTTCCTCATTTTGACCGCACCTGCACGCAAAACTGTTGTCTGCAGAATATAGCAAAGCACAAAAGTGTCTTGAAACTCATTGGTGAGCGCCTGCTACTCGGTTCTTGCGGGGCACGGTTAAGCCACATCGCCAAAAGTCAAGCAGTTGAATGGAGAGAGAACGCCTGAGCGGACATGCACACGTGTAGGGATGCACCACCCACCGAGTGTTTCACAAGCTGCCAAATTGGAGTGAATTCAAGCAGTTACAATAGTTTGAGCCTGCACCCAATGCAATGAAATGCAAATTGTACCACTGTGAAATAAACCATATACATAAACAAATAAGGTAGTTAAATAAGTGGTTATAATAACCAAAGCATTTTACTTGCATTACTTGATTTTTGTATGATGGAATGGATTTAAATAAAACAACCCGAATATGGCATTGCTTATAACCAGAAGCCATTCAGGATTAATCTGGCATCGTACACACGTAAATGCTTTTAAACATTTTCTAAGCATATTAAGGCCGCTCCATCCACCTGTGCACACACGTCGAGCCGCTACTGAAAACATCTGCCTTATAGTAGTTCAGTTTTATTTTTTAAAATGATGGTTTTGTCTCACTTTGGGTAGTTGGCATCAACACATGTTAACCATAGCCGACGCTCGTAGATTGTCAATTTAATAAAATGTCACGAATAAAGTTACCCACAGTATGGACATGAAGTTTTCAGTAAACCCTTTTAAAAGAAACGTGTTGCATACAAGTTGGTAAAAAATAATAATGGTTAAATATAAACAAACGTGTGTACAAGGCCTTTGATGCCACCGATTGGAATATCCATTTTCAAAAAACCCGTAGGATCACTGGGAATAATAGAATAATATTAATTACTTATTAATATTCCAATGTACAACTACAAAAGCATACACGTAAATATATAATCAACAAAGCAAAACATGTGGCATTATAAATGTTTTCAGACCTTAACCTAAGTCTTTAATATACATACCAGTTTCCATATGTAACAAAACAATGTGGAATATGAAACACTATTATAATGTACAGCAATAAAAATGATATTAAGTGTTTGCAGGATTAACAAAAGCATATTCATTAACAACAAAAGACTTAAATGTAGTCCAGCTGCTACTAGATTTATAAGACAGTTTGTGTATAGAAAAATAAAACCAAAGTAATAATCATATTTACAGTCCCTGAAAAAAGAATGTACAGCTTCATTACATGCAAAATCATATTCATTAACTCACACAGCACAGATGAACAAAGGCATTCAGTTTCATGCGTACACATATCAAGTGGAATAAACCGCAACAGACAGCTGTGCTTGGTGTACAAGGAGGTTATGAGTTAACAATACTTACGACTAATGGCAATTGTAATTTATTTTGCCAATAATTATATAAAATAAAACATGAACCTCAGAATGCAGGGAATGGCACTTCATCGAAGTTAAAGTGTTGTACAAGTTACATATGCCAGCGCAGCTAAAAATATCATACATTTTATTAATACCTCTAATTTCTATGGAAACTATTGGACTTTTTTTCTGCTCATGTTTTTATAGCAACTATGTAAAAAAGGAATTTTTTTTAGAAACACATTAAGTGATATTGTTTTTGTTGGTGGCGTTCAAGTCAAGCTTTGAGTGTTTAAATAACAAAAGTGGAAACCCTAGCTGTACGCACTTTTGTAAACAAGCCATATTTTTGTTTCTGGGACGGACTTTGAACAAAGCACCACTTGAAGCGCGGCACCACTGGCCTCATTCTATGCCACCACACCACCCACGGCTGCTCGACCGTGGACTGCTGTGGCATGCGCACAAGCCTCAAAACGTGCATCGCCAGGTTCACACGTCTGCGCACCTCAAAAAAGCCAAATGTTGAAACCAGAGTTGTGTGCCGCCTTCCGCAACATTCATCGGTGGATGACGCGTCATGGCATGTATGGTGCTTGACGCTCAAAAAGCTGATTAGTGTTGGGTTTTTTCTCTTCCCCGCAATGAAAGGTGAACAGAGAGAGAAACAGAAAATCAGTTCCTGTAACTTTCTTTAAGGTTATAAAAACTCAATAAATTTTAATTACATATTAGTCCCAATATTATTATTATTCATGATTGATGTTCTGAGCAACACGCACGTAATACTTGATGTGCAACTTGCCTTTAAATGGCATCTTTAGTTGTTTTTCTCAACATCAAGATATTGCAAAGTCATCAAGCATCAACAATTACATTTTCACTATCAAGATACAACCTTAATGAAAAGTTACGTCATTTAGTTTAAAGATGCCCAGCTTTGACAATGATAGAAATAAAAATGTACTTACATTTTCCATGGTTTTTATAAGGACAATTGTAATTTTAATACTGTTTCATTTTTCAGGTCAAGAACAACCGGTTGACGTGTTCAACATTACCATTAAAGACGTAAAGTGCAGTACACTGTTCCAATATTATAGTACTACCAGGGTTGATTATCTCACAATTTCAAGCACACATCAACATTAAAAAGGCCACAAGATTTTGCTTTCTTCATCATAACGATTCAAATCAAACTCGGTTCATACAAGTGTCTGATGTTACTATGTTGCACCCGCTAATTGGGATAAACTGGTTGAGTTTTTTTTTTAATCAGCGACAAGTCAACATTAATGATTTGTAAACCCAATCAAATGTCCCTTTCATCTTCTGCCATGTGACGTGGCGCTTCGCAATAATGACTAAGGCGACGTTTGTTCACACATACAGGTCCAGTTAAAGTTGGGGTCGAGAGGCCTAGTCCGTAGTTTCAATCCACACGGGTAGTTTTTCTTTATTCATCCCGATTTAATTCCCCCAAGGGCTTTGCAGAAGGTGGAGCCGGACATTCCGCAAAAAAAAAAAAGTTTGTCTCTCTCTCCCCGAGCCGCTCTATTAAATCACTGCCCTGTGCTTGCCTCCACAGCAACCACATGCCACCCCGCAATTGTAGCAGCCCCTCAGCGGCAGGTAGCAGCACATACAGGGCGCGAGCAGGGACAGGCCGGCCAGCACAAACCAGCGCTGGCAGACACGCCCATCGCCATCTCCGTCGCACGAGCACGGGTCCGAGAAGTCCCCCTCTGGGTCCGACATGCAGTGGTAGAGCACCGTCTCGGCCAGCCACAGGCAGCTGGCACGCTCCACGCAAACGCGGGCGCGGTCGGGTGCGTCGGCGCAACGGCGCGCCCGTCCCGGCCGCGACGGGTCGAAGAGCTCGCCGCAGTAGATGCAGCGAGCGCGCTCGCCGCTCGGCTCCCCCGGGTCCCAGCGGTGGCCCCGCCGTGGCTGGTTGCGCACCACCCGGAGCTTGTTCTCGAGGCGGTAAGCGTCGACGTAGGGGTACGTGTACTCGTGCTTCTTGTGGTGGTGGTGGTGATCGGCGGCAGAGGGCGACTTGTCAAAGGTGACGTAGGAGCCGGCGCCGGCGTCGGCGTCGAGTTCGCGGCGGCACACGGCGGTGTGGCGGTAGTCCTCGTAGCCGCTTCGCAACCAGCGCTCCTCCAGGGGATTGATCCTCTCGATGAGGTCACTCTCGTCAAAGCTGACTACCTTCTGCTCTCACGGGCAATGGCGAAGAGGATAAACAGACAAAGGCAGGAAAGGCAATGTGAATTAACCGTGGCACACCCACACAGGCCACGGAAGACGTTTTTCATTTGAATGCGTACAACAGACACGAGATGTGCACCTTTTGAAACCTGCCTCGGGGAATGTGTGGACTGTAAATCCTGAGACGTGAGAAACGAGTGATTTTTCATTTGCAGACCAAGCCGTGTAAGGCAATTTTTTTTATGGAGGGGAATAAACGCGAGAGAATGCAATGCGTTTAAAGACCCTTCTGAATCTAATATGAAAAGTTCTCATTCTATCGGAAGTTGATTGGATTTCCTGTTCAAAAGATTGCAGCTTTATCAACGTAATTTCTGAAAGTTCCCAGCAGGTGGCAAACCAAATGCATGGAGCGTATACAATGTGCTTGCACACATGCAAAATACATTAGTGTTCCGAACGGGTCCACAGGAAATGGTCGTCACAGACGCACTCTGGAAAATAGGTTTGGTTTACAAAACTAAACATCAGCATACACAGGAGGAAAATGGTAATTTCCTTCAGCATCAAACAACGTTAATTATTAAACCGTGTGTTTATTCCGTTTTCCAAACAAGAAATCTAACAATGGTTGGCGTTTGTTAGGAGAAGCCCCGTGCATATTTTACAGATTGGAAATGACAACGGCGTGCGGCTTCCGAATAAGCAAAGGGAGATTACTAAACGTACGCAGCAGGTTTTATAAATAAAAAAAGACTGCCAAGGACAACGGACGTGCCCCAGTACAGTGGTTTTTTTTTGCAGGTGCACTCGGATTAGTCAAACCTGTCACCCTGTTTACCAAGTAACCCCCCGTGAGACCGTGCATGTGGCCGCTCTTCCGAGAACGTTTACTGACAATGCGCAAGCCCCCTTTCCTTTTCCAGGTGAAATAACTTACAAGCTATTAGGGCCAGCCGTTTCCCTCTTTAAGTTCTACCGTTCTGAACATGCCAGAGGGCAACTGGCACCATTTCCCAGTTGTACTTTCAATCAGAGGAATCTTACATTGCAATAATTAGAGCGTTATTACATATACACCGCACAAATGTTCAAGTGTATAAAGATTGTTTCGTGCGTATAAAGCTGACAATATTAGCAAATAGTTTCTGTGCAACACGTTCAGAAATATACATTGTGTTGAATATCTGCGTTTATATGTTTGTCATGCATAACAAGAGGTCGCTGAACAAAAGTAAATAATTGTTGGAAGGACTCCGTTAGAAGAAAACGCAGCATAAAATGTGAAACTAGGGAAATTGCTGAATGAGGATTTGGGGAATTTTTTTTTTTACGAGATAAATAAATAAAGATGAAGGTGAACAAGAGCAGAGTTTAGCGTCTTTGGAAAATTGAATGTCATCATGAAAAGCAGCACATCCTTGTGCCTGTAAAAGAAAGTTTTTAATCATTGCATATTACCTGCTATGACATGGACCACAAATGCAGACACTGACAAAGAGAGCAAAAGCTGAAAAAACATGCAGAGAAGCGTGGGGAGATGCATGCCTGGAATTTCACTTGGAGACAGAGAGAGAAACAGATGAATCGGAGAAGACACACAAGTCGGATACATTATCCGTCAACGATAGTGGGCTTGGGTAAGGACCTATCACGAGAAGGAATAATGGCCGATGGATAAGACTGTATGCTGAACTTCTACACAGTATGTAGCCAACGATGCTAAATCAGAGGTGCGGGGGAAGGACAACAAACTAAACACAAAAAGCAGTTGTACAAAATGAGTTTTCAATCTAGATGTCACAGTGCATAGCCTCCAGTGGCTTCCTAATATCAAAAGAGCATTCCAGACAGCCACAGAAGCGCATCTGAATGCGAGCGATGCAGTGACGATCTTTTGTTCGATGGTTGAGTAAAAAGCCGCTGCAAGGATGACTGGAGTTTGCGTGACAGAATGGTATTATTCAAGAAAGAACAAGCTGGGAAGGACAACCGCCGCAAAGATGGCATAGCGAGACGAGGTCTTGTGCAGGAGTGAAGTGCATTGTGGTTTTACGAGAGCATGAGGAATTCCACTGGCCTGCGGAGGCCTTCATCAAACAGTGGAAAGGGAATGGCTACGCTTGTCAACAATGAAGCCTGAACAAATGTAAAATTGCTCACGGACAACTCGAACACCTCTCTCTTTAATGTAGCAGACAACGTAGCTTAAAAAAGGTAAACATCTTCTTGGTTCTTTTGGTAAAGTCACGTAGAAGGGAAATAATGAAATAATAAAAATACTACATAATAAAATACAATTCTCACGACGTTTCGACCACAACGCATTATTATTTCCCTTCTACGTGACTTTACCGAAAGAACCAAGAAAATGAATCCCTGCAGTCACGAAAGCTTTAAATCGAAAGGTAAACATCTTTGCACGTCCACACCTCCCCAGCTGCGAATGGCTCAACAATGCCACCGATGTTCATCCGGTCGCGGTTGGAATGAAGGGTACGATGAGTCATAAAACCAAGTGGGGACTGAATGAAAACTTTAGGGGGCGTTAATCTAAGCCCAGCATTCCGGTATTAAAATAACACTTGAGAAGCTGACTTTTTGAGGGTCTTCAAAAGAAACCCCACTTTGGTTACGACACCGCATGTCACAGCCACATAACATGGCTAATTTAGCGGTGGGGTGCCCAAGCATTTTATCCATAATGGGTTATATCGCGTACATTTTCAATGTGTCGTTAAACCCACCACCACCTGACACCGCCAACTCGTCGGGTTTGTCACGTACACAAAACGTGCCAAATTGCCACTACTTCAGCACACCGGTGTGCTGGAGAGTAAACCCACTCAACATTTATAATTAGAGTACGACATTTCGCTGGTGATCACAACCAGCTTCATCAGCAGGCGATAGCCATAATTGTGAAGAAGTCCTCCTCCTGAAGAACCCCATTATTTCCATGAAGACATTTAGTCCATTTACAGCTTGAAATGTTACATGCAATTGTAAAGGTTAAGGAAAAAAAACACGACTGAATTCAACAAATACCACAAGGCAATTCGGGAAACATGCGATCCAATGCAAAAGGAGTGACTAAACTGGAACTGCCTGGCACGTGACGTTTCTGCACAGCACGGAGATTTCAGCCACGCAACAAGTCAGCATCGCTTCGCAAAACTGAGCTTCGGGGGAGTGCGCTTCAATTATTTTAATTTATGGGTACATGGTATATTTCAAGGACACACCATATCAACTAAACTATTTTTTATTTTATCAGGCAAGGCCCACTAAGCTATATAGATTTTTTTCAGAAGCGACTTAGCCACAAATGACAGCTCAACGAAGTGGCTTATTGCGTGCAAATTTTAAGGAGCCAAATACTCTAAACACATCGATTCTAAATTTGTAAAAACCGGAGGACCCGGAAAAAAATCCATGCGACCACGAGGAGAGCGAACCCGCAAATTCCAAATATATAGCAGCAAGCGTTAGGGTGTGGATCGAACCCACGACCCTCCCGCATACCAGGCGAGGTAGTTAACATCTCGCCACCGCGGCGCCCAGTGCAGGAGGAGGACTGGGTGAGCAACAGTTGAGACGGACCTGCACAACGCGCTCCGAAGGCAGCTGCACCATGTGGCGGTAGTCCTCGTGCGCGGGCCGCACCAGACAGCGGCCCCGGCACGGCTCGACGGGCCTCGGCGGTGGTGGCTCCCTGCGACTGGATGCCGATGAGCTGTCGGTCGCCGTCTGCCACGCCAAAACGAAGCAACGCCGCGAAGAATTAGCACGGGCGCCGACCCTAGTAACAAATGCAAGTCCCGTCAAGGATTTTGCTCAAACTTGGTCCCGACAATGTATGTTCTCATGACTTTGCTTGGATGGAAATTATATAATATTGCTGGCAACGGACCACTTTAAATACCTGACCTACATAAATGCGGCTGAGCCTTGTTTTCTTTCCGTGAAATGTCCCACTCTCGAGGCACACAGGGAAAAAAATGTACGATCATTCTTTGGAGTCTAAGGAATGATCATGATTTGTCTTGCCTCTGTGAACATGTGGGAACATGTCCTGCACATTTGATTTAAAAAGAGCTCCTTTGTCTGATGCTTTAATGTAAAAGTTTGCGGTCAGCAATTTCATGCAGGTGTGAAGATTAAGCGATATTTTAACAGATTAAAATAAATTATAAGACTTTTTCCTGCAGGCTGCAGCATTTCAAAAATGTAACTGCCACAGTAGTCAGGTCCACTCTGTGCCCCGTATGACAGCATTAAGCTTATAGGTTCAAGTTCAGAACAGGATCTTCTAAGTTTATTTGGTTCAACATGAAAAAGCACTGGAATGTTGACACATGGTAAAGTCCACCAGGGGATCAAACATAACTCTGAATGAACTTACGGCATTGACCTGCTGCCTTCTAACCCCCCCCCCCCCCCCCACAAATATTAAGCCACTACAAAGATCACATCAGGCAGATGAGACTGCAAATTAAGCACAAGTCACCAATTTGTTCCAAAGATGAGACTAGTTACCCATCAGCTGGTGAGAAATTTAAAAGAAGCATTAAAAATAAAACAATACAGCATTGTAGTCCCAATGGAAAGAAAAGTTAA
Source organism: Lethenteron reissneri (assembly GCF_015708825.2). NCBI lineage: Eukaryota > Metazoa > Chordata > Hyperoartia > Petromyzontiformes > Petromyzontidae > Lethenteron > Lethenteron reissneri. Next base: position 10,469,867 of record NC_083786.1, on the reverse strand, counting down.
ACTTGCAAATACAAAGACCTTCAATTCGCACAAAATGTTCTCTTTTTAGGCAATGTTGCTATTTTCTTGGCATGCTATGGTAATTACTCTCCGTCGTGTTTGGAACACCTGTCTGCCATCGCCGTTAATTCCCAGGGCTAAAGGTTACACTAAGAATTTCAGAAGTGTGGAAAGAGCGAGGTCAGCTGAATGTAGCCTATGGATTTGTATTAGAAAGTGATGCCAACTTTCAGAATGACAAAATATCAGAAAATTTGACTAATTTTAGATATCTGTAAATTGGAATTTGCTTTAAATATCTGAAACGTATAATGCATGGCAAATGTTTAAACAAATTATCAATAAATACACAGACAGCTATCATATCTATGCCTTGGGTGACAAGTGCAAAGTTCTATTAGTTTTTTTTTTACATGAAATGTATGTTGTTGTTTTTAAACAAATGTTGCAACAAAGTTGGCTAAACTACCCACAGGAAATGGATAGCAAGAGCAAAAGAGTTGTAACAAAATATTTAATATTATGTTAACAACAAACCTTTTTTCTTATCAACACACTGCAACAGCCACGATGTTCACTCTGCAAAAGTATGACTAATGTGTGGTGGGAGGTCAACAAATAAAACACAGAAGCAATGGGCACGTTTAACAAACGTCGAATTCAGCTCTTGAGCAACTGTGAAAATTAGGGAAACACCCACCCAGAGTATGTCACGGAGTGGAAGTTTAACATTTTTTTTTACATTTTCCAGCTGACGGTCTGCAAGAGCACATTTTGCCACGTTAAACGTCAGAACGGCACTATGAAATGAGTTTGGACTTTAGAGAATCTAAGTGTTTCTATTGGCGATGCCAATACTGTACCAAGCGCCGAGGCCCAAACAGCTGCCCTGCAGCCTTTTCTAATGCATTCAGCATGTGAGCTATGCAGGCAGAAAAATGTAAACACAAATAGGCCCCGATTGAACAAAAAACTGCTCACTTTAATGTGCCCTACCCTATTGCCAATCCCCTTTAAACTTCATTACCCGTGTTTGTGACATGTTAAGTAGGGTGCACTTCCCGTGAACAGTAGAAAAGGGGCTATGGCTGGATGCAATTTAAACAATACAAATAATGAGTTTTACTTTAAACAAAAGTTGGCGAAAATATATTTTCACAGAGAGGTCAAAATAGTGTTGTAGATATTCCCTCCCTCCACCCCACCTCCATTGATACAGAATCGAAACAACAAAAAAACATCGCTTTTAAAATCATCAATGAATGGATGGAATGCTCTTGGGGCAATGTTTACTTGACAGCTGAAATCCTACCGGTCTGTATGGTGTTACGAGTGAGGCACCGCCAAATGTGTAAGCTGCAATCAACCCCACTTTGTGACGACTAGTCACCCTGGCGCCTAGTTGTGTGTGTGTGTGTGCGCGTGTGTTATTTGCACACATGTACGTGTGTGCGCGTGCAAACCAGACTTTCTCACGTAAGAATAAACGAAGGAGATTCTACGACATCGGTGGCTTGTAGCCAGGAACACAAGGAAATGCTGCTTTGTAATGTGCAAGTTTAAACCAGTGCGATGCGATTAAATAACTCATACCGCTATAGGGTGAACAATATCCTACAGTGCTGGGTAGGCAACTTCCATCTTTTTACCAAAGCGCATTTTGATTTGGCAAATATAAAACCTGTACGGTCAAGTACACCCAGATGTCATGAGCAAAACACCCCCCCCCCCCTTGTCTTCCTTGAGCCTGAGAACCGAGCGAAAAGACTGCGGCAAACGAATTGCAAAACCAACAGAGCGGAAGCACCAGCTTCCACACCGCCGCCGACAACCTTACGCAAGAGGCAACTTCCAAGAGGCAAGCAGCAGAGGCAGTGGTTCCTTTTTTTTGAAGGAGCAGACGGCAATTTGCAGATCCTCTTAGATTTAACATTCCTCACAAAAACCTGCGTTAGGCATCAGGCGTTTTTTCCCCGTCCACCCCACCACCACCACATATTATTTACATTGCCATGGCCTGTAATGTGGATAATGGCACAGGCTTTAATGATGCAGTGCAAGAAGTCAGTGGGTTTAGTGTGCACATGTTTTAGAAGGGAGTCGAAAAACCAGCAAAGCACACTTTTGCCAGTGCCGGCAGAATGGATTACAGTTGTAGGGAGAACACTGTTTTTGTGTATACTGCGGGACGGAAATTCTTGCGGCAATCATTTGTAACGTAATCGAAAATTGCAACCCAGTTGTTTGCACAATTGGCGAGTGGTGACTTTCCTCGAGTTCAATGACAATTGGCCCTCCTTACCGCCTAGGTTACGCAATGGCTCCTTAGCCAAGGGCAAAGAGCAAGGCAGTGGAACACCTACCACAGCGACTAGGCAATGTTTACACTGTACACATAAAGCCTATGAACAAGCAAACTCCATATGCTCGAAAACACACATCTTCCTGGCAAGATATGGCTGATATTTTTGAGATGCCGTGTACTTCTTATGGTGTGAAAGGCTACGTAAAAGATTAGCATAACATGCGAGTAATAAATGTGAGCTTAAATGTAAAAATAAATAAGAAAAATTGCTGCCAGTGACATTATCGAGCTAGAAAACTCATTTGAACGGTATGAAGTTTTCTAATGATAGTTTATTAAAGTGGCTAGGCAAGGCCCAACAATAATACAATGATCCCTTTGTTTTACCTCCTCAAAATAACGATTACCTGTGAATGTTTTAATGACAACATCAAAAAGAGTTTGGCATTAGAAGTACCCCCTTCTTTGGGGCTTGAGCCTACTGAATTTTTCCACCAATCCCACATAATTACAAAATGAAAGCCAGATGTGCAGGGAAAAATATCAAGTAAAAAAAAATCATGAGCTTCAAAATGTTAAAACAATGTCCTAGTCTTTGCTTCTAGTCCAATGGTATTTTTTATAACCTTGAAAAAGGAGGGGGAAAAAAATGCCAAACTAAGAAAGCTAAATATGCACAAACAAATTAATCATAAGAAAACAAAATGAGAGTATTGGTCGGTTATTTATTTACAAGTTATGTTTGAGACTTGGCATCTATACTTGTGTGCAATTTTGCTAATTCCATGCCCAACCCAGGCTTTGTACAGTTATTGTGTTTTCCATAAGGTCTACATTCGGCTTGTATGAGCACATAAAACAAATGTATAAAGTATCGCTCATATGTTTAAGCCGACTACCATGGCAGGATTTAACACACGCATACTGTACACGTTGCCATTTCATTTCAGTTACTGGAAAAATTTGGTCGCAAAAGCAGAGATGTTTTGTACATCTGTGCGAAAGAGAAATAATTTGAAAGCAGGATGTGATTTTTAAATGTGATGGGAATGAGGCCAAGTGGAAAAGCATGGAAAATATAGAAATATACTTCATGCCCCAAGTCAGTGGAGGGCTGTTGCAAGCAGAAAGGTTAACATTTAACAAGCAATGCAATTAGCTTAGGAGCAAGCTGACCTAACGGGGGAAACACAAGTCAGACATTCTAATGCAATTATTTGATTTGTTTTCAATGTATTTACTCTATCATCGGTGCAAATGAAAAGCACAGTACACCGGGACGAAATAACGAGACAAGCACTCACGGTGAAGACATCGTCATCCCCAACTTCAGATTCATTTTGCAACGTGGAAGATGACGTTGTGGACCCTGCTGGAAGACGAAGAGCGAATTACGCGCGGCAACAAAATGCGTGCCATTACAGAAAAAATTCAAAGAGTAAAAGGTACACCACACACATCACTAAAGCCCATTACAAGCAAGGGAACTCCTTTTGTCAAGTGGCATTTGGCCCGCAGTTCTTACACGAATGTATGGATATGACAAGACCTCAGCCTATTACAGGTCACATGTGAAGTTACTTATTGCAGTACACCAATTTGTTCCTATAAAGCGTACTTATCATCCAACTTTCCAAGCATATTGCCGACCAAGTAAAAACGTTATTCTTCGAATAGCTTAGAAAGATAAATAAAAACACACGTGTGGAACCAAAAAAATCTATGCCATGACACTTCACTATAAAATATTAAATTGGTCAGGATACATTTGCAGAAAGGATGAAAACCAATGGACACAACCAGTGGCAGAATGGCAGGAAAACACATGAGCGAACGACCACAGGGGAGAAGGAGAATGACATCAAGGCACATGTGCGAGTTAAGATGGATTGCAGCTGCGCAGCGCGGAGGCAGCGGTATATGCAAGTACACTTTTTTATCAACGGGGAGTTCTAAAAAAATTATTGCTTAAAACAAAAATAAATTGTAAAAACAAGCACGGAAAGGCATGACAATGCGTTTACATATCGAACCTCACAGTGAAGGTCAAATGAAGAGGGGAAGCGCAAAGCAGAAATAAATAAATGAAACACCGAATGTCCCGTGACTTCCTCTACCTTCGCTGAGGTCCTCAATGGCCTTGCGCACTCCGCGGTCAAAAGCGCGAGCATCCGCCGGGCTCTGGAAGGTCAGGCCAAACTTCTGCTCGTCAATCTTCCAGTGGTGGAAGATTGGCGTTACCTTGTTGTACACCACATCCTTCTTCAGGACACATTCCAGCACGACCTGTCAACGAGGCGAGTGGTCAGCGGTTAGCGGTCCAGGCGAGGGAGTCGGAGCGATGAGCAAGGTGGCGAGGCGAGACACGCTCACTGCGGAGATTTAGAGAAGTCGTCTTTAAAGACGATGGAGACAAAGACGGTGGCTTTTGGATGACCCTGTTCAATTTAATCTGACAAGAGGCCCCCTTTAATCATTCTTAAGTAAAATACGTTGTACACATAGGAAGTCTGTTTCAACAGCAATTGATGGATTATATGACAAAGTAGTATTTATAGATACACAATATAGTTTTAATATATGTATGCGTAGCACGAACATGGCTCACAGTGAGGTTTTACGTCACGACACTAATGTGTGTAAGCGCCCTAACCTTTGAAGAATTTCCACGGATAAATGTAGTTGTGGCATGGCATGTGAAGGCCAACTTTTGCTCAGCAAGTCACAGAATGCTCCCAAATTGACAAGAGCCTAAAAATCTACATTCCGTCCTAATTTTATACTGATTGTGCTATCATTGTCGTGTCATATGAAATGAAAAATTCAAGGTTGGAAAAGAGTCCATGGATAGAGAGAGTACATCACTAATACTGAAATATCTTCAAATGACCTCTTACACTCGTGTTTGCACATTTCCACCCACTCTGCTGAAGGAAGATAAGTAAATTTTTAGGCACTCAAACCAATAATTTTATTTATCAGAGATTGAAAATTGGCCAAACTAAGTAAATAAACATGAGATTTTCGGTTGTTATTTAAGTCACTTGTGATCGGGCAGATACCATTAACTCAGTAAGACTTGAGAATCCAGTTTTGATCGCAGACTCCTGCCACAGAACGTAACGGTACCGAGTTCGCAGGCCACCTCCAATAAACTGCATCTTTTAATGCTATGGCTGCAACACATGCTGTAGATAAGATTACCAATCGGCTCAATAAAAAAAAACCCTTAGGGCCAAGAATAAAACCAAGTCATGCCTGACCATTATGTATATTCACAGTTACCATAATAATAATATGAATACATTTAAACAACCAAGTGTTACAGCTCTGGACTGATGAGCAGTTTTCAACTAAATAAAGGTTCAAATTAAAAGTTGATGCAGTAAACGTCTGGCAGACCGTTAAAAGATCCAATGCAAATTTAGCTTGAGGAAGTAATTTTTGTTATATATATATATAAATTATAATCTGGATAGCCTTTCAACGGTTTCTGTAACTAATTTTTTTTGTATTCACTGTCAGAAATACGTTCAAGATTGTCCAACTGTACGCATTGCTACGTTGTTGCCAATTTAGTTGGCAGCAGAGGGCAGTGCAGCAAACTTCATTGTTGTAGTGTACGATGCCGCGTCTATGGTGCACGCCTTCACCAACCCGCACTACTACGATAATGAGCCAAGAATGTCTGTTTGTGTGTAACGTGCGTGACGTCACTCCACATGCCGCACCCCCCGTCATTAATAGTCATGAGCGGGTGGATTTTTACACTCGCGCAGAAGGTCGAGCGGAAATAACTTTTTCGAAAATTCGCTTTAAGTTTGACATTTCTTAATTGAAAGTGAATCAAATAAATAATTCTATGAATCTAATCAATAATTCTACGTGGCAACAAAGTGGATTTGGTGTCTTTATTTCTTCAGCACTTGAGACAAAAGGTAAGTCTAATTTATGCTTCTGCATTATGGTATAATAGACATTTCTCGGTGATTTTCCAGATATTGTATCGAATTCCCATTTATTTCAACCACAGCGACCGGAAGCAGAAGAGAATACAGTATCAGAGCAGTTAATTTGAACAAATTGAAGGTCAGTTATTTACAGTGCTACAGTGACATGAAGTGAGGTGTTTTATGGCATACTTTTGTGCAAGATTCACTGCCATTAAGATACTCTGCTCAATTTTTTCGTAAATATTACAGATTCTGTCCTAGGATGGGCAAACAAGCTCGTGGTCAAATAATGACACAGTGTGTGGGGAGGCCCTCATCCATAAGTGGTTTTCAAAAATTGGCACATATGTACATATGCTACCAGCTTGTGAACTTCTAAATTGTTGTCCTTTCGCAAGTGTGTTCGAGCACTGGGCACAAGCGTGCCACCCCACCACGATTCTCCGTGGTTTAACTGCACCCGCGTGGAAATAACTTTGTACACACTCTTGAACGGCAACGCGGACATTATTCACCAGTTTATCCTTGAGACGTTCTCCCAGGATGAGGAACTCATTGCGCCCGGTCTCTTCATGGTGAAGCACTTTGTAGATGCCCACTCGGCTGATGCCTCCGCCAGCCAGGGGCACCCAGCCGCCCGTCGAGTCGTCCCTCGTCATCACGACAGCGCGCACGCGAACGATGTAGTTTTCACTGTCGCGCACAGGCACGCGTGGCAACACAGGGCCAGTTAGGAAAGCCACACAACTTTGCAGCTACAAAAAACACACTGCCTATATGTGTGTGTGTTTGTGCGCACTGGCAACTCGCTTGCAAGGAGGAATGAGTTGCATGGTGTTGCACGTGCGAACATAAGAGGATTGAAAGACGTGCGCAGGTGCGTCATTTTGTACATCTCAACATTCACTCGTAATATTACGACATCGTGTTTTACATTTGAGCGACAAAAAACTAAACACGTGCATTCTCTTTGAGTCTTTGCAAAAATAATATTCCACCGCTTTTTATTGTTGTATCAGTCGCGGCCATGAATAGCCATGATTTATCCACGGCTGTATGAAGGTTTCCCTCAAGCAGTCAAAAATCTGAGCCCACTGCACCATCCCCACTGGCACATGCCCTCCTTCGGTTGTAACTCCATTGTTAGTTCCAACCGCTGGCAATCATGCCTTCTCGTGACATGTTCTGCGCAACCCAATATTCTTGACAGAAAATGTCATGTCTCTAATATAATGTCTCTAACATGCCATCAAATCCTTCCCCTTTCCTTCTCTCCACGCTTATCTGTACACCACTCTATGCTTCATATGCACGCTTTGCAGAATTTGCTCAATTAACTTAATCAATAACCCACGTTGGTTAATGCTGCCACCATGTATGCATATGCCTCTGTCTGCAATCCAATTTTCACAAAACACCTTCGAACATCATTACAAATAGCCAAGGTGAAAGTGTGTCTCCGTGCCGAACTCACCGTCTAATATGTATTTTGTTAATTCCGTCAACATTTGTTGCATACGTTCAATACAATCATGAAATCAAAACCATGAGCCTCTGATCACATGGATATAAATTGTTTGTGCAGATCATTGGGAAAAGAATAATGGAAAATGTAGAGGTCAACCAACCACAGCAGTAAGTTGGGTTTAGGATTTACGGTTTTTCTCCCATTTACTCTACCACAAGCAAACCAAAAATTGGTTTCTGAAATTTTTTAATGAATAAAAAATACCATTATGCTTGGCCTTTGTAGACTACGAAAAGGTATTCGACCCAGTGGAAACTGATGCGGTCATCCAAGTTCCCATAAACTAAGCACGCGCTAAGGCCTAAATAACAACTATTTTGAAATAATCAGTCATTGTTGAAGAATATTCCAAAGCAGATTGAAGGGAACATGAATGAAGAAAACTCAAAAACACCACTCATCTCATTCTTGTTGCTAAAGCCTAAACTTGTAAACTATCCTTAAAAAAATATCCAGTAAGTATAAATTGATCACTTCCAAATGTACAAGGTTCGCAAAGTCCTGCCAAGATTAGTTGTACGTGCAGAACTTCAGTGCTTCATATAGTTTATTACTTCCAGGTTTATAAAAAAAAAAACAGAATCAGCCTTTTTTCTATATCAAAAAAATCCAAATGTGTTTTGCATGTAGACTTTAACGGATGCAAGACAAAAACATTACACGCACAAAAACAACTGCTTTATTTCTAAAAAAAAAAAAATTACTTACGAAGACATACTGCACCATTCATTTACTAACGTGCCACAATGCAATGGCACAGAGCGAGAGAAAGCCGCTGGGCCGGGCCAGAGTAAAAAATGGCATGCACCCAGTTTTGACTGCAGGGTGTGTGTGTGGGTGTATGGGTGGAGTGTTGCCTTGCCGAACTATAGACTTGGGCCTTAGCACTGGCTCGAGCGCAATCCAGATTGTGTGCGACACGCGCCGTGTCATGAGGCTGTTGTTCTTAAGGATCACGCAAGTCGCAGAAGAAAGCACTGCTTTAGAGTTAGAGTGAGCCGAAATGTATCTGAAGAAAACAATAATCACGAAGGCGTTATACAAAGTTGTGAAGCCAGACATTCCAGCGTGATAATGCCAAACAATGAAGTGACACGTGGTACGCTTGGCATCTGTCCACCGCAATCTAGATCCAATGCATGAATACGCATGGATCAAAATTCAACCGAGTCACAATTGGGTGTACGGTCTATAAAAAGACCTCCTAATATGGACATTATAAATCCTAATTTCTAATTATGAGCTTTACATACATCTTACTGCTAGAGTACATAATTATTCCAGGGATACCATCATGGACCCTCCGGGCTATATGTTCCAGGCACATTATTCTCAGTGGTATATTAATTACAAGTAAATCCCTTGCCATGTGGTTCCTAAAAGACCTAACTAACCATAATGCCATCATGTGGCATTCTGTTCTCCAGATATGCCACATTTTCAGTCGTAAAATGTTTCACCAGGAAGTGAGATGGGCGAGTTAATGCTCTCTTTATAGAAGAGATGTTCTATGCAGCTTAATAGCGTTATCCTGTCATGAAAAATGCCATTGCAGGATGAATAATAATTTAACAAACGCCAACCAGTTCTAAAAAGTTGATATCACAAATCATCAAAACAGTAATAACAAAAAAAACAGCACTGTGATGGTGGTCAATGTAATTGGAAGAATGATGGATGCATGGCATTGGCGAAACGCATGTTGATGGAAATTTGTGGTAACTACATGAGGCACACGCTGTTAAGATCTAAATTGGCGCTGCTGTACATTAGGTGGAAATTTAAGAGATTTGCATGCAACATGAATGAGCAGTTAAACCGCAGAGATATACATTTTTGCAAAACAAGGAAGTAAACCAAATCCCTCAAAACCAGAAGCTTATCTCAGTGGCCTCGCTTGCATCACTTCCATCCGCTTTGTGGCATTTATGATAATGGTGCAGTGGCCCTATGCTGTGAACGAAAAATGTATCAACACCCAGAATGCCACTCACAAAAATTCCAATGAATAAAATACTTAAACTGGTGGAGTAAACATAGATTGTTATACATAGACATTGCGCGTGAACAATTTTACATAATACGCCACTTTACATTATTGTATTCACATGCTGCGAAAATATAAACCTGCAGACACTTTTTTTTTTCTTTAAGAATGCCTGCTTGGCAGGGCGATTGAGTAGTCAAGATAACACCGTTGGCCTCAAAGTCCACATTTTGACAGCCGAAGCATCTATCTCGGCTCCATTAATAACTTGTTATGAGAACATTATCAAACACCTGGCTGTGCCCAAGAGGGCCCCATCCCATCTCCTTGCCTATGAATATAAGATATCCCAAAGCACGTTACGCAAAGGTATCCCACTGTGTGCCCCGTGTAATGGTCAACCTTGTGTACGATTAAACACCAACATTCTCCAAATTCTGCAACCGAGGCAACAGGGCCTCTCCTTGTATTTAACTAGCTCTGTGCAGACTTAAGTAACTATGCTGTAGTGAGAGTAAAACAATCCTGTACGTTTGTGTTTAGTCTTACAGAGTAACTGCTGGAATCAAACAATGAAGGCTATGTGTTATACCTAAATAATGTAATATTATGGGGGGGAATGTATAAAAAGCAGAATGATGTGAATGAGAAAGTTACTGGATCTAGGAGCTGAGCATGCTCATTAATAATGGAGACTAAATTTAAAATGGCTGCTGTGATTCTAGAAATGCATACGTGATATTGTGCAATGCCATTGTGCCAATTTCGATTCAAATTTTTTTCTCTTTTCCAAAATATGTATGACGAACGTACATGCATTTTTCCACCATTAAAAATACAAATGTGCTTTGTAACTTCCCAGAAAATGGGTATGCGCCACGACATACCATCCCCGCCAAAATTTAGCCTCTAGTTCATGAAGTTTCCAAGACAAACAAAGCAACTTAGAGGATGTACTGCAGGCAACCCAGCGAAGGCCACTGTCAAAAACAAGGGGGGGAAAAACAAAGAGAAAATAAAAATAATACCACAATCAACCATGGTTCAAGCATTAATTTGGGTGCTCCACTTTTAGCCACAAAGAAAGAGGAGGAGGAAGCAAGGGGGGAAGGAAGGAAATGCGGTTTATCCTAATAGCTGGCCTCCTGTGCAGAGATCGCTTCCAGACATGCCAAGCTTTTCAGACAATCCTCCAGGACATATCTGGGACCCATTAGAGCCAGCACCGTTACATTGCAGCATTTGGAAAAATCAAGTGCTTGGCCTCATTTACCGAGAGATTACAAAAAGCTGAATATTTTAATAACTAGCAGGCTTGTAACATGTGTTACCCTTTTTCCACAAGGTAAAAATGAATACATACCTTATGCCATGTTGCAAGTGAAAAAAAATGCAATATTATTAAAACAATAAATTTGGACCATGACTATCCATTCATAATACAATGCATATTTCTTCAAAGATAGGCCAAATACATGTTCAATTCCTTAGCCGAGGAATGGACTCGTACCACACAACATCTGAAGTCACTTTTCAGGTAAGGTGGAAAGGTGAATGATTGGCAAACCAATCATGCCAATAATTGGTAGAGACAAGAGTTAACTAGTACATATGCAGAATTCCAATGCATATCACACTGTATATCCACTTAAATGTAAAGTCTAAAATTCTACATAGTTTTAATTATGAGTTGAAGGGGTCAGCATATCATCAACCACATATCTAAGGACACATCTCTCTCCGTCTCAACATGTGAATGTGATGTGCATGTATCATGCTTCCAAGGACATCTTCTTAACCACTTGACCAATTCGAACAGCATTTTTAGGGCTAGTCTGGGCCCACCACATCCCAGCAGGGATTACTTTTCAGAACAAAAGTCGATGCTTTACTTTTCCCAAAACGTGTAATTCTGGTATGCTTTTTGCATACTCATGATATCAGGTAGCCAGATGGTCTTCAAGCCCAACATACACAATGCCACTTAGATTGAGATCTAAACCCATTTCCAAATGGTAAATGTTTTATAAGGGTATTATTTAATAAGTGTTGTCCTTACGAGCGGGTGACCTCTGCCATCCAATGTACGCATGTTTTGACTTAAAGTTACTCAGTGTCTGAACCTCACTGCCATTTCAAACGTTATTTCCTCAACTGTTAATATTGATGTGCTAAATAGTACTGCTTAAACGCTTTATTGGTGCATGTACATCCCTCATTCTTAATGGCTTAATAGTATAGACATGGTATTTTTACCTTTTGCGAGAATTTTAAATGCTGTATACACTATGTTGTCTGGGGAAAAAAAACTTGCTATATTAACATGGAAATTTGAGGCAGATTCATATCGTATATGGTTACAGTACTGTAGTTAAAAAAAATCCGCGGTAGGAAATTTTTAACGTACTTTAGCTGACCATACAATTTCTCACATGTACACACGTTCCATGACATTGCACGCTTTCTGCAAGCCATTGCTTTTGTTCGTCATAAATTGGATATTTAAAATACATTAAAAATCTAAATACAACGTATACAAACTTGTATTGATATTTTCAATGCCAACTTATGTTTTCCAGAATTTGAAATTTGGGCACATTTTTTTTTCTCAGCTGACACCCCCACTCCATGTTTGCGTCGATTACATTTTGCCGGACTGTCACAAATATTACTCAAACAACATGTTTGCAATGAACGGCTATTCATTTTCACCAAAAAACTACCACATGAGCCAGTTGGTAAGTTTTTTTTCTCTCATGGCGTTCTGAATGGGGTCATTTTCCCAAGTAATTTATATAATTAACAGTATTTCTACTGGGAGCACCCATGGAAGCCACAGTGGAAACCTAAGCATTATTGTAAGTACAGCACAATTTTACCTGCGTTTTTTTAAATTAAATTAATCCCCACAATTTATATTCCCAATTGACCACTGTAACTTTGTAATGGGCAAGTAATCCGAATCACACACAGACTTTAAATACTACTAAATAACGGACTGGACAAATGAGTGTCCCTGAAATATAAACGATGACAAATCAATATTTTTTTGCAAAGATTTTCCCAGATTTGAAGCTTTCGTGACTGCAAGGATTCATATTCGTAGGTTTTTTCGGTAAAGTCACGTAGGTAAAACATCAAAATTAATAAAAATAAAATAAAATAAAGATCACGACGTTTCGGAGGCAACACAAGTCTCCGTCATCAGGTGGGACCGTCACAGCCGAATTAGCTGTCGTGGCTGTGACGGTTCCACCTGAAGACGGAAGCTTGTGTTGCCTCCGAAACGTCGTGATCTTTATTTTATTTTTATTAATTTTGATGTTTTACCTACGTGACTTTACCGAAAAAACCTAAGAATAAGATTTTCCCAATATAAGTTTGTTTCAAAAATACAAGAAAACCAGGTCTACGTGACTTTACCGAAAGAACCAAGAATACAGGTCAGTACCGTTAAGACATCCCTGTGTGTCGTTTTAAAACTTTAAAACGGAGAACCCATAAAGGAGTGCCTGTCTGACTTGCAAAAGCCTTCGTATTAATTGCTGCAATTTGCCTTTCCGTACCGCACACTAATTTCGCATTCTTGAGCGCATGTGCACGCCCTTTTCCTTAATTAAAGTGACCAACTTCTGTTGCGCTCATCTGGCAAACGGAAAATAGCATTTGTGCCCCGAACAATGTACCGTTTTTGAGAGCCTCTAAATACTAAAGTATATGCTTGCGAGAATGTTATGGTCATTTTCTTTCCCCGAAGCGTAGCATTGTTGAAGTACACTCCAAACCTCACTTTGAGCAGACCTGAGGCCATCTCTACCACAACAAACTCGTACAGTACATACACGGCCAAACTAACGAAGAAGAAAAATGCACAAGTAATTACGAATGTACAAAACACCTAAAGTAATAAATACAATTCAAATATCACAATAAACCTATTTTCCAAAGAGATTTTTTTACCGTTCTTTCTTACACGATTACAGTTAATGCAAAATAAAAAAAACTGCCCCAACAATGAACGATTACTATTACTCTTTGTGAAACAAACGTCAGCCGGTTCCTCAATTCTTCATTGTATTTTTTTACTTTCTTAATTTAATTAACGCACACGGCTCCACGTGTTAACCTTTTTTCCGCAAATGTCTCGTATCGGTTTTTTTTTGTGGGGGGGGGGGGGGGAGTAATCCACTCCTTCCTCAAACCAAACGAGACGGGGAGATTTCCCGCCCCACACACAAAAAAAAGTGGCATGCGTGACAAGGTAGGTGCTTTTTTTCTTCTATCTCCTCCCGAGGTTCTCTTTCCCACCCGCCACCCCACCAACAAAAGGGTCAGAGCTGTAGACCTCGGTCCCCTGTGGATGTCTTTCCTTCCATGCTGGCCCCCTTGACCTGCAACTTGTGTAGCACCGACAGTGTTTTTTTTTGGTATTTCTGTATACAAGCAGATACCATTGTCATGGCCCAGTGCATAAGTTTGACAAGTACACCGCTTTCCCTTTCACCGTGCCAACGTTTACTTCAAGGATAATTCGTCAACTAACGCACGTCCGTACGTGTCCACGGTTAAATTTGGAACGTGCCATTCGGTTGCGCGGGAAGAGAAGGAGCGAGGCGGGATGCATAAAAAGGGCCACTTGTGGTCCCAGACACACCAAAAACCAGGAGAGCTTAGTGGAAGAACTGGGGGAGGCGCGGTGAGGGGGCGCGCTTCTTTCACGGTTCATGTCCAGCGTTACAAACAACTTTATAGAAAGAAAAGCACACGTGGGCCATAAAGGGTGGAACAGTCAAGCAAAGTGCAGAACACTACGCTCCTCTACTTTACATCCGGAAAAATGGTTAAATGTGTTCCGTCACCGCTTGTTAAATTTGGATCCAAAGGCTTTGACTAAAATCACCGTTCTGCCTGTGGGATGCCCGAAGGCCAAAAAAGTGCCGGCGTCAAAGCGTATAAGCGGTGAGCGTATTTGCAATCAACACGTTCGCAATACCTTACGCGGGAGGGGGGGGGGTTCGAAGTGTTATTTCATTGGCTTCGCAGATTGCCTTGTCAGCATATTTGTGTTCATACCGGAATAACCATGCACAAAAACACAACACGCTGCTGGCGCATTTGCACAATGCTCGCATTGTATCGCGCCGTGTTTTTGCATGCATGTGATAGCGTCGCTACCAAATCGAAGAGAGAGAGAGAGGGGGGGGGGAGAATGACCGCTGTTTTAATCGACTACCCCACCCCGACCGGTTGTGATGCAGACAGCCTCTAAGTAACCTGCATCACCTCTGTGCAAGGAAAACACACAATTTCAACCACAGCACAAACACACACTTCAAAATACAAACTATGCTGCTGCTGCTGCTTTGAAAACATGAACTTTTTTACACTTTAACCACAAACAACCCACTTTCGATCCACGGCTGATGCATACAAATCAAACCGGAGCATACAACTTTTTTTTTACACGGCAAAAATCATAACATCACGGTGGTGTGTATTTCCCAAATGAAGCAGTCTGGCTAACTCACGATGGAAGATGGCTTTGGAGCTCGAACGCTGTAGTGTTACAAAGAACAACAAGTTGTTGTGTGCATTTGCAGACCGCGCCGCGTGAACAACAGCTGGGAATGCTCCGTTGGCTTAAATGAGCTTGGCAGGTATTCAGACGGCCAAGCACTCCCCGGAACGACCATCACCAACCCGCGCTTCGGCGTCTTACCGACCATGCACCCCTCTCGTTAACTTGCCTCCTGAACAACTTGCGCGCAGGTTCGACGCCTTCAACAAAGGCGGGTCACGTCTGGCACACCGTGCGCAACAAGAGTGTGCTACGGTGAGTCGTAAAATTGCAGGGATTAAGCCAGAGGTCCACTCCGAATAAGACAAATATGCCAGCCCCGGGTTTCCCACCGCTCCCCCCCCCCCTGCAGTGCCTGTGGTCAGGTGTTGCCAGTTGATTTAAAGTGAGTGCATGGAGAGCGGTGTGACATTTGATTAACTGTTGTGGCCACGGCTTTGACGAGTGAGTGTTCGCTAGAAAAACAGCTTTGGCACATTTGTGGCACGCAGAGTCGAGTTAATCCGTTTGATTGATGCGCATACGTTGATTTTACATGCAGATGGTGGTCTGTCCCGTGCACACGATGAAAAGACCATGATGTAAACATATAAGGATGGTGTTCAGAAGCAAAGTTTGTTAAACTGCTTTGAAATTAAGACCTTAAAATTACAATGGAACGAACACCAGAGAACTGGAAAAAAAAGTTACCCGGTAAAAAATGTCAAATAAATGTAGTACATTCCATGTAATTCGGAGTGTTGCATCATCACATTATTGCCCTTTTTTCTATTCAGGTGAACGATGCTCATACTCACACGGAACATCCTGTAGGTTTATATTACAGCACTGTACATTATTTGAAAAAGGCCCACATAAATAATACAGCACACATGACAAGCTGCATGAGTGATGAGCACCCACACTGTTAGGGGCACAGCAAAGTTACACTTGCAAGCTACCCTTGCTGTGCCCCAGCAATCAATTTGATATTTTACTCCACACCGATTCTACCCCGCTCCCCGCCAACCCACCACCCCCAACTATACCCTGGCTCAAAACTATCCAATGATATCCATATCAGCTCCAATAGACAACCAACACTTAACAGAATCAACCCCTTGTTTCAATACGGGCCAGGCTCCCAAGTTAAACTGCTATGCCAAGGGATTTTAATGGCCTCCCGAAGTTAAATCTTTATTTATCGAAAGATGCTATGCGAACGCACTACAAAAGCAATTTGTGGAGTTTGTGCGCGTGCATTTTCGTACACAAGTCGCCAGGAGCTTCTGGTGTCGTTGGGAGCCATGCGGCCCGTAGGAAAGTCGGTAATGGTTCATGCAGCTGCTTAACACTACTGCAGGGATATGAACGAGTTGTGTGTGTGTGTGAGCGCAGTGCAAGAAGGGCAGCTTCTAAAATGGCCCATATGGCAAAGAGGTTGGAAATCTGGTTCAGGGCTGTGTCCTGGAGAAAGAGCGGATGCAGTTGAAACTGCATCAAGGACAGTGTTGTGTTAAAAAAGTAGCATTTGGCAATTTACAGGAAGATCAGCGCATCTTTCCCTGCGTAACACATCTGACCATTTATTTCTCCCTCAACTGGAAAACGGTAACATTAATAAAACGTGACGCATATGACATACCGAATGTAATTGTGTTGGTTAAATCACTCGCGCAATTGTTAAATGTTAACTATTGGTACGCTCTTTGTAAAGACATGTATGGCTTGTGTTTTGTACGATCTTGAAAATGAGACTTCATTTTCATATTTTTGTCGTTTTCTTACAAAATAGAGAAATAACCTTAAAACAATAAGGCCAGCATTGGCCACTGTTATGTCAAAGGTTCCGATGCAATTTAAACACAAAACTTAAGATATCTAAATTCAACAGTAATATAAATATGGGGGTGTCTGCATTAAAATTATGACAAAGTATATGTCCTTGAAATGTACGTTTTAATAAAAGAGCTGTAGTTTCCTGCTAAATATTTTAATGCACTGTGTTTTCACAAACTGCGTGGTTACGGAGTTTACGGGCGGGTTTGCAGGTGTTCAAAAGAATTCAGAAAACGGCACTCCAACACGATACGCTACAGCTATGGAAAATGTAAATATTCTAATCCTTCGCTTTACTAATCTACCGACACTTAATACACTGTGACAATAAACCCGTAAAGGAAATCTACACCAGACACAAAATAGCTATAGCTCTAGGGGATGATGCAATTGTCAAGCTTCGCATTCATTGGGCAACATTTCAGGCAATAGACCCTTCTTCAGAGCACTATGTCGATAATTATAAAAAAAAATTATTTTAAGGCAGTTTTGTTGCAGAGTGTGTCGATTTTTTTCATTGTGCTTGGGGCACCACCGCCAAAACAGAAATCCCAAATAATTTGAATTAATTAGGATACCGTTTCGCTCAAAGCACTGTGATTGTCTAGACAGGAAAGATGCACTTGCATGTGCACGCGATCTGTGCAAAGCCTGGGGGCTTATTGTTGACACAATCATTTCCACTGTGCAGTATAAATGAATGGTGTTAATTACTGATATGGGTGGCGCAGGCAGATTTAACACACATGCAACAACACAACATGCCATGATGCACTTCTAACATCCCAAACGATGGAATTACTGGGGATAACACTGAAAATATTTTTTTTTACGATTAGTTCTACACTCAACATGTGAAAAAAATCGCATGCCATTGTATTCCGGTGGTACATCCTTAAGTGTGTATAATCGGTTTTATTTGAAAAACAGACATTCCCAATTACAGACTGCTTCAATACAGCTCCCAAAATACCCCGCTTGAAATAAAAGCTTTTGAATAATCGTTTGTAGCACGATGGCCATTCTACAGTAAAAGCCTCAATTACCATCCAAGCTGGTGCTTTTAAAGTGCTTCTTTAGCAACGTTCAGACCATTATGTATATTGTTTCAAAGAACTGTAACCCCTCTCAATGCCCAAGCATTGCACTTTATACTAAAAATAAAACCGTTGTTCAAATTTAAACACCCAGCGGCCTTGGTAGCGTTATGAGCACAACGCAGCACATTACTCTCTGCGATGCTAATTGATGAGTGTCAAAGATAATCTAGCGTAAATGCTGTAACAAAAAGATATATTGTTTTCCCTTTATGCAAGAACTTACATTTAATTAATCCGCACGCAACTTTGTCACACAATTGTGGCTATTCATGAACGTGGTGCTGCTGCCCTTGTGCTGAAAAATATGGTAAAGCATCATTTGTATGAGATAAAAAAAAACTGACTCGAATGACCGAGGTGCAAGCGACACCTCTCATACATATGCAAGCAGGTGACTAAGTGTTAAGTTGGTCTCTGAAACACTGCCATGTAACGCGAATTGCATTTAATAGGCTTGCCAGTATGGGCAGGTCCCAATAATACCCAACGCCACAGTTAAAGTACTCAACTACTTCAATTATTCGAGATACCGAGGCTCAAAGTACTGTACAGTTCCAAATCGTCTTTGCCTAACATTCATCACGTTCAATGTATTAAAAGAAACTTCCTGTATGGAATACTTTCGTAGCAGGTAAGACGAATACAAACCCCCAATATTATGCTTAACCAGCGTGTAAATATGCACTTCGCTTTCTTGCATTTATAAAGCTAACCGATGGTCAACTAAAATGTCGGAGTCAACGTCCCACTAGGGGTACATTGCTGGAACTGAAAAGCAATTGGTCTAAGGCTTGAGTGTCTTCCTTGGGTAGAGGATAATGGGGGTTAAAGGCCCTGTCTTCATGGTCACTAAAATAGTCTCCTGAAACAGTTGTTCTGTTTGCCTGTCATCACTAATGAGCGAACGTTTTGCCGTACACCTGCTCAAGAGTTGTATACGTACAACATAAAACAAGTGTCTGTATGCATACAGTTAAAACCATGTGTGACATATCCTATAGGTTTTTTTGAAGATTGCAATACAGTACTTCCTAAGTCATTAACAACGTTGCTGCTAAAATCAGAACCCCCCCCCCAAAAAAAAAAAAGTGCACGGCACGTCCAAGACAATCCATTCATCTCAGACTGCTGCCGAAATGTCTTGACAGTGGACTAGTGGAGTATCTTTCATTAATAAACATCGTCAATATCACCGGCTACTTTTCTGACAATATTTATTAGAACGGCAACTTTCTTATAAATATTAAATCAGGTGGGGAAGCGGCCAACGGCTCCACATTAATAAATGCATTAACCATCAGATGCATTAACTCCCCTAAGGCACTACAGTAGTGTACACGCAGTGGGTAAGTGGGTCATGCGTCCATAGCAAGTCTCCGCTAAGATCACGGAGACCCACGCACAATTGACCAAATGACAATAACAAAGGGTGAACATTAGGCCATCATGGGGCAGTGCTGGGCCCGATGCACCACTTTAACTTGGCTACATGGTTTAAACAAGAAAAAAAATTTCGAGTTACGGTTGTTGAGATGGCTATGTTGGGCTGTCCATTAGGCTACGAATAAAATGTAAAACTCTAACAAAGGCAAGTAAAATTTGGCACTATTTGTTTGGCGTCATATAGGTCCATCAAGCCGTGCGAGATAAGCTGGTGTGTTGCTTGCAAATGGTTACAAGGTTACATTGTAACGTGGGTAGCAATCCCTCTGTTATGGCTGTCAAGATGTTTCATTTAAAAGTGATGCACAACGCACTTCTTCAGACTTGGCTTGAAGTATACGTGATGCAGTAGGGGTGGCGAGACCATGAGCGTACATGAGTGTATATTTCTGGTAGTGGTATTCTCGTGTGTTAAATCGCCCGTGGATTTCACACTTCTCTCACTCCGTCAATCAGTCACCTTTGTCCAGAACGAGGTGAGAGCCCATTGAGACAATTGGGCTCTGCTGTGTAATAAGGAAGGCGTGTATTGCACATGTTTTGTGCATCCTTTGATGGTGCAATAACGTGAATAAGTGCATCCTGTGGGGAACTTGTTTCGTGAGAAGCCCTATACATAAAACGGTGACGACACTGGTGATGATGTTGGGTATATTGACGATGACCATTCCATTCTTGCTGCCTCCGTAGTCTGGAACTGCCTCCCCCCAATCCATCCGCGCTATCGAACTCCCTTGCACAATTTTCATCAGCCTATGACAAACACTGCCTATGTCAATACACTGTCACCTCCCCCCCCACCATGTCTGTACAACGTGTTAAAACTTAAATTACATTGATACGCGGCATACATCCTCACTGTATTGTACGATGATGGTGTCGACGATGATGATGATGATAATAATAATGACGCTACGTTTTTAAAACACCAAGCGAGGAAACCTCAAACAAAATGCCGATGTAGAAGAGAAGTTATTATCCACGTGCTATAATCACCATTCTCCCCCGCTCTCTCTCGCTGTCTACTTGGTATCTTTAGATTCGAGTGGGGCGTGCGTGTGTGTGTGTCTCTTCTCTTTCATACTCAAGCAAGGTCATTCAAAACAAAAGTGTGCGCCGAGAGCGAGAGGGAGGGAGCCGCTGGGCGCCTTCATGAATTTATGAATGAGAGGCGCCACGTGACCCTAGGCCACTGTAAAAAGCACTCAAAGGCGACCACCGCCTTTTGTGATGGTGGCAGATTAGTGTACAAACACACACACACATATCATCATCATCACCACAAGAGCACGTCCGCACCACGTCCGATGGTGTTAATCGGTGCGGGTTTAGGAATTTAACAAATAAAATTAACAAAACGACAACGGAGGAATCTCGCACGCCCGCGCTCGGATAGCGCAGGCCCCTCTGCGCCCCCCCCCCCCAACTCGGCATTCACAATTAAAATAAAACAATCCACGCGTCTTGTAACGTCGTGTGCCATTGTTACACCGTCCCCTTGCCTCGTCTTATAGCGTGCTTCGGTTATCACCATCGTTATCATAGTCGTCATCATCGTCGTCGTCGTCGGAAAGAGATAACCGGCCACACATTAACGCCCCACTGCCACGGCGCATTGTACGACGGGTTAATTATTAGATTGTTTCACAGGAGGCCTGGTGGGTGGGTGGTGATGGTGATGGTGGTGGTGGCGGTGGCTTTTTTGTGAATGAACGTCCCCGCGTGCGAATGGAGGCGAACCAAAAACGAAACACGCCCCGGTTAAACACACACACACACACGCCACACCAAGCCGGCACAAACCTCATCATCCTCCTCCTCAACACCCACTTGCCACCAACCCCGCTTCACACCACCAACCTTGCTCCAGCAGATCAAACAACAACAACAACAGCCCAGACGAGCTGTCACCGACCCCACCGCTCAACATTCAAAGCGGCCGAACACACGAATTGGTTACACCGCGCACTGTACGCGCACTGTACCGTCAATGCAAATCTCCTCACCACCACCACCGCCGCCGCCGCATAGACTCACAAACAAACCACACAACACCGCGAGAGAAACGCGGTCGATAAAACAGGTACTAAAGAGTGTGGTGTTTACTCACTCGTCTGCGCTGCAATCCTCGCTCATGGTTTACGACTCTCCGCTCTGGGCACCATCTGCTGCTGAGGCTCTCACATGGTCCGTGCATGTGAACGATTACTCCCCTCGGCTCGAGCCTTGCCTTGCTTGCTGCTTGCTTGCTGCTGCTACGAATAATGTATAATACGTGGAAGGCGATTAGTTAATTGGGGCGATGTGTGAAAGCAGTGTTAGAGATGTCCCGAAAGGCACGCACGCACACGCACGCACGCACACGCCACCGACAACCCAACAAAAAGTGTGTGTAAAGAAACAACAAAGAAGATGATTTAGGACGGCCACGGGCAAGGACGTCGCCGAGTAAATAAGAATAAGAAGGGATGTTTGATATGAAGAGGGGAAAAAAGTTTGAAAAACTCGCTTAACTAACGACGGGAGTAATAAATATAAAAGAAATAAAAGTGGAGCGTGCGCAGCGCGGGTTGGGTTTTAGTGAAGCGCGTCGCGGAGCGCTCTCCGGGCGAGAGGAAGTGATGCGGTCGCCCCTGCACCCCCCCCACCCACCAGCCCCCAGTCAACCCAAGCACTCACCCCTGGCGTGCGCCGCGATTGGAAAATAGGTCGTTTCATAAAAAAAAAACCCTTTGTTATCTATCGAATAAGGGCTTCCCACCACGCCGTGTCGCCTCGTGGGGCTTATATGTGGCCATACTTCAGCACGTTGGTCAGTGCGGATCGGATGCATATACGCGGTGACATAGAAGTACAGCACAACGCGATGTGTTGCAACGCCCTCTGCTGCCCATCACGCAGCCCTGCATCGACTCACATTGTGTGCCGCGTTTAAAACGGAGAACGTGCCTGCGGAATGTCCCGACGGTTCAAGGCTCCCTCCCTTCCTAAGGTTCGAATTTTTCCTTCCCAACACGTTAGCCGGAATTGTTTTCCACTTTGCTCAAAACTGTGTTCAACTCTCAACTCTTGAAAGACTCATGCTGCCACCAGTTTGGACACGTCTTTTTAAAATTATTATCATAGACCCCCCACATGATTAGGTCCACGGTCATAAATTGTACATAGGGGCCGTCCATAAATGACGTCACGCGATTTTGGACGATTTTTGACCCTCCCCCTTCGTCACACGGCGTCACAAAAAGTCAGACCCCCCACCCCTCAAATATGACGTCACAAAGCTCTGCCCCCCCCCCAAAAAAAATGTTTCAAATCGCTTTAAACTATTGTCATTGTAGTGCGTATTTAATGAGGCGCTGCACTCTGATGTTGTAGGAAAAAACATTTATTAAAAAGTCTAATTAAGTAGAACGCGTTGTCTATTTTTATTTAAAGTTGCGCATTTTGATGTGACGTCACATTTCTCACCCCCCCCCCCACCCTATCGTCACACATCGTCACAAATGTATGACCCCCCCTCCCCCCTAGGTGCGTGACATCATTTATGGACGGCCCCATATGTCATCGTTGATACCATGGGTCCTGTTGCTTTGGTCAGAATGGGCCCCGACTAGACTATGAATAAAACATACTTGTGCCATGACCGACTGAAGTATTCTTATCATGCACGTGTCATGTATATGTAAACAAAAAAAAACAACTACATGCATCGTTCCAAGTTTAACACAACTTTTCATCATACTAAATGCAGCATTGCAACATGTACAGCGTACCTTGTACACTGTATGTAAACAGACTGCAAACTTCTGCTTAACCATCTTGAAAAGGCGTCAGTGGCCAGCTACATTAAACGCATTAAGATATGTTTTATAACACGGTATTCATTATGGTCTTTTTTTTAAACAATGTATGTTTGATTTTAAATACATCATGTTCCGCTTTATCATGCACAACCACGCTCATATAAGCCCCAAGGTCAGATGGTAAAACAGTGGGCAGCATAAGAGAAGTGAAACCAGTTGCTTGAATACAATTCGTGGACTATTCACTCACATATTTACACAGAACCATGAAATAGACTACGTCAATAATGAAATGATACTCCAATAATTCCTCCTATTAAAATGGGGATAACAATTCGCGTGATTAATTGCAGACCAATTCAACTCAGCGCACATCTATATCAATTGCACACGAAGAATATTTAGAAGCCAAGAAACCACGTGAGAAAGCCACGTTTAAGAAATAGTTCTCTACCACTAATCACACAATACCACGAATAAGACCGTTAAAATATGGAGTGATTATCTAATGCATCATGCCTATCCTTTTTAGATTATGACAATGCATTCGACACAGTAAATCTAATAACAATAAATTTCATGGAATCAAACATGTCGACGGTACTGAACTGTGTTTAAAAAGTAAAAATAGCAACAAACGTTCCGTATGATTTTCTTTATCAGAATCAGAATATGTATTTATACTGGAGGAATCCGATGAGCTATAAAGCCTTTTTCCACAGATGTCCAGTAGGGGCGAGTAAGACCGTTACAACGTCAAACCGGTACAAAAACATGATAGTAGTGAAAAGTACAAGAAAGGTAAACAAATCGCCCAAACGCATACAAAAAAAACGAAACCATCCCCATCCTACTTAGGCAAAGCCCACTCAAGTATCAACTTATCTTTCAAAAGCGACTTGGCCACAAATGATAGCTCAACAAAGTGGCCCATCAATTGGACATTTATAGCACCAAAATAATCTCCAAGGCGGCTTGACATGGGCAAAATAGGAAAAGTCCGCTGAAGGTGTGTTAATCAACCAGCCAGTGAAACAATACTGTGCAATCAAATGTCACCACGATTTAAAAAAGAAGTGTTCTCGGTTGGTGGTCCAAGATTGGGTTGGAAATTCCACATTCGTATGGTGGCGAGGTAGGCTATCTAGTAAAACCATCAACTTTTGACAGAAGACGTCAACAGTGGAAACATTAAATATATATATAAACGTATGCATTGTAAAGACAGGTTTAAGTAAACTTCCTGGAGTTATTCATATTTACTGTCATACTGTATTATTGTGCATGCAATGAGAAAATTGTAACGTGGTTGTCACATTATATACATGCCAGACATGATGGGATTCGTGCCTTCCAACTGTTTGTGAGCACACTTTTGTTGTTAATACTATCATTCATAACCTACTTGTTGAATGAATGTAACTGAATTTGGTTTTATAACGTACAAGCCAACCATGTACGGTATACACAGGCAGTATAAACGCTTACAATATACTCCAATGCAACTTTTCTAAAACGTTTATTTTTAAGTGAAATTACAAACTTTAATCATTATCTCTAGCTTATAAAAATAGTAAAGGAGTGAGTGAGAGGGGGGTGGTCCTAATGATGAGTGTTAAGGGTTTATTGTTTATAATGTCTGCAAATTATATGCAAATAACCTTTGACCAAATCAGAAACTACGCAGAGTTGAGCTGCCATAGGCGACCAGCATCCACAACAGATGTCCTGGTTACAGGCTGCGGAACTACGCCGCATATATATCGTTGTTGTACTGAACTTCTATGGTCCCCACTTCTACGTGTTCGCGCCTTCTCCAAAACGAACTGACCAGTGTCGTGGAGTGTGGGCACACATCCAGCAGTGGCATGTCACGCAAAATGACGTGGCGACGTGACATTTGGGCTCACCGAGTGAACGAAGCTGAGCATTAGCGAGGGGACAAATGAGAAGCAACGCAAAGGTCAAATAAAATACCGTGCAGCACTGTCCACGATTGTATGCTAAGTAGGGAGACACCTACCGCAGATGCGAGGGTAGTAGAAAATCTGGCCCCAACTGGTCATGGGTGAGCAGATTTATGGGTAGAAATCATTTGCACCTCATGCTATGGGGGGGGGGGGGGGGGCACAGTGAGTTTTAATTTGCCCTGCTGCTCGTGTTGTGCAACAACCGACGAGTCGGTAAAAAAAACCGGATCTGCTGTTGAATACAAATCCAAGCCTCGAAGCACCAAATTGCTAAACGGTGCCTTGTGAGGGCTATGCCTGGGGTCAGGTAACGGGTCTGGTTTTTGTTGTAATATCTGAATACCGAACATCAGCAAAATCAAACTACAATGCGTCGTCGCATATTCGACTGTCACGTATCCGTCATGAACAATTAACCGCTCACGCCCAGCGAAGTCTTGTAAACGTAATGTTTCCATAATCCTTACCTTTTCGTTCAAGGTAATGTCGGTTCTAAATCCCACGAATCCACGCGTACGTCTGACCCCAACCCCCCATCTAAGGCACGGCAAAGCGCGTTCCATGTCTAAAGCAGTTTGACATGTATTAATTTTCTTTTGACCAGTCACCTCTTTTTTGTGTGTTTTTGTTGCGTGCTTGAATTGTTATTTTACCAGAAGATGTTCACGTATCCGACATGCTCACATATCCGCATATGCGACGTTTTACTCTGCTGTATTGATATTC
Organism: Lethenteron reissneri; assembly: GCF_015708825.2. Taxonomy (NCBI): domain Eukaryota; kingdom Metazoa; phylum Chordata; class Hyperoartia; order Petromyzontiformes; family Petromyzontidae; genus Lethenteron; species Lethenteron reissneri. The sequence goes on along the minus strand of NC_083786.1, from coordinate 10,443,656 downwards.
ACAGACACCTGTGTAATAATACTCGATAAGAAATAGAACTTTTCTTTTATATTACCCGTTGCATTGAATTAAACAAATACTAATAACCACTCATTGTTTATTCCCAAGTACAACGCAACATTGCAGCACGGGTGCTTCATGATGACACGTGGTTCGGCTTTCAAACACTGCACTGTAACTGCGTTCAGCAAAGTGATAGGTGCTGAGGTGGGGTGATTTTTTTCTGTAAGTGAAAAGAAAACTTTCCCCGAAGAGTATATTCTGCGTCCTGTCGTTCTGGTATGCAAGCCTTGTCAAACTCGCTCCGTTTCCCATGACACACACACACACACTCTCTGACCACGTGGTATACCGGGCTTCGCAACGTTGAGTCCACGGGGTACACTGCTAGTCAGAATCAGAATAATGATTTTATACTTCAGGAAATCCGGTGAGCTATGAAGCTCTTCCCCCCCCCCCCCCCACACACACAGACGTCCAGTAAAGGGGCAGGTCAGAAAGTTACTACAACAATAATACAAAAAACAGATATGAGTGCACAGTATAGGAAAGATAAGCGAGTCATTATAGATAAATACATAAGAATAAAGTAGAAAGGACACGTTGCAAACGTATATCAATTTTGTCAGGACTCATCCCTCATATGTGAACATCATCATCATCATTATAATAGTTTCTCATTCAACTTCATATCTTTTCGCAATTTGAACCATTGTAGAAGTCTCCTGCTTAATACGTTTTTTGGCATGAAAATGCGTTAAAGTTGGCTATTACTGAACCCTTGATTATTGATGATAATCATCATTATCAACACGCTTATTGTAGCCGTCAGCAGGTGAACTGAAGCCATGCATAACTACAGTTGTCCAAAACCCTTGTTTATGTTTTGATGAATACATTTGTGGTCGATCCTGGGTCAAGACGAGTAACTGTGTGCGAATTGTTATCAGTCTTTTTTTTTTACCCAGGACGTCCTGGTGAGTTCCAAGACTCTTTTGCACAAGGGTGGTGCGTTGGGATGTTTGGCAAACGCCAGTCACGAGCGTTTGGCTTGAGGGAGGAAGCTGGAATACCTAGGAAACAGTCCCACACATACGCGGACGTAACACTCGAAGCTCCACACAGATGGAATCAAGAATCGTTTGCTGTACTGCCACCGCCTGGCCACCTTGGAGTACAAGCCTATAACGCCTGACATGCATAGGCAATCTCCCATCTCTAATTACTAACCAGGCTCATCGCTGCTTAGCTTCTGACGACTTCAGTCATACTCACTGGAGCCGAGTTAGGCATACTTTTAACGTCCCAATTAAAGACGTCTTGACAACCCTTTGCACACGCAATACAAAATAAACTTAAACCACAGCTCATTGCGTTTGCAAAAGATACCATGACCTGACCCATGTGACGTAAAACAGTGCTTATCGGAAGATGTTGGCAAACAAAATACTGTACATCGATACATTTTGCTGTTTACACATGTTTTGTCGGCTGGGGCACATGCGGATAGCACATGGCAGATGCCCTCTAGGGCAAACGCAGGTTAGGACAATGTTGTTGTATTGATGACACCGAGGACTCGAAAATTCCCTTGAAATTTCACAATTTAATCTCTACCCCCCCATCTCCCACAGAGACTCCATTTACCTCCACACGTTACCCAGAATTTTAAGTTTTTCTTTTACAGAACTATCACCAACTCTCATCTCATTAAATATGAACACCACTGGTCGATTGATCATTTCTGGTGAACTCACTGCCATACGAAAAAATTACTCAGAATATTAGAGGAACAGAAGGAGAGTTATTGGAATGTTTTCACCTCCGTAAGATTAGCATGGCGAAACACTTGTTGTGTTTATTACCTCGGTCAAAGTCTCATAAGTGATACATAAATCATCATCAGTACCATAGATCCCTGGTTCCTTACGGTCACAATGAGCCCTTACTTGCCTGTAAAATAAAAAAAAATGCTCAAATAAGTGATGGAAATCTCACAGATGTTTCTTGCAATGCAGATGCGACAGCGTGTTGTATCTGGAGAGCATGGGGCCCTCTATACGCCAACTTATCTGGCTCCCCCAGTGTGCATGGCTGAGCAACCTGAATTCACACAAGAGCCGATGATACAGTATAGCCAAGAGCCACATCCACAAACGTTCCTGCTCATATCACAGGTCTCTCTTGCACGCGATTCTTTGCATGTTATTCATTTTCATCTCCAACTGCAAGAAGCCACTTCCTAAATATAATGCAGTGATGATGTTCATTCCAGATGGAGCGATGAGGTCAGCGAATGTGCAGGCGCTGGGTGGATTGGTCCATCGTGGGACTGTGAAGAATGCTGGCGACGTGGGGAGGCCTTCATCCCCCGTGCATTGATGGCGGCTAATGATGTTAATTCCACTTTGTGGAACATCAAAAGTTGTTATTTTATGGAGAGACAGCCACCGTCGTGGGAATGTGGAATTTCCACGCGTAATAGCGACCATTCACAGCCCCTTCGTCAATCCACGGCTGTAAGAAGACCACCCTCCACGTGCTGTGTTGGTCGTGAAGGGTTCTTTGACCACACGTACGTACAGGTTGTGGAGCAGGGAGAAACCAGGACTGGTGTATTAGCTTTGGCCGAGAATGGACATCGGGTCGCGGGGATTATAGCACAATTCAGCAACCACTGGGTTATTATACTTACTAACTACGGTTTAGTGGTAAAGCAAGGTCAAACAACCCTCGCGACAAAAGTGTGTGGTAGAAGCCTTCATCCAGCAGTGGATAAAGCAGGACACTCCGAAAAATTGTATCTTGACGGCGAGAAATGTTGTCCTGATAGGATAAAATAGGAAGCAAAACAAGTAACGATGCAACCTTGGGTATATGTACACTGTGGTGTCTGATAAAGAGCCAAATGGTTTTCCAGCAAAGGAGAGTGCCACCAACAGGCATAGCAGGGCATGACACTTTTGATGAACGCGTCCGCGACATCGTTAAAGGTTCTCCATCATCAACTGCGAGAAACATTTTGGCTTGAAATGTATTAATGCAGACGTCAGCAGGCAGCAGCCGAGTGGTTAAGCTTGACTTTAGTCCGTTATTTTTTTTTTAAATCGAATGTTGTGCGACTCGTAATTTTGGTCAACAAGTGTAGCTTTAAACCAAGATTAAAACAAGCGGGAATATTGAAATATTTTCCTGATAATCAATTTGCGTTGAATTACTGTGGGTCACGATCTCCCTTTCCCAGGAAAGCCTTTCAGCAGGGACGTGTGGTCTTGATTGGGGGGGGGGGCACTATCCTACAAAGGTTGAGAAACACCGCTTCACAGGCTATTCGATGCGTTGACGAAGATGATCGTTGTTCCTGATAATGTATTCACATGAAAGCATTTACCAAAATTAAAAAGAGTTACAAATTCAAGGCATTTTTTTTTACATATTCTTGAGGAATATCCTTTTATTTTATATTATTATTACAAGGTGATTAAAATTCCATCCACACAGGCATAACTAAACAGCATTGAAAACAAAATCCAAAATAACTTTTTCGTAATGGAAGCCTTGTAATGCAAAGTCCACAAGTGAATTTTCAGACACTCATTTCTTCTTTAAATATACATGTCATATTATACATTTGGAGAAATTTTTTTTTGTCGTAGCTACATTCTTACTTTGTTCAATGACAATCTGTTGGCGAAATTAACGTACCAAGGGGTTGCAGCAAATTCAACACTGGAAAGTAATACGTATAAATCCTACGTGAGCTTCTGAAAGGAACACTCTCACGTCGAAAGATAAAATTGCAGCCCTGCAATTGCTTACTCACGCCAATGCCGGCAGAAGGGCCTCCAACTACAGAGAGCCCTAGATAACCGCTCTAGAGGTTATTTGGCCTCAGAGGTTGGAGTGCCCACACTTCACCCCACCGCAACACACGACCTGCCCATTCGCTCACTACCGTGTGCCCATTTATACTGCTGGGTGAAACAGAAGCAGAGGATTGAATAGATAATGTTAATAGTAATGATGATGATGATAATTTAGTTGTTGATTGCGCGCACTCTCCCACACGGGCCATCTAAGAGCGCTTCACACGCTTTGATAATAGAGGTTTGATATTTTTGGGGTGAGATCGCGTAAAGATATGAACGTGTCGTTAAACCCGTCACCACCAGACACAGCCAACAGGAGGACTCTTTCACAATTCTGGCTGTCGCCTGATGCAGCTGGTTCTTATTACCAGTGAAACGTTGTACTCGAATTGTACATAGAGTGGGTTTACTCTCCAACACACCGGTGTGCTGAACTAGTAACTAATTGGCATGTTCTGTTTGCATCACAAACCTAACGAATTGGTTGTGTCAGGTGGTTGACACATTTCAATGTTTACGCGATCTAACCCCAAGAAAAACTTATATTATGGATACATACTGGTCACGAAAGCCTAAATGTTAAACGTGACTTACATCTCATCTGAATACATTTGAAGGGCCCCTTCTGTGTTCAGCTGTTCCCTGTGAGGCACAAGGTGGCTCAGAACCTGGCCTGCAAGTGGGCATGAATATTTCCAGTCGGGAACAATGATTGCCATGTGTATTCCCAGTTGAGCAATAAAACAATAATAACAACAACAACAAAATAATATATACCGTGCCTATTGCCATAACTTGCCACGCCATGGGATGGAATGGAACCAGTGCTGCTCACATCCGAGTCGCCGCTATTATGATACCATCTCTGTTTCAAGCGTGTGACTCAGCGATGCAACTATTGAGTGTGCAGGCAGTGCAACTGCACCATAGTCCATACGGGTCAACGGGGCCCAGGCAGCGGGTAATAGGAGAGGGTTGAGTAGCGTGGGTGGGTGGGGTGCGATTCGACCAGGGGGGAGCCCAACGTAATTCCTTGCACAAGGGCCCATGCCAACCACGCTACGCCACCGCTTGTTAACGTGACCAACTTACGGATTACAAGCTCGGACAAAATTAGCTTAAGCGTGTGCGAAACACCACAGGCTTGCTGGGAACGCATTTCCCTCATGACGCATTGATGCAAAACTGCTGCACGTTAGGAGTGCACATCATGTTCAGTTCTCTGCCACGTGGAAAATATTTGACAATTTTCACAAAACCAACGACGAGATAAATCCATCCACCAATTGTGCACCTCGCCTCAACAATCCAAGACGTCTACATACTCTGGATATTCATAGGGCATTAACCCAGGTCTTTTGCGGGGGAATATCCACATTATCACGACGCAGCAGCCAGGAGAATGGTGAATGCAGTTGTAACTTTGACTGTAGTGGGTATGAAACTGCTGCGCGGGTTTTCGCGGCTGTGCTGTAAATTTCTCTGATGTGTCTTGTGGTGCATGTTGTCCAACGTTTCGCCCCAGGTGCTTGGGACCTTCCTCCTTAGCAACTGAAGTGAGCCCGCTCACTTTTTTTCTTCCCTCAATTCTGTTTCCAAAAAAAAAGATCAAAGGACGTGGATCGAAACGTCGGACACCGTGTGCCAAGACCACGGCGCAGCGCGACCCGTAAGCGCATCGGAGAGCTGTGCGTGCCATCGCCCGCAGAAAGAGTGCTAGCAAAGTCTTCTGCTGGGCAGTCCTTGCTTATTACTCTGTTGACCACAATGCTGGTGACACCGTGCCATAAGAGACGGATGGCCTGCTCCGGCGACTCGATATCAAACACATTCATGAGTAGCCCTCTGGAAAGGCAACAACACGTGATGTGTGTGTGGTGGGGGGAAGGGGTTGCCTGTCTGTGTGTAGTTTAGTGTTTTGTAGGTGAGTGTGTAGCACTTGCCCCTACAGCCTGTTAAGGCTATAAGAGGGGGGATCTATGTCTTGTTTTGTGTATGTATATGAGCATGTGTAGGTTTCTATGTGTAGGTATGTGTAGGTATTTGTGTGTGTGTGTAGGTATGTGCGTGTGTGCGTGTGCCATGTTTATGTGCATGTGTAGTTGTATTTCAAGGTGTACGTATGTATATAGGTGGATCGGTGGGTATGCATAAAGGTCTAAATGTGGGCTTAGGTATATGCATGTATGTCGAGGTATGTTCACATGTATACGTGTGGAGACATTTTAACAAGTGCATGCATGTGCATTTCGGTGTGGGAGGACACGTGTGTGTATGTTTGTGGGGAGTGTTAGTGAAGTGGAAGCAGTTAGCGCGCTGTGCTACAAAACTGGCGACCCAAGAAAGATTCCCACTCACGGCCAACACCAGTGACGATTATCTCAACCTGTCCTGGGCCTCCCCTAGGTCGACACAGCCTCAAATGAGAACCTGGTGCGGTGTGTAAACATAACCCCCTCGTGCGCCGTGCGGGCCTTCATAGGTGCTTGCTAAGAGCACTTGTCCCAACAGTCTGATAAGGCTACACGGGGGATCTTTGTCTTTGTATGTGTGTGTGTGTAACACAGAACAAGCAAAATGCATTCCGTGCAAGAATAATGCATGCGTTGGCGGTTGTTGGTATGAGCCCGGCCGTCTGGGTTCCACTATGGTCTCATTTTCGTGAGTGCATTGGCGATGGCTAAATTGTCAGTTGATGAATGGGTCGATTTGCCGATCAGAAAAACAAATCCAAACAGCCACATGGTAGGAGAAAGGAATGAGTCACACGGCTTGGTATACATAAACGAACAGAACATTCGTTTTACAGGTCTGAGCAAATAATCTAAAATAATAAAACGTAATTATGACCACAGCCTAAATTACATACGCATGCATAGCAATCACATGGCGACAATGAGTCGGTTTATGGGTTAAAATAGTTGTTTTATGCTCACGATATGTGTCCAACCATAAGTTGTGAGAATCAATGATTTTAGATTATTCAACATGTCGTATGTAATTAGTTCACGTGACCCCTACAGCCATTGCACCGCTATGTAAAATAAAAAAAGAATCGATCCTTCAAACGAATCACGACCACGCATCGTGACAATCCATCGAATCTCAAGGAAGCTTAACTGTTACAAGCCTGGTAAACCACATATTGTCCAGAATATGAGCAGGGCACGTAAAATTGGAATTTATAAACGCAATAAAATCCTCAACACAGTGTCATGCAGGGAGAATTTAAGCGCGGAGGCGAACCGAGAGTTTAGAGAATTGCAGCAAAGTGATTTATTCTTAACAGACAGAGGGGACACATTTTCTGTATGATTTGGCAAACAAACACACGCACAACAATCGATGATTGCCTTAGTGCAGAGACAGGCAGACTTCCTAACCAAGGGCCGAATAGGACTTTCAAATACCTTTGACTGACCACACATTAAACACCCCCTCCCCCCTACTCGGTCACTTATGTCACTGGAAGAGGCCCTTCCAGCGAGACAAGTGACAGCGTGACGCTAAAATTAGAAACACGGCGTTGTCAAGTTGCAAATTATTACCCTCGAGTACCCGATTAGTGCAGCTAAGATGCTTGCAGTGACGGATATATATTGTTGCGGGGGGAGGAGGGGGTGAGGAACGTGCTGAAAGCCACTTGCTGAAGGCTCAGTTACAGTCGCCCGTTCTTTATATTTTCTCGTCAAAATGAGCACACGCTTGGATGAGAAGCCAGGGCGGAATGCATGGTGAGACAAAAGAGGATCGTATCGTTACCCGTTCTGTTTTCGCGTTTTAACACGTGTTTAAAAGTTCTCCTGTTCCTATACAAAACTGTCCAAAGATTTGCATGCATTGCAACGTTCCGTTTTTTTTGCTGCAAAACCCAAATCAATTGGCACGTTTGACCATGACGTCACAACTTGATTTTGTGCGTCCGTGTCCGGTGGTGGAGGGCTTGTAGCTCGAGTTGACATTACACCCACACCGTGATCTAACCCTAAAGGAACCAGTTCATGAATCATACAACTGGTCGTGAAGGCCCACGTATAAAACGAAGTCTCGGGCCGTCTCCGGCCCGCGAGGCATATGCAGGGACGGACTGGTCATAGGGCAGTCTGTGTGGAGAAAGGGCAAATTTGATCGAGTAAAATAAAAAGTAATGTATTCCTAATTTAAACATTTTATTGCCTCTAATGCGGTGGTTCTTAACCTTTACTTCAACCTTGCGCCCCTTTGGTTCTCAATCGTAAAAAAAAAATAGAATGTTAATAAATACAGAGGGTTGATTAAACAAAGTAGTTGTACTTACGTGCCCGTGGCTTAATTTTATTTCGATGATTTACCTTCTACAAGAATCTGGCCATGTCTCGCACCCCCAGAAAGAAATCTCGCACCCCCCACGGGGTGCGTGCACCCCAGGCTAAGAACCACTGCTCTAATGTGTACGCTTCATTGCTTATTTACGCTCTCAGTTGACAGTGACTCCCATATACTCGGCAGCCTCAAAGATTCTTCCTCACCGGCCCCATTGTTTTTTTTTTTTACCCCGGCCCCCAACGGGCCAATGAGATCGCACGGCAATAGGGGCCTGCTGTGTTTACAAAATGCCCCGGTCTATTTTTTTTTGTTTTGTCCCAGTCCGTCACGGGCCATTAAGTTTCCCACCCCTGCCTAAGGGCACGAGAGCTCCCATGCTGCAGTTGGGTCTCTCGATCTGGGTGCAGGGTGGGATGTGAGCAGACAAACACAATTGTCAGTCGCCAGTCTCATCTCCGGCCACGATGGCATTGGCTTGGCGAATGCCAACCTGATGGCGACCCGTTTGACCTACTTGGACATCTGTGAACACCGACTGGACGCCTGTTTTAAAAAGAGCTTAATAGCTCCTCGGATTTCTCCAGTTTAAATCAATATTATGATTCTGATTCTGACCTACACACGCCACGAGCTTCAGCCGTTGCGCTCACTGCAGGGCACAGCTTAGTCGCTTTATTTGTGGGCAACAGGAACACGAGAGAGAGAGAGAGAGAGTCGGGGATAGAGTATGGGGCAGGGTAGAGGATGTGAAACCAAAAGCACCAATCCCATATGTACGGCAATGCTCGAGATGGCCCCTCAATATATTCCGAATATATATTATCTAGTTAAAAAATAAACCTTAATCCAAAGTTTGTTTCTTCTTCTAAAATCTCATATAAAAACACAGTATGCTTCTCCCATGTATGAATCGAGCTTTAGTGTTACCTTGATTTATTCCAAGTGATCAACATGTGTATTGTTACGTTTAACGAGAACAGTTAAACGTTTGTTTTGTCCTTTATGATTTGTTTTAAATATTGTATCACATGATGAAGTAATTTACATTTGTAGCTTTTAGTTTTTTATAGTTTTGTTTTGGTTTCCGCATTATACTTCACAGTAAAATACTCCCGGACTCCACACAGTAATATGCGCACAGGACGGGAATAACTCTCAATAGCCAGGCTACAATAAAAATAAATGTAATGCCACAAAATACCCACACTTAACACGTGTGTGTGAAGCATTCCGAACTCAATTCTACGACCAAATAAACGAGAAATGGCTTCCTACCAAAATGTTTCATTTGCGCGAAAGGATAAGGAGTACGGTAAGAAAATAACCTCTTTGTCGTCAAGAAGGGCGGAACAAACCCAAAAAAAGAACTAAAACAGAACATGGTTCACGAAAAATAATTTCCTCGTCATTGTATTTGGAAGCAATAGGCATTTCAACCTCTGCGTACAGCTGGGTTAAGATGAATGTGTGAAACACTGCTGCAGATATTTCACACGTCCTTTGGGCTAGACGACAAACTTCATGGCTGAAATATCAACGATAAGCATCATCAGATGCCGCGCTCTCACCGTTATTGGGACTCGCTCTATTGCACTACACGCGTTAAACAAGCGTGGCACGTTTCCGTGGATTAGACAAGAAATGTTCCTGCTGCTGCTGCTACACGTTAATCTCCAGTGTGCAAAATCTTGAAATTAAGTAAAAAGGCAAAATGCGCACGGACAGAAACAAGTGCTAGCCTCTCGTGATGAATTTCATGACCGCTTTTTAAAGGCCGTGTCTATTATGAAACAAAAGCTACGCTTGTTCTCACGTTCGGTTTCACATTGTCAAAAAAAAAACATCCAAGTGGTTTCCGGCTCATTCGAGTCTCGGGTTGGCGCTCATCTGCTGTTAACAGCCTCAGAGTCAGTGGTGGAAATTCCACGTTACTATGGTGGTGGGGCGAGTCTGTCCATTGAACAATGTTGAGTTTTCCACAAAGCGGTACTTTGTTGACCTTGGAAGGACAAAGGGCTGAGTTGACCTTCCGACTGAGATGTGAATTTCACACACTTCCACTTGCGAGCCAAGCATTCTACTGCTGTGCCACCTGGCTGGATATCAGGTGTTGTAGTCACGAGATATTTCCAGTGTGGTCAGAATGAACACTCTATATATACTCTATATATATATTAATTATGGCTCTATAGCAAGGGCGTGGGAATCAGATGTAAAAAATAAAACATTGATAACGCCTGGAAACAAATACCTAAGCACAACTCACACATATTGCTGATGAGTAAGGCGACGATTTTAGGCACGGTAATTCTTAGTAAAATTCACAGCCAAGGTGGGAGGAAAAAAAAAACTGGAATTCATGGAAAGGTCATGGAACATTCCCGCCGTTGATAAACAGCTTTTTAAAGGGAATAAAAGGTAAGCGCCTAATCGAATGTGTTTCGTCGGTCACTTCCCAGATTTAACTAAATAGACTTTTATTCAAAAGCCACGATTACCCCGTGCATCCCGCAACCTCCGTCGTCCACCGTGCCAAAATCGTGGCCCGACCGACGAGTGCAGCGACGACAAGACACGTGGAGCACATTTAACCTTTCGTCAGTTTTTCACGAAAAAAATTTAATTCACCCGTGATGTAACCGCGTGTGTGAAACAGCAACAACAACAAAATGAAGCACCGATGTTGAACTCCAAACGCGTCGGAGTAACCTTCCACTCGCGCCGATAAAAGGTGGGCAAAGGAGTTTGTCAAACGAGAGGGAAAGTTGCTCAGCCACTCTGTTCCCTTTCTGAGCTACTGACGGTGGCCTGAACCCCCCCCCCCCCCGCCATCAATTGCCCGTGATGGCCGTTATAGAAGTTACGAGTTACAAATCAAGGATCCAACGTGGTAAAATCCTGACTGCCACTGCAGCGAGAATGTACAAAATAGACAAAAGTTCTACACTCCTCTATGTTTTACAGCATTACAAATGTTTAACCTGTGCACAGTCATTTAAATAGAGCGTATATACATATATGTATGTATGCGTGTATGGTTGCATACATATATGTATAATCGGACGTTTACAGATATATGTATGCAACACGAGGATCACAAAACTTTGGGAATGAGACGATCAAGGTACACGTATCACGAATATAATGTTATATTCAATAGAGCCATCCGCAACAATCTAACGTATATATGTGTACGTAAAGATGGGAATTATAAGCCTAAACAAAAAAAAAGATGAGAAGTATCCCTACTGTCTCATTCCCAATGGTTTTTGGTGACGCCCAAGATGTATTTTTTACGTATTTTCTTTCATTATATTAGTGCTGGTTTCTCAAACACGAAAAAAAGCTACATTTTGTTTGTGTATGGCATTCAGATATTCAGAGAAAACACAACAATTCATCGGTTGAATTCCAAAACAGAAACACATCCCCTAACCTTTATTTTATATATAACTTTTTTGTTTAACAATCATATAAATCGGTGTTAGAGGAGATGCCGCAAGGCATTTCAATGGCTTCGTTTGTCATCAGTGTTCTTTTCTCGGATACTGGTAGGTTAAGGATTACAGCTTATTATGCCTCAACGTCCCATGAACTTGTATTCGTTTTTAACCGAGCATCATTCCTGTGCATGCCTCACACAGCTGCTGTACCACACACTCAGTTGCGTGCATCCACATCACGAGACGAAGGTGGGTGCTTGGTACATTCCAGGGCCTAGTTGTTGCGGCCGCTTCTTGTCCGAGTCGGCGACCAAGATAATATTCCGGCACACCACAGCTAGTATATCGCTCGCCGTGGCTGTGGCTACTATGGTCACAAGGCCACCTATACCAGACTGCCAGCAGACCCCGTGAAAACATCGATAACTTAAGCGCTGGTACAAGGATATCCACAGCACCGTCCAGAGGCTCCTGGAGGCCCAGAATTCCACGTCGGGTCCCTTTCTTTATTCGTTGGCAACAGAAAAAATAGCTTCCTCGTTGGGCCCTCTCTTGTGCGAGGCCCAGGAAAAATTGCCCATTTTGACCCCTCCCCCTGGGTGCTCTTGGATATCCGTATGGGGGGGTACAGTATAGTGGAACCTCGTCTTAACAGCCTCGGTGGGGAAAGAGAGTATGCCTAACCCAAATTCCCACTTTCATCGTGAACCTATAACATCAGAGCAAAAGAAAAAAAAAATCCCGCTGTAACAAATCCCATTATACAAGGACATGTAGCGACTCGTCGCGAGTATGTACACGTGGTGCCAAAGTGTCCGCAGCAGAGGCCGAGAACAATGAGGTCGTGGCCCTCCCGTAAAGTCCTCGTGCGAGCGTGAGGTGGAAGTCATTTCAGCTGACCCTCGGCAGACACAAACCTGCACCGCGCAGCGCGCGTGCCACGCAAGGCCGACGGAGCCGAGCGGCAGTTGGCCGGTTCGACGCCGTTGCCGCCGATGCGCTCCGCAGACATCCCATCCCTACATTCACCTCCGGTTTGGCACAACATTCGATAAGAGCACCGGTACGCGCTGTCTGTACGCCGTACATGTGCGCCGCTGGCTGGTCCGTTTGTACCTTGCGCACAGAGAGGGTTGGCCGCGCTTCAGAGGTTTGTGCTCCTGCACACGGGTTCTTCCTCCGACCGATGTAATCCTCCCCAAAGCAAAAAAATATCAAATCACCTCGGGATGACGCGGGAGTGGGGGGGGGGAATTCGCCCTCCTGGCTCGATGCACCTGGCGTTGCAGAGGTGCCCTCTGTTCGGAGTTGTCATAGCGGGGTTTAATTTTTTTTTACCACAACGGTGTAAATCTAGATCGAAAACTAATTTATTTAGAAACTGCTTTCGTGTTTTAGTTTGTTGGCCTTCCCCCTGCACCTCCGATTAACACGGTTGGCTATGTACGGTAAGAAAAAAGTTCAACATACATACAATATGACTGTGAAAAATAAAGAAATTGCCAATCCCAACATCTGACAAGCCACGGCAAACTGGTGTAACAAACATCACGTCATGACAAGACCAGTCTTGCGTTCACTTGTGTTTTTGTTGTTTTGTTAATGAAATGTATTTGGTGCGCAGTCATGTGGTACCGTATTGTGGCAATCAGGTGGACGTATTTTAGTGAATAAATGAAAGGTCACCTAACTTAAAGATTGTGTACGCTATAACATAGTTTAGTTTTGGGTGCAATGCAACAACACAGCAATTGAATAAAAACAAACGCATGTATGAAGGTTTAAACACAACCTCGGTATATAATCGATAGTACAATGGCAATTATTGCAGATACTCGAATACAGGACGGTGCTAAGGAGTTCACGAGGACTGGAGGATATCGTGAGATTTGGCGCCAATCGCTTTAAAGGCATCGGAAATTCCTTTTTATCGAACTGCTGGACAAAGCCCCCCCGCCCCCCGACACAAAAATAAAAAAAAACGGTGACTCCTCCAGACACCCGCAGCCCCAACTCGCTCCCACCACCGGTCTCTATTTCAGCCCCATTCCATCTCCTATATTACCCCTCCACACACACACACTCACCCCGCCCGCTACCTCCCTTCAGTTAATGAGTGCGATGTCTCGGATTCTTATTTGTTCGGTAATCCAAGAGGTTGCACCTCTGGGTCTGCTCGAGCGATTCCAAGAATGTGCGCTTCGGTTCGCTTCGGTCGCTCTCGTAGTTGTTGTTCTCAAGCGTGGGAGGTCGCGGCGTGGAGAAGGTGGGGGGGGGGTCAAGGTGTCGACAAACGTACGGATCGGGAGGAGGGAATGGAGGCAAGTGGAGCTCTCTATAAACATCACTTTACTCACTCATTTACTCGAGAAAGCCACACCGAGCCCCGAAGACTCTTCTTTTATTTTTTTCTCATGAGGCTCCTGCTACCTTGGGATGTTTTGGCCCAACACCAATTGCGTTGTGTGGGTTTTTTTCTCTCTTTTTTTAGGAATGGAAGGAAACGGTGAACAAAAGAAAAAAATCCCAACCCAGAGGAAACCCACGCAGAACACAGAGAGAAAGGTACACAACTCCACACACGGAAGGCTGCCCAAGGCCCTAGTTGCTGTGAGGCACAGGTGTTACAACCGCGCCACCCTGGTGCTTAATTTTGTCTCATAGCGGGGCACGTGTAAGCATGTGCATGAGTAATATAGCCATCATCGCCCTCCTTTGATCTATCCACTGCTATGTTAATGCACCCCCCAATATTTCTCCATCTCTCGCTGTTGTCTCGCCACCCCATCTAGCTGCTGCACACGAGATATCATTTGTGGCCAGGTCGCTTCGAAGTCACAAGTTAATACTCCAGGTCGACTTTACATGGTAAGATGAAATCTAGTTTAGTTTTATTTGTATATTTTTTAAAAGTGATTTTCATCTTCCCCATGCTTTGCACTTCATTCATGTTTTAGTACTGTTTGTTGTGACGTTCTTACCCGCCACAACTGGACGTCTGTGAAAAAGTGCTTCATAGCTCATCGGATTCCTCCAGTACAAATGCATATTCTGATTCTGATTAAATTTCACGGTTCCGTCTCTGATACGGTTATTCATCTTCTGCAGCAAGGGAGTAAACACACCCTCGTGGAAAGGCACACTCTTCGGAGCTAAAACCCTTCTTGGTTTTAATAAACACGTGAAATAAACAGCCCGATGCTTTAGCCTGCTTAATTCCAATCAAAGCAATGCATTAGAAAATAATAAATAAGATGAGAAAAAATCGTGATAATGACTTGTGAATGACACTATAAACATGTTTTGGCAACTGGATAAAAAAAAAATTTAGATTTACCACTTTATATTTTGATAAAATGACGAGTAAAACACTGAAGCACTCTTTGTTGTACAATTCAGTCCGCGAAAAGGAGAGTCCAGGAATGACCCCTGAGATGGAGCTCACGTGGCAATCTGTATTTATTTATTCACAAACTCATTATCAAAACTCCGCGTGTAACTCAACGTGCCGAGCTGCTAACATGAACAGCTGCTCGTGAAGTGTTGTTAGTATTGTTGTTGTTTTTTCGTAGCTCAGGGAGTGTCGTAATCAGCCCTTTGTATTTGAGAACAATGTTTTTGTTCTACAGCAGGGCATGGGAGTCTACCTAATCAGGCATGAAATTTCCGAAGCAAATAATCAGCATTGTACTACCGTATTCACGATAATTTTGTTCAACTCAACGTTGGTAAAGGTGTTAGCAATTGTCCATGATTCTCTGTGTGAATGTGTCTGTCCATCCGTGTGGAAATCCTTGTCCGTGCGTGTAGATGTGTCTGTCCGTGTGCCTGTATGTGTCCGTCCGTGTGCCTGTATGTGTCCGTCTGTGTGTGTCTGTCCGTGTCCGTGGATGTGTCTGTCCGGTAAAGAGATGCAACAAACCTCGGCTTCGGTTCGCTCGTCACCGTACGACGATGGTTTTTTTTTTTTTGCGCACACGTTCCATTTTCAAAAGTGGGACACTGTGCTTTTACCCTAAACATTTCCCCAGAAAAGAAATCAACGACCTAAGGCCCAAACCAAAAAATAATATATCAATTATATCAGTAAGAGTAGGAATAACAGTTGGCGTAGTAGCTATCGAGTGTGCAGGCGGTGCAACTGCACCGGTGATCCCACGTCGCCAGATGGGTCCAGGCGTGACGTGCTACGAAGAGTGTGGGGGGGGGTGAATGAAACTGGCCAGGTTCACCCCACTTCATTCCTTGCACCAGGTATACGTGATCGTAGCAATAATAACACACGACAATAATCCTCTTGATGAAATCAACTCCACGCATCATAACCCACCGCGCCCACCCCCCCCCCCCCATTCTTCTATCGCTCAACTGCCCAACTCCATCCACCCGCATCCCATCCTCGGCAGCCCCATCAACAACAAACCCCCCGCACCCTCCAAAAACAAAGCACCGTAGCTCCTCGACGTGGTGGGTGGGAAACTAGCCTCCCAATCGCCGGGTGTTTTTGTTGCTGTTGTTGTTGTTTAATCTCCTAGAAGGCCTTGATGTGACAGTAGGCCTCGAGGCCCGAGAAGAGGATGTAAAGGAGCCAGAGCGAAAAGAAGAAGCCGCTGGTGAGGATCTTCCCCGTGCGGCCACCTCCCAGCTCGCCGCCAACGCTCGGCCGGCGTCGGTAGAGGAGCACGCCGACGCAGATGAACGCGAAGATGGTGAAGAGGGTGACGGAGAAGGCGAGGGTGCCCGGGTCCACCCGAAAGGGCTCGTTCTGCGTCCACCAGTAGATCGCTGCGATGGACCACGCGATGCCGATGCCCAGGAAGACGTTGACGCCGTTGCTGCCCGTCACGTTGCCGATTGAGGCGTCGGCGTACTGGTCCTGGGTGGCGCTCACCTTGCTGGCGAACGTGTCTGCTCGATCGGGGCGTCGAGGGGGGGGGGCGGCGCGTTTCGTTAGTTCGGCGCTCTGCTCGATCGAGCGCGGCGAGCGACCGGCGCGGCATAATTTTTTTTTTATCGATGGGACAGGGGGGTGCAGAGATGGATAAGAGAGGCGATGGATAATGAGAAGGGACGGACGATGTGTTGGCGGCGGCGTGAGTGTGCGGTGAATCGGGTAGCGGTGTTGATAACCCTGAAGCGAAGCGACGTGAAAGGGGGAGATGTAAATCGGGGTGTTGCTGTATTTCATTAGCTCGCTGTTTAGCGCAGGGGTCGGGAACCTTTTTTACTGGGAGAGCCATAAAAGCCAAATATTTCTAAATATCTTTCATTGAGAGCCATACAGTATTTTTAACGTATAATAAATTAAATATGTCTTACTTTTAATGCGATTTCTGGTCACGGGACCCGTGACCCGTGAAATTTATCTTCAAAACTAATTTCTGTTTACTTTAAAATGACACAGTATTATTAAGCAATATCACAAGTATTTTAAAATCAGTTCCAAACTGATTTTTTTCAACTCAAAATTGTCTGGGAGCCATATGCCGTCACCGGAAGAGCCATATATGGCTCGCGAGCCATAGGTTCCCGACCGCTGGTTTAGCGTCTGATTAGCAAAGCAGCCGATAAGCATAGCATGCAATTCGTTCAAAATGACACGAAATCTCTCCCAAACACCTCTCGTCGTGGCGAGCAGACATCGACCACTGGACATCTGTGAAACTCCTGGACACCTGTGAAAAAGAGCTTTATAGCTCTTCGGATTCCTCCAGGATAACTACTGATTTTTTATTCGACGTTGGCATTTAGCTCCTGACCATGTTGCCATCATAAACAAGCGCAGAATAGTTTATATAGTTTCCGTGAAGAATTAAATAGTCTATACGGTTTCCAAAGAGGTACGTAAAGGTAGTAGTAGTATTACCCTTGTACATTCAACTCTGGGAGAGGAGCGTGCTGACGGCCGCCATAAGAAAAACAAAAGGAATTGCACCAAAGCCGTTGTCGATATCAAACCCGTGGGATTAATGCTCGCTCAATATTATCCCTCGCCTGGTATGCAGGAGGTCGTGGGTTCGATCCCAACCCTGAAGCCTGCTGTATATATATAGTTTACAAGTCTCTCTCTCTCTCTATGTGGTCGCGTGGATTTTTTTGGGTCCTCCTGTTTTTCCCTGCACATAATCAACTTCACGCGTTTAGAGTTTTTGTTTGCTGTAAATTTCCACATGATATGCCACTTTGTTGAGCTATCATCTGTGGCAAGGTCGCTTTTCAAAAAAGAGCTATATAGTTCAGTGGGCTTTACCTGGTAAAATAAAATAAATGTTTAGTAATGGTTTATGGTTTCAGGTTGCTTTTAGACTCGAGTGATTTGTAGCCGCAGTCGTAGCGAGACGTATCCTGGATGTGGTGTGCCGAGTGCATAAATTGAGTCCGGCTCGCCAACTCGGCAGCAGTGGCGGCTCCTGCAAAATCTCTCAGGGGGGGCAAATGTCTGGATGATTGATAAGGATAAGGTCCACCCATGCAATGGATAAATTAACAGCTTAAGCATGTAAAGGCAACTTCACTTCTTTAATATTAATGAAAAATAAAGTGACTCTTACAATACATCTTGTTTGTTTCTATACTCACTATTAAAACAAACCACTCAAGTTTATTTTATTAAAAATTCCACTAGGTGGCCACAAATTATATTGTTGGATGAAACGTGCTTACGTATGATGACGTAAGCACGTATGAAAACGTAAGCACGTTAGGGCGAGCCCTCCCGGAAGCCATAGAGAATGCATTGCAGCGCCCCCGTTCGAAAAAAAACATCTTTGAATGTAAGTCTATGGGGCCACTCGGGGCGATTCTCAGCTGGAGGGAAATTGCCCAAAAAGAGGCGGTACTCCACAGAACGTAGCATGACGCTGATTGGACTATATCCAGAGGCACAGTGACGGCTAGCGTGACTCTGTGGTTGAATGACATTGGTGGTGCGTCGCCCAATCGCCCTAATGAAGAAACCGCCCCTGCTCGGCAGTAACCCAGCTGCAATGAAGGTCCCGGTTAGAGTTGGTGTCACTTTTACACTGTAAAGTAGGACGCACTCCAAACTTGTGCCCTGTGTCAATAAAGCAATACAAATCTGGTCACACGCAGACACGCACACGCACCTGATTTATAAGACTCACTTTTATATCAATATATTTAAAGGTGAATATTTTCATCCCGGGAGTATGGTAGTAAGTTGTGGTCTTATAGGAATACACCGTTTAAAGTTTGCGATTCAATCCAATAATAAATTATTGTTACTTTTATTATTTGAACAGAAAACGCGAGCTCATTACTGCTCGTAGCACAGAATGGAAGATCCTGGAGAACCGTCCCGACCGAGAATAAATTACAGGGACTCCTCTACTTACGAACATTCGACATAGGAACTTTCAGAGATACGAACAAACCTCGTCCGTATGTCCGGTTGCCTGTTCGGACCGAGAGTCGTAAGTTCAACCGCCGCGCAATAGATGGCGGTGGTGGCATCTACATCTGCAGAACGTGAAGAACCAGTGGCATCTACATCTACAGAACGTGAAGAACCAGTGGCATCTACATCTACAGGTTATACGACTTTTAAAGCCATTCCCCGTGTTTAGTGTACACGCCGTACAACACGTTTTGAATCGACAGGAGTCAAGTTGGACTTAGGAACAAATCGACTTACGAACAGACCTCTGGAAAAGTCACGTAGAAAGGAAATAATTAAATAATAAAAATAAAACATAATTAAAAAATTATCACGACGTTTCGGCCACAACGCAAGCAGCCGTCCTTGTGGCCGAAACGTCGTGAGAATTATTTTATTATGTTTTATTTTTATTATTTTATTATTTCCCTTCTACGTGACTTTACCGAAAGAACCAAGAAGATGAATCCCTGCAGTCACGAAAGCTTTAAATCGAAATTTAGACCTCTGGAACCTAACTCGTTCGTAAGTAGATGAGTCCCTGTATTACTACTACGTAAAAAAAAAACACATTGTTCCGCATCACAGCGCCTCTTGTCGCTGCCGCGGAGATGGTGGTGGTGGAGGTCAACAAGGTTATCTGGCGCGCGGTTCACCTGGCACGGACGTCCCCAGCGCGACGAAGACCACGGCGGTGACAGAGTCCTTGAGGCCGATGGTGCAGCCGAAGTGCGAGGCGAGGTCGCCGATGAAGGCGGTGAGGAGGCCGATCATGAAGATGGAGACAATGAAGCAGGCCCAGCCGTTGAAGTACTCGGTCGGCGGCACGAAGGCAAAGAGAACCTTCCAGAAGACGGACAGGAAGTGCATGACGTAGTCGAAGCAGGAGGGCAGCTTCTCCTCGCCGGACTCGTCGTCCTCGTCTTCGTCACCTTGGGGGCGGCACGCCACCAGGACGTCCCGAGGCAATGGGCGAGAGTTTGATGCGTAAGTGGGCTTTTCGAGACCAATATTATCCGTGGAAGAGTTCCATCTTCTTGGTTCTTTCGGTAAAGTCACGTAGAAGGAAAATAATAAGATAATAAAAATAAAACAATAAAATAATTCTCACGTTTCAGCTACAACGCAAGCAGCCGCCACCTGAAGATGGCTGCTTGCGTTGTAGCCGAAACGTCGTGACAATTATTTTATTATGTTTTATTTTTATGATTCTATTATTTTCCTTCTACGTGACTTTACCGAAAGAACCAATAAGATGAATCCCTGCAGTCACGAAAGCTTTTAATCGAAACGTAGAAGAGTTGTTTTTGTTGTTGTTGTTGTTGCTCGGGGTTAGATCGCGTAAATATATACACGTGTCGTTAAAACCGCCACCACCACCACCGCGACACGGCCAACCAGGAGGAGTCTTTCATAACTCTGGCTGTCGCCTGATGAAGCTGGTTGTAATAACCAGCGAAACGTCGTGCTCGAATTGTAAATGTTGTTGGTTTACTCTCCAAACACAGCGGTGTGCTGAGGAAGTAACTCATTGGCACGCTCTGTTCACGTGACAAACCTTACTAACTGGCTGTGTCGGGTGGTGGTGGCTTTAACGACACATTTACATTTTACGCAATTTAACACAAAAACAAGCTTTATGGGTAATGAATTGAGCATAGTTATTGTTGTTACGAGATTTGGGGGAACGTGATGATGATGATGATAGGAGGGAATTCCCGAGTGGAGCAGTGCGAGGGAAGAAGCAGAAAGAGAAGTGAGATGACCTGCAGTGTGGTGAGTGGGAGTGGGAGTCAGTGGGTGGGTGAGTGTGTGAGAGGTGAGTGAGTCGTGCTGTGACCTGCTGTGTGGTGAGTGGGAGTCAGTGGGTGGGTGAGTGTGTGAGAGGTGAGTGAGTCGTGCTGTGACCTGCAGTGTGGTGAGTGGGAGTGGGAGTCAGTGGGTGGGTGAGTGTGTGAGAGGTGAGTGAGTCGTGCTGTGACCTGCAGTGTGGTGAGTGGGAGTGGGAGTCAGTGGGTGGGTGAGTGTGTGAGAGGTGAGTGAGTCGTGCTGTGACCTGCAGTGTGGTGAGTGGGAGTCAGTGGGTAGGTGAGTGTGTGAGAGGTGAGTGAGTCGTGCTGTGACCTGCAGTGTGGTGCGTGGGAGTGGGAGTCAGTGGGTGGGTGAGTGTGTGAGAGGTGAGTAAGTCGTGCTGTGACCTGCAGTGTGGTGCGTGGGAGTGGGAGTCAGTGGGTGGGTGAGTGTGTGAGAGGTGAGTAAGTCGTGCTGTGACCTGCAGTGTGGTGAGTGGGAGTGGGAGTCAGTGGGTGGGTGAGTGTGTGAGAGGTGAGTAAGTCGTGCTGTGACCTGCAGTGTGGTGCGTGGGAGTGGGAGTCAGTGGGTGGGTGAGTGTGTGAGAGGTGAGTAAGTCGTGCTGTGACCTGCAGTGTGGTGAGTGGGAGTGGGAGTCAGTGGGTGGGTGAGTGTGTGAGAGGTGAGTAAGTCGTGCTGTGACCTGCAGTGTGGTGAGTGGGAGTGGGAGTCAGTGGGTGGGTGAGTGTGTGAGAGGTGAGTGAGTCGTGCTGTGACCTGCAGTGTGGTGAGTGGGAGTGGGAGTCAGTGGGTGGGTGAGTGTGTGAGAGGTGAGTGAGTCGTGCTGTGACCTGCAGTGTGGTGAGTGGGAGTGGGAGTCAGTGGGTGGGTGAGTGTGTGAGAGGTGAGTGAGTCGTGCTGTGACCTGCAGTGTGGTGGTTGAACACAGTGGGGATGAGACGAATCAGTGTCTGGTTAACCAAGTCCGCACCATGGGCAGAAGAATCAAGGTGTGAAGTTCACGGGAACTAAACGAATGTTTTTGTTTTACCAGGTAAGGCCCACTGAGCTACATGGTTCTTTTCAGAAGCGACCTGGCCACAAATGACAGCTCAACGAAGTGGGTGGTCACGTGGGCATTTCATAGCCACAGCGAAATACTCTGAACGAGTGATATTGATTCTAAATCGTCGTCTTCCATCGTGTGCGTAGCACTCCGATGTGCCTTCTGGTTCCACCGCGTGTTATTTCGACAACGTGTCGTCCCGACGTTTCGCTCCACGTTCCCAATTGCAAGAACAGCACGCAGGCAAGCAGGCCACACACACGGCCATACAGATGTTCATAGGATGTGATTGTATTCTGTGCTCCTGCAATGATTGGGGTGTTCTGCGAAGGAAAACAAATATCTATAGAAGCGTAATTTTCCAGAAAAAATAGTATGTTGTTAAGGGTAAGATGATTAAGCTAATTGTCGTGGCCTTGTGTGGGGAGAGAGTACCCCAAATTATTCCCAACTATGTCAATGCAAAACACCTCTCAAATAACCATGTAAATACTTATTAATTTGACCGATAACTAAATATATAGAGGGCCGCAGAGCTTGGAGAAGGAGTGGGGAGTGGGGGTTGGCATTATACTGGCAGGAACCACCTGGTTCCACCAGCCCACAGGGGATTCTTGTGTCCGTCTGTCCATCGTGCATCCAAAAATGGGAGGGGTCGGGCTGGGTGGAGAGGGGAGGGTGGGAAGGGGCTGGGTGGGGAGGATGGGGAGGGGCTGGGTGGGGAGGATGGGGAGGGGCTGGGTGGGGAGGGTGGAGCTGGGTGGGGGGTGGGAGGAGTGGGGCTGGGTGGGGAGGGGCTGGTCATCCCGTGGTGCCCTTATAAAACTCAACGTTTAACCTACTCACGCCGGCTTGTGCCCGCCCTCACAGTCGGCCATATTTGCGGAATACACCACGCCGCCGTTGACCCTGGCCATTGACCGAGCAACCCAACGTTCCTACCAGCTCCCTCCGCAGGAAAATGTTTAATACTGATGGTGATGGGGGTAGGAACGTTCAACAGGACTGAGATCAAAGCGTGCCACTAGAGGGCAGCATCAGACTGCTGTCGAGAAACGCCGATGGTGAAAATTTGAAATGAAAACTCATAAATAAGAGCCTCAAGGGCAAACCTCCCAGCAGTCTAAGCTAGACATTTGCTACGATGTCACTACTCCCGTCTCGGGCCAACATTCTGTCACCCACACAGTTTTCCAAAAACCTCCACCCCCCCCTCTACTCACACCACAGCACAAAATCTTGCACACGCGCTGATCTTCGGCCATCCGCGAGCCGAAGCCCCATTCAAACTATCTTGCCAAACATCCACGTGTTTAGCAAGACCCTCAGACTCATTGAATCCTTCCTTAGAAACAACACATCATTACGATCATTATTAAAACGAGCCCGGTTTAGAGAGACGCTGCTGCTGTCGACGCTGCCTTTGAGCAGAGGCGCTGCCCCCCGCCCCACCGAACTCCCACCACTCCCCAACCCCCCCCCCCACCACACTTCCGTTGTATCTCACGGACGATTTCAGAGGTTCGCTTTCAACGTCCAACCGCGGGGGGAGGTGGGCGGCCTCGTGCACACAACCGCGCACGAAGGCCACTTGCAAAGAGCGACGACGAGACGCACCGGCGCTGACGGTCAGCGCGTCCAGGAACTGCTCCCTCCACGAGTGCGTGCCCACCACCAGCGCCAAGTTGGTCTTCTTGATCAGCTTGTCGACGGTGCTCTGCGGGGCGAAGGGAGAGAGGGAGCGAGGTGCGTGTGTGCGAGACAGCGAACAGGGGGGGGGCGCTAAAGGAGCTGAACTTGATCGCGAATGCGCGTGGTCACGGTGTCGCAGTGCGTAAGCGGCGCGTCGTCGCGAGCGAAGGGAATCTCTCGCGGCCTCGAAAGTGTCGGCGCACACCGCTAATGAATTGGGTCTCAGCGTCGGCTCTGACGCGACACCGTCTTTACTTTTAGTCCACCTGCACCAGCCCAGCATGCACGCTCTCTCTCTTTGTCTCTCTCACCACACACACATGTCGGTGATGTGCAGCGCGTCTTCTTCGAACGCTGGGGAGCCGGAAAAGCCCTCTGTACCTCGTGGTCACCTTCTGAAGCGCTCGCTCGTCACCGTGGCGTGCGCGATGACCACCACCACCACGTGACTTTTCTTTCGTGTTGTGCGCGGTGCATTAAGCGCCACAGCGCGTAGATTTATAGCGATTATTTGTTTGCTGGTGAGTTTGTGTATTTCGTATCGGAATCGTCTCTCTCTCTTTCTGTCTCTCTTTCTCTGTCTCTCTCTCTGTCTCTTTCTGTCTCTCTGTCTCTCTTTGTCTGTCTCTCCCCGACCAGCAGACGCCCGCATTGTGCGAGATGCCGCTGCCAGTTATGACTCCCGAGTCCTCCGTTCATCCGCTGAAGCGCGGGCACGCAGACAGACATATTCCGTGGGAATGAAACTCACAGCTGGGGGACGTTGGCAAGCAGCGAATGAGTAATTTCCCGAGTGCCAGGTCAATGTGCCTCGCCCCACATTTCGAAATTGTTTTCCTTCCAATCATTAATTATATTATGTTCGTGCCGGTT
The DNA here is from genome assembly GCF_015708825.2 of Lethenteron reissneri. Classification (NCBI taxonomy): domain Eukaryota; kingdom Metazoa; phylum Chordata; class Hyperoartia; order Petromyzontiformes; family Petromyzontidae; genus Lethenteron; species Lethenteron reissneri. The sequence continues at coordinate 10,419,221 of NC_083786.1, read as the reverse complement.
GTGCGCTTCAGCGCTGCAGTCGGGCGCGTCCCATTGTATGTGAAGGGGGCAGACCGCAAACGGCAGAATCGCTGTGACGGGGGTGGCCAAGAGGCTGAAAGGTCGCCCCCACCGCCGAGATGCTGGGTCGAACATCAGAGCCGTCAGAATCTTTATTCGTACCGCTGGAGGAAATCCGATGAGCTGTGAAGCTCTTTATTTTTAAATAGATGTCCAGTAGGGGTGGGTTTCAGGCACCCGTGATATATCCCGGGGTTTCAAGTGCAGTGAGTTTCCCATCCCAACACACACATTTTTTATGGCATGCGATGAACGCTGTAGTGGGATGTGTGCTCCTCCTAGGGTGTGAGACGAAGGAAAGCCGCTTGAAGAGATCTCGGAAGTAGTTCTGTGACATTCTCTTTTGCGGGCTGTTCTTGAACACAAGGACGGGCGATGCAGTGCTCTGGGAGGTTTCGGACATACACTTTGGTTTCATTGTATGACACCGAGAAGACAACTTGAATAAAACTGGCAAAGAGACGCTTTGAAATATATATTTACATCATGTGACGAGTGGGGTTATGGGAGAAAATGTCAGCTTTAGGTTCACTGCTGTCCGACTTGAAAACGGCTGTCACCTGGACCAAGTTGACGGGAAGTCGGCTGCTTTCATGCGCAATCTCCGTGAAATTGCTCACTCGGCGCGAGGCACCGTGTCCAAGGATGGTAAATATAGAAAATGTATAAATAACGCAGTTTAAAAAAAAAATAACATCAAAAATTGGGAAGCAAAAAAAAAACTTGTCACTGAGGGCTGCTTCACGGATGGCAATTCCAAAGGACACACATGACGAGGCCGCGATGGCAGACCGCAGTGGCCCTTTGGCATAAACACAGTTCAACCGACTTGCACTTACATACATAGGCACACGCGCACCGCTCATTGCGTGCATGCTGTGCTTATTGACGAAGACTTTGATTCATCATCGTCATGAGTCCGTCACTGGATGAAGTTCGGTTCAAAACTTTTAAATTATCCCTCTAAGTGATTGTTGAATTCAATGCTTCGCATGTCGTGTTCGCTTCCTCAATTCTTATTCTTGGTTCTACTCGGTAAAGTCACGTAGAAGGGAAACAATAAATAATAAAAATATATCTTATATATAATATAATTTTTTTAGTTTATTGTTTCCCTGCAGTCACGAAAGCTTTAAATCAAAATCTCTAATTCTTGTTTTTAATCCACGTGTGTCTTTTGATTTGGTCCTCCAGCCGAAACGTAACATCGGCATTTAATTTCCTTACAATTTTAAAACGTTCGTTGTATACACACGCAATTCAGTGCGTGCAGTTTGGGCCGAAAACATTGTGAATTGTCGCAAAGCGGCATTCGATTCCTATTATGTCGAGTGTAGATTGGGCTTTAACACTGGGGGTTGTCCCAATGCGAGATTCCATTATTTCGATGTTGAACGCAGCGACCGAAGTAATCTCCGAGAGGCAATTCGAATCAAACCCGGGCGACGATTATCGACGCACGCATATCGTGAACGTGAGTATCCAGTTCTGCTCGATGCCTTACAATCGACCGCATCGTTCATCAGTCGATCAATAATAAACAAACATCAAACAAACTGGGGTTAATCAGAATCCACGGGTTAATCCGCTGCGTCATCCCATTATCAATCTCCTCCCCCCTCCTCTCTCTCTCTCTCTTCATTGGTGGATCGGCTAATATCGGCAAGATCGGTGATCCCGAAGCATACTAATAGGGTTTTTCCCCTTTTTCTGGCAACAAAACTGACACCTTTTGCAAGGCAAAAGAAAGCCGTCTCTGGTGTGGACCAATCAGTTTCAAAGACAATGCATACATTATCAGAGTATTGTTTTTTTTTGCATTTTACTGCAAGTATTGTGGTTAATGTAAGCATGATGCCTTGCAAAAGGAGTCAGTTTTGTTGCCAGAAAAAAGGGGAAAAACCCTATTAGTATATTTTGGTACTGGCAAAGGAGGTCCCATGATGATCCCGAAGCAGTCCGCTTTTGTTGTGACCGCACTGCCACCGACCGCCTCTCCCACCTTGAACTCGTACGACTCCTCGATGATGACTTCCATGCGCGGATGCTCCCCCAGGACGGGCCGGCCCATCTCCGCGATCCGCTTCGCCTCCTGCTCCTCCACGCTCAGCGGCTTCCTCTCTCCGTCCTCTGCACGGCGGCCACCGCCAGCGCCGACAGAGTGGCGAGAGTGGAGAGAGGCAGGGGAGACAGAGAGAGAGGAGAGGCGTGGGCTCTCACAGCTGAGTCACGCACAACTCCGGCTCGCTGCCGGCTCGTGGCATTTCGCGAGGTCCCTAGCAATAACACCGTGCGCGCATTTGTGCGTGTGTGTACTCGTGCGGGAGTTCTGTTAGTCTGTTACTGGATTTAGGGGCTTTTCCACGCCGTGCTGGTTTGCGGGAGGGGGAACGTTACTTCACCGCCACACCAATGTGCCGGTGGGCCGGTGCCTGGCATGCGGACTCTGGGACAGAGTTGCAGCAACGCAAATGGATTTTGCTGCACTCCCCTCTGCTGACCACGCGGGTCGTGTGCATGGTTGAGCATCGCCATTATCGTCATTAGGCTTCTACTCCGCGTTGCTATACCACCCGCGCAGCAACGCACATTGCATAGGCGATGCAAGACAACGCGGCTTCACTTCTTCACTTTCATTGTCTCTCTGCGCTCATCCACGTACCGTGGAGCGAGGCTCACCACCGATGGCGGTTTTTGGAACGTCAAAGTCGGCTCGGGGTCACCGTGACTCGGCTGCTGACCCGCCCCTCCCACCTAACCCCCCCCCCTAACCCCCCCCCCCCGCCGGCCTCCCAACTACAGCGGTGGCTCGGAGCCCGCATCGTTGGTGCAGTGGCAGCTTTTATTCACCCCCCCCTCCCCCCACAATGCATTGAGCGTTGAACATCTGGCACGATGCAAGCAATCGTCACGTTAGTGGGGTGGTGGGGGGGGGGGTATAGCAGAACCCAGCACCGTGACAGCCTATGCATTATTTATCCAAGTGCATACAACCTCCCAACGCCTCCCCTACTCAAGCCATGTTGGTTTCAAATAACTGTTTCAACTCTGCCAGTAGGGTGGCAAGCTCTGTGTCTGTACGGCTGTACCGTATTGTGCTGCCGCCCTCCTCTATGCTTCCCTACTTCACCAAGACGCACTGGACCAGCGTCAAGTACGGGCGAAGATCTGCCACGACCTGCATGGTGCGCGTGGGGGGATCAGGATTGCTATTTCCGAGGTGCAAAAAAAAAATCCAGCCCATATTGTGGGGAAAAATAATATCTCACAATAGAGGGGGGGGGGGGGGACGACGAGTAAATGTGAGCATTATATGGTGGATTGTTACGGTATTTACATGAACAACAAAAAAACGGGGGGCTTTTAATGACCCAGGAAGACTTGTCTATTTTTCAGGACAGCAGCTACCTTCTCAAAGAAGAGAATAATCATGGGGAAACCAGGACAGGTGGAAACCATATCTGTCAGTCTCTTGTCTCGTGCAGAGACTCATGATTGTCAATCCAAGATGTGGAAAACAAAAATGTAACAAACAAAAACTTACGGAAAATTTTAAACATAAAGTTGAAAAAGTAAGTTTGGCAAAAAACTTTGTCGGGTTGAGATGGCAAAGTGATTCTTCTGGGATCGGCTCTTCTATTGATCCATCTTGAGGCCTCCTTTGCCAGTACCAAAATATAATAATGGGTTTTTTACTCTTTTTTCTGGCAACAAAACTGAAACCTTTTTTTACAAGGAATCATGTTTACATTAACCACAATACCTGCGGTCAGAATGCAAACAAAAAACACACTGATAATGTATGCATTGTCATTGAAATTGATTGGTCCACACCAGAGACAGCTTTCCTTAGAGCCGAGTCTCATACGGTGTTCGACCAGATGACGCCAAAAGGCGCACAACTCAAAGACAACTGCACTATCAGATTAATGAGGGCTCGGGGTAAGCGTCCATCTCAACACGTCTGGGTACTAAACCTCCTCAGCGAAATGATCAAGAGAGTGGAACTCATTCTCGAGTTGAATCGTTCACAATGTCGTGCTGTACCGCCTTAGTGACACGTGTGAAAAATTCAAAATTGAAGAGAAACTACAAAAAAAAATCCAGATTAATTTAAGCGACAACTTTATAATTACGAGGCAGGCTAAATAAACACGTGCGATGCCAATACGATTTAGCAGCTGAAAGCCTGTGCCGAGTGCAGGCATTTCAATTAACTTTAATTGACCGAATTTGCATGGGAAATATTGAAAGATGAATTTAATTGAAAAAAAAAAACCTGCCAATTTTACTTTCTGCCTGGTCCGCAAAGTAAGATGCGTCGAGGTTGGCCAAACGTGCTATACGATGCTCGTGCATGCGCACGTGTACCAGCACGTGTACTAGCACGTGTACCAGCATGTGCGCATGCAAACCAAGCAAAAGCTGAGGGCCCCCAAGTAGTTCAAGGGGCCCTGGATGCTTGAGTTGTTGTGGTAAAATTTCGATTTAAATTTCGATTTAAAGGGTTGTTATTAATGCTAATCCTACTCCCTCCCTTTGATGCTGCTAATCCTGCATAATGCACGGGCATAATATGACTTTGAAACCCCCCGCCCACCTCCTACGCATTCCACAAGTAATGACTAATCCCATATCTGCATTTCCCATGAATATGCTAAATTACTCTTGATATGCAAATTATTTTGTCAAGGCGCTCTTCCCCCTCCAACCCAGCTTAAATATACGCTGCCAAGCCTGGTGGTGTTCATTCAGACGCTGTCTTTCCGAAAGACCTGTTCTTCACCTGAGGACGGCTGTTTGCGTTGTGGCCGAAACGTCGTGAGAATTATTTTCATTATGTTTAATGTTTATTATTTAATTATTTCCCTTCTACGTGACTTTACCGAAAGAACCAAGAAGATTGTTGTGGTTAAGTTCGTCGGCCTTGCCCCTTGCGTACGGGCGCGAACGAAGTTCAACGCACGTACCTAAACCGAATAGTTACGTATCAAAATATCAGCTCAAATTGAAACCAAATAAATCTAACAATTAACAGGAGCTAATTCAACTTTCTGATCACTATCTTGTCTTCATTTCTCTTCTCTCGTCTCGTTACATCTCTAGTCTTGTTGACATTTCTCTTATCTTACCACACGTTGCGTCACTTGTCTATTTCTCATCTGTCATCTCACAAGGGATCTGCACGTTCATTTCTTCTCAGCCTCTCAGGGCTCACAATGGGCCACCACCACCACTGGGCAGCCCGCTTCCAACTGCAGTACAACAAACTTAATTCGAGTAAAGGCTCATTCTGACCAGTAGAAACCAATGGTCTATGTTATTGATGATGCTCTGTGGATGGCTTAGGTGAACAAGCAAAACACCGTGAGTGAAAATTTTCACCATGATAATCATGAGATTGTTTAGTTGTTTAAATGCCTCAACTATTCAAAGTGATTTCAGGTTGTAGCGCGCGCCGTCCGCCATGGTGTCGATCAAGCAAGCGCTCGTTCTGACCAGTGCCAATCAGGGACCTGTTGTATTGACGATGAGACACGTACGATCGATGACCTTTGAACAAAAAAAACACCAACGATGCTCCTCTTGGGATAGCTCCGTGGTGCGGTGGTGATGTGGCGGTGCGACTGTGCTATCCCACTGGAAGCGAATGGGATGACGCCGGCAGTGCGTGTGTGTGTGCGTGCGTTTGTGTGTGTGCGTGTGTGTGTGCGTGTGTGCGTGTGCATGTGCATGTGTGTGCGTGTGTGCGTGCGTGTGTGTGCGTGTGTGTGTGCGTGTGTGTGCGTGCGTGTGTGTGTGCGTGCGTGTGTGTGTGCGTGCGTGCGCAGGGAGCGGTAGTGTAGCGGTTAGTGCGCTGGGCTACGAACCTGGCGACCCGGGTTCAATTCCCACTCACGGCTAACACCAGTGACGATTATCTGAACCGGTCCTGGGCCTCCCCTAGGTCGACTCATCCTCAAATGAGTAGCTGGTGCGATGAGTAAACATCGTTACTAGGGAGACAAAGGCGGCCGGGCGTGGTGTTGGCCACCCACCCCCTCGTGTACCGTTGCGGCCTTCATAGGTGCTCGCTAACAGCACTTGCCCCTACAGTCTGTTAAGGCTATACGGGGATCTTTGTCTTGTGTGTGCGTGCGTGGGGAGCGGTAGTGTAGCGGTTAGTGCGCTGCGCTACGAACCTGGCGACCCGGGTTTGATTCCCACTCACGGCTAACACAAGTGACTATTATCTGAACCGGTCCTGGGGCCTCCCCTCGGTCGACTCATCCTCAAATGAGTACCTGGTGCGATGAGTAAACATCGCCACTAGGGAGATAAAGGCGGCCGGGCGTGGTGTTGCCTCTTTCGCGGGGGCTCTCCTCCATCGGGGACATTTACGAGAAGCCACGGGAACATTTGTGCGAAACCGCCGCCCTCTCTGCCCGTAAACAAAAAGCATCAAATGTTCCCGGCGAAGGTGTGATCGGTGAGGACGGTCTCATCGAACGCAAGGGGCTGCTGCTGCTGCTCGTCAGCCGGGTGAGGGGGTGGTTCTCATCACGAGGAGTGTTTGCCCTGCGGTTTGCGCTCTCGTCGAAAAGGGGCACCCCCCCCCCCCAAGTTCGAGCCCACGATTACAATACGGCCCGCACAATTTAATGAGTCGTTCGTCACGGAAATCTGCAATTGACATTGGCGATTGATTTTGATGAACTCTTTATCATCCGTGCACGTGATGGTTGGCGACGCGGGGACTTGCATACAACGGTGTCAGGATCTTAAATCCTTCCCAGTCACCCCACTACACCGCTGTTCACTCAGCGGCTGAAAAGGGTACGACTCCTGCACAGTTACTTGCTCAGCAGGTCACGTGCGGTGGGGTGAAGGGTGGGTGCTCCCATCTATTCCGAAACGGCTTACCCAGCATGCAGCAGAAACAGTTGAGCGAGAAGCCTTTCCGCCAGCAGTGACGTAAGCAAGCAGTTTCAGGGCTGCACCTTTACCTTCACCGTCTAATGACGGGAAAGTGCTCGATGTGAAAACAACGATAACTCTTACGCCTGGAGCTAGGATCATTAACCCAGAGAGGATGATGCATCACAGTTGTGCATCGGTGATTTGGGGTTGTTATTATCTCCCGTAATAAATAGGCACTGCAGAAATTAAATTATACATTTTACATGTTTAGGTCAGTCGACACTTCAACTGTGGTTAAGATAATTAGTTATAAATGTGTCAAAGGCATGGCAGGCATGATTCCTCTTAAGAAGAATTAATTAATCGCATTATAAATGGCTCGCGTTAAAATCAGCATCGTAAAATGTTTATATATACGAATATGTGATTCTTTTTTCTTTTTTTTAAAGCCTACCTCCCAGTGCACAATAAGGTTTTACTTAAATGGATTTTCTGGCACAAACGTGGACATTGGAAAGTGTTGTTCGTGTGCGTGTACGCATGCATGTGGCTTCGTTACTCAACAACAGCCTCGTTTTTCCTGCACGGTCCATCCGTATTACAACTAAATTCAAAACAATCGATTCAACAAACCTTGACTTTTTTTTTTATCCCTACAAGGGTGCATGCTTCAACCCATTATTTGGAATCCAGGGCTCCACTTTTACAATGCAGAGCTCGCTTTTAAGAAGTGAAATACAATTTGGACGGGACACAGCGTCTCACCATAACCTCGTCTCAAGCTGCACAATTAAGCCAGGATGCATGCATCACGGAGGGAACGGGAGCCGTATGTGTTTTGTTTGTGAATATATATATAACGTAACAGGTAAAGTGCAGCCCTGTAATTAAACTAAACAATTTTTTTTTATTTTATCAGGTAGGGCCTACTGACCTACGCAGCTCTTTTTCAGAAGCGACCTGGCCACATATGATAGCTCAACGAAGTGGCTTATCACGTGGACTTTTATAGCAGCCAAATAATCGAAACGCATGTTGATTCTAAATGCAGAGGGATCGAACCCACGACCCTCCTGTATACCAGGCGAGGTAGTTAACATCTCGCCACCATGGCACCCCACGGTGGCTCGTGAATCTGCTGGCCGTATGGGTCCCGTTAGGGGAAGCTCTAAAGAGAGGGCATTTGGCTTTCTCCTCCTCCACACTGGCGAGACATCATGGAAGAGGTGATTGGACTCACACTCTTCCCCCACCACACTGCAATCTGCCCACAGACGACTAATTGTGGTGCGTTCCAGGAGATCGCCTTTGCGATCTCCGTGTCGCAAGTCCAGCGTGCTGACCATCGCACCGTGGCAGCAGCCACCGCATCAAAGATCAAAGATCCCACGTATAGCCTGAACAGACTGTAGGGGCAAGTGCTGTTAGCGAGCACCTATGAAGGCCAGAACGGTACACGAGGGAGTGGGTGGCCACAGCACCACGCCCGACCGCCTTTGTCTCCCTAGTGGCGATGTTTACACACCTCACCAGGTACTCATTTGAGGCTGAGTCGACCTAGGGGAGGCCCGGGACCGGTTCAGATAATCGTCACTGGTGTTGGCCGTGAGCGGGAATCGAACTCGTGTCGCCGGATTCATAGCGCAGCGCGCTAACCGCTACACTATCGCTCCCCACTACATATACATATATACATACACAACTACGATACGTTAACACTGGGTTTGATGAGGTGCACTGATTGTATGCTTTCCACGTGATCCCACTCTACGTTTTCCAATGGACTTGAAAGTACGTGCCCGTTGTGGACAACTCGTGAGCGACAGTCATGAAGGTCTGGGATAATAGTGGGCGTGGAGGATTAGGGTCTAAGAAGCCTTGGGCTGTGTGAAAATAACACGCGAGCAAATGTTCCCGAAGTTATGGTTTGCTTATGTTCACGTAGAGTAGGTTAGCGTTTGAACAGTGTATATGGAACACAGCTGTAGGTGAATAAGTGTTGTCTGGTGGACCGTCTATAAACTTTCACTACCGTTTACAGGAAGTGCACCGAATGTGTGTTGACTATTATTACTGCGGTTACGTTAAAATATTGGTGGTATTTGTATCCTGTTTAGACAGCATGAAACTTTGATTGGGCTGACTAACAACATGAGTTTATCTTTATTCTACAATAATAACTATGCCGGACCAATTAATATACTATACACATTATGGATAAGTGTCGGAGTTCAATATATTCAGATATCACATTTTTAGGACCATTTTGTAAACATTTTTATATTTGGCGGATCGTTCACATTATTGCAATAATTTTTAAGTGTCATCAGGCCGACGCGACAGGCACGTGACACCACTTTTTGGCAGGAAATGCATCGCAGAAGTGGTGTCGCTTCCCGTAAGGGCAGATTTCTCCAATCAATCCAAATACAAATATTTTTCCCCCGATCATCTATTTCACAATTTAGTATCATGGCCGGATGTTAAAAAATTGCATCTGAAGTCTGAAGCTCATCTCTAGTTTCTGTGTACAAGCATTGAGATTATTTAGATTATTTTGGTGCTATAAATGTCCAAATGATGGGCCACTTTGTTGAGCTATCATTTGTGGCCAGATCACTTCTGAAAAAAAAGTTGATACCTCAGCGGGCTTGGCCTGGTAGGATGGGGATGGTTTAGTGTACTGGGTGATGGTTTAGTGTCTGGGTGATGTGTTGACCTTCCTTGTACTTTGCACTGCTGTCGTGTTTTTGTGCTGTTTTGTTGTAACTTTCTTACCCACGCCTTTTGGATATGTGTGAAAAATAGCCTCATAGCTCCTCGGATCCACCGGTATAAATACATATTTTGATTATGTACATTTAATTTTAATAGCCTATTCACATATTACTGGACAATAACTGGCACTTGATTTTACAAAATATTTTTGCATCCATTCCTCCATATCTACTGTACAGACGGTTTGTGGATCTGTTGCAAATGGGGAGAAAAATGTAAGGCTAGCGTGCGTCGACAGAGCCTCAATTCGCCATCGTGCATGGACATTTCCAAATTGTGTGGCGGTCGACAGCATTGGCTCCTGGTGAGAGTGCCAAAGAATGTGCGGTAATCACGCAACGTTAACAAACACGTAGACTTTCGCTGCCAATATTATCCATAATTGTCATCAGGCTGTCTGGCCCAGATGATGCTCGTTGTAATTACCGATGAAACGTCGCCCTCGAATTGTAAATGTTGTGGGTTTGACTCTCGAACACACTGGTGAGTGCTGAACTAGAAACGAATTGGCACGTTTTTGTTTACGTGACAAACCCTACTCGTTGGCTGTGTCGGGTGGTGGTGGCGGGTTTAACGACCCACGTATTTACGCGATCTAACCCCTCCAAAAAAACCTCACATTGATTAAAAAAAAGTCTGCCCATCCGATCCCCAACATTACGTGATGGCCCACTTGGCGGCGAAATAATTTTACACCGCCAAAAAACAAATGCTACGCTCACAAGTTTCATCCAAATCAATCGATTGTCCACACTTTTCGTGCAGACCCGATTGGTGCTTTTCAGCTCAATATCAGCGGCGTGTAAACACAGATTTCAAGAGCCTCCATTCCTCGGGAATCAATATTTTTTGTGCCTGTAAATGCAGCAAATTACTCAATTTTTTTACGGGCTAACACAATAGTGGCGGTGGTCCATGGTGAGCCAGAGAGAATGCAATTATCGAAATATTTGTTTCGCGTTCGCGTGAGCCAGTGCCCTGATTTACAAAGTTGGCTTCGTATAAACACATCTCAAATGTGTAATTACACACACGGGTTCATAAACATACAGAATGCAGCCGCTTCGACTACGCGGGCACCAATAACTAAGGCGGAGTGCTCGGGATATGGATCTTGTCAGCTTTTTTTCGTACAAAGGCGTCAAAATAAAAACTATATCTAGTGCACAATTTTTTTGTCGTTGCTATTTTTCATATCGTCCAGGTAGACTTTGTCTAATGACATCTAAACATACGTGAAATGTATACCCGGGCGAGCGTGGAATGCGATAAAGAAGTTAATGTTGCAAGGGAGACTAAGAGAAACCATGGAACTAAGAAGTCAAGAGAATTGTGTAAATGCCGTGTGGTCAGTGTTCATGGTTAGTTTGGTCACAAAGGGGTTATGCTGCAAACCACACGCAGTTTTACACAACACGTGTTACTAATTTGTTGGCACCACATCACACGTGTTCTTAAAGGAAGTCAGCGCAGCCACTGACGAACAGAGATGGATACGTGCATTGTAAAATGGGCTCGTTCGTCCCGTTGTAGAGATTAACAAAGGGCCAGATTCACATCTTTGAAGAGTCAACGCCAACCACATCGCCGTCGTGATTTCCGGCATACTCTCGGTTTCCAACACAATTTTTTTCATTCATAAATGAAATACGGTTTAGTCGAATTAAAGTTCATTGGAAAATAGCTCGGATGGATACAAATGTATAGGTTGATTTTTTTTCTCACAATTCGTAAAACAAATTAATGGAAGGACATAATGAATGAGTATTAAGTTAATATGACCTACAAGTTTATATATTCCAACCAATCAGACAGTTTTAATCAGGAAGCCACTATAAAAGCAGCCAGTATTAGCTGTTAAGGAAAACCAATTCCTATATGAAGGATGGCGAAGCGACTCAACTTAGAAAAAAATCAACATTTATATAAAAAAAGCAGAGTTGTTCCCGGAACTTTTTTTTGCACGGAAACCCGGCGAACGATTGCAACGGGGAGATATTTCCGTAAAACAAATGTTCATCGACAGCACGTGAATCGAGCCCGTGGAGTTATACGAGGTTTGGTTAAAGTTTTGGTGGCATTTAAATCGACAACCGAAGGGGTTTCTACCTGAGAAATTCACGATGGCAGCAGAAATCATATTCTCTCTGCTCTGTATTTTCCTGTACAGTGGGTGGCCTATAGATGTTTTTTTTCACATTCAGAGGGAAGAAAACATGTCATTGCAAGACAATAATCAGTGGCGTGGCATTTGCCGACAACGAGAGTAGAAATGAGATAAGCACAAGCGGTGAACAACTGCAAATTTACAATCGATGATCTTTATGTGAGAAATAATTGATGAGATGCAGTAAGAGGGAGTGACGGTTCTTACCCTTGAACATGCCACCTGGCAGATGAATGTGGAAATGAGAGCAAAACAACGGAGAAAATATGAAAAACAATATGCAAATGAATTATAAATAAAAACATGTTACTTTGGAATATATATTTTCTTTTTTAAAAAACAAGCATTTATTTCAAAAGTGTATGAGTATTCTTCACACTGTGCGACACGTTAAAATTAATACTTGTAAGATATATTATTAACAAATAAGCCTCCTTAAGCACATACTCAGTCCAACAATGAAGCGACATAATAACGATGTACATTTTACATATTTTAAGAATACGTGAATGTCTACTAAAAGTGTACCAAGTATGTGAGAATAATTACTTTTCCTAATAGGTTAGCAAATGCCTCATACCTGTTCTCACTAGCTCACCTACAGACAGAAAACGATAAATATTGCATAATCGATTAAATATCTTCACATTTTCAATTGCCACGACGTTAAAGGAAGATGCAATCCAAAAATAAACAAATGTTCTCGCGCACTGGGTAGCTTTTCGCTGTGGTGCCCTCTAAGCGCCCCCATGTGTTTTCAGGTTGCACTGCATGTTGCTCGCCACGATGTCCGACGTTTCGCGCTGCATGCTTACGCCCAAACGCACGAGAGTGCCATGATAGTGTACGTGCCCCGTAATTTCGAGAGTATTTCATTTTTCTTTCTCTCATGATATTCGAGGCATGGCTCCCTGAGCGGTAGCACGTTCTGCTCTTCTTGCAGAGGCTTGCGGTTCGACTCCAGCAGGCCGCCCTGTTTAATTCAAAGGTTAACTAAACTTTTTAAAATTTGTATTTTTACCAGCTAAGGCCCACTGAGCTATATAGCGCTTTTCAGAAGTGACCTGGCCACAAACAATAGCTCAACTCAGTGGCCATTCACGTGGAAATGTATGGCAGCCAAACACTCTAAACGCGTGATGTTGATTCTAAGTGTGGAGAGAAAAACCAGAGGACCCAGAGAACAATCCACGCGACCACGGCGAGAACACGCCAACTCCAAATATACAGCAGCAGCAGGCGTCAGGGTCGGGATTGAACCCACGGCCTCCTGTATACCAGGCGAGGTAGTTAGCATCTCGCCTCCATGACGCCCTGCTGCGGGATGCATTAACCACGAAGTACGCACCAGCTGCTTCACAGTGGACGTTTAAGATCCCCGTTAAAGATGCCGGCGTCTTGGTTCTAAATTTGGGAATCGCTCACAAATTACTTGATGGGGGGAAATGCTCAGCGATCGCTGCCCCCTGCTGCGAAAACTTAGCAGGAAGCTCCCGAGAAAGGGTCTTGAGGTTCAGAGAGGCTTTTGTGGGGGGTAAACAAATTTGAAACAAGCATTTAATGATTAACTTAAGCTTCAAAATCATGTAGGGCAGCCCGGAACACGCAACTTGGATACCTATCTACAAGATGCGAGACATTCGTGGTTTTTGGATTGCACCTTTAAAACAAAGCAAACAATTGAATATAAATTTAAATCTACGTGACTTGATTTGCATAGTGTGTGTGTATATATATAGGGCTGTGTGTATCTATATATAAACACACAGCCCTTTGGTCAATCCACTGCTGGATGAGGACCGGCCCCTGCCGTTCGGGTCGTGGAGGTTACGTCTACCAAACGTCACCTCGCCGATCAAGTGCGAGTCGGTGAGCGTAGAAGTGGGAGCATTGAAACACGGCACAAAAAATGTTTATTTCGCCAGGCTGCCCTCTGCCCCCAGCCACTTGGCACAGGCATTCGGCAGCACGTGACAACCTGGCGTGCATCGCTGGCGCCAATGGCAACACTATCCAGGCTCGAGGCTGCTTAGCTTGCAAGACGAGACGAGATGGAGCGCATTGCGCGCGCGAGTTGTTCATCGTGTGCGTACATATGTAGCGTTGTACATATATTATGTGGCGTGTCCGATAAATAACCGTGGTAATCGTGTTCCGTGATTGGCACAAGAAGCAGCGCGTGGTGGTGGGAGAACAGCTTTGAGAACCAAAGTGGAAACGGAATGGAATCTTACCAGGCTCATTCAGTAACATGGCTGTTCAAGCAAGAAATGAGAAAACACGGGAGGAAGAGAAAAAAAAAACGGCGATTGTAAATAAACGATACGAGGAAGGAAAGACAAAAAAAATGTGTGCGAGTCAAGGCGGGTGTTGCGGAGTTAATCCGCGATGATAACGCATCTGATTCTAATTGTACCGCTGGCCGCATGGAGGCAATGGCGCGGAGGTTTAAAGAAAACCTTCACCAGCGTGCCAACTGCTGCACCTGGAGATCGACTCGAACCGGTGACCTCTGGCCTGCAAGTTCGGTGCGCTAACCACTAACCAACGCGGACGGGTGAACGCCTCGGGGGGTCCACCCGCCACGTTCTGGATGGAATTCCCAAATGTCATTCGTAGAACTAAAATCAAGCGCACTCACCCCACCCCCTTCTTACGCTGCCCCAGAGTCCGCCTGTCGCGCTCTGGGTCAAGGCACCGAGCGGCGCGACCCGCAGGCGGTCTCCCGCGTGGTGCCACTGCCAAGTGGGGGGGTGGTGGTGGTGGTGGGGGGGGGGCGTGAGGACGAGGCGCTAGCGGGCAGTGCGACTTGCCAACCTGTCGTAGCTTTTTTTTGGTTCTTTCGGTAAAGTCACGTAGAATGGAAATAATAAAATAATAAAAATAAAACATAATAAAATAATTCTCACGACGTTTCGGCCACAACGCAAGCAGCCGTCCTTGTGGCCAAAACGTCGTGAGAATTATTTTATTATGTAGAATTTTTATTTTTTATTATTTCCCTTCTAGAATGGACGCTGTCGGGGAGACAGCGTCCATTCTACGTGACTTTACCGAAAGAACCAAGAAGATGAATCCCTGCAGTCACGAAAGCTTTAAATCGAAATTTTACCGTCGTAGCGTTGTTTCGTGAGTGTCCCTCGCGTGCGATGCCAAGCGTGGCGCTAAGTCCCCGCGGCCCAACGCGGTGTTCTACCGCACCCCGAGTGTGTTCTTTAGTTCTTCTAGCGATGGCACGGCGAGCTTCAAGCGAATCGAGCGGCCCTTTGGAAAAGGCGTGCCCCCGTTCGTTTGCGGCTGCTGTGTTTTAATTGTTGCATGTGAGGCCCACTGAGCTATTAGATGATTTTGCAGAAGCGACGTGGCCACCACAAAACGACGGCTCAACGTTAGTGTGGCTTATCGTTATCGCGTGGAAATTCATTGCAGCCAAATACTCTGAACGCGTGATGTTGATTCTAAATGTGGGAGGGGAAAAACCGGATGACCCGGAGAAAAATCCACGCGACCACGGGAAGAGAAACGCAAATTCCAATTAAACAGGCGTCAGGGTTGGGATTGAACCCACGACCTCCTGCATGTCAGGCGAGGTAGCTAACATGTCGCCACCGTGGCACCCCTGTGTGTGCTGGCATTCCACGTTAGGCGGAAGGTGTTTTCGTAAAAATGTGGTGGGTGGGAGGGCATATTCTGGCGAGTGATTGACTCCGTGATATCTCTTCACCTCCAAGGCCAGCCGCTATTAAGTGGCACGTAAAAACGATATATGTTTTGAGACACTAGGTGGCGGGCGGAGTGATGAAAGTTAGATTTCCTACGAAAAGTATAAATATTTACGCGATCTAACCCCAACAAACCTCTACTATGTATAAATATGATGTTCGCACTAATTTCACTTGGGCGCGCGCGTGGTCAGATGGCTGGCGACTGCAAATGAAGACATCTCCCAAGAAGCAGATTGAGCAATCGCTGCCTATGACGATGATCCTCAGTCACCTTTAGCTTCATAGCTCAGCTGCGTCTTGCCGGGTTGTATCACGCATCGCCCGGCTTGACATCGGACGTGGAGTGAAACGTCGGAACATGCCGAACGATCAGCGGCAGCCACCCGGAAATGCGACTGAGAGCTACGATTCTTCGTCGTTTAAAACAACATCAACAAACGTCCACTTTGGCTTCCCCAACCCCACGTAAGTCTTGTCAGTTTCCTTTGAGCGGGGCATTGTATCCTTTGCGAAAGGCGGGCGCTGTCGAGATGTGCTCTCGCCTCTTCTTTAACCCCCCCCCCCCCCCCACTTATATCAACGTAACATTTTTATTTACGTATTCATAACGTGGATGTGGCGTGTGTTTTTGCTTGATAAGGGGCTGAAAAGAAAGAGAGAGAGAGGGAAAACCAAACCAAATATCCGTGCAGGAAATACCTTTACGCAGCGAACATCACAGGGCTCGCGGATCAAAAGGTCAACAAACAAAGAAAAAATATAAAGAGAGAGAGCGGGGAAAAAAAACATGCATACTGGATGAGTGTCACTGCACCACACGATAAGAAGTGGGGTAAACAAACGTGCTGCAATTTGAGGCCCCAAACCAACGCAGCTCACAACGAACTTGTGGCGGCGGCGGCGGGGGGAAGGGGTGCAAATTAATGAATAAATCAGGAAAAATAATTAAGCGAGTTTGGAATGTCGCGATGAGTCACCACGCGTAATTGTACGAATGTATCGTGAGCGAATGGACACGTCAAGGGTAGGGTCTTTTTTCTTTACAATAATGACAATTTACAATAAAAAAAATATGATGATAATAAAATAACACCACCACCACCACGGCAATGCACTTAATGATGGGGCGGGATGACGATGGGAGCGTGCAGATCGATGACGGAAGGGGTTGTAGTTCCCGAACCTGTTGTGCCTTGGTCTATCCACCTGGGTTCGCCAAGAACGAGAAAAAAATTATCTTGCTTTTCGTATTCTTCATCGTCTGTTATCTTAATGTGAATTGTCTTTCTGTGGGAACACACAGAGGGATGGGGGTGGGGGGGAGGGGTGGGTAGGACGGGGGGGCAGAGGTTTTGTTTGGGGGGAGGGGAGTGAGTTGAGGAAGGGTCACACAAGGGTAAGGAGTGCAAGAGTAAGGAGTGACTCGGATTATTAAACCCAACACGCACACACGTCATGCACCTGGCACACGGCTTATTCTTGTTGGTTAGTACGGATTAGCAATGGCAGGGTGAGTGGGTCGGCCAACAACACTTGGACAAGGCGACTCACTTCGCCTTGCAATGAAAAAACAAATCAAGCGATTAGTCAAACAGGTACATCATTGACGTCCTAGGGGTAATGGTAGAACATCAGCGCGTAGCGATATCACATGGCGGAACATCGGATGACACGTTTGAGATATACTTCCATTCACGTCCTCCGAGAATTTTCGATTTAAAGTGTTCGTGACTGCAGGGATTCATCTTCTTGGTTCTTTCGGCCACAATGCAAGCGGCTGCTCCTCCGAGAAGTCAAATTGACAGCGTAATTATTTTGAATCGAAGATATTAAACGTGAACAAAAATTTCGACGGGGAACTCGTTAATTTCACCATGTGATATGTGAAACCGGTGAAATTAGCCGCGTTAGAGAGGGTGGCACGCACACAGAGTTAAGGATTCCCACGCAAGGCATTGTGGGTATACAACCTTTTCTTTCGCTCATCTCAACCATCCGCGGCTCGCCAAGCTCAATAAACATGTTCTTGTTTTTCTCATACTCTTCGTCGTCAATTACTTTGATCGCAATTATTTTGCTGGAAAGAAGAACAAAGTAACACAACAACAACAACGACAAATCACAAACCGGAGGAGGAAGAAATAAAACACCCACGACAATCATTTGGGTTGATAAATAAGTATAACCCGTAAAAACAAAGTTTTTCACTCTAAATCCTGTATATGCGTGGCGGCTAGAGTCCTCTCGTCCTCTGGCTTGAGATGGCTGCCACCTATGGGTCAGATGATTTTCTGCCAGCATTAAGCAATTGGTAATTAAATATAAAAAAAAAATTCCCTAAACAGTGTAAAATTTTGGAATTTTTTTCACGAAAATGAATTGTCACGCACAACGAGTCTGTGTGCAAAATGTCAGCTCGATTGGATCACGGAAAGTGGGTTTAGAAACGACCGAAATATTTGCACGGTCGTAAGCAAGCAAGCAAGCACGCAAGCACGCAAGCAAGCAAGCAAGCGAACTTAATATAAAGGATTTAAAAACAAAGTTTTTCACTATAAATCCTTTATATGCGTGGCAGCGAACTTAATATAAAGGATTTAAAAACATATTCGCCTGTGGAGGACGCGGGGATCGATCCCGCGACCTTTGGCATGGGAAGCGAGGGCGCTACCAACTGCGCTACTCCGCCACGGCCTGTGGAGGGGTTACGCTCTGGGCTCTTACACTCTGACGTTCAGCCAAAGCCATGAATGCGTTCTATTTGAATATATGTAAAATACATTTTTTTTTTGCCTAAAAAGTGTAAAATTTTGGGAATTTTTTTTCACGAACAATAATTGTCTGGCACAACGAGTCTGTGTGGAAAATGTCAGCTCGATTGGATCACGGGAAGTGGGATAAAAAAAACGACCGAAAGATTTGCACGGTCCTAAGCAAGCAAGCAAGCACGCAAGCAAGCACGCGAACTTAATATAAAGGATTTAAAAATATGAAAACACACACGTCGCACTTACTTATTGGCAGATGCATTCATTTACATTGCACGGACAATTAATAACGCTGTGGATTGCATCACCCCCCTCCCCATCCGACCCTAACTCCCCCTTCCCCTCCAAACTCGACAAGTGGCTCAGAAGTGCATTTCGTTCAACGTAGCGTTGAATAGTGAACCAGCTCAGAGCGAAATCCAAAACAGCACTTCGAAACGCAAGGCGAATATCAACAGGCGGCGTTATAGCCTCCCGATTTTTCCAACAGCTGCTCGCGAATTGGATGACGTGCTCTGCAATAATTTCATTTCGTTCGCGGGAGATGGGCGGGGTGCGTGGGTCTTGTGGTACCACGGCGGATGCTGCTGTTTGCGTTAAGTGGATGATTGTTCAAAGTGGCGCGTTGTTTAAGACTTTGGCGGCCACAACGAAGCCGTTGACGCCGCTTCTCCCCTGTCGCCCTCCGTCGCTGCAGCGTCAAAATAAAAACGTTTCGCCGAGTAGGGAGGGCCAGGGACACGAAACACAAAACCACTCTCTCCCTCTGGCGTGCACGCGCGCGCGTGAACTCATATCCACATCGGCGTCAGTCATTTGCATTGTCAAAGTGACAAACTGCTGCCTTCGTTATGAATGTATATTTATATTAAAATAAATCTGCATACGCTGTTGTTTTTCTGGTCGATCGTGCTGCGCGCGGGTGTGTCACGCCGTAATTACGCGTACGATTTCCATTTCCAAAAGCTTCGCCGTGTTTAATTGGCTGCTGTATTGATGTTTGATGGTTATTATTTTTAATTCACACACACACACTCGCTCTGGTCCCCCCCCCCCCCCCCCCCAGTTAACTTATTTTTTAACACATGTATCTGATAGCGTGTCGACTAATATCCAACACTCCGACTGACGTTGTCACCCGCATCCTGCCTCGACAGGCGAAGATGTGTCTACCATTCCTGCCAGCGACGTCGCTATCGAGTGTGCAGGCGGTGCAACTGCATCGGCTCGCCACAGGCCCGGACGGGGCCCAGAGTGTGTGGGAAGGATAATTTAGACAGCGACGGGCCCCGATTTCACTCCTTGCGCCCTGGGCCGATGCCAACCACCACGCTCAGAGGACACCAATTCGTGTGAAGGGAATGGTTGAAGCACTCATCCCTACGAACGCACGTCACCCCACCCCCTTTCTTGAACTCATTCGTTATTCATTCGGTGTTTAAACAGTTCTGGCGCTACACGTGGCATACGCGCAAATGTCAGAAAGAACAAATGTTAAATGTACAGCGGCAGTTCTAGCAGTCGTTTTTGTATTGTTACAGACAGGCATTTGATCTTTTCTCACTCGATATTTTCCGGGTCTCTGGCTGACTGTAGCAGACACGTGGCCAGTAGCCACAGCCACGTGGAGAGGGCTGCTGGATGCGGTGGTATCGGGTGTGCGTAAATATGCCCATACGCGGCTTAAATGAAGAGCCCTGGTTAAATAGTTATAGTCGCAGTCGTTGTAGCTGTTCAAGTTATAGAAGCCCTGGAGTCATTCGACGCATTGTCACCAATTGGGATTCCGATTCGATGCAATAATAAGGAGCCGTCCATAAATGACGTCACGCGATTTTGTACGAACCCCCCTCCCCCCGCCGAAAGAGAGTTTCGAGACTCAGCGAGGTTTCACCTTTCCTGGGTAATAAAAATATAAATAAAAACTAAAAAAAAATCGATCTCCAATGATGGGAGGCAGGCAAGCAGGCAGGCAGGGTGAAGGCAGAGTTTTCTGCAAGGCTTGTCGCATATCACCCCCCCCCCCCACGCAGTGCCAGAGTATCCTGGTAACAAAAGTAGCTACTTAAGTGCCCTAAATAAAAATCCCACGTAAATATTAAAACACACATTTTTTACTTGCATATTAAAGTAATTGTAGTTTGTCATTCGCTATACGGCCAGATAATACGACAAATCGCTAACCTTAAACACCCAGTCGTTCGTAAAAGTTGAAGGCAGTATAGTACTATAGTAATAGAGCAAGTGCAGACTCACTGAACCGGAATTTATAGATTGAACGCATTTAGCACGGGGCCCTTGAAAGTGCAGGGCCTGTAGCTACTACATATGTAGTAGCTACATATGTAGTAGCTACATATGTAGTACTACATATATATGTACTACTACATATGTAGCTACTACATATACTACATATGTAAAGTAGTTACTACATATGGCCGCATTCGGTGCCTCTTCGCTCTACAGGGAAGCGAGCGAGCGAGCGCGAGAGACTTTGACTTTTAAACAACTTTTATTGCCGCCAGCAGCAACAGCACTGGAGGCGATTCCGATTTGAAATACACAAAGTCACCAGCAAACGAATAATCGCTATAAATCCACGCGCTGTGGCGCTAAATGCAGCGCGCACAACACGAAAGCAAAGCCACGTGGTGGTGGTTGTGGTGGTCATCGCGCACGCCACGGTGACGAGCGAGCGCTTCAGAAGGTGAACACGAGGGGTGCCGTCCACGCTGGTACAGAGAGAGGGCTTTTCCGGCTCCCCAGCCTTCGAAGAAGACGCGCTGCACATCACCGACACGTGTGTGGTACATGGCGTGCTCCAGCCGGGAGAGAGATAGAGAGAGAGAGAAAAGAGAAGTTCCTGTGCGCAATTTCTTAGCAGCTCGAATAAATCATCCCGTTGATTGACTTGTGCGGCGCACGTGCGCGACAGGCCGCCTCGCTAAAATCGAACGCTTTCCATTATCATGCAAATTCGTTTCTTTTACCCTTTCTCGCCCTTCCGAGTGGACGCGGCGCTCTCTATGCACGCGCGCGCACAAAAGGTGCGCGGAGAACAAATATCTCCCGTGTGGCCCCAGCAGGCTGTCGAGAAGGGGAGGGGGGGCAAGGCAAGTGCTGTTGGAGAGCATATTTGGAGGGCGAAACGCGCAGTCCACGTGGAAGGATGAGTCGACCTGCGGTAGAGGGTGTCTCGGGCGGGGTCAAATAAGTACCGCTGATGTCGGTCGTGAACTTTGGGGATAACCCAGGTTCGTTGATACTCCGACTGATGCTCCTGCTGCTGTTGTGGAGTGAGTCATGCAGCCAGCTGTGGCTGCAGAGTTTGTGTTGTTGATGTCGTTTATTGTGAAAATTCGGTGACAGTTCCTATGGTCACTGTTTCATTGCTTGTATGGTTTTATTTTGGTGATTTTCGAAAAGTTTTTTGGTTTTGCCATGTTTTTTTTTGTTGTAGTACAGAGTTAGACTGATGGCCTTAATCTAAGTTGTATTGTGGTTGTTGTTGTTTGACTTGCATCCCACTGGGATTTTTGCACACAGTGTTGGTGTACGGTGCTTTTTCTGCAAAATGTTGCCGTCTTTTCTTGGATTTTCTGTTTGCACTTAGTCACATATTCACTTTAAGATGTTTTCTTGTTCTTGTTTTTTGTTTGTTGCGGTTGCACCCGATTCACGAGCCGAATGGCTCACAGGGCTACACCTAATACATGAACTTGAACTTGACCTTGTTGAGCAGCCCTCTTAACCACTGCGCTACCGCTTGCACCCCACTCCCTCCCATTCCGGTATATAAAGACAAAGATCCCCGTATAATCTTAACAGACTGTTGGGGCAAGTGCTGTTAGCGAGCATCCATGATGGTCAGCAACGCTACACGAGGGGGTGGGTGGCCAGGACCACGCCCGGCCGCCTTTGTCTCCCCAGTGGCGATGTTTACAAACCGCGCCAGGTTTTCATTTGAGGCTGAGTCAACGTAGGGAAGACCCAGAACTGGTTCAGATAATCGTCACTGGTGTTGACCGAGCGGAAATCGACCTTGGGTCCTCCGCCCGGTTAGTAGTGCAGTGCGCTAACTACTGCGCCACCGCTCCTCACAACCCTTGTATACATGCGCACACACCCATGCTCGCTCCCTATTCTCACACACGCACATACACCTAAATGCACAACCGTGCGCTTTTCAATCAGTGAATAGACGCACTTAGGTGTAGGGCATTTGTGTCGCATTCAGGATTAATATATGGCGAGTGGCTAACAGCAAAAAAAAAAACACTTTTCATAACCGCACAATGTAGAATGATCTTATGTGAAGGCGGTGTGGCATTGGGGGTTGTTTGATGCATTGACTCGACTATTAATATCAATGATCAATCCAGCGGTGTTTTTTTAGTGTACGCAGATGATATGCAAGTTATACACTCGTGTTACCTTCGGGCTTAATGGAGCGAATTAAACTGCATGTATGAATGAAATTAGGCAACAATAAAAACGAGGAGGTGAAACAGAAGAGCTACTTGAATCGAATCGCAACCCCCACAATTGTCGAGAATTAATGCGTCGACTCACGCGGAGGGGATGCACGCGAGAGAGTATGTCTGACTTTATGTGGCCATGTAAAGATGAACAAACATTAACCATGGATACGAGCACGATTGATAAGAGCTAAGCTTAATTATATTTATACCTGACACCTTTAAAATGCAGCTTTACTGGAACTTGCCAAGCAGATTGAGCAGAGTGAGACTGTGAAATGTTCATATTTTCTGATGCGTAGGCTTTCGCGACCAATATCATCCATAATATGTTTCTGGGTTAGATCACGTAAATATAAATGTGTCGTTAAACCCGCCACCACCCGATACAGCTAATTAGTAAGATTTGTCACGTAAACAGAACACAAATTTAGCTGTCTGCCTGATGAAGCTGGTTGTAATTACTGGCAAAACGTCGCACACTCAGATTGTGAATGTTGTGGATTTGCTCTCAAACACGCCGGTGTGCTGTACTAGTAACGAATTGGCATGTTATGTTTACGTGACAAACCCTTTACTAATTGGCTGTGTCGGGTGGTGGCGGGTTTAATGATACATTTATATTTACGCAATCTAAACAAAAAAAAAAACCTCTATTATGGATGGGCTTTCTTACTTTCCAGACTCTGAGTCCTTTGTCAATCCACTGCTGGTTAGTAGGGGTCTCCCCGTGCTGTGAGGGTTGCGGTGGGTTCTTTGACCTTGCTTTGACATCTTGCTCAGTGAGCGTTGTTGGGGGCATAGAAGTGCAGGACAACAATCCCTTAATATTCGCGGGCGCACAACCCTAAGGTAACGACGCGAATATTAATACTTGAAACTCATTGGCAAAATAGGGTTAGGTGGCATAAACTAAAAATGACATGTAATCCCGAACATGTAAACGTCATGTATCTGTCGATGAATACGTCTCTTGTATCGTAGTATTATTGAACTTACGTTACATTCCGAGATCTGATGAGATGAGAAGCATTTCGGGTGATTTGATGTGGTTAAAGAACGGTAATAGTTTATGTTAAATGCCCCCTTCAGCAAAGGTTTATAAACAGGATACATTTTGTCACGTTTGTTAATCTGCTAAAAATAAAGCTACAGACATCGAGATTGTACGATCAAAATGGATTGTGAATATTAAACAAAACAGCGGGGTTTCTGTTTGTTATAGCTACGTTCTTTTAATCGCAAAACTTGCTTTAAAATAAAAAATGCGATGTCAATGCATGTTTGCCAATAAAAAATGAAAAGACCCCATTGCCTGAAACAATCTGACAAAAAAGTTCATTATTTTGACCCACAACATCCTCACGTTTATTCATTGCGTGCAGCTCATCTCACTGATTGACTTGCGTGCAGTGCACATCAGACAGGCTGGCTGGCTGGAGTGAGTGTCGTCTATTATCATGCAAATGCGCCCTCCTTTCTCTAAGGGTTTTCTCTCTCTCTCTCTCTCTCGCACAGGCTATCACACGCGCACACACACAAGCACAAAAGACAAAAAATGCCCCCTATAGCCTTAATTTACATTTGCGGCCAGTGCTGTTAGCGAGTAGCAACGATGAAAGCCAGCGCGGCACACGAGGAGGTGGGTGGCCAGCACCACGCCCGGCCACCTTTGTCTTCCTAGTCGCGAGGCTTTACACACGGCACCAGGTACTCATTTGAGGCTGAGCCGACCCAAGGGAGACCCAGCACCGGTTTTAGATGGCCGTTATTGGTGTTGGCCGTGAGCGCGAATTGAACCCGGGCCGTCGGGTTGGTAGAACTGTGCGCTAACCACTGCACCGCCGCTCCCCATATAAATACAAAGATCACCCGTGTAGCCTTAACAGACTGTTGGGGCAAGTGCTGTTAGAGAGCACCTATAAAGGCCGGCACAGCACACGAGCGAAGATGTTTACTACACACACCGCACCAGGTACTCATTTGAGGCTGAGCCGACCTAGGGGAGGCCTCAGGACCGGTTCAGATAATCGTCACTGGTGTTGGCCGTGAGCGGGAATCTAACTTGGGTCCCCATGTTCATAGAGCAACGCGCTAACCGCTACACCACCACTCCCCAGACGCACACACATACACACAGAGACACGCACGCGCGCGCGCACACACACTCATCGTCGCACGCAAATCTCACCCCCCCGAAACAGAGATGTGTCCTGTCATTGCCCCGAGGGTACAATCGCACAACATAAAACGCGAACAGCAACAACAACACACACACACGCGCGCGTTTAACTTTCACACGTACGACGACTGGCACCAAACGCAGAATGGCAGATATTTTGACTGCTCAATTTATTTGAATGATTGCCCAGTTATTCTTGGCTTTTTGAGTCAGCAGCGTTACGATGCCCACTCTCGACCAGATGGGTCCCCCTTTGTGCTCAATAGTTGGATAGCGCCGTTCAGTGTCATTAACGTTAACACACTCTCAGCTATCGTTAAGCGTAAAGCTGTCACTCTGGAGTGTGTTTGCTTACTGTTACATCAGTTTATGGGGGAGGACGTGTTAAAATGAGCACACATCATTATCTGCTGCTGTAGACTCAGTCCATCATCCTTTCAGGGTCGATAAAATAACTAGATTAGTCTATGGGGAGTACGTGTTAAAATGAGCAAACATCATCATCTGCTGCTGTAGACTCAGCCCATCATCCCTCCCGGGTCGATAACATATGTAGATGAGTGTGTGGGGGAGTAAGTATTAAATTGAGTAAACATCATCTGCTGCTGTAGACTCAGCCCATCAGACTTCCAGGATCGATAAAATATCTACCACTTTGTGGAAAACTCAACAGTGGTTGTCCTACGGGGAGACTCGCCTCCACCACATGAGTTTGGAATCTCCACGAATGGCTCCGCAGCGCTGTTAACAGCACATGAGTACCGACGCTTCAATGCTCACTTGAGCTGCAAATGACTTTGCCGTTTCATGCTATGTAATCTCCATATATAAAACTAACAAAAATATTTCTGTCTGGCAGGATGGACAGACGAACAGACGAGTCACTTGCAAAGGACGTGTGTTTGCTGCGAGTTTGGATCTGAGCGTTAAAAAAAAGATTTCAGTTGAAAAACAAAGGCAGAGCCCACTCACCCTGGAAGAAGTCGTTTCTCCATGACAGTGTTCGTAGACATCTAGGAACATGGCTTTGTAGAGTCGTTGTGTTCTCTATGTCTTGTACATGTTCACTGAATGTTTAGAGTGCTCAATATGTTTGACTTAGCATGATGTCCGAATCTCGTGACAACACATACCTCTTCAGCATGCAATATATTACGCTTTCTTTTCCTTTATTATTTTTCACTTTTAATAATGGCCTGTCACACACACATATTTATTTTAAATGAACTACATTGAAATAAGCTGCAACGATGCATTGTCCAAAGTCAGAAAATGCATTAGTTCTTGGAGTGTTGTTTACCTACCTGCAAGCCAGAATATTGATTAATAATAACAACGACTCATAATAAAGGCGTTTGGGTTAGATCGCGTAAGTATAAATGTTGCATCTAAATCCTCCACCACCCGACACAGCCAATAAGTAAGGGATTTGTCACGTGAACAAAACGCATATTAGTTACTACTTCAACCCACCGGTGTGTTGGAGAGTAAACCCACAACATTCACAATTCGAGGTACGACGTTTCGCTGGTAATTACATCAACCAACATCATCGGGCGATTTGCCAGAATAGGTGGAAGGTTTCGACACATTTATACTTACGCGATCTAACCCAAAAAACCTCTATTAATAATATTGGTCGCGAAAGCCTGATTCATGTTAGAATAACAACGACTTTGCAGTCCTTTGGCAATGGAGCGCTGGGTGGAAGACCTTCCAATTCCATGCCGGGCATGGGATTTGTTTGACTGTAACGCACCACGCTGCTCAGTACGGGTTGGCGAAGGCGATTGGTCGGGAATTAAACTGGGTAACGAATTGGCACGTTCTGTTTACGCGACAAAACCCCTTAGGGGACGTCCATAAATGACGTCACGCGATTTTGGACGATTTTTTACCCCCCCCCCCCCTCATCACACGGCGTCACAAAAAGTCAGACCCCCCCCCTCAGATATGACGTCACAAAGCTCTGCCCCCCACCCCCCCCAAAACCATATTTCCATTTTGAAAATAAAACATACTTCAAATCGCTTTAAACTATTGTAGTGCGTATTTAATGTGGCGCTGCACTCTGATGTTGTAGGAGTGTTGTTGTAACAATTAGTGTTGTTATAACAATTAGTTTTGTAATAACAATCCTATATTTATTTAAAGTTGCGCATTTTGATGTGACGTCACATTTCTCAAACCCCCCCCCCCCTCGTCACACATCGTCACAAATGTCTGACCCACCCACCCCCCCTAGGTGCGTGACGTCATTTATGGACGGCCCCTTACTAATTGGCTGTGTGGGACGTTGGCGGGTTTAACGACACGTTTGTATATTGATGCGATCTAACCCCAAAAAAATTTAACCCGTAAAAACAAAGTTTTTCACTATAAATCCTTTATATGCGTGGCGGCTAGAGTCCTCTCGTCCTCTGGTTTGAGATGGCTGCCACCTATGGGTCAGATGATTGTCTGCCAGTATTAAGCAATTGGTAATTAAATATTTAATTTGTTTTCCCTAAACAGTGTAAAACTTTGGGAAAAAAATTTCACGAACATTAATTGTCTCGCACAACGAGTCTGTGTGCAAAATGTCAGCTCGATTGGATCACGGGAAGTGGGTTAAAAACGACCGAAAGATTTGCACGGTCGTAAGCAAGCAAGCAAGCAAGCGAACTTAATATAAAGGATTTAAAAAAACCTCTTACGGATCAAACGGAGGCTTTGCACTCTGACTGCGCCCCTCGACTCACACGACTGCGGGCCAAAGAGCCTCCACTCGACGACCCTCAACGAGAGCCCCATGGAGCGTGTATTTGGCCTCTTCCTCCACGGTGGCCACACCTTCGCTGAACGATAATAACGTGCAACAGTATTCACGCGCTTTAGACGACATCAGCACCTACGATTTATAGAACGTTTGGCTACGTACGGCGCGAAAGAAGTTCAACGTACATACGTGCATACGTGCGTACGAGAGAGAACGACTCAAGAGGTGTGTGGAACCACAGACGAGCGGGAAAGGCAACCAAGCAATTGCCCAGGCTCTGCGGTTCTAGATTTATGAAGTTTTTTTTAACTCATTCCATTAAGGGGCCGTCCATAAATGACGTCACGCACCTGGGGGGGGGGGGGGTCAGACATTTGTGACGATGTGTGATGATATTAGGAAGCCACTGGGAACTATTTCACTTTTAAATCACCAAGATTGAAAACTCATTCACTTCTAACCGCTGTGGTAAATGGTGATACACCGTGTAATGTCATGCCTATATGCAGGTTACCATATATTGATAAACTGTAACGAACCCAACCGGTAATATGTGCTGCGTATTTTCAGATTAACAGAACCCATTATAATTTATGTTTATGACATTAACCCCCCCCCCCCCCCCCGATCTTCGCACACCGGTGTGCTTAAGTAGTAACGAATTGCCACGTTTTGTTTTCGTGAAAAACTTTACTGATTGGTTGTGTCGGGTGGTGGTGGGTTAACGACACATTTATATTTACGCGATCTAACCCCCCGCAAACCTCGAGTATGATTGGTGTGGTTTGTAATTTGTTGTCCTTCCCCCACAACTCCGATAAGCACGGTTAGCTACGTAGGGCGAAAAAGAAGTCCAAGCTGCATGCGTACAAAGTGCGTACCCGAAAGGCGGGTGAGAAAGACTCACAATTCTAGATTGGAAGTTTTCGTGACTGTAAGGATCCATACTTTTTGTTTTTTTCGTTGTTAAAGTCACGTAGGTAAAAAAAAGAAAACAAATAAATTAAATCACGACATTTCAAGATACAGTAATTTTTCACCTGAAGACGGAAGCTTGTGTTGCCTCTAAAACGTCGTGATTTAATGTATTTGTTTTCTTTTCGTAACCTACGTGACTTTACCGAAAAAACCAAAGACTCACAAGTCAATGCGGAGGCGGAGGAGGAGGAATCCGCAAGGTGGTGATGCCACCGATGACCCTCACCTTCATGCCCAACACATTTCGAAAGAAGTTTGTCCGACCAAGTAACTTCTAACCGCTCGGACACATTTTTTTTTGCCAGCAAGCGTAAAAAGAAAAGTAATTGCCTCATGGTTTAAGGAGTAAAAATGGATTTCTAATGCTCAGCTGCAAATCTGTTCTGACAAGCTGTAATTAGTGGGGAATCATTACGAGAGTTGTGATCTTATAAGCACCCGAGCACAAGTAGAATCACTTAATTATTCCCAATCCACTCAACGTCTTAGCACCACATTCGCGAGAGCGACACTTTTATACTCTCACATGGACACTTGGGAGTTGAATTTAAATTTAAAGTATTTTTTTTTTGCTGAAGGGGTCACGCGCGCTTGCAATTCTATTCCATTTCTTTGTGTAAAAACGTAAGGGTGCAGCCCTGCAATTTCTGGCTCATGCCACTGCTACTGGAAGGGCCTCCACTTTAAAGAGTGGTAGAGAGCCCCTATAAGAAGGTATTTTTGCCTCCTCTTGCACGCTGGCCAGAAGTGTGAGTACCCACGCTTGACGCCACCGCACGTGACCTACCGATTGACTGTGGCTGTAGTGTTATTCTGCTCGGTCGACTAATGGTTGGAGTATTTGCATAATGGTTACACTACTTTGTTCTTTATTACCTCCACTTGTTGAAACTCACTGTCTGCAGTATGCAATGGAAAAGTGAGATTTGATAGAGACCTATTGCTACGTTTGCGTGACATCGCCATACTCTGCGCTGACTGTTTTTCTTGAAATCTCGCCTACTAATGAGAGCACTTTTTTCGACTTAATAAATAACGCGAGATGTGTGATAAAATAGTCCACGACTGGTGGACGACGAACAACAACAACAACAAGACGCGGACTATTTGATGGGCACACGCCACGGCAAAACGGTGCGTTCAGTGATTCGCAAGCTCGGACGAAATTCCACGGCGGTAGCGGCAGCAGAAGCGGTCTCCTCCCTTCTCGCTCGGACAAAAAAACCCACCATCCCACACGAGCGCTGCTGGTAAGAGCTGCCTTCACGTCCCAGCGGGCAAGATTGAGGCTGTGAAGAGGGCTGCACCCCCCATCAGTGGCGTAGGCGAGGCTGGCATGAGCCCTCGTGCAAGGGCTGACATCGTGGGGGGGGGGGGGGGGTCCCTCTGTCGCATTCCTCCTGCCTCACCCCTTCGTAGCCCAGTGCCAGGGTCCCTTCTGCCGGCGCGATTATACCGCCTGGGCACTCGACAGCTACGGGGCCGATCTCCAGGCGTGACGCGGATGAGTAATGATGGGCACGTTGGCATCGCTCCCGCTGGAAGGAACCGCTCAGCACGTGGCTGCTTGAGGACGAGTCAACGGTCATGTTCCTGCTGAGCTTTCATTTGTATCACGTGGCGTCGTTCAGACGAGTCATTATCGGTATCATCATCGCCGGACGTGATCTAGCACGCTGCTGGACGAAGGCTTCCCCAAGCAATTGCCACAATTTGCCGCTTATCAAAATCTCTCGGGATGCGACAATCTATCTAGCTCCTTCCTGCACCTGAGCCCATTTAATCGCTTCAATTCCGTGGGGGGTGGGGGGGGGCACTGTCGGCCGTGTTCCCTCGTTTGGCTGTCACTCCATCGTGAGTCTCGAGCGAGCCAAGTTTGAGAAAGGTTTCTCTACCATCGAGTGCGCCGGCGGTGCCACTTCACTCGGGCCCACTTTCCCAGAGGGGCCCAAGTTGACGGGCTACGGAGTGAGGCGTGGGCAGGGGAGACATCGTACACGCGGGGCGACGGGAAGTGGGGCACTGAAGAGCTTCATCGCTCAAGGCCGTAATTATAATATATTGGGAGGGACACCCCCCCTCCCCAATATTCAAATATGCTCAAAATGCACCCCCCCCCCCATATATTGCTGTGAACAATATTTAAAAAAAATTGCGATGCTATGTAAATAAAAACAACAATTTGCGAAACCTTGGCCACATTATCTGGACTTGTCTTCATTTAACAATGCATAGATTTCTGTTTATGTGAGTGTGGTTATGGTTGTACTTTATTAATCCCTAATCTCTGCCATTACATACAATGAAAACAAGAAAAGGTAAAAAAGAAAAAAAAACAGAGCAATGTAATACAATACACTATTAGACATTATTGTAAAAAATAAATAAAAAGTCCATGTGTTAGTGCATGTTTTACTATTTTAGGCAGGACATTAGTTTTCAAATTTAGATTTTTTTCTGGGGAGGGGGGGGACCCCTAGACCCCTGGAAGATTTGGCCCCCCCCCAATGTTGACTCCATGGCTACGGCCTTGTCATAGCTGATCGGATTCCAGCATCAATAAATATCCTGATTCTCATTCCTTGCACCACTGCCTCTGCCTCCACCCACCACACAAAACTATCGGCCACTTGCACTGCCGCCTCCAGAGGAAGAGTGAGCCGTGCACGCTTTTCTTCCCGGTGGGAAGGACCTCGGCTCCGTGCCACCCACCCATCGTAAAAGGTGAGCGATGTACAACACCGCCAAGCTGGATTCTAGTCCTTCACAAATCGTCGACACAGGCACAGGCGGCCAGAACCGGGTACTCGTTTCAGGCCGAGTTGACCCTGGAGAATCCCCAGCCGGCCACAGAAACCAATTCCATCTGTCAGAGATTTAGGTGTCCGAGCCTGCATCGGAATCCCAGAGGCTGTGAATGTACCGTTCCGCAACTCCACGGCGAGCAGAGGGTAACAGGTTAAAGGCACTGAGCAAGAGTTGATTTGATTGATCGCCGTTTGCAACTCAAAGTGCATTGAGGAACTGAACTCGTGGTCGCTCCACTTTGTGAGAGGGTTAAGGCGCAGCCCTTGCAATTGCCGGCTCACACCACTGCTGGCGGAACGGCCTCGCTCGAGAAAGAGCTCCGGGGAGAGCCTCTCTGCAGGGTATGTTGGCCTACTCTTCCACGCTGGCCAGACACAATAACAGGATTACAATGAGAGTAGAGAAAGAAAAAAAACTGGGTCTAAAAAGAGAAATCGTGAGTCATATATGATGCACGCATAGGCAAATCGCATTCATTCATTTTTCTGTTCAATTTAAGTATTTATTTTCATGTTTATTTTATGAAACTGTGACGGTAATGAAAGAAAAATGTAAATTACGCTAAAAGTGCCCAATTCCTTGGCGAAACCAGAAATGTTTCATTAGCATGATAATGAGCTCATTTGCATGCCACTGTAGCACGCAGCAACGTTTACAACACTCACACTCCCTCTTTACGATCCCTTGTCACCCACCCATTGAAGACGTCTATTTACGAGTAACCCTGTGTGCTTGCCTTACATTAATAACATGCGAAAGGTAAAAGTACAGCCCTCCAATTGCCCGCTAACACCACTTCTCACGGAAAGGGCCTCCGCTGGACGGGAGGGCAGGAGACCTTCTCGAGGGTAATTGGTCTACTCTTCCACGCCGGATGGAGGTAGGAGTACCCACGCTCTGCTACATAGCACACGAGCTGCCGATTGACTAAATGCCGAGGTTTACCCCAATACCGTGTGCGATTCTTTTGTGGACAAGGATCAAAGCGACTTTGGAAACTCGCCCGTAATTTTAACTTACTGTGCTTGGTAGATCGAAGTCCACCAGCGTACTGACCGGTACACCACTGCTAGCAGCAGTGCAAGAAATGCCAGAACAAAATGTGAACTTTAACCTTGGGAGTGACCTTTTTTGGGTGAGATGTTAGCTACCTTGCCTGGTAGAAAGGAGGTCGTGAGTTCGATCACGATCCTGACGCCTGCTGTATATTTGGAGTTTGCATGTCTCTCTCCCCATGTTTGTGTGGAGTTTTCCCTCCGGTTCCTGCGGTTTTTCCCGTCACGTTTAGAATCAACATTTGACTGCTATAAATTTCCACAAATGTCGCACCTGAAAAATAGCTATATAGTAGCTTAGTGGGCCTTACCTGGCGAAATAAAAAATAGTTTAGTTTGTAGTTAAGTTGAACTCAAAATTTTAGGCCTCTGAAGATTAGAAAATCAATTTTAGGAACAAAAAGCAATTATCGCATGTTTTGCCTTTATTATATTTCACACCTTTATGCCAAACCATTGACTGTAACAACAACAAAAAAACCCGTCTGTAAAATTATTTAAAAAATAAGGAGTGTGCGTGCACAGAGCGTACGCTTTTGCCGCACACGGTCTGCGAATGCGGGAGCGTAATTCCAGCATGTTGCTGGGAGAAGTTTTATTTTCACAACAATGAGTCTCAAATCCCCCACGGATGAGGCGATAAAATGCTTCTACACGCACGACATGTATTCCCGTAGGTAGGCTATAATCCCTAAAGTGCTCCGTGTGCAAGAATAATAATAATACGCAGCAACAGGAACATCTAAAACAATCAACAACTTTGTGGAAGCATTAAATGACAAAATATAAAGTGTCAGCAAATGCGACCAAAAAAAATTAAAGTTACCGAATACATATTCTTGGATCTGTCGGCAAAGTCACGTAGATAGAGAATGATGAAGACCGTTTGTGTTGCGATCGAAACGTCGTGGGTTTTTTTGCTTTTATTTTAATTTATGTTTAATTTTGATTTAATTTAATTATTAGTTTTTTTCTATCTACGTGACTTTACCGAAATAACCAAGAATATGAATTTCGACAGTCACAAAAGTTTTAAGTCAAAATTTAAGTTACCGAATGTTTTCTCTGATAATTCCCGAATGTTAGTGTTGTTAATCATAAATATGTATATCATAAACAATCATATCTATGTATTTATGTATATCTATCGGTGGCTGTGGCTGCTGCCGTGTAGAATACAAATCATGCGGTATTCTGTGTACATGCATTACTGTATATGCACCGGCCCCTTTCGATGAGTGTTTAATCGCTTAGGTCAATGATGAATTCAGGAACAACATATAATTCATATTCAAATAAAGCAATTAAATACATTGTAAAAAATTTGTATTTTATTATTTCCCTTCTACCTGACTTTACCGAAAGAACCAAGATTTTATTGTTTAATTTTTATTATTTTATTATTTCCCTTCTACGTGACTTTACCGAAAGAACAAAGAAGATGAATCCCTGCAGTCACGAAAGCTTTAAATCGAAACATATAATTCATTATGGACAGCCCGTTGCCAATCCACTTCTGGACGAGGAACACCCAATGCCGTGCAGATAACGGGGATATTTCTCCATCAAGCTGGTGAGTCCTGGTTGGTGAAAGCGGGTAGCATAGAAGTACGGTATAATATTGGATTTTGCTGCACTGGCCTCTGCCTGTCCACCACGTAGCTCCTTCGTCCACCTGTAGCAACGCCGTGCATGGCGATTACACAATCAAGCGCTGTCCAGGCTCAAACTCTGCTGAGCTTCCCTGCGAAGGCCTATGACCAATTAAACACGTAGGCTTTCGCCACCAATATTATTCATAATCAACGTTTTTGGAGTTTAGATCGCGTTATTTATAAATGTGTCGTAACCCTCCACCACCCGACACGGCCAATCAGTAAAAAAGTGTCACGTTGACAAAAAACAAATAGTTCACTGCTTTAGCCCACCGGTGTGTTGAAGCGTGAAACCACAACATTTACAATTTGAGTACGACGTTTCGCTGGTAATTGCATCCAGCATCATCGGGCAATTCGTGTCGGGTGGTGGAGGGTTACGACACATTTATAAATAACGCGATCTAAACCCAAAAACGTTCATTATGAGCCTATGACCAAGTCAAACCGACTGCGCCCAATCTGACAAGAGGCGCAGTGAGCTCTACGTATCACCAGGGGACGTCCACTGAGAGACAGTGGAGCAATGCAATCGGTTCGTGCGGAGGTGCTGTAGGTGGATGGTTACATCACAGGAGAAGTGAGAGGCTGCCCGGCAGCTTGGGGCAAACCTTCATCCAGCAGTGGATTGAGCATGGCGGCTGCTGATGCTGATAGCTGAAGATGATGGCGTGGTATTAAACAGGGCCGGTGGGTGCCTGAATCAATCGTATCGAGTCGGTCATGCCGAGTCTTTTGGCTATCGATGGAATCGCTGAATCCTGCTGTCGCTGCCCTGATGAAATTGAGGGTAATAATCTTATTCTAGATTTGAAGCTTTCGTGACTGCAAGGATTCATACTCTTAGGCTTTTTCGGTAAAGTCACGTAGGTAAAAAATAAAATTAATAGAAGTCATAATAGAAACAAGAAGTCACAGCTTCTCGAGACGCTGGCCTTCCTCAAGAGATGCCGTGGAATTTTTCCTCACTTGATGCAGTAATTTTAGCTATGACGGTCCCACCTGATGACGGAGACTTGTGTTGCCTCCAAAACGTCGTGATTTATTATTTTATTTCTATTATTAATTCTATAATTATTTTTTTTACCTACGTGACTTTACCGAAAAAGCCTAAGAGTATGGTAATAATCGAAGCAAATGCGAAAGCAACGCAATTAAGTAGCTTCCATTCACACAGTCTCAAACTTCCGTGGAGCCCAGGAATGATCTGCTTTCGAGTGGGGGCAAAATAATGAGGCTTGTTTTCTTCTTAGGTGGAAATACTTCATAAGCGTTTAATTGTAATCTTAAGCTATTTGAAAAAATTTTGTATCAGATTTTTAAAATTCAGTAACTTCAAAGAAACACACGTATTTCGGAGTTCTTGTTTTTTTGTCTAACCAATTGCATCGCATTTATTCTGTGCTCATGGGCGGGCAGAGCGTTGCACCGTGCAAGGCTCCAATTGCAACATTTTAAATAAAGTCAATAATATCACAGCACCACGTGAGCAGAAAGTGAAGGTGTCACATCACGTGGTGACATCACAACGTCTGCACCTGTGACCGCTACTGAGTACCTCTTGTTAACAGGTTATCTCATCTCTATCGTTCATCTTGCCTCACCAGATGGCTTCATCACAAGTGGATGCCTTCATTCGAATCCAGGATCTCAGCGATGCTGGCACAGTGTCCGCACCTGGCCATTCGGGGCACCGCGGGGGCGAGATATAATATTATCTCCCTTGCCATGATATACAAGAGATCGTGGATTCGATCCTGACCCTGATGCCTGCTGTATATTTGTAGCTTGCATATTCTTTCCTTGGTCCCGTGGATTTTTCTCCGTTGGTCCCCGTGTTTTCTCTCCACATTTAAAAACGTGCGTTTAGATTATTTTGCTGCTATAAATGTCCACATGGTAAGCCACGCCGTTGAGCTATCATTTGTGGCTAGTCGCTGCTGAAAAAGAGCCATATAGCTCAGAGGGCCTTACCTGGGAAATAAATAAACTCGTTTACTTTTAGTTAATGAGCCCCTGCAGCTACCAAATGCACCTGTTTTTGTTTTTCTCTAATAAAGAGACAATCAAATTGGTTCCTTTCCCACCTCTAACCATCACGATGACAAAATGCCTACACTGTCATGGCCACATAGAAAGAAAAAAACACCAATGGACTGCCAAATAACGTTATGCTTGAGCAATATCCACCACAGCAACCACAACATCCACAATTTGTGCAATATCAGCGGCCCACAGTAATGACAATGCAACATCAAACACGACCATGATAGCACAACGACAACCACAAATAAAGCACAAACAGTAACCACAATGATGATGAAAAAAATGTAAAAGTGAATTATGGACCCACGTGACCGACATGATGTGCGGGAGGCCCGTATCCACCAGTGGATTGAAAAATGGCTGGAAATTATTGTTATTATTATTGCAACAAAATGTCTCAGTGAATTAAGGATAACAGTTGTATGAAGGATAATCATAATTATTATTTGCATTTATAGGGCGTTTAAATGCCTCGGCAACTGAGATAATCTTACGTCTCATCTCAACCATATCAACGGCTCTGCTGCAGTCCAGCCAGCGGAGGGAAACTCACAGTGGCAGTTTTTCCGATTTAATTAGAATCATCAAGAGATAGGCCCTGCGCCAAACCGCAGAGAAGAGCAGCAGGGAGTTGCAGGGTCAACGAGGAACGAGAGGCGATCAAGGTGACAATGGATGGCACGCGAAGAATTTAAACAACAACAACAGCAAGCCACGAAGAAGCGCTTTCAGTATGAAAAATAAGCAGAGGCATTCACCCGTTCTAGCAACAATTAAACAGGAGGTGTTTAGAAACCCCCCGCCCACCTCCTACGCATTTCCCATAAATATGCTAAATTCCTCTTGATATGCAAATTATTTTGTCAAGGCGCTCTCCTCCCCCCTCCAACCCAGCTTAAATATACGCTCCAAGCTTGGTGGTGTTTCATTCTTCACCTGAGGACGGCTGCTTGCGTTGTAGCCGAAACGTCGTGAGAATATTTTATTATGTTTTATTTTTATTATTTTATTATTTCCCTTCTACGCGAAAGCTTTAAATCGAAATTTTGGTGTTTAGATGTTCAAACATTTTGCAAGGAATTAAGTGCGCATCAACCACACGTTCGTGCAGTAAACATGCAAACCAAACATGCTCCGATGATTGCATTGCATTGTCTTTGAAACTGATGCGCCTACACCACATCATGTTTTGTTTACATGTTTACCACAAGTACCGTGTGTGGTTAATGCAGCACTTGATTCCTTGCAAGAGGTTCCTATTTGGTGTTTGAACATCTTATGTTTTCATACATTGACACTGGCCAAAAAATAAGGTCCCATCACCGGTATATTTTCCCAACGATCACGAGGCCACTCCTACCTATTACGCAATCCCAACACACTCTTTAATCCCCCCACCTCACCGCTCCCTCCCTTTCGAAACGTAACAAGACTCCCGCGGGGCGCCTCATACTGTGTGTACATCGTATGTAAATCTCGTATCAGCGTGGGAAGGCCACGGCCTTCGCCGAAGGGGATGAGGTATCTAAGTGGCGAGCGAGGTTCTTTTTTTTTTAGAACCCCCTGCGATGCAGGGCGTACGTGCCCCCCCCCCACCCGTAGCCTTGATAGATTGTCGGGGACAAGTGCTGTTCAGCGAGCGCCTACGAAGGCCGGCCACTGTTGGAACACTAGGGTGTGGGTGGCCAACACCACACCCGGCCGCCTTTGTCTCCCTCCCCCAGCGGTGATGTTAACACGCACCGCGCCAGGTAGTCATTTTGAGGCCGAGTCGACGTAGGGGAGGGCCCGTGACCGGTTCAGATAATCGTCACCGGTATTGACCGTGCAGCGAGAATCGAACGAGGGTAGCCGGGTTCGTAGCGCAGCGCGCTAACCACTGGGCAACCGCTCCCAGACGCACACACGCACAAATACGAGCAGCTACCGCTGTCATTGAAAAAAATGAAGTATTTTGAATGTTTTTGATGTTGCCTCGGAAAAGTCGCAAGTCGTAATCAAAGTGGTCGCACGATGAAAAGTAAAAAATAATTCATCGCGGAGCTCAACAGCTTCTCACAGTTCGCGTTTCAGGACACGCCTAATGGATTTTGGCAGAGGGATAAACAAAATGCAGCGCGGTGGGAGGGATGTTTTAAACGTGCATCAAGCAGAAGGCTCAATGTGTATGTTATTCTGCGCACAAGTCAGACGAGAGCTCTAATGTTTACATAGAAATAAATTAATGTTTTTATAAATAAGTTCTAGATTTGAAGCTTTCGTGACTGCAAGGATTCATACTCTTAGTTCTTTCGGTAAAGTCACGTAGGTAAAAAATGAAATTAAAATTAATAAAAATAAAACAATAATTTCATTTTTTACCTACGTGACTTTACCGAAATAAGTAAGTGCCCATTTTCTTTGGGTTTTTTTTTACCACGCGGTTCCCCAAACTATATTTAGCCGCAGTAGCCAGAAGCCTTAACCACTCGGTGAAAGGTCAAAGGTCTATTCGGGAACCACCGTCAATGTACTCAAGTGAAGCTTTTCCTTCAGCCCGCAGAGTGGCAGTGCCCATCGCGTACTCCCGAGCAGCTCGTCGCTACGCAAGCTCCCGGGGGGGGGGGGGGGGGGGCTTGACGCGTCGCAGCCGCTGACGTTAGTTGTTCGTTCGTTCGTGAACTCGGGAGAGAGAGCGACAAGATTGAGACAGAGAGAGACAGAGAGAGAGAGACAGAGAGACAGAGAGAGCGACAAGAGAGAGACAGAGAGAGAATAGAGAGACAGACAGAGAGAGACAGAGAGAGAGACAGAGAGACAGACAGAGAGAGACAGGGAGAGAGACAGAGAGACAGAGAGAGATACAGAGAGACAGAGAGAGAGAGAACAACCGTCGCGCTCAACGTTAATTGATAAAAATTGACTACAGGTAAAGACGAGAATGTTCGGGTCATCAGAACCTTTGGTCTGCCTAATTAGCCAAGCAAGCGCACGTAATGTAGGTCGTTATATAATGGGCTGTACCTTAATTAATGACGAATCTCTCCCCCCACCCCACCCGCTATTTGATTGACCCCCACAGTCTAACACCTCTGCTCCGCCCGGTGCCTGCCATGGAACGGCGCTACGAGTTCATCGCCGTCGCCTTCCACGAGGGCGCGCGGTGTCTCCCTGCGCTGCCAGATCGATGCAGCTCCGTCCGCTCGTCCCGTGCGGGGGGTGCGAGCGGCTCGCTCGTCAACGGTGTGCGCAGCGAGACCCCCACGCGCTTCGAACCCCCCGCGGATCGCCGCCGGCCACGTGCCAGATGCAACCCCCGCCGTGACGTCACTCTTCTCGGCAGGGAGCGTTCAACCGGATCGAGCGACCTCCACTCGTCCTCGCAGTAGCAGCGGCAGCGGCGGCAGCGGCGGCGGTGGCTGGAGCCCATCTGGCGGAGACGGTCGATCCGCGTCGGGAAGCTTTCAAGTTGAGCTTCCGCGGCCGTCTGGAACGCCTCTTTCCTTCCGATTAGGAAGCCGCCACTTTGAAATCATCTGGATTGACAAACTCACTTCGTGAGAGCTGCTTTTTTATGTTTAGCTTGTTGCCCCCCCCCCCCCCCGTACCTCCGATTAGCTCGGTTGGCTACGTACGGTGCGAAAGAAGTTCAACAGGCGTACGCGTCACACGGCCCGTGACTTCATTTCGTACAGCCCACGGCCAACTTTGGTACGGCCCACAGACAATATTCATCGGCAGAGCCGTAGCTAGATGCGTTTGTCGCACTGGTTATCGATGGCTCTAAGCATTGCCCATGTGGAGTTTGGAGCGATGAGTCGGCTAAGCATGCAGACGCTTGGCCAATTTATTGCGTCGGGGTAACCTTGAGAAATGGCAACAAGCGTGGGGAAGCCGTCATCCAGCAGTGGATAGATTACAGCTGCTGCTGCTGCTACTGATGCTGCTGCTGATGCTAATGTAAGTATCTTCACCACACGAATTGGATGCTGGAGGGGATTCTATTGACCGAGCCGCGCTATGTTCCCAGCTCTCGTTGGCTCGGACACTTTTGTCGCCGCGAATTTCGCTTCGTGCCCGGTCGGCCGCGCGTATCGCTTTGCGCGACCGCGCGTGTTGCGTTTACGTGCGCGCGCGCGGTTTGCGCGTGCCCGCCAAAGGAACTATTTTAAATTCCCCACGTGACCCCGGGTGAGGACAAGGTTCCCCCCCCTCCCTCTTCTCCCCCCCGCTGCTGTAACCTCGACCTCCACAGCGCGAGACGCCTCGCCACGTGGCGCTCGGCTCACCTGCGGATCGGTATCGCTTGGCAGGTGAAGACGTGGGGGTTGTGCGGGAGAGCGAAGATGGAGCAGGGGCTATTGGCAGAAGGGGTGGGGGGCTTGGGGAGGCGGGGAGAGGGGGGCTTGGGGGGTGTTTGGTGGGGAGGGGGGGGTACTACCCGGTGCTCGAGTCAAAAATGAAAAAGGGGACATTGCAAACGTCCCACGTGGATTTACGCGCACGTGGTTAGGCAGATTGCAATGCGCAGAGGCGTCGTCTGAAGGAGGGCGACATTTAACTCCACCGCACGTGGACGTGACGCGTTTGTTGGGTCTGCATCGAGCGCGCGCATCACTCTGACGCCCTCGCGCTCCTAGCTTTTGGATAAAGCCATTAAGTAAGTAAACACAGTAAATACATTGCGGATCAATCAATAATAACAAAATGTATTTGTTTGTTCCCCGCCCTCCCCCTAAGAGAGCCAGCCCTTATGTTATTGTAATAACATAATTTCATTCTCCAGCAAAGCTTCTCCGAGTCTCGAGGGTCGTCTTGAATCGGGACGTTCGGCCAATTCCTTTGCAAGGGACGATTGCATGTCGGAGGAAACTGTAGCACATGGAGACATCCCACGCATTCGTGGGGACAATGTCCACACGGGGAGTGTTGATACAGAACCCACGTGCTGCGTCGCTTCCTCCTGGCCACCTCACAGCCCAGCCGCCATAGCGCCGCTTCACAATCATTCGCCGAGCTTCGAGACTCGGCGATGTCCTGGACAATTCCGATGCGTTGTCAGGACTCAGGACGCCGCGTTCATTACACGGCGGACGAACCGCTGCGACCCACCCCACTTGTCCTTTCCCATCACAAACGTCACAACTTTCACTCGACGTTGTTGCGGTTGTTTTTTTTGTTCTTTCTGCAAAGACATCGTGGGAACGCGGCATTTTTATTTTTGCATCAACCGGTTCTGGCTCAACGGTGAAGGCGGGCGACACATTTGCCACTCCGTCGCTCGTTCGAGTAGCGAGACCACCGCTCACTTCCCCACCCCTCGACCCCCCCCCCCCCCCCCCGTTTGGGGTTCACGGGCTGAATTTTTGTTGCGCAGAAAGCGAGGCCGGTGTGCCACACCGGTGACCCCGGGGCTCGGCTGTGACGCCGCTCGCGATCTCGGCCCGCCGACGTTCTTCCTTGGTCCTTCATCGGCTCTGCTCGTTCCGCTGCGCTCAGGAGCAACGCGACACCCCCCCCCCCCCAACCAGCACCCCCCCCCCCCCCACCAGCACTACCCACAGCCGTCGAGTTTGCTCGTCTAAGCCTCCTCCCGGACTGTGTCGAGAGTCGGTGTGTGGGTGTGCCACGTGTCAGACAAACAGAGACGGTGGTGTAGATGTGAGCCAGAGAGAGAGGTTGGTGGTGTAGATGGGGTTTGTGTGAGTGTAGATGTGAGAGAGAGATTGGTGGTGTAGATGGGGTTTGTGTGAGTGTAGATGTGTGAGAGAGAGAGGTTGGTGGTGTAGATGGGGTTTGTGTGAGTGTAGATGTGAGAGAGAGATTGGTGGTGTAGATGGGGTTTGTGTGAGTGTAGATGTGTGAGAGAGAGAGGTTGGTGGTGTAGATGGGGTTTGTGTGAGTGTAGATGTGAGAGAGACAGGTTGGTGGTGTAGATGGGGTTTGTGTGAGTGTAGATGTGAGAAAGAGATTGGTGGTGTAGATGTGAGACAGATGCAAAGCGACTTTATACTGCACGCTCCAATGTGACTCGGGTTCGATTCCTGGCTACGATGCACAACACCAGTGACGACTGAGATGTGACTGTGGCCTTGAGCCTTCTATATTCTTTCGTCAATGTTTCTGCAATTCTACGCCGATTGCTGTATCGACATCAAGTCACGA
Organism: Lethenteron reissneri; assembly: GCF_015708825.2. NCBI lineage: Eukaryota > Metazoa > Chordata > Hyperoartia > Petromyzontiformes > Petromyzontidae > Lethenteron > Lethenteron reissneri. The sequence goes on along the minus strand of NC_083786.1, from coordinate 10,376,719 downwards.
TAACAAAGTTCCCTTTCAGATCTCTCGCATAGCAGTGCAACCCTTCGTGTTGAAGTCCAGCCCACGGAAGTGGCTATTGCAGAGCAACCTCTGAGATACCATCGAGTGATTACTGGTTCACACAAAGTAGCGAGCAGCACTTCCGCTCACTCTGCATATGAGAGTGAGGTTCCTCGCACGACAGCACAATTCATTGTGGGGTGTCAAGATCAGCCCTGGGGAGATAAAGGCAGCTAGGTGCTGCTCGTCACACCACCAAATCATGCACCACCACCACCTTAACAGGTGCTGGTAAATATAATTTGCATACACATTGATTTTAGAACGGGACCTTTGTGTCTGTGTATGCGCATGCGCTACGAATTCATAGACCCGAGTTCGAATGGCCAACACCATTGGCGATTATCTGAACCACACCTGGGCCTCTGCTAGGTCGACTCAACCTCAAATGAGTACCTGGTGCGATGTGTAAATATCGCCACTGGGGAGACAAAGACGGCTGGGCGCGGTGTTGGCCACCCACCCCCTGGCTTGCCGTGTCGGCCTTCATAGGTACTCGCTAACAGCACTTGCCCCAACAGTCTGTTAAGGCTATACGGGGGAGCTTTGCCTTTGATATCCAGCAACGTTGAAATTGAATGTGTTCGAAGATGCCATGCCTTATTACAAAGCTCTGCCAAACCCTTGGCAAATGCTCATAAAAAGGCAAGTGGTTGCACTTTAATGGTCAATCTGCTTTCTAAAACACAATAACAAAACCAGCAGTGAAACCAGGAACGACACACATACTTCAATTTCTTCCAATAATGAGCGTTTCCAATTTCATGTTTTTTTCCTGCATGACTTTTTTTCTCAAAGTTAAACGTATTAAAGGAGACTTGGCATTCAAAATGTAACCAATAAATGTTCCGCTGGGTTATTTATATCCACGGGATATGTATACACGCCGCGCGCATCCTAACATCATAAATACACTTTCATCGGAGGGAAAATATAATCAATGCCATTATTATCCCATTCATTTTAAGTGCAAATTGCCGTGGCAAAGATTTAAACAGTAAATGCAATGATAAAATTACGCCGTCTTTTTTTATGGAAGAGGAAATGAAAATACGATCAGACTAGGCATAGATGTAGCGTCGGCTCATTCTAAGACAATATTTTTTCTTTAATCAACACTTGTGCCCCGGAGACGGAATTGAATTGGCAAAGGTAGAAAGGCACACGCCACTGGTGCCTCACGTCATCTCCTTCTGCAGAAAAAACAAGTTAGAAGAAAAATCATGCCTATGCATGGACGGATGTGGTGCTTATCCCATGGTTGGGGGGGGGGGGACCTAAGAAAGATTTATTTTTGGGGGGCCAAACCATTTTGAATGTATGAACTCCTGTTGAGATGACAGACAGAAAAGAGGGCGAACGAGTTGGGTGAGAGCCAGGAACGGCGGAGACGTAACAAGCCGCCACCGTCGCTGGGAATGGAACTCAGGTTGCACCACTGCGCTGAAACTCAAATTCATCGCTGGCCGAAAAAGCTACTGGCATCAACATCTACTGACTCGAGAGGAGCACAGCTTTCCCTCGGGCCGTGCCGGGCCAGCCAACGCTCACAACTGCTGCCTTGTTTAGAGACACGGGTGATAAACTTTTACACGCGGTCATAATCGGACAAACCCGGGGCACGCCTGCCACAAATCCCGCACTGCACGGAGCTTTTTTTTGGATTTGTCGCTTGTCAATTTATTTAAGCGCCCAACGGCTACCAAGCGAAGTCGTAAAAGAAAAAAAAATTCAGGAGCGTTAACTGCGACTTGATGTCTACGGAGTCGATAAGTCGACGAGCGGCGTCGAGGTCGTGTTAATTAGGGAAGCGAGCGGTTCCCCGTTGCATCGCTAAAGCACGCTGGGCCAGAAGGGGAAGGGGTCCTCTCGCATCCGATGATACACCGGTCGACAGCCAAAATGCTTCAGAAATAAATGTAGTCCATCTTTACTAATTCTGAATGAAAATGATGCAAAAATTGCTGACTGGCTCTCGTTTGCAAGATATGCTACTGGGTCAACATACACGACCCTTGACTTGGGAATGGCGGAGGATAAGTGAGTTATAAACACAATACATCTTTGACTGGATCTATGAATAAATTCATGACTGAGTTTGGACAGTACTTGCTTTTTGAGCAAAACAATGAATGATGCAATCTGAACCTGGTATTGCATCATACATTATATGAATTGCATCATGTTATTCCTAGAATTCATGGATGATGCAATCATAACTAGGCTTACATCACTATGCTGAACAAATTGCCCTATATCAGCTCTAGAAATCAGACAGTGTCGTGCTCTATTATTTGTCAGTGTTTGATTTTGCAAAGGGACACATTTCTGTTTAACCAAAGAGAGCAGAGATGCCTCGCACTTGTGTGAAGAGAGCAGATAACTTCTGCTATGTTTGTGATGAAGTGACCTTTGCATCACAAAAGCGTAGTATAACCACTATGGTTAAGAAAGCCTATCACCTTTATTTTGGCTGCAAAATTGGAAATCAGGAAAAGATGTGGGCCCTACACATATGCTGCAACACTTGTGTAACAAATCTTCGCAAGTGTTTGAACAGGAAAAGGAAATGCATGCCTTTTGGAGTGCCAATGATTTGGAGCGAGCTAACAGATCACATCAGAAATTGTTACTTCTGCATGGCGCCTCCAGTTGGTAATAACCAGGGGAGCAGTTGCACAATTTCAGACGTTTGAAGAACTTTTAACGCGTCCGTGTACATCCGGCCCTTTGTCCATCCATCCACTGCTGGATGAGGGCCTCCGCAACACTGCGTGGGTCACGGAGGCTGCTTGGCCATACTTCACCAGGCTGGTCAGTGAAGACAGGGAGCATCGGCGTGGAAGCACGGAACAAAAGTACGATGGGGTATGCTGCGCTGTCCTCTGTCACCCGTCACGTAGCAGCAGCCTATAGCAACTTGTTATGCATGGTGGTCAGCAATTCAGGGACTGATGATCGCCATGACCAAGAATCAAACTCATGTCACAAGCTGCATAGCACAGCATGCGAACTACTGCACCACCACCACCACCCCACTCAATTGCAATAAATAAATACATCATATTGCAAAGCGTAGCATGATTAAAACAAGATGAACATCACGAAATCGGGCAAATTAAAATGTTTTGTCGACATTCCTATTCAATGTTTTTGCTTTCACCTTTGCTGATTACACAGTTGGCTAAACAGGAACGTGGTTAATTACACTCGAAGGTCAGCAACGCGAGGTACAATTCACGCACGCGCGTCCCACCTTCAGTTTCCGTGCACTGTCACGTGATGTAGTGGTCGGGGAGTGACGCAGCACAACATCTCCCTGGGGTGGATAAAATTAAGTACCAACGTTTTGGGAAATCGGCAACGGGACCAGTGCTCTGCGGGGCTGGATTAAGGTCACTTTGTCCCTGGGGACCCCTCCTCCCCCCCCAGTATCCTCCACCACTCCCGCTGCGTCGGGAGTTCTCTGTCGAGAAGTTCATTGACAAAGGGCTTCTAATTTCATTGCATCCACCCGGCGGGGTGGTCACGGAGCAGTGGTTCGCGTGCGCGTCAGAATCAGCATGTTTATGTCGACTGCAGGAGGAATCCGATGAGCTATGAAGCTCCATTTCTGCACAGATGTCCAGCATGGGGCGAGTCAGCAAGTTGCTACGGACCACACAACCTGAGTTGGATTCCAGGCCACGGCTGACATCAGTGGCTAGGTAATATCCGAACCGGCCCTGGGCCTTTCTCTCGTCAACTGATCAACTTGGTGAATCAAACAACGCCCGTGACCGACGCTGCATGCACGGTGAAGCCTTCTTCCAGCGGTAGCGTGACAAAAGGGGCTATTATTATTATGCATTAATGCAGCTGTGACCTATGCGATGAATCACCAATCACATAATTGACACTGCACTTATTTGTGTTGCCTTTACACCAAAAAAAGCCAACCCACTCAGCAACAGATGGAGGATTTCGTCATGTTTTGTTGATCTTTTTGCAAAAAACGCAACCGTCCATCTGTCCCGTGGCCATCTTCAGTGGCCGTGGTGTTGATTTTAGATTCCGTGCACCCTTGCAGAAACTGGCTGACCCAAGGCAAGCTGCCTGGGCCCTTCTGGGACGTGGCTCTGATTCTGACGTGAAACCGAGCGCTCCGTGTAATTTGCGCGTTCACGATTCGGGGGGTGGGGGATCAGAAGGGGGGGGGGAGACGAAGCTGATTCACAAGCCGTCGAGCGAATCGGCAAAATGGGGGGTTGGGGGGGGCGGGGTGTGGGAGAGGGTGGGGGGAACTGCCCCCCTCTCTCCTCGAGCTCGTCAATTGCCTCGCCGACGGCAGAGATGGTTGCCCATCAACTCCTGGGCAAGTGGGGTGTAATCAGGTTGGCATGCGCCCAGGTGCGAGGGAATGAAATGGGGGCCCCATCCCTGTACAATTTCCATCTCTCATCTTCGTAGACCAGCTGCTGAGCTCCTTCCAGCCCACGGCCTCCCAGTGCAAGTCGCTACGCCAACGCCGAGGTCAATTACCGCAGAGATGTTGCGAATCATTGAGCGAATCAATTCGCAATCGATCGAAAACATATTTTATTTATACCGATTGTGAGTTTATCGAGGCAACATTTGATCTTCTAGAGATGCAATTAGTTTTTGCAAGATAGCCCTACGTTTACACGTTGGGCCATACACACAGGGTGGTAATGAGTAATTAATATCTCCGCACAGATAGATGACATCCACAAACTCAATCCTGAGCAGCAGACCACGCTTTCCCACCTGATGACGGACGCTTGTGTTGCGCCCGAAACGTTGTCATTTATTTTCGTTCATACCTACGTGGTGAACTAGGGTCAGACAGCCCCCCACAACTGACCTGACACGGGGGAAACTTTCGCCCGCCAGTGGTTGGCAAAAAGGCCGTGAACTTAAATGCATCTGTCGTGATTTGGAGCAGGGGTCAAATTTCTGCTTTCATTCACACAGAGTTCACATTTTATGAAATAAAAACTACTTTAAACAAAGAAGTGGCCAGGTGGACCAGAGGTGGAGCGGGTGGCTTGGGAACGGATGGCTTGCGAGTTCATCTCTTGGTGGGTGGCTGAGTCGACCCGTCAATGCCTCTAGGGGTCATTATAACAATGAATACCACTGCACGGGGACCTCGAAACTGGTTGTGCTATGAAAAGACTCACCCTCGCCATATTGAGAATTTCGACCAATGGCACCAACGACTCACCGTTCAATCGAGCAAGAATTCACTTCGCATTATTAGACAACAGAGCCTTATTGGGTCTCCAATACTCGAGTATATTTCTTCCCGACTCATGTTCTGCTTAGGATGCTATTTCATTTCACGTGTAGTTTTGAGTCGATTATTCACTTGTTTTGGAATTGCCATTACCTTGATTCAGTGGTGCTAAGCCCTCTAGTGAGGTGAGGATGACCACGGCTCTTTACAGGTGCCGCTTTGATAATGTGGCCAGGATTTCCCTTCCAAACGCCGCACTCCGCCCTGACACGCAACGAATTCCACGCAATCTGAATGATCGCGCATGCTGCATACAAATGTCCCCATCCCAGCCCATGGGGATTACGCTGTATACCCGTATGCCGCGTTATCTATTAATGCGTACACTCCATGCATATTCCGACAGCTGGGAGAGAAAAAATAAAACCCGCACATATTTTAGCTCACACATCAACAGCACGGCAAACAACCCCATCTTTATTTTTTCATGATTTTGAAGCCTCGTCTTCGTGGAACATTGTCCCCGTAACCCAAAGAGTCTCGTTGGTTTTCATATCCGTTGCCGGCGAGCCGTCGGAATTGCATATTCCTATGACAGGAGACCACCGTGTCCAAAGGAAAAAAAAGTGTTGTCTGTGCCGCGTGGAGCTCACTCCACCAGCCTGCTACACGAGAGGACCCAGTGATGGGACCCATGATTGAGAACGCGGTCGAATTATGTAAATGGGGTTTGAATTCACACGCGAAATGTAGGGAGCCTGCAGCTCGAGCCCAAAAGCTATAAAATATCCCACCCTATCTCAAAGCACGAAACGTGTGATACAAGGACATACACGCGTGGTACAATGACGTACACATGATCAGCGCTTAACTTCTCGCTGAATGTTTTCCGGGCCACTGGGAGACTGTAAGCGTGCGACTAAGTAGACACAGCCGTAGCAAGCGGTATACTGGATGTGGTGTGCCGAGTCCGGCGATATTTTCTTGATTGACGACCCAGACAGGCCTGGCGGAAATTAAACCCCGCATGCAAATACACGACGGCTTGCTACATGCGACATGAAGTGGTAAACTGCAATTGCTTTCATATGTCGCCGCTATCAAAGATTTTTCATATTTCTATTAAAAAAATATATATTTTCAATACCCCTTGTTTGGAATCCACACGGAGGCGTAGGCAGATTTATTCGTGGATTAATCGATCGATGGATGGAATTTGATTGATATGTTGTTTCGTGTGATTCAAAGATAAACTTCTGACCCGCAGCATCACAATAAAAACAACACCGCGCCATCGCAGACAGCGGTTGCACTCAAAGTGCCACCTTACCTGCCACCCGTGCATCAAGGACAAATCATTCCAAGAATATGAAAACTAAAACGGGTTTCACCTTTTATATCAATAAAACAGGTGTTAAGACGTTCGAACACCAAATAGATGCCTTTTGCGAGAAATCAAGTCTGCTATAACCACACGTACTTGTGGTAAACATGCAAACAAACATGCTCTGATAATAATAATAATATATGCATTGTCTTTGAAAATCACTGGCCTGCACATGAAGGCTGTCCCTTGTGCAGACCAATCCGTTTTAAAGACAATGCAATGATATTATCAGAGCATGTTTTTTTAGCATGCTCACCAAAAGTAATGTGTGGTTAACGCAGTGACTTGATGCCTTGCAAAATATTTCAATTTGGTGTTTGAACATCTTCACACCGCTTTTATTATTGCCTGAAATGGTGAACACATTATTATTATTATCATTTTTATCCTGTGATATTGGCAAAAAAAAAAGGTTCCGTGACATTCCACGAATAACAAGAATCTCTGTGCAAAAAACAAAACCATCCCTCGCGCTTCCAAGAACCAAACGTGCTTTCAAATTTACAGTGTAGGGTTTTTTTTTTCTTCCGAACAGAGGCACAGGTCTCTTTCTGAGCCGTTGGGGGGGGGGGTGTATAGGCGAAAATGCCGATAGGCTGCCAAAGTTCACGTCCGCTTGAAAGCTCATTAAGAAGTTTCATCGGCGTAATTGCTAACAAAAATATTGTGCCAAATAAAAAAAAAAGCCAACAGACAATGGGAACACACCGCCGACCGCATTAGCAATCATCTGATTAGTGGCAAGTGGAATTGACTCGCCGTGCATTAGCATTCCCACCGCGCGCCTGGCGAGTGTTTGCCTCTGTCCTTTGCCGTGCTCCGAGCCGCACGCATGCACGGCACACACGCACGGTGCCGCGTGATGGATTGTATTTACCGCGCATTAGCAACACAGTCTTGCGGCGTTCCACCGCAGGGCTGCAGCGAGGTTTTGCGCGGAAGGGTACCCCACCCAACTAAGCGTCCCTGACTTGGCAGGGACAGTCCTACGCTTAGTTTTTTCGGTAAAGTCACGTAGGTAAAAAATGAAATTAAAATTTATAAAAATAAAATAATAAAATTCACGACGTACAGCAAATCTGGCTGTGACTTGTGTTGCCTCCGAAACGTCGTGAAATTTATTATTTTATTTTTAAATCCTTTATATTAAGTTTGCTTGCTTGCTTAGGACCGTGCAAATCTTTCGGTCGTTTTTTAATCCACTTCCCGTGATCCAATCGAGCTGACATTTTCCACACAGACTCGTTGTGCGCGACAATTAATGTTCGTGAAAAAAAAATCCAAAATTTTACACTTTTAGGACAAAAATATTATATTTAATTACCAATTGCTTAATGGTGCAATGCAATCATCTGACCCATAGGTGGCAGCCATCTCAAGCCAGAGGACGAGAGGACTCTAGCCGCTACGCATATAAAGGATTTATAGTGAAAAATTAGTTTTTACGGGTTAATTTTGTATTAATTTTAATTTCATTTTTTACCTACGTGACTTTACCGAAAGAACTAAGAGTATGAATCCTTGCAGTCCCGAAAGCTTCAAATCTAGAAGGGACAGTCCTGCTGCTGGTTTCTGCGAGGCCGTCCGGTATCCCCCAAAACCATTTGTGAAATTTAGCAATTTGACCCAACCTTGTTTGAGATTTTTCTGGCCTAACACTCGACCCGTGTTACGGTTTAAAGGGCCGTTGCTGTCTGAGCTGTGGGTAGGACCTACAAGCAGTGGGCAGGGCCAATGGCAGAACAAAAGAGAGGAGGCCACTCGCTATGTGGCAGAGGATAGATGTTGGGAGGGCTCGACTGTGTCACGGTGGCGAGATGTTGTCTTACTCTACGGTTTTTTCGAGTAAAGTCACGTAGGTAAAAATAAATAATAAAAATTATAATAGAAATAGAAATAAAATAATAAATCACGACGTTTCGGGGGCTACACAAGTCTCCGTCATCAGGTGGGACCGTCACAGCTAAAATTTACTGTATCAAGTGAAGCAAAATTCCAAGAGACAAGTTCTTAAATACAAGTTAAGGGGTGAGGAGGGGGGCTTATCTGAATGTGGTAGCCAGTAAATGGAACGTGTTGGGGGGATGGGCGAGGCTAAAAGAGAACAACCGAAAAAACCTAAGAGTATGAATCCTTGCAGTTACGAAAGCTTCAAATCTAGAGATGTTATCTCCCTCGCCTGGTATGCAGGAGGTCGTGGGTTCGACCCTGACGCCTGTTTGCTTGGACATTGTATTTTCTCCCCATGGTCCCGTGGATTTTTCTCCAAGGTCCTCCGGTTTTTCTCTCGACATTTAGAAAAATGCGTTTAGATTATTTGGCTGCTATACATTTCCACAGAGTAAGCCACTTCGTTGAGCTTTCATTTGTGGCCAGCTCGCTTCTGAAAGAGAGCTACATTGCTAATTGGGCCTAAACTATTGAAATACAAAAAATAAAAGTTTAAATAGTTTAATGTCAAATTGGGCAGGGTTCACGGATGGAGAGAAGAGCTGCCAGTTCACAGTGTGTCCCGGTTAAATCTCCCAGATATACTGGACATCTGTGAAAAAGAGCTTTACAGATCATCAGATTCCTCCACGCTAAATTAATATTCTTATTCTGAAATGTGTTAGCTTAAACCTTTGCGCACTGCTTAAGAGTCGTCGGCACGTCTGGCTAAGCCGGCTTGGGGGTAACACGTTTTGTTTTTCATGACACGGGTACTCTGACCTGCAGATTCAGCGAGGCAGACGACACGTGCTGTGCTTCGAGGGCTGCCCAAGAAAGAGCACGCGCTGAATTAAAATTCCCAGCCTTGGCCAACGGCATTTGCATGCAGTGAGCGTTTAAGAAAAATCAAACTCAATCTTCGTAGCCAATGACTTTAATCCGACTTTGGATTTTTTTTTTTCAGGCAGCATTTGCCAAGCCCAGCAGGATATATAATCAACTGCAAATCAAGCTTCACTTTGCAACATCCCATCACCACCAACCTCATCTGTTCCTTTTGACGTTATTCTCCCCAACGAGCAAGACAAACGCGGTGTTGAACTTACGTTGCATTTGGCTGCACGCGTCAAAATTAAAAGCCGTCTGACTACAAGATAGATGAGATCAGGTTCATGGTTTTGGTGATGATGTACCACAGATGATTCAGAGTCACTTCGTCATAGATTTTGAAATGAAGTTTTGAAGTGGCTGTGTGGCTCAGGTGTCAGGCCACTGAGCCCAGACCCCCCAAAATCCTGGGATTTGATCTATTAATGAATTGTTGACGGTTGATAATCTAATCCCGGTCACCAATAACTTCCCAACAAAATCTCTCATTAATTGTTTGATTCATTTTTTTCCTCCCCTAGTTTACCAAGGAAAGCCTCACTTAGTCTCATTGCTAAAAAAAATTCAGGAGGATCCTGCCAAGTTTTCACAGAAGGGGACAAAGTTGCTCTCTATGTAAATTCCAATTGAGCAAAGTTTTTGCGGTGTTGTTTCTAAAATGTGGCACATTTGCACCATGACGCCGACGCACAACGGGTCTGCTCTTGCAAATGACGTCCCGGAAATGTTTGCCATCCACTGCGAAACAGCCAGCGGGGAATTGTTCACGGGTTAAAACGCGCGCCGTATTAATCAGGGTAGCCACTTGACTCGAACCGTGAAAAAAACAAATCCAACTTTGAGAATTAGAAAACGAAATGACAGTTGGGCATTACCGCCATACATTGAACAGCTCTGTAGCAGATTGCATGACAAAGTGTAACACCTCCAAGTGTGAATAAGAAGTCACTCTAAGGGATCTCAAAAGTAGTTATGTGATGTGTTTTTCTGCACGCTGGGTCTCGAACACAGTAAACAACATAAGAGTTCAAACGAACACTCTTTTTTTACACACCATTACACCCAATATCAAATATAAAGTTAAGAACGGCCCAGATTGTGACCACAGTCACGAATGTCAAACCGCGAACCGCGTAGTGCAGCAATGCCAACTTTGGTTCATTTGCCGGCTGAAATGCTGATTTTCACCAGGCTAATTCTGAAGCAGCCCACTGGCTCACTCGCCAACCTTGACACGGGCATATAAGCGGTGCCGGTCCTCTCCCCCGTAGCACAAAGGAACAAGACCTCTCAATTGCATCCATTGTGATAGCACGTAAGGGGAAAATGAAACAATAATTAAGAAAATAAATAACGATTTCGTTCACTCGACACAAACCCGTTATTCTTTGTTGAGGAGCATTATGGGTAAAAGCAAATATAGGCAGAACTCGGCTGTGTCCCCACATATAAATAAAATATTTCTAGCCCATCGACCTGATGGCTTTATACATCAAGATCATCCAGCAGCATATGGTTTCTTTCAATACAGTTATTTTCTTTGGCGTATTTACTTACAAAAAAAAAACCCAATTCTATTCATAAAGTTTATAGTGTCAGCGATTCCCCTTCCCTGTGTGTGAAATGTCATTTTCATTTGTCTCTATTATTTGCGCAGAGCTTCGGTGCCCGTGGGCTGGGCGCGAATTTAAAATAGATAGAGGCTGGAGAAATGTAATCGATTGCTTGGTGGTCTTGTAGCGCCACTGCGGACGATAGGAGTGTAGGTGTGACGGGAAGCGAGAGCTCCGTAATGGGATTTACACGCCGGCAACAGCGAGCCCGAGCCAGGCACATCACCGGATGAACACATGCAGCCCTTAACGTACTGCTGGTGGCAAGTGCTGTTAGCCAATAGCACCGAATAAAGGCCACAACGGCACACGAAAGAAGGTGGGTGGCTAGCAAACCACGCCCGGCCGCCTTTGTCTCCCTCACACCACATCAGGTACTCAGTTTAGGCCGAGTCGACCTAGGGGAGGCCCAGGATCGGTTCAGATAATCGTCACTGGTGTTGGTCGTGAGCTGGAATCGAGCTCGGGTCACAGGGTTCGTAACGCTGCACTATCGCTCTCTTCCCTTAAACACACACGCACGCACACGATCTGCCCGTGACCAATTCGACCCAGAATGTGGCCCAATTTAATCAGATGTCAGAATCTGCGCTGACTTGAGCGTGCACGGTGCTTGGATGGGTGACCGCCATGAAGCACGTGAGTTCGAATCGCGGTTGGAAGCTGGACTACGGATGATAATAAAAAAGTTGTATAAAAAAAAACACAATATTATGAAATGTACTAGTAATGGAAGAACTCCACGATTCCAGGAAGTGGCCCCGAAGCTTGCCATAACGTAAGGGACCGTGGCCAATTACAGCCAATGTCAGTTTACCGTGGACAATTAGAGCAAAGCCGAAACATAACATATACAAAATTAACGTTTAAAAATATTTTATTTTTATTTTTTATGATGGAATATAGTATTGTCATCAGTGTGACATAAGCATACCAAGTTGGCAGTCGATACCACATTGGGAAGTGGGTTAAAATTGAGTTGCAAGATTTGAGGATACAACAACGACAACAGACAGAGTGAGTTAAATGAAAGCGTGTAAAAAAGACGCATCACTGTGGGAGGAAGGCAACGGTGGGTGTCCTATACAAAGACTCAGCCTTGCCATTAAGAGTCAATGTAATTAAGCAACAACTTACAGCCCGTTGTTAATCCACTGCTGGATAAAGACCTCCCCCATGGCCGTCTACGTCATGCCACTTGTTTGACCATAGTGGGGAGGGGGGGGGCAACAAGAATTGGTTCAGATATCACTGACCACTGATGTTAATCGAGGCCAGAAATCAGATTCAGGCCACTGGGCTCGTAACGACTTCGCCATCATCCCCGCCACGGGAATGGTGAGTTGCCACCACTGACTGAGATCTTAAAGAAACAGAAGATAAGCACCGGTCCCTTTCTCAATTGAATGGGAAACACTTTGACCTCAACATTCCACGGATATGAGCAGAACTCCAGTCTGTCTCTACAGACAAAACTAAAAATGTCGTATTCTATGATTTAATTTAATTTAATTTTCTTCTACGTGACTTCACCGAAAGAAACACAGAGTATATATTATTTGGTACATCGGTCTCTTGCATTTCGCTGCATTTGTTTAATTACGCAAAGTCTGAACCGGTTTTGTCCTTCTGATTCTCATCAACGGAGTCGGGGCTTTGTAAATGAATAACTGCAGGGTTGCCCAGATATTATTGGCAAAAGCCCTCCGTCTATACAACGGGGCCCTGTTTAAAGCACAATGTAATATGGCGCACATTCATTCTGCGTTTGCTTTGGGGCATCACGGGCAATAACGCATACAAAACTGAACTCTCCGTCTGCATCTCCACATCAACATTAAATTGTGCTGCGAAGATTGAAAAAATAACACTCAAATAAGCACCTAAAACAAACACAAACAGCACCTACTGCTTTCACTTGTGTAGCACACCGTGTCACAGCTCACCTCTTATGTTCATCTTTGTTTTGCCAAACAGAGTTGTTGTTGTTGTTATTCTGGTTGTTGTTGTTAGTGTGGGTGCGTGGGTTTTTTTGTTACCACTTTGCTCTTACGATTCGGTGATAAGAACAGAAGTAAACTCGACCAAACTCCGCGAACGGCGCGATGCACACGTGAGTCCGAGCGGTGGGAAAGTGAGGTTAGGCACCTTGTTTGCAAGCAAATGAGATTTAAGGCTCTGCAAACACCAATCTGTTTTGTTTACTTATATAAAGCAGGAGGTGTTAGGTGAGGAAACGTACCTGTGGTTGGAGGTAGATTAGGTGTGTGTTTGCAAACACACACAGCTGTTTCGTAACGTATTCACGAAAGTAGCAAATACACAATTTTTTGTATTATAATCGCTGTCAATAACTGCTGACCTAGAGTTGAAGAGATGTCGAAAGCTCCCTCCGGTAGAGGCCCTTCCTCCAGCAGTTTTGCGAGCGAGCACTTGCGGGGCTGCACCTTCACCTTAACCACCTTCGCGAGGAGCGGTAACACCGAGGTTAGCGCTCCGCGTTTCTCAACCTGCAAAAACTGAGATCGATTCGTGGCCGAAGATAGCGTCAGCGGCGACTGATAACTGCATTTGAACCCATCATGGTCCCCTCCATCCATCTAACTCGCACTGAGCGGCACGGTGAAAGTGTGGTGAAACAACCCTCAACACAGACGCGGCGCAAGTCAGCCTTTCTTTCGGCCGACGATTGACAAACGGGACACGAATTATATTACAAATAATACAAGTATAATTAGCCCGGTATATTTTGTGCAAAATCGATTAGCTGCGGTGTGCAGGTGCTAAGTGGAGTTCAGTGTTAGATCGCGGGGATTGTGAGCGGTGGCAACGGCTTGGGGAGAACTTCACCCAGCCGCTGCATCGATATACACGAAGAGCGGGTGGACCAGAGATGGCAGTAGTGCATCGATGGATTAGTACATCTATCTGTGCGGAGTTTCCAGCGAGAATCCCGAGTATGCGGTGGGTTTTCTCCGGGTACTCCAGGCCGAACAATTATTTGTGGCATTCGGCAAAGCATCCACACACGCACACGCATACACAGGCACAAAGATAACAAGATCCCCCATATAGCTTTAACAGACTGTTGGGGCAAGTGCTGTTAGCGAGCATCTATGAAGGCCGGAACGGTACACGAGGGGGTGGGTGGCCAGCACCACGCCCGACCGCCTTTGTCTCCCTAGTGGCAATGTTTACACACTGCACCAGGTACTCATTTGAGGCTGAGTCGACCTAGGGGAGGCCCATGACCGGTTCAGATAATCGTCACTGGTGTTGGCCGTGAACGGGAATCGAACCCGTGTCGCCGGGTTCATAGCGCAGCGCGCTAAACGCTACACTACCGCTCCCCATACACACGCACATGCACACACACGCACCCACATGCACGCACGTACGCTCATTTATTTCTCACTTCTCTCCGCTTCGCAATTCTCAATTGTCTAAGGCTGATGGAGTCTGGGTTCGCTTTTTGGATTCAGAAATGATAAGTGTCTTCTGAGCCACAGTGGCTGAAGGTGAATTATTGTGGTTATTTAGCTGAGAATCACCTTCAGGAAAGAGCGTACGTTACTTTAAAAATGTAACAAAACAATTAGATTGTACATTAAGCTTATTCTTTGGGTCTTTCGGTAAAGTCACGTAGAACAAACAATAAAATACAAAAAACGACGACGTTTCGATCGCAACACAATCAATCGTCGACTTTACCGAAAGACCCAAAGAATATGAATTCCTGCAGCCACGAAAGCTTCAAGTCAAGATTTGTACATTAAGCGTCGGGCTTAAGCACAACAAGGATACAGGGAATGTATGTCTCTTACTCGCAATGACACACAAGGATAGGAGACAGATAGGGTGGATGGGTGGGTGAGTAGGTGAATGGGTTGGTAGGTGGATGGATGGAAGGTGTGGATGAGTGAATGAATGGGGTAGCTAGATAAATGGAGGGGAAGATGGATAGATGTATTAGTGTAAATATGAATGGATGAATGTGCGGATGAGTGGAAAGATCAGTGTAAGGATGGATGGATGTGTGAACAGACGGATGATGTATGTGTGGATAAATGTGTGGATTAATGCGTCAATGGATGGATGAATGGGCGATGTATGGATGGATGTGTGTGTATGGATGGATACATGGATGTGTGGGTAGGCGAAGTCATATATGTGTGGATGGGCAAATGAATATGTGGATGGGTGGAAGGGTGGATGAATGGGAAAGTGGATGCATGGTTGGATGTATGAATGGGTGGATGTGTGCACAGATTAGACGAATGGGTGAGTGGATGGATGAATGAATTGGTGGGTGACTGAAAGGGTGAGTGCCTGTATGTATGTATATACGTGGATCAACAGGTGAGTGCATGTGTGGATTTACGCGTAAAGGGGTGTATGGATGTGTGACGGGGTGGAATGGGAGCAGGAGTAGGGAGGTGAGTGAGTTGGTGAACGGATGGGAAGGTGCAAATTAATAAACACAATTACCAGACAGATTAATGCGTAGTGACACATGACCCGATCAACAGGCTGGCATGTATCTAGAAATATATGCCGACATGAACACGAATAGACTGTGTATATTGACAGACAGATTGGTTAAATATACCGCGATGGAAAATTAATAATTGGTGAACATATTGTGATTCCCGTTCGTACACCATAACAAAGTAAATTCGCACAAATTGCTCCGGTTATCTGTAATTTCATTTTCAATTAAGCCCAAGGAATTCGCGTTTTTCGATTGTGTACTGTGTTTTTTTTCTCCCGTTACAGCGTGAAGGCTCATTAAGAGCATTAACTTCGCATCAGCAAACCCATAGCGGCACCGCGCCGCCTAAACGTTGAACATTAAACAACACAACCAAGCCCACACACACACACGCGCGCGCGCACTCACACACCTGGTCGCACACACATACACATGCGCTGCCATTCGCACGCAGCACGGGTATATTCGTACATACACACTCAAGCATAATTTATCAAATGCATGTGGGCTGAAAAGACAAAGACATCCCTCTCCCCAATAGCCTTCATAGACTTTTGGGGCAAGTGCTGTTTGCGAGAACCTAATAAGGCCGGCATGACACATGGGTGGGTGGACAACACCACACCCGACCACCTTTGTCTTCCCAGTGTTGATGATTACACACTGCGCCAGGTAAACACACGTGCACAATAGCAACAACAACCGCAGTTCGCCACTAAGTGGCGGCGACGTCACCAGGCCACTTGTGTGTCAGGCTCGGTGCACCAAGAGGCCACGTGAAGTGTCGAAAGCTCGCTGGCAGGAGGTCACGGAACAGAGCTGGGTTCCATTATTTCACTGAGATGACCGGCAGATGCACTCAGATGACTGGCAGATGCACCACACACACACAAAGACTGTTGGAGCAAGTGCTGTTCGCGAGCACCTTTTATGGCCTGCACGGCACGCAAGGTGGTGCGGTGTCCAGCATCACACCTGGCCACGTACAACAAAGACAAAGATTCCCCGTATAGCCTTAACAGGCTCCTTTGGGGCAAGTGCTGTTAGTGAGCACATATGAAGGCCGGCACGGTACACGAGGGGGTGGGTGGCTAGCAGCACGTGCAAAGACAAAAGAGACGCAAAAACATATACACGTACAGTACATACACACACGCTGTGTAAAAACGCACACACACGCGCGCGCGCGCGTGCTCGCACACTCGCTGGGGATAGACTACACCAAATTGAATAGAACAAATGCATTTTTTTTTACAGCGCGAAGCATCAAAGGCAGAGAAATGAGACTTTCGTTTGCCTTGCAGGGAAGGAAGACGCTGTAATGGTTCGACCTCCAATCGGAGCGCCCTTCCACTCACGCAGAACGAAAAGCTTCGGGGGAGTTTTTTTTTTCAGCCGCGCGGATTTGTGCGGGTTATTATTTATTTTTATTTTTCTTCAAAGATATTTTTAGGAATTTCTGAAACTTTGAAGACGAGCCCTGGGGGTTTCCAGCCCTAGTTATTCTCCCGGTAAACCTCCTCCTGCTCGACGTATCTGCGCTTAAACGGGAGGGGGAGGAAGGGGGGTTGGAGCCGGTAGGCAGAGCGGTCTGTTGCCTCGGAGCGCGCTCTATCCTCGTGCGTACGCGCGCGTACGCGTGTGTGCGTGTGTGTGTGCGTGTGTGCGTGCGTGCGTGCGTGTGTGCGTGTGTGCGTGCGTGCGTGCGTGTGTGCGTGCGTGCGTGTGTGCGTGTGTGCGTGCGTGCGTGTGTGCGTGTGTGCGTGCGTGCGTGTATGTGTCCACCTTTTTTTTCTTCCGGTTTTTGTTTTTCCCCTCGCACCTCCTGAAGGATCGGGCAGTAGCGTGAACTTGTTAACAGACAGAAGTCCTTCTTGGGACGTGAAGATGAAATATTTCAAACATTGCTCGGGAAGGAGCCATAAGCTGAAGGGCTCGATGAAAAGATGTAACCTTGTCGTGGAGAAATTCACATTTGCCTGTTGATTTATTTGTAAGCATACCCATTATCTTCCGCAAAAGGGACGCGTAATATGCGTTGACGTTGTAGGCAATACTCATGTTATTCTATCTACCTAGATTGCCATCACCATCGTCATCATTGTCATCATTGTCATCGCCAGCCAGAATGGATCCAGGCTTCCCCAAACCATCGTCATCTCTCTCCGTTCCTGCGTTGCAGCGGCAATTCACCCCGCACCTCCGATCAGCACGGTTGGGGCTACGTACGGTGCGAAAGACGCTCAGCGTACGTCCGCATGCGTACATACCTCGCGCGGATGCGTAATTCCCACGGGAGAGGGATCGCTTAAACGTCAAGAGGCGACAATCTACGACGTTCCATCCGCTCGAGAGAAGCTGCCGCGTGGGGATTTTCCAAGAAGCTCAGGGGATGGTGTGAGCGCACGTGCATCCGAGTAATTTTAATTTAACAGTCGGGGGCGGGTGGAGGGACATTTTTTTAAAGCGACCGCAGGGGTGATATAAATAGTCGGGAGTTGTAATGATTTATCCCGCCCCCCGGTCAGCCACCCACCCAAACTCTGAATTGTCACAATTCGGTGGAGGTGAGCATGATTGAATTCGCGAATTAATGTTTTCCTGTCTGATCTTTTTTTTCGTGCCGTTGGTTGTTTTTCTGTCTCGTTCGTGAAGTTCGCTTCTCACAATTAGCCCGAATGTAACGGTGGGTGTATGATGTGTAGAGTTTTTTACAATTATTTTTCTCTCATAATTCAAAGGTTGACTCTAGAGAGTAGGCGAAAGATGAGTGGAAATTCTTGAGTTGTGGGTTGTGGCGCCGAATGGAGAAAATTCAGTTGGGATGGAACTAAAGGGTAACGAGGAAGTTTTAGGGCAAGTTTAGGAGGAGAGAAGTCTCATTCGAAGATTAAAAAGGTAAGTAATAAGATAACCCTTTAATCAGCTGCAATGCAAGCATCAGCTTTGTCCGTCCATCTCCAATGGGGGGAGTGTAGTGCGATAACCGCGGTGAAGACGACTCGATATGAACTACATTTTTTGGATAAAGTTGCACTGCTATTAGGGAATTATCTGAGATAAAACTGGCCAAATAGATCAAAAGGGTCACGCACAATCGTGGTGATAAAACCGGTGCCCCAAAGAGTCGGGCCTGGCCGCCAAAGCAATGATGTCATTACATGTAACGTGCGGAGATGACGTCATTTGACATGCGATGTCACGCGACACCATCCCATTGTGCCACTTGGAACGTGGCGTTCTAAAGTGGAACCTTCGATTCGCACGGTTTCCCGTACCTCCCAGTAGCACGGTTGGCCACATACGGTGCGAAAAAAGTTCAACATTCCGTTCATGCGTTCGTACGTACGTTGTCGTTAGACAACAGATTCCGTGCGACTTTGTCTCCCCCCGCGTTCTTGATAACGACACGCAACGCTCGGCGGTGACGTCGACGCATCGGCGCGCGTTACGCAGAGAAGGCAATAGTCGTTCCGTTCACGCCACGGCGCTCGAAGCGCCTTCCACGTGACCGAGGGAGCAAGAGGGAGCGTCTCGGGCGCACCAGAAAGCGCCCTCCCGCCCGCCCGCCCGCTTACAAGTGGCAAGCTGATTCCGGGGGTGAAAATAAAAAAGCATTATGAATATTATTTATATTCTTGGTTCTTTCGGTAAAGTCACGTAGAAGGGAAGTAATAAAATAATAAAATAATAAAAATAAAACATAATAAAATAATTCTCACAACTTTTTTATTTTATTATGTTTTATTTTTATTATTTTATTACTTCCCTTCTACGTGACTTTACCGAAAGAACCAAGAAGATGAATCCCTGCAGTCACGAAAGCTTTAAATCGAAATATTATTGATAATTAATATTATTAATTAATACAAAACTCGGTGGGGTGGCGGTGCTGGTGGTGCTGGTGGTGGAGGGGGGGCAGAGAGGCGGTGGTGTAGCGGTTAGCGCGCTGCGCTACGAACCCGGTGACCCGAGTTCGATTCATGCTCACGGCCAACACCGGTGACGATTATCTGAACCGGTCCTGGGCCTCTTCCCCTAGGTCGACTGAGCCTCAGCTGAATACCTGGCGCGGTGTGGGGAGACAAAGGCGACCGGGCGTGGTGTTGGCCACCCACGTGTGCCGTGCCGGCCATCATTGGTGCTTGCTAACCGCACTTGCCCCAACAGTCCGTTGAGGCTATACGGGTGATCTTTGTCTTTTGAACGACGAGAATGGTGGTGGGGCTTTCGTGAAAGGGGCCAGGAATGCCGTGCCACCGGGGACAGACTGCTAATGAACTCTAAACGCGTGGCCCCGAGCGCCGGGAATTTCCACATCGCTTAGAAATCGTGAGATAATCTTGGTTGCATCTGGGTGATCCCTCAAGCGCAGTGCGACCCACGGCAGCGGCGAGGCCTGGGAAAAGGTGGCTTAATTAGAAATAATGCCTGCCTACTATTGCCTGCCTTCCACACGTTGGGCCACAGAATCATGTTTTGACAATGCAATACGTACAAAGACAAAGACCCCCTTCCCCCCATATAGCCTTTAACAGACTTGTTGGTCAAGTGCTGTTAACGAGCACCTATGAAGGCCACTGCACTACGACGAACCCGGCGACTCGAGTTCGATTCCCGCTCGTTAACACCAACAACTGGCGAATATATGAAACCGGTTCTGGGCCTCCCCTAGGTGGACTCAGCCTTAAATGAGTATCTGGTGCAGTGTGTGAACATCAGCGCTGGGGAGACAAAGGCGACCGGGCGTGGTGCTGGCCACTCTTGTGCCGTGACGACCTTCATAGGTGCTCGCTTACAGCACTTGCACCAACAGCCTGTTTAAAGCTTATACGCTGGATCTTGCTATTTGTTAATGCGCAGGCGCGCGCGCGCGTGTCATACATTGCCCGTGCATTTCTTTGAACATTTTTTTATTTTCGGATCACAAACAGTCACGTGCAGCAGCCACCGATCGGCAAACAGACGAGTGTGTGTCTGTCTGTGTGTCTCGTGTCTGTGTTTTGTCTCTCTCTCTCTCAAATGTAGTTCTACATGATGACGACTGCTTGCGTTGCAATCGAAACGTCGTTTTCTATTAAATTTATTTTATGTATGCGTGACTTTACCGAAAGAACCTAAGAGTAATTCCTGCAGTCACGAACGCTTCAAATCACGACGAGTGATAGCACATCCTGAATTGGGTGATTTTAGGCTCTCACAATTGCCTACGATTGCTTATTCATTGAGTCTCTGACCCCCCTCGACCCTCTCTCTGCCACGTTCTTCTTTGCCGCGTGAAAATGACAAATAATATTTTCACGGTTAGCCAGACGCAGCCTTATACTCCTCGAACGGCTGTAGTGGAACGATGTGCTCGGATCCGAGCAGACCATCATCATCATCATCACAGCCGGATCTCCATTGCACTTTTATTAGCAAGCCACTGGAGCTGTACATTCCAAAACATTGATTGCAAACTCGTTTCTTTAGAACTCCTTTTTCGCACCTCCGATTAGCACGGTTGCCTACGTACGGTGCGAACGAAGTTCAATAAACAAAAGCCAGGGCACTGCTCATCCCCGCCTCCAGTCATTCATCAACATCGCCGTGAGCCATGGTCAGTCCACTGCTAGATGAAGGCATCCCAAAGCCAGTCCCCCAATGCAACAATCCACCAAGTAACTTATCAACGAGCCGATCTCATCGCTCCATCTCCTAGGCAGGGGATCTTCCTGCCCTTCGGCCACCATCTCCTCTGGCGAGCCCATTTCGTCTTCTCAACGGTCCAAATTATGTATTTAACCTGTGTGTCTGCCCCTTAATCCATGTTTTCAGAATCAGAATTTGTATTGATACTGGAGGAATCCGATCAGCTATAAAGCTCTTTTTCACACATGTATTCCCATACCTCCCCCCCCCCCCCCCACTTAAGGTTCAGCCCGCCTTTTCAAATCCTTACAATAGTCCAGCAAAAATAAAATGCCGTCACAAACACATGCACAGGGCGTGAGAGCTGGAGCAGAATGCAAAATAAGCCCCAACATCATTCCATTTCTCACAGAAAATGTTGTGCTTAGAGTTTGTTTATCGTTCACTGTATTGTACGCCACCCCCCCCCCCTCTTTAAACAGGGTCAGGCTCAACAGGGCTTGGTACGTTGTACGATACCTGCCCTGTAACCCCCCCCCCCCCCCAAACCTACCTTGGCAGTCTCAGGCCACCGCCAGGCAACCTGCTTGTCGAGCTCGGGCCGGGGGGCATTGCCCCAAGGCGGCCACTGCCGACTTGGCCCGCGGCCTTGATTGCTCCTCCTCGTTACTGCTCAATTCTCTCGCGCCGTCACCGCTCGCAGCGTTACATTCGGGCGCACCGAAGTGGCGTTTGATGGCGAAGCCTTTTTTTTTTCTAATATGACCCCGAGAGCAATTCAAATCTGAGTTCAAAATAATAAAATTAGGTGCCTTTTAACTTTAAGCGGTAACTTAGGGCCGGAAACTCGTGGTTTTCTGCGGTGATGGCTCCCAGCCTCGTTAGCGGATACACTCAAAGTAAAAATAGTAATAAATAATTCACGGGGCATTGTTGGCGATGCACTGCTAGATGGAGCGCCCAGTCCCTGCTCTCCCTCCCCACCCCTCCCCAGGCTCTGGCGTCTCGGTCATGGAGGTTGTTTAACCGCAACATCACCGTAGCGGTCAGGGCAGGTTGGCAAGAGTGGAGCACGCGTGACCCCCCGTTCCACACAGCATCGGTGACTTGATGTTGGCCGTGGCTGGGAATTGAACTCGGGCGCATGGGGCTCAGAGGGCTCTGTGCGCGAAACCACAACAACCGCTCTCCCAGGGAGAAGCAACCGGACGATACATCGCGGGGAATTCTCTCCATTTGGAGAAGCTTCGGGGCACCTCGAGTCAGCGTTGGCACTGGAGCAGAGGTCGCAAACGGGTTTTGATTCCTTACCCGTACCCGGCCGCACCAGGGTCGCAAATGGGTACCCGTAACCGGCCGGGTAGGGGTACCCGTTCCCTACCCGTACCCGTACCCTACCCGAAATGAGTGACAAACGGTTATTCACCAGTGACTCACGGCCTACCCGTACCCAGCTGCACCAGGGTCGCAAACGGTTACCCGTACCCGGCCGGGTACGGGTAGCCGGGTTATCGGGTAGGGTACGGGTATCGGGTACCCGGTTGCGACCTCTGCACTGGAGTGTCTGGGGTCACCGGGTTGCGAGCAGCGCATTCCTCAAGCAAGGTGTGTTTCAGTTCACTTGCAGGAGCCGGGGTGGACTTTTGCAACCCAGGACAAAAGAGATATGACGGTGGCTTCGGGAGGCATTCATCCAGCAGCAGTAGATCGATCATGGCTGATAATGACGTTGATGATGGTAAAGGCGCAGCCCTGCAATTGCTTGCTCGTGCCACTGCTGGCAAAAGGCCCTCTGATCGAAAGAGCACCAGAGAGCACCCTCTGGAGGGTATTTTGCCGACTCTTCTGCACGTGCATCAACGCCTTGGAAGGGATGGGAGCACTCACACTTTACCCCACCACACGCAACTTGCGAATAGAATCGGTGGATTGTTAACTATCTCGCCTGGTATACAGAAGGTCGTGGGTTCAAGCACAACCCTGACGCCTGTATATTTGGAGATTGCATGTTCTCCCCGTGGTTGCATGGATTTTTATCTGGGTTCTCCGGTTTTTCCCTCCACATTTAGAGTCAATATCACGCGTTTGGAGCATATGGCTGCTATAAATATGCACGTGATAAGTCACTTCTTGGAGCTCTCATTTGTGACATGGTCTCTTCTGAAGAAGATCTGCGTAGCTCAGTGGGCTTTACTTGTTAAAATAAAAAAAAAATTGTTCCTAAAAATAGTTTAAATTGGGAGGAAGCAAGTTAAAATTGGTTTGGGGGAAGACTCAACCCATCATCGCACTTGGGGTTTATAAAACGAGTACCACATCGCGGGGAAGTCGATGGTGCTTATCCAATGGAGAAACTGGCTCCCGCCGTAGCAATGTGGAATTTCCAGTGGGATCAACCATTAAACCACTGTGACAGTATCCCAGATGTTTTTGACGATGATGAAATCACAGATGGAATCACTTCACTTGCAATTGCATATGGCTCGTACATCCTTACCTGTTGACATTTTGGCAAAAGAGTCACTCCCTAAATCTCGTGAATATTTCTGTAACTTAATTCTGCTCTGTGATCAGCATACAAAAAAACCTATCGAGACGACCCAATGCACGCTGCGGGCCAATTAAATTTTTTTTTTCATATTGATTCACGTTTGTGCAATATTTTTTTTATTTCTCATGTTGCACAACTTTGTTTTTTACCCCCAATTTCTCTTCGCTCCGTTGCTGCGCTTTGTTTGCTTCGCTTGTTGTCATTGTTGATAACACCGGTTCACTCCTGCAACTGAGACCTCATCCTGGCCTCTTTGAGTTCCCACCTCGTCAAACGAGATAAGCTCAGTCCTCGACAAACAGATCACATCCTCGGATATTTTTCGTTTGCGGAATTCATGCCCCATTCCTCGCCCGCCCACCCCACGCCCTTCACCCCTCCCCAGTGCTCATGGGGCGGCACACAAAGCCGTGAATGTTGTACATGACAGAATGTCAGCGCCCAGCGCCCGCGCTCGGACTAAGCGCTGGAAACCCAAGCGTAAGGGACATATTGCCTTTGACATTAAACGGCATCAGTCCGTCTCATAGCCGTCAATCTCCAAAACTGTTTCTGAACCCATTTCCCAATTTTCCGACTGCCACTGTGGAGCTTTCTTGGGTCAAACGACGTTTGGCCCGGGAGCAGATTTCGGCGGCGCAGGCAATTCCACGCACCGCAATTTCAAGCTCTTCTGCACGACCCAATCATTCTCCGCACGCCACCAATGCCGACCGCCTCATCGCCAATGCCCGTTTAAGGGCCGCGCGGGCGGGAGACCTGCTTACCATGACGCCTGCTTACGTACGGGCGCTGCGTGTCGACAGGTGTGATTGTGCTTTGCCGGCTGAATCGTCCGTCACGCGTGCTTACTGTGGCGCCCACACGAAATCCGCTTTCCTGGTCGCGAGCGGACGCAGCGACGGGAGACGCAGCCGACCACGCCGCGCTGGGAAACAGTTGGGCGATTTTTTTTGTTGTTCAACTTTTTTTTGTTGTTGATTTTTTTTTTGTCGCAGTTTTTCAACTTTACGTTTTCTTTGCCGTCAGCCGTGATCGATCCGCTGCTGGATGAACGCCTATACCCGCGGCGTGTCTGCCGCGGTGATCGTTCGGTCACACTTGGCCACGCTGATCAGTGCGGGATGACTGAAGGTGAGGACAAGGCCCACGACCGGTACACCTCCGATTAGGACGGTTGGCGACGTAAGGTGCGAATAAAGTTCAACACATTCAGATATCACGCGCCGCCCTCTTTTGCAGTGGCCGCGAAACTCGGTTTTGTTTGCAGGGTCCATCGCACACTCGCTCCACAATATTCGTGATGTATAATCGTAAAATTATTCCCCCAATATTAGGCTCTATCTTGATTTGAAGCTTTCGTGACTGCAGGAATCCATACTCTTTGGATCTTTCGGTAAAGTCACGTAGGTAGAAATAAAATAAAATAAATCAAATAAAATTAGGCTCTAGCCCAATACAAACATGCCCGGAGCTTTGCTCTTGCTCTGTATGATGTTCTCACCAAGTAATGATCATTTAATCTGACTGTGGCCATAAGGCACGGCCTGCATTATATTTCTCCTTGAGAGGCCTCTTGCCATTCTTGGGTGGGCATTGACTGACAAGGATGAATTCATCCAGGAGAAGTTCCGATCCGAAAGTTCGGTAAGGGAGGCTCTCAAACTTTTCCCTTTGCTGCGTGCTTTATTTATCCGTGCCTGCAAGTCACGTATTTAAAAAAAAACTAACATACAAACTCTTGACGAATTGCAGCGAGAGACAAAAAAAAACAATTATCGAGCAGACAGCGTGGGCAATTCCACATGGTAATTTTTCATCGTCTCCAAATGATTACCACGCGGCACTCGGCAGCTGCATTTCACACGATGAGTATGATTTGCGAAGGCTTATGAACCAAGAGACGATAGGAGAGAATGGTGTCATAGCACAAGGTGAAGTGACACAAAAAACCTCCCCGACGATGTTTGTCATCGACCAATATTGTTTAACCGGCGTTCCTAAGCGTGGCTTGAGGATGTGAGGACAGCAAAACGAAAAAGCTCAGCGGATGTACTGCAGTGATTGCCAATGAACGTGAGTATGCGAAGGAGACAGCTGGGAAGATATAGAACCAGATGGGAAGGCCTAGGAATCAGACCAGATGGGAAAGCTTAGAAGCACTTGGAAAAATACCTGGGACCAAATGGGAAGGCCTTGTAGGCAGAGGCTTGGTACAATTGTACCTATCAATAACAACACCTGACGAAAAAAAAACGCGATGTGGAGGTAACTGGTACCGACACCACGAGGGCAAGCACACGTTGCCAGCTGATGATGGCTTGCTGACACACTACGCACGAATGGCTTTGTAATCTCACAATCTCTTGTGGCACATTTGGAAATTTGCAAATGGTGTAAATTTGACCGTGTAATCGTGGCCTGCCGCCAGCAATCGCGTTTGGCAATGTTATAATCCCCAGGCCTGGCATGAGATGTGTACTGGGGATGGCCTGGGGGGGAGGGGGGTGACGGAATGTTGAAGCCAAGGCACCACTCACCGCTCACCGTGACAGCAGAGTCCAGTGAATGACAACGACAATATAAATGTACAAAAGAGTCTCAAGACTCATATTCAGGAGGGTCCCACCATGTGTGGATGTTTGGCTTCGTGTGGAATTTAGAGCGGAGAACCTTGCGAAAACCCACAACTCTGCACAGATGCATACAGGAATCTATTGCTGTACTGCCGTCTGCAGGTCACCCTTGCAGCACCCGATATTGCCAGAGAGCCTCCCATGCGAATACGAACCAAGCAGAACTTCGCTTGGCACAACAAGGCGCTGGCAATCAGAACTGTCGTCTCGTGGTCACGCACTTCACAGCCCCACGACAACCACGCCTGGTAGGCGTTGCTGGCCACCAACTACTGCACAGGCTATCAATGCTGATTGGCATCCGATATCTGTGATGAGAAGTAGAACACATTTAGGAGGACATGGGCTAAAGCAATCGCTGCAGCATGGGCTTTCGGTGGTTGTTCAATACCCCCTGGCGTGGCAGCATGTTATCCAGCATTCATCATCACAGGCGGTGTTTACCATGGGCAGTATCCACCACGAGCAGAAACCTTGGTGTGTATACCATCTGTTTTATAGCCACACATCCTATTTATTTTCATATATTCCATGCATTTCAGTATCTCATATAATTACGCCCCACCCCGACCCTACAAAGATATTCTCGATAAAGCATATTAGAGTAATATTCAGCAAACAAAATATTCCGCATGAAAAGCCACCCACAGTGACCTTGTCATCATATTTACACGCGCGACATCGCCATGAAAAAGGCTTCGACAAAATAATCGCGAGCGTTTGTTTCCGTACCAGGGTACACCGGATGAGCCATCTTTATTTCATTTATTTTTGGCCAACGGGCTCAAGGAATCCGTGTGGGCATTTGGTGTCCAGCTGCCGTAGCACTGGGAGCGAGAGTTGCGGCTCCGGGCGGCTTTACACGAGGCTGTGAAGTCAGTGGATTATAGAAGACCCAGTGGCTTGTAAAGAGGGCAAGCCACCGCATAGCTCTGGATTATGGCTCAGGATGACCTTAATCCATGTCTGCACCTTGATGATTAATTATTTTTTTCTGATTTTTTTTTATTCCTGCACATTTGTCAATACGCGCTCAATTTTTGTTATCTCCGCACGCAAATTACTGCTCAATTAAGCTGCCACGCTCTCTACGCAGCACGTCAACACAACAATTAGTTTGCGAGAGGAGAAATAAATAAGTAACCGGCTACAACGCTAAAACAGACAGACAATCATTCCCCCCCCCCCCTCTCGATCTGTCGTCTCCTCCTTTTGTTTTTAATAATATTGCACGTGATCTTTCTGTCATTGGGCAGGGGGAGACTAAATTTAGCACAGTTTGACGCACACTGACGAGCAAAAATGTTGTGCATCCGCGCGTGCCGAGTAAACAAAAGTCTAAGCCATTGCTCCCTGCGGCTTTAGGGGCCGCAACGCCGATGCGGCGGCCGCCGGCACATTGCCACATCGCGCTGTCTTCTTCTAAAACTTCAGACCAGCGTGGAAGAGTAGGCCAAATCCCCCACCCGCACCCACCTCCTTGAGGTCTAGAGGGGCTCTTCACAGCTGAGGCAGCAGTGGCGCAAGCAAGCAAGCAAGCGTCAGGCCGCGGAAACCTCCACTTTCACCCGCACCTCGGTCATATTTGAGTTGCCAGTGGAGCAGAGCATCTCCTCCCAGGCAGAGACGAGAGCTCACCGAGCCGTCTCCTCGAATCCTACCGCCACATCTCGCGGTGTTTTGCGGAGCGTTGCCGCGGCTTTCATCCGCGTCCACGTGGCGAGTTGCGAGCGGCGGAGGGAGAGCGCTTACAGGAATTGTGGCTGCGAACAGCGGCCCGCCATAAGATGGGGGCCACGTGTCAGGCCGACGCTTCGCTTTGCGTGAAGATTGCGGCTTCTCGCGGAGGTGGCGCGAGTCACGCGTTACGTGCCTTTAATTTCTCTCCAATGCTTCCTGACCTTTCACCGTTTTCGTTGTTTTTTTTTTGCTTTGCTATTAACACAGCGCGCGCGTGTGTGCATACATGTCTCTGTGTGTGTATATACGCCTCTGTGTGCTCGATTTCATCCGGGGGGATTAGAAATGACTGGATAATCTCGTCGGAGTCATTTTAGAATTTGTTCCAATTTTTTGCGATGCAATCCTTTGGGAGCAAAAAAAAACATAAATCCAGCTCGATTTCTGTTTCAGCATTTGTTGTTTTTTTTTGTCAACGACAGCGCTCTACGGCCATGTGGTGACGCTGCTGTGGGATGATGGTGAGCGCACACTGGACCTGCAATCCAGAGGTGGCCGGTTCGGATCCATCTCCCAGCGACTGCGGATTTCTTAAATCCCCCACTCCCCGCCTCTGTCCACCCCACAGTATTAGCAACCGCGGTTAGTCGTTCGGCCGGTTGCACGCGGTGGGGTCAAGTGTGGGTGCCAGCGGCCTCTTCCACAGAGGTCTGGTCAGCAAGGAAGAGACGGCCAAATAATCTTCTAGTGGGACCTTCCACCAGCAGAGTGCGCGGGCGCGAAATTGCAGGGCTGCACCTTTGCCTGTGCTCGTGTGCGATTGCAATGCGCTGCGCGTGCGTGCCTGAGAATTGTTCCACGAGAGCTCGCCAGCAGTGTCTCGACTGAACAAGAAAGCAACCTCGGTTGTCATGTCGTATGGTTTGTTAAGCGCGTTATGTGTTCGTGTTTGTGTTCACAAATGTGTATTTCCAAGAAATGAATACCTCCAAATCAACGGTGATATTTCTACTCATGTGTTATGGAGAAGGGCAATTGCCTAACAATTCGCCTATGATACAGGGTGGCCCAGCAAGCCAGGACACATAGGGTTATTACATTTTATTTGAACACTGGCACTGAACATTGTATTTGTTAATTGTTTAAGTTAATAATTTATACGTTGCAATTATGTCTATATTTATTTTTCTTCTTCCTGTGGGGTCATATCAAATCTGTCGTTTACAAAACTCGACCAAGAACCCCCCAAAAATTGAGACTTTACATGATTCATCTTCAAACATTATACCTGCGATCTTTAAACAAACACATGTCCTACATTTATTTCAAGAGATAATGCATGCATGCATTCATGCTGATGGAAGTACGTTTGACCATTTGTTAAATCAAATTAAATAAACCCTATATTGAATATAACCCTATGTGTCCCGACTTTGCGCCACCCTGTATATATTTTCCGTTTAAGGCCACAAAGTGTTATTGATGAATATGTTGGGGTTTTTGCATTGCTCTATTAGCAATTGGGAGAGAAGGTTGCGAGTAATGCACCACTCTATTGACTGTGTAATAGTCAAGCTGCTTGACCATACATCACCATGCTGGTCAGAGCGTGTTGCAGAAGCGGTGCAAGGACCGCTTTAGAGGATTGCTCAACAGTGATACTGGCCACAGCCCGGGAATCGAACCCTGGTTAGACAGATTAATAGCACAGTGTGCTAATAACAGTGAGACTTCTTCTCAATAATAATGATGACAATAATATGCCCTTCATTTACCCCTGACAGCCTGAGTCTCAAGACACTTATTTAGAAGGTTCCTGCATTGGAAAATAGTGCCAATGCCATTGATGTGTGTTTGGCTTCTGGGGGGAGGAATACTGAATAACCTGGAAAAAAAACCCCACCGATAGTAGGGCAGATAACATTCAAGGTTCAGCAGAGCTAGATGCAATCCACAGACAGGTCTAATCCCCTTCTCACTGAACCCACCGCTGTATCGATATCTCCTGTCCACCTCACGGACCTACAACATCCAAGCGCCGCTACGAACTTGCCAGGCTCAAACGCGGCGTAGCTTCAGGCCCATAAACAAGGCCGGGGTGAAGGTAACGGAGGTTGGGGACTGAGAGCAGCGGACGACTGCGGCGGTGGTGTGAAGGGGGTGCCCATGGAGGAGGAGGAGAGGGATCTTGCCTCGCAAAGCCACCCGAAGAAGCTCCAAACGAGAAAACGTCAGGAGAGCGGCGATTTACGAGCCCGTGGTGAGGAATTACAGCGGCAGCGCGCGGATGGGAGGCCGCGGAATGGGCTTGGAATGGCAGCGTTCACCGGGGCCGCCGCAGCCACCACCACCACCCTGCCTCGCCCGGTGACGGCGAGCGGCACGCATTGGCATTCACGGCGCCCTGCCGCCGTGTCTCACGCCTCGAGCCCCCGCAAAACCCCTCCCCCCTCGCTCCCCTCCCTCCCTCCTCACCCCCCTCCCCACCTCCCTCCCCTCCCTCGCCCCTCCCCCCTCCCCCCTCCCCACCTCCATCCCATCCCTCCCTCCCCACCTCCCTCCCCTCCCTCCCCCCTCCCCACCTCCCTCCCTACCTCCCTCCCTCCCCACCTCCCTCCCCTCCCTCCCCCCTCCCCTCCCTCCCCACCTCCCTCCCTCCCCCCTCTCTCCCTCCCCTCCCTCCCCACCTCCCTCCCCTACCTCCCTCCCTCCCCACCTCCCCTCCCTCCCTCCCCACCTCCTTCCCCTCCCTCCCCCCTCCCCTCTCCCTCCCCACCCTCCCCCCTCTCCACCTCCCTCCCCCCTCCCCTCCCATCCCTCCCCCCTCTCTCTCTCCCCTCCCTCCTCACCTCCTTCCCCTACCTCCCTCCCTCCCCTCCCTCCCACCCTCTCCCCTCCCCACCTCCCTCCCCTCCCTCCCCACCTCCCTCCCCTCCCTCCTCCCTCTCTCCCCCCCCCTCCCCACCTCCCTCCCCTACCTCCCTCCCCACCTCCCTCCCCTCCCTCCTCCCTCTCTCCCCCCCCTCCCCACCTCCCTCCCCTACCTCCCTCCCCACCTCCCTCCCCTCCCTCCTCCCTCTCTCCCCCCCCCCTCCCCACCTCCCTCCCCTACCTCCCTCCCCACCTCCCTCCCCTCCCTCCCTCCCCCCTCCCTCCATAACCCCCTCCTTCCTCACCTCCCTCCCCACCTCCCTCACCCCCTCCCTCCCCACCTCCATCCCCCCTCCCTCCCTCCCCACCTCCGACACAACGCTGCGAGTGCCGGGCCTCACCCCATGCCGACATTGTCCACCCTCGTCAAGCGGCGATCACTCGCGAATGTTTGCACTCGGCGGCGTCGTCGGCGTCGCAGGCGTCACGATCGTCACCGTTGGGCCAGTGCTCTATCCGCTGCTGGACTACGGCGCCCGCAAGCCGGTGAAGCGATGCAGCGGTGCATCGTGCGCAAGCGCATTCCACCCTTGGATGTTGTTCTTGTTGTTGTTATTGTTGTTGTATCATCCCAATACGGTCATATGGTGGGGGTGGTGGGGGGGGAGTATGACCATACTTCACCACCTGGGCACCTGGGTCAATGCGGGTCGGTGCAGGTGCAAGGTGCCTCGTGACGTGGGGAGAACCTCTGCTGGCGACAGCGGGGGGAGGCCTTCATGCAGCCAACAGATTGAGCGCGCGGCCGCCGATGACAATGACGATTAATCTAAATGGGATGTCCAGAACGCTAAATGGTGGCACGGGGATTAAGATGCTGCTCCATGTTCGTTGCCGTTAGCGTCTCAGCCCCGCGTTGAATATTCCTAGCGTGCGTTGTTGCAGAATAAATTATGACTTTCTTAACTCGCCATTTATCTGCCTTTTCATTGCTTGTAATGAGACTGGGTAATGCAGCCTCCTTGACAACGCAAGGGCTGATTTGCATTCTGCCACAGGAGCTGCAATCCGTCGCCATGATTCGCGAACCCGACTTGTGGCTAAGCAGTTACATAAGGGCATGATCTATTGCTGCTTTGTTTCAGTGTTTTATTTATTTTCAATGCCACAAACATATGCATGGATTTTTTTTTTCTCATTATATATCACAGCGACGGGATAACACAAATCAATGCCGTAATTCACGCGGCAACTTAATGGCGGGTTTTTTTTCCCTCTCCTCGCTTTAAACAGCCTTTGCATTAAATATTAAAATGCATCGCACTGATTTTGTTTTCATTCAAATTAATCGCCCCGCTCCATAATTAATGTCCGTGCGACGTGCGCGCGTGCTGCCCACGTGGCCGCGGGCGCACGGGGTTTCGCCGAAATAAATTTTGACCGCAAAGTTACAGCGGCGAGAAAAAGACAAACATTACTCACACCGGAGCCTTGAACTGGTAAAGTAAAAAAAAAAATCAAACCAACGTGAAAATTCATCACGCGGAGCAATAACACCACCCCCAAGCCCGGGTGGCACACAGAGCTTGAGAGCACACGGCCCTCAGCGAGAAAGGTCAGAGTTCAATTCCCGATCGGTGGTGGTGGTGGTGGTGGTGGTCCACTCAGCTGTTGGTCCCACGAAGGTCCGATCGATTCGAGGCTCTCTCTGGTGAATTCCTGGGCTGCGCCGTGCGACGTTAGGCACGATGCCCGACGTTTCGCTCCACGTGCCGGGGGAGAGCTGCTTTCGGAGCGTTAGCAGTACGACCGTGAAAAGCTCCGCGGTAAAAAATTGCACCGCTTTGTGCGTTGGTTGGCAGGAGCGATGATACGAAAAGACTCGCGCCCGCCATAGTAATGTGGAATTTCCACCACTATAAGCAGAATCTACTTCACCATTGTTTTTTTTTTCGCAATGCATACGAGGCATGTTCATAAATCTGAACGTTGTGTTATTTGCAGTGAGCGTAACGATGCACGGGCCAGCTCTTGATTGTTCGGGGTAATAATGGGGAGGAGTACCACCGAATGGTTTGCTGAAGAAATAAAAAAAACAAATCAATTTCGCGCAACATTTGCCCACGTGACAACTTGATTTGATTGGCTCTGTTGAGTGGTGAGAGCGTTGCAGTTAAAAACGGACATTCCTACACGGTGATCTAACAACAACAACAAAAGAGAAACCAATTTTCAATCGGAGAAAATCAATAACGTAATGCAAAGTTTCAAACAAAACGTGGAAATAAAAGTGCGTGAAAAATAGCACGCAACGTTTGTGAAAATTCAAAAAACTGCAAATCAACATTGCCTGAAGAACTGGGAGCAAATGTGTCCGACTGACAGCGGTGGCAGTGGTGCAGCGATAGACTAATTGTGGTCGGTTTCATTCCCATTCGTGCTCATCAGCTCAGTGCGGTCACCAACGCTCACTGCTGCGAAGGCTTTCTTCTGAAAACCATGTCGGTGGAATCTGCACTTTAACACTATGGGGCCCATTAGCTTGGCTAATGCCAGGTACAATGAGATATTCAGCAAATGCTGATGGGGCTTCCCCCCCCCCCGCTCCACACACACACACACAACGGCTGTGTTTTTTGCGTGGTGTTTGAAACAAATCGTTTTGCAGCCCGCACAATTGTTTGCATTTAATAATTTCTTTCATTACAAATGCGTGCGTGCGGTTCTCATCGTGCGCAAGCTTTGATAGCTGCGACTCTCACCATCGCGTGAAATTATTTGGACTTATTTTTTTCTCTCTAAAAGAAAGCCGTGACAGCAAAACGGCGTTTGCGTGTCAGCGACGGTGGCGCTTCATTAGCCGTGCCCGGGCCGTGCTTCTCGGGCAGCCGTCTCTCGCGGGGGATCAGCTGACGGCCACGTGGGACGCAATCAACGTAAAACAAATGGCAAAATGTTGTCGATTTGGGCAAAAAAAAAATCCACCGACTCAGCTTCTCACGGAAAGGTAACGGGAGCAAAAAAAAGCATTACATTCCACATCTAACTTTCGAATGCCATTACAGTGCCACTCTTATTGTGCCGAAATCGTTACCGCTCTCTGCTCAAGAGGAATATTGGCCGCGACAAAAAAAAATTTCAATTGACTTATTTCTCCCCTTCCAAAGGCGGGCGTACGAGTAGCCCGTGCAACACACGTGTTTTTTTTTATTACTTTGGGGACATCGGTGCATATGCCGCTATCGCAAGGACGCCGCTTGGCCGCCCGCTGAGTCGGCGTCTTCGTAATGGTCAGCGTGAAATAGCGGGGGAGGGGGGGGGGGCGGGTTGAATTAAAAATCGTGCAGCGAAATAAAACCCCAGAGTCGGCCGTTGGTTTTATTTAACCAGGAACAGGGGCCTGCACTGTGAGCCTCAAGGCTCTTGCACGGGGATTGGGGGGGCGGGTCCTTGCTTGGCTTCCTTCGTTGATAATCTCTTGAGTGTGAGAGGAGAATCGCGGAGTGCCCTGGAGAAAAGCCTCACACGTGTCAACGATGCGGCAAGTAGGCGAGCGACCTACTTTCTGCGCTGCCTTCAACAGGGCCACGTTCACAGCCCCGAAGGCAGGTGCCTCCTCGCGCCCCAACACGTACGAGGCGCAGGCCGCGTTTGAATGTGATTGTGAAACACGGCGCATTCAGTGATCGCCTTGCGCTATGCGAACGGCGTGAACGGCGAATACACCGTCGATGACATGTTACTGTCTGCGTCAGCCACCGAGCTCTTTGCCCATGAAGAGGAGGTCGGTCCCAGGCAGTCGTTGAAGCCGAACGTTCATAACACGCGGGACTCTCGGTGGAGGGGGGTCTCCAAATTTGGAGGGTGCATTCAGCGAGATGGGAAATCAATATTCCATCAGCAGGAACCGGAAAGAGAGGAAGACCGAACGGAGAATGGCTTGACGACGACGACGACGCAAGAGATTCGTGCCAGAAAGACGTGCGCACGACTGGAGCATATTTGGCACGGGGCAGAGGAAAGTGTAAAACAAATGACGAAATTTGCAGTGGACACCTACGGGCAATCTGCCCCATGGATCGCGGTGGTGATGACGACGATGACCCAAACAGCGTCCGCGTACCAGGCTAAGTAGCGTTCGTTGTGTACACGTTGCCCCTGCGTTCCCGCGAACGCGTGCCATGAAGGGGCGCAGGGTGATCGATTCCCCCACGTTACTCCTTACCTCGAGTCACTGGTCCTAGCACGCACGGCTTCGTTTCTCGCTCAATATTTTCCACGTCGCTCGTAGGCCAGAAGACGTGGACTTGTTAGCCACAGAAACAGCGAGGGGTACGCTGCGCGTGGCGTGCCGAATGAAGGAGGGAATCATTCTCCGCGTCGCCGACACCCCGGACTGACCAGGCTGAAATTAAGGCCCGGTCGCGGGCAATTCACGCCGCGCTTTATCGCAGGTGGAACATGCACGCAGCGAGCCGCGTCGCTGCGCGGAGTGCACGCACCGCCGGTCCGAGGGCAGAGTGCGTGGGCTTAATTCCTGGGAACCCAATTGTGCGGGGAGGCTCAGCGACAAGACACCTGCGTGTGACCTAAATTTTACAAGCGGCGCCCATTAAAATCACGATAGAGTCAGAGGGCCCCCCCCACCCCCCCATTCCCCCCCCCCCAACCCTTGCCACAGCATTGGCCCGAGGCCAACAACGTCCCCGCTCGAGCCGGACCTTCAGGACGAATTCTTCCAGACGAGCCTTCAAGGTTAATCGCTCCGAGACGGGGCGAGAGGCGTGACGTGGCGGACGGCACGCCGTGTCCCCGCGATCGTGCGACTTTCATTGTGGCGCGGCCTCGAGTCTGGTGATGGAACAAAATAAAATAAAAACTTCTTCGATTTGAGATGCCCTCCCGCAGCTCGCTGACGGCGCCGTCTAGGGGTCCGGGGCTCCCTCGCTCTGCTGTTTGACGGCACGGCAACGGTGAGGGAGTTGTGACCGCGGC
This sequence comes from Lethenteron reissneri, assembly GCF_015708825.2. Classification (NCBI taxonomy): domain Eukaryota; kingdom Metazoa; phylum Chordata; class Hyperoartia; order Petromyzontiformes; family Petromyzontidae; genus Lethenteron; species Lethenteron reissneri. The sequence goes on along the minus strand of NC_083786.1, from coordinate 10,340,744 downwards.
CGTTGAGCGGGCGCGCGTGCCCTTTGTGCCGGGCCGAAAATGCGAGAAGAGTGGGGCGAGCAACGATGCATCGATTCGGCGATTAAAATCGATTCTTGGTTATTTTGTACGTACCCATGTGTGTAGTCAACCGTGCTCATCGGCTCACGCCATCGTTGGCGAGTAATATCTTAACGTCCCCCCACCCCACTTCTTCGCACCAGGATGGTGAAGTATGATCAAACAACCCCCTAGACGCCCACGACGCAAGAGGGAAAGGCCTTCATTCAGCAGTGGATTTACAAAGTTGCTATCATTACATGTTGTCACTCCCACGTAACATTGATACATTGCTGCTTAATAGGGTGGACGAAAACAGGACCGACGAGATGGACATTCTTTTTTTTTTAAACGACACGAGCAAGAAAGTCTCAACGAGCAGAAAAAAAAATATCGATCCTCGGACCGAGTCACGAGCCAGTGAAATGTGACAAATTAATTGAATCCCTTGGGCAGGGAGGGGGGTTGAATTCTCGCTCGCGCAGAAACAATTATCTACCATCAGTGAGAAGCCTGGGAACTCTCAGCGTGGCTTTACTATAAACTAAACAATGTTTCATCTTACCAGGCAAGGCGCACTGAGCTATATCGCTCTTTTACAGAAGCGACCTGCAGATCCCAAATGATAGCCCAACCAAGTGGCTCATCACATTTATTGCAGCCAAATACTCGAGACGCGTCACATTGGTTCCAAATGTGGATGGGGGGGACACCGGAGGACCCGGAAAAAAAATCCACGCGACCGCGGAGAGAGAAAGAAAAACACGCAAACTCCAAATAATGCAGGAGGCGTCAGGGGTCGGGATCGAACCCACGACCTCCTGAATATCAAGCGAGAGAGAAGCGAACCGGAGAGAGAACGCCCCTCTCTCTCTATCTCTCCCCACGTACGCACACTCTTATTTATTCATCCAGCCTTTAAATTAATAGCCCAATACACTCTAGAAACGCACGTAAATAAACGGCTGAAAATTGCAATAACTCTGCGCGGGGAGGGGGGGGGCTCGTGTGTGAGAGCTCGGCATTACCTGGCCCTAGAATAACGCCGGCGAAGATTCATAGTTATTGGACGAGGAGGGCATTTGCGATTTAAAAAATCATATTTTCATCTTTTATAGCTCAACGTACCGTGAGTTATGTTTACAGTGTATATCGTTAAACGGCACGTCACGTGGATGCGAAAAGCAAGCCGGGATTTTTTGTTGGTTGTTGTGGTAAGGAGGGGGGTAGAGCTTAAAGTGGGAAAATGTTATCATGAAAGATTGGTTTTAATGACATTGTTGAAAAAGAAATAATCCACGGCAACCTATCGAAAAATTGTGTCTCCCACTCGTGTACGCTTTGCACACAGAACCGCAACAACTGTTGAGGCGGCTCCAATGCGAGCCGGGTCCCAGCGGTTCACTGAACCCTGCGTGGCTCCGGAGAAGCGACGGTGAACTGTGACCTCGCACGCCTCGACTAGCGCTTGCGAATTTTCCATTAAGCGCGGCCTCGCGTATTATCACGCAAGGGGCGCGAGAGTTATTCCCACCCCTTGCAAGTGCGCTAACAAGATACTGTTACGCTGCGCGTCCGATGAGAGATAACACCTGAAGAGAGTTCGACTCGTCACGTGTTTCCCTGGTCCAATGCTGCCGTGGGTGGGTGGGTGGGTTGGCAGGGTGGCGGTGGGTGGGTATGGGGGTGGTGGGGGAGAGACAAACCAATATTGCATACTCACGCTAGCTCTGAGAATAATATATCACAGCAGTCATTCTAAATGTGTGCTCGCCGAAATACCGACTATTATAAATTCCTCTGCCGCAGAATAATTTTAATCATGTTGACATTTCTGTCGACTACGTTTATTTACGGAAGTTACTTTGACACGACTTAATTTGGTTGCGTGCAGATTTTTGTTTTTAACCTAATGCGAGCAACCCTCACATTATTTGGATACGACCATGCCTGCCTCCAGCCAGCCAGCAAAACGTATAATATCGTATGAAGTATGAAAAATACCCGTCCCTGGACGACGCTCTTCCCTCGCCCGCAATAATTAAAGTTAAGTGGCCAAATGTAACGTTTTGGTGGTGTTTTGGGGCATTTATTGGTGTCAGTCTACTTACACTTAATCACGGGTGGCTGAAACCTGGAATTCAAACACATCATTTCAACGTTACCTGCTCAGTGCTCCCATTCGGTTTATGGGATGGCTGCTGTAACATTCTGACCCAGTGCCCCTCCTGGACATCTGTGAGAAAGAGCTTCACAGCTCATCGGATTCCTCCAATATCAATAAAGATTCTGATTCTGCCCCCTTTCCCTTCGTGTTGCTCGCGCTCTGTACCGGGCTCCTGTCGGAATAAAACAATTTAAAAGGACTTGGTCGGCTCCTTTGAGGTTCTGTATCCTACAGCCAAACACAGCCCTCTCCGTGTGTGAGTCTCCAACTTAGTATTCAGTGTACGCTAGCTTTCATTTAACCAGGTGAGAGTCGTTCGAAATGCATTGCCCCTGTTTCAAGTGAGGCCCGTGTAACCACAATTCCGTGAAGGCGACAGCGGTTCCTTTAATGCCTTACCTCTGGATCATTTTCAAATTAGGGTTAAAGGATTCATTACACGATGCGGTCACACACTAAGGGGGGCTCACGCGTCTGCAGTGGCACGGTTTTTGGGGCACGTTAAAGGCGAGGGGGTAATTATGAAGTGGCTTTTTGTTGTTGTTGTTGTTGCGCGTGGCACGTGTCAACCAATCGGTGCTGTGATTGGGGAAGGAGAGACCGGTCCGCCATTCTTGACAGGGGAGAAAGTCTCGTGAATTGACATCCAAATTATTCGGACGGAATGACCTTTGTCATGGGCGCGGGCATTTCACGAATGCGTCAAGCGACTGGATCATTCCGTAAAGGAAGCCGTATTCTGAACGACAACAAAAAATGAATGGATCATTATCTTTAAATCGACATCCCATACGCATTGTAAAGGATGACTGTGAAATCTTGACCCGTGAGGTCAACTGATTTGTGGAGATGCCCTCGTGTGAAAGATCCCATGCAGTCGTCTGATTGTTCGCACCGCAGCTCCGGTCGCCGGACTGTGAATGCGGTGCCGTGAAATCCGTTCATCGCGTAACCTGCCAGGGCCCATTATACACATACGCAGCAAGCACGAACGCAAATTTGACCTTCGGATGCCATGCGAAAATAGGGCATTCGCAGCGCTGCTGCTGATGATGATGATTCTCTGGATCATGAGCGCGGCATGCCATAATAAGCCATGAAACTGAATAAAAAAACAAAATGTATCCGCGGCACACGCCACAACCTTCTCCAGGCGACACCCGGCCCGCCCTCCGTCGCGGAAGTTGCAGGAAATGCGTTGCCCGTCAGCTGAAACATACAGTGGACGATAATCTCGCAATACGGCGAGACAATTTTCCGTCGATTGACAGCACGGAACGCCGTCGACCACGCGCCAGCGAGTGTCGACCACGCGCCAGCGCCCGGCCCCGCCTCTCCGCGTGACACCACAGCGGCGCCTCGACTGGCATCGCCCTCCCTAGGCCCGGGTGGGACACGGCAGGTGATCGCAGGTGCCGCTTGCTCGCTACCTTCTGCACCCGCGGGGAGACGGCACTGCTGCGGTTCTCCAGGGTCACGCGTGACGCCGTCGCCAAGAGCAGGCGCCCTGGACTTGCGATCCAGAGGTTGCCGGTTCGATTGCGCATTCCCAGCTCGGTGGTTAAAACAACGGCGCAATTTTTATGAATCTCTCTCCACCCCCCCACCCCCATTCCCCACTCCCCCCTGTCAGTCCCGTGGTATGAATGGTTGTCACCGCAGTCCATCGGCAAGTCTCATGTTTGCGGGGTAGAGTGTGGGTACTTGTACCTCAGCGTGGAAGAGTAGGCCAAAATGCCCTGCAGAGGGGCTCTTTAGACAAGCAGTCAAGTGGAGGCCCTTCCGCCAGCAGTGAGGCAAGCAATCAATTGCAGGGCTGCGCCTTCGGCTCGCTACCTTGTAGGTTATCTGTAGACTCTAGAGTGCGATGTGTGCGCGTGCGTTTGTACTTCCATGCACGTGAGTGTGTGTGCGGTGGGGAGCGGTGGCGCATGAGTTAGTGTCGCTACGCTACCAGGCTGCTGGCTTGAGCAGTGTCAAAGTTGACGGGTTTTGTTATTCTTAATTTGTGGATGTAATTGTTTCGTGTCACCCCTTGCGGCTATTGGGGGCGCTATCATTCACCACAGGCGTCAAAAAGACAAACCGATCTTGGAATAATATCACAACCCTGAAATCACAATTCACCAAATCAGCTGGGGATGCGAATCATCCCACTCCGAGTGCGGATGTCGGAGCGTACGTTTTCCAAATTTGAAAATCGCATTCATGACTTCTACAGAGAAGTCGTCCGTCCACATGTAACCATCATACCTCAGGTCCTCATTACAAGAGCAGATCATGAAGTGTCAATGGACTTCGCCACTTTGTTAAAGGACAAAGACTAATAGCGCCAAAGAAAGTCAAGAGAGTTAAAAAATAAAGCACGACTCCCGGTCCAACTTTTTTCCATTTAAATATTTTACCAAGATGCATAAGTGAGCTATGAATATCGCACCGGCAACGAACGCGGGTAGCCAAAACGATACAGCGCTTCTCCTCCGCCGAAGAATTAAATCCGCTTTATTAAACCATCGCTTCTGCTATGAACACGAACGGAGATGAGTGTTCACGTAAGTGACAGTCCCCTTAACCGGACACCCAAACGCACTTCTATTACCCAGCCATGCGTGGCATGGGCACGAGGAGTGAGTGTGTGTGTGCGGAATGGCAGTGCACATCACCTTGCAGAGAAATCCACTTCATCACAACCGCGGGTTCAGCTCCACGTTAATTAACGTCAGGGGTGTGTGCCCAGCGTCGGGGGGAGGGAGCGAACGCGAACACTGGCGCATCATTAAAACCCACGCAGAGGCGAGAGGATGGAGCGGTGGCGCGGTGATTAGCGCATTGCGCTCTGAACCTGGCGAGCCCGATTCCATATCCCGGCCACGGCTAACGTCAGTGGCGACCCTGCCACTTGACCAACCGGCACGGGCAAAAAACCATGATAACGTGAGAGCCTATAACACTTGGCATGCATGAATGGTGGTCACTTATTAAAGCACGATCCAAGCTCTACACTGCTTAGCTCCAGCGTGAGTAGCAAAGCGCAATGCAGCTAAATCCATTGATGTTACTGTACATCGCTGCTGCCTCGGCAATGCTCCCAGACAATGCAACGTAAATGGAGATTGCAATGTGGCCACTTTAAACTCTGCATTGAAACGAATTTATTTCCAATTGCTCTTCGTGTTCAGTTTGGTGCCCTTCACGCGCAACTCCGATTAGCACGGTGGGCTATGTACGGTGCGAAAGAAGTTCAACGTACAGAGCACATACAGAGCTGATTTCATCCGTAACACGACGTACCTAGCCGCCCCACGTTCACATTCACACCGCGGCCTTTGCAGCATCCGCCGCCACTGCGTTAAAAAAAACTACACGTGTCCTCCACACGACGGTTTGGCAGCTGCTGCTACAACTCTGGGCCCAAGCCAGCTGATCACACCAACACGAGCACCTGCTCTAAAGCAGCAGCAGCAGCAGCAACCAAAACGTTGTGTGGAGGAGCAGCAGCCTGACCAGAGTGAGGAAGCCTGCATCCAGCAGTGGATAGATAATGGGTGATGATCATGATTCTCCTCCACCCGTCTCTGCCAGCCTGCCACCAAACCACTACGATATAAGCATACGACAATCCTTAAAGACGTTCAAACTGGGAAACAGGGCTATAATTTGGAGGCCGTTCATTTTGAAGTTGAGTTTGAATGCTAAATGAACATGTGTCAGAGCTCTGTCAAGATGAACACGACTGTGGTGGGGAGGAAGAACATCAGGGTAACGACAACATAATGATCGTTTCTGCAAAAACACACAGGGATGATTAGAGTTGGCACATGATGTAATTGGTGACAGATGGTCTAGACGTGACCTGAGACTCGCTGCTTGCAAGCACAATAAATTATCGCTTTGTTCAACGTGTCATAAAAGTGAGATTTCCAATGTTTACGTAATCACAGCCTTGACCCACTTTGGCCTGTCCCGGGTCAAAGAAGCCCTCTTTGTACGAAGTGCGTCGCCGACTGTCCCCGCGGCCCGGGGGCTTCCCCACGCCAAGTGGGTTGTGGGAGTTTCCTGGCCATACCTGACCACCCGTGCTGGTCAGTGGGGGGTTGTTTAAGGCAGGGGAGCATAGACACGGGAGTATGGTCAAATTATACAGGTAGGAACAATGTTCCACACTGCCCACCGGGGATTTTTTTTGTCTGTCGTGCATAAATATATATATACAGTAAAACCTTGGATTGCGAGTAACTTGTTCTGCGAGTGGTTTGCAAGACCAGCAACATTTTTTAATAAATATGAATTTGATAAACGAGCGAGGTCTTGCAATACGAGTAGTGCGTGTATACGTTTTATCTGCCGAGCGTCACGTGATCACAACTGATATACGAGTGCTTTGATATACGAGTGCTTTGGATTACGAACACGTTTCCGGAACGAATTATGCTCGCGATCCAAGGTTTTACTGTATAATACAAACAGCTCTTTGATTGGTGGAGACCTACTGCCGGGTACAGAGAGGGGAGATGCCTAAGGGAGGAGGGTCAGCGGAGGGGCCTGAGGGAGGGGGGTCAGGGGAGGGGCCTAAGGGAGGGGGGGGGTCAGGGGAGGGGACTAAGGGAGGGGTAGGGGCCGATAGTTAAGGGGGCTGGCTACCTGGCTGTCTGCCTGGCTACCTCAAGTCACGTGATCTTGCTATACAGGTAGGAACAACAGGTTCCACACTGCCCACCAGAGATTATTTGTCTGTCTGTCGTGCATATTTGTCTGTCGTGCACGAATGCGCTGTCCAACCAAGTTCCTACCTGCCCACTCCGAAGGAACGTGTTTGTTTTCGCTGCTTTGCCCTCTGAGGCCTACGACAACGAGAAGCAGCGTTTAGTCCATAGGGTGCTTTGATCAGTGACCATCATGCACTAGAGGTGTTATCCACTGTAATCTCCAAGCATGCATCCAAGGCTATTCACAGAAACCTTAGAAGATATTTTTTTCCCAACGCTGTAAAACTGAAATATATTCGTGAATATAAATGGAGAAATAACTGACCAGCTCGTGTCTGTTGAGAACTCAGTCATCATAACAACTAACGGAAATCACACCCTATGGAATGGTTGAAGAGGTTGAATGAAGAACCCAGCAAAGTTGAACCCCGGATATTTTTTAACGAGCAAATCAAACGTCGCGTACAACAAATTCGCGAAAGAGAATGAAGTATTCTTTCGAAAGAAAAATACGGGGCACAATTGGAAAGCGGTGCAATATGACTGGCTCGGGCAATTATGAAAGACAGACTGAGATCGAGATTATGAGCGGATTGGGGTGACATAGAGCATGATGGAGTGGCCTTGGTTAAACTGAAGTTGATTACAGAAAGCAACTTCGCGATACGTACCGGAAACAATAAGAGATGTCTAAGACTGCAGGTTAACCACCGTGACGGATGAAAGCACTCAACACCCTCGTCAACAACACGGCGGCCTTGAAAGGAAACAAAAGGAACACGTTGAGTACGTTCTGTGTTTCATTTTAAACCCACGGCGTTTGATAATAATAATAACAATGAGCGCGTCGAGTGTTTGACCGTGAGTGCGTTGTGCACCTACCGCCAGCACAATTTGCACCGCGATGCGACGTGCGGATCGCAGAATGGCAGACACCGACGGAGTGCCCACGGCAGGCATCTGATCATGTCGCAGAGGGACAGAGAGAGAGAGAGCCGTGGGAGAGGGAGGCGATTCTCAAGCTCAGGGTTCACGCGAGTGTCGTCAGCTCGGGCGTCGATACGAACGTGTGACCGACTCGACGCTTTGCGTTACACACAAAATAAAATAAAACTCTATGCAGTGAGCACTGATGACACAGGAGGCTAGGGTCACGTGGTGCCGGTGACACCAACAGACTCAGCCATCGAACAAAGACGGCGGCCACCGCATGACGCGCTTTCAAATGCGCTTCTGCGGCCGTCTGGAACGTTCTTCCTTCCGATATTAGTAAGCCATTGGCGACGTGCACTTTTAAATCGAGATTAAAAACTCATTTGTTGAGAACTGCTTTTTGTGGTGAGTTAGTTGTCCTTCCCCCGCACGTACGATTAGCGTGGTTGGCTATGTATGTTACGAAAGAAGTTCAGCATTACATAGAAAGCAGCTTCAGGAGGTGCTCACTGACTGACCTCTGTAACAGTCAATGCAACAGAATAAGAGGTCTTTGAACGCTATATACGTACGTATTATGGACTAATGAAATGTAAATTTCACTTGTGCTAGAGCAAGCAAATCGTAAGATACTGCAAGTTCAAATCCTGGGTGGGGTTGATTCAGCCCATCAACCGTCTGGGGTCGATAAAATAGCTACTATTTTGTGGAGAAGTCAACAGCGGTTGTTCCTGTGGATAAACTCGCCCCTGTAATAGGAACGTGGAAGATCCATCACTGGCTCAGGGCCGTCAACAGGGGAATTAGCACCGCCTCAGTAACTCATCTGAGCAGAGAATCGCCGTTACTTTGTTTGCATTTTCGCCGACAGCGCCATTGGCGTTGGTTGCAGAGTGAAGCTTCATCCGCCGCGCTATCGGAACCCCCTGCTGGCACCGAACAAACCTGGAATGAGACTCCGCAGGACTTCTCCAAATGTCTCATTCAATCAGCATGCCCTCTTCACCTGGCCGCACTGCATTTCACGAGCAATTACACTTCACAATGAAGGCTGGGATAGAGCACGGCTGGAACCAGGTCCAGAATGGTCCGGCTCCCCTCCGCCCGTACGATGAATTTTCCAGATACAGGGTCGCGATTCAGCTCAAGAATGGATTCTCTCCACGCGTATTGCCTATTTTATACGTGCTTTGTGGTTAATGTAGCGGCCTCTAGCGGCAGCACAGGTCACGTGAACCCATTACGTACAAGGCATACAAATCTGAAATGACGCTTTGCACGCGTGATTTAACACGCGTGTCGCCACTCCGAGTGTCACGGTGCATTCTTAATTTAATCAATGTTACAGTTAAATAGGAAATAATTTAAATGCAAATATGCGCGCATCTGGCCCCTTGCAACAACAACAACAACAACAAAAATGGGACAAAAAGTCCTGCGACCGGACAAGCGGAAGTGAAGATTTTGCGACGGTAACGCATTGGGGCCATCTGCGGTCTGCAGCATACGGTGTGCATGCGATGGAGGACATTGGTCTTTCGTATCTAAAATAAACACATTCTATTTATTTATTTATGTATTTTACCAGGCAAGGCCCACTGACTTGTTCAGCTCTTGTTTTTCAGAAGGGACCTAGCCCACGCTGAATCTGCCGGTCAGAGTACCCTCGTCGTGAAAAACAAAACGTGTTACCCCCCCAAGCCGGCTTAGCCAGCCCTGCCTATGACTCTTAAGCAGTGTGCAAAGGATTAAGCTAACACATTTCAGAATCAGATTATTAATTTATAGTGGAGGAATCCGATGAGCAACACAGCTTATTTGCACAGCGCCTTTCTCCATCCGTGAACCCTGCCCACTTTAACATTAAACTATTTTTTATTTTACCAGGTAAGGCCCACTGAGCTCTATAGCTCTTTTTCAGAAGCGATCTGGCTATTACAAATGATAGCTCAACGAAGTGGCTTATCATGTGGAAATGTATCGCAGCCAAATACTCTAAACGCGTGATGTTGATTGTTAATGTGGAGGGGAAAAACGGTGGACCCGGACAAAAATCCACGCGCGATCACAGGTAGCGATAGACACGCAAACTGCAAATATACAGCAGCAGGCGTCAGAGCCGGGATCGAACCACGACCTCCTGTATACCAGGCGAGGTAGTTAACATCTCCTAGCCACCGTGGCGCCCGAAGCGGCGAAAGAGAGCATCAATCTCTCCGCCGCATAGTTTTAAGGAGTAAAGGTCGAACGTCTGTGCCCTGTGGTGTTTAACGATTGTCGTTTGTTGTTGCCTACGAACAAACCTCAAATATTCGTTTTGATCGCCTTAGAATCTGTTTCCCTCGCCGATCTTCCACGGCGCCTCCCCCCCCCCCCCGGCTCCCCGCCAAGGCGGCCGTATTCTCCTGGCATTTTACAACGAAGCCCCGAGAGAATTTTTAGTTTTTAAAGACGGACAAAAAGCCAAGTATTTGAACACCGCTGGTGGTGCTGCTGGTGGTGTCCGACTCGTTGTGTTGCTGCTGCTGCTGCCGTAATTACAAAGCGGGATGCACACACACAAGCGAGCGAGGTGCCAATCTGTAATCATTTCATATCACTTTTGTTAACAATACAATGCAATTAAAATAATTGTGACACCAAAGGAGTCCATTAATAAGGCCGTGGAATTGCACGCCGCGTTAGCATTTGCGGATTCGATTAAAAATAGCCGCTCCGTATTGCTCCTTCCCCCCACTCCCCCCCCGCTACTGAAAGTGGGTCGCACTCCAGCAATAGCGGGTGGACTTATTTATAAGTTAAGGGGGGGGGGGTATGTAACCAATGTGAGCCATTGCAACTCAAAAATAGGAAAAGCCAGAAACAGTCTGGCTTCCGACACACAGAGACGAGAGATCAACATTCCCCGTATCGCCTTCAACAGACCGCTGGGGCAAGTACCGACAGCCAGCCAGAGCGGCGGGTGGCCGACACCACGCCCGGCCGCATGTCTCTCACCTGTGCACCAGGTACTGTTTATTAAGGCTGAGTCAACCTAAAGAAGGCCCCGAGGACGGGTTCAGATATTTGGTCACCAACTGCTGGCCAGAGGTCGCAAACGGGTTTTGATTCCTTACCCCCCGTACCCGTACCCGGCCGCACCAGGGTCGCAATCGGGTACCCGTACCCGTACCCTACCCGATACCCGGCTACCCGTACCCGGCCGGGTATCGGGTAGGGTATGGGTGCCCGATTGCGACCTCTGGGATGAAGCCACGTTGCAGGCGCTGGTGGGTTGATTCTAGGAACTTGAATTGTGAGAAGAGACAAGACGTTGGGAAATGAGTGACAAACGGTTCCTCACCAGTGACTCACGGCCTACCTGTACCCGGCCGCACCAGGGTTGCAAACGGCTACCCGTACCCGGCCGGGTACGGGTAGCCGGGTATCGGGTAGGGTACGGGTATTGGGTACCCGGTTGCGACCTCTGCTGCTGGCCCTGAGGGAGGGAGGGGGTGGGGGTTGGGGGGGGAAATCGAACTGGGGTGGCCGGGTCTGCGGTGCGTTTCCACTAACCGCTCCTACGCAGCCGCGCTCCCTCGGCCCCATCACCCAGAGACCCGCCCCGTCCACCGGCGATCTCCCGCAAACTCACACGTGGCTCTCTAAGGACTGCTGCTTCGTCGCGTTATTTACCAGGGGGCCACCACCGGCTCGTATTCACCGCACAGTGCACTGCGGCTCTTAAATTATTGAGAGGGGTTGACCGAAATCGAAACAACAAAATGGCTCTTCTTGTTATTTTCGTTTCCCGACCCCCGTGTACCCCAAACAAGAGCTGGCGGGGGCTGCCTTCCCCTGCCATGCCTGTTGGAGTCAAGCTAGCCCATGCGCGCCTGACTTTAATAGGACCTCTGCAATTATAAACTGGTAGAAATTACTGTAATTGGTAAACGGTACTGGCCGATGACAGCCTTCAAGCTACAAAGGGCCAAAAGGTGAAAAAGAAGAAGATGATAATATATTGTTGGAGATGGTGATAAGGTAGTGGCGCTATCATCTACTTTTATTTTACACGTATATGTGTGGCCCCTCCCTCTCTCTCTCTTACCCATATTTGTGCTGGGACATTAATACCCTGGAAAATATTTTGTCTTGTCAAATCTGGCACACACAGTGGCCATGGTCAACTTGGGTTGGGTGAGCTAACAGAAGGGACCACTTGCCACACGGCCCGTTTACCAAGGACAGCCTATGGTCATCCATTAGCCTGACCACAGTTCAAAATCAGAATCTTGATTTAGACTGGATGGAATCCGATGAGCTATAAAGCTCTTTTTTTCCACACATGTCCAGTATGGTGACGGGTCAGCAAGTTACAACAGCAAACAATACGCAAAAAAAAGAAACGCTAGGAGTGCCGAAGAGAGAAAATGGTAAGCAAGTCACGAAAATATAAGTAAATTAGTGCGATGATGAGTTGAGTCATCCCCCAAACAGATTTGAACTTGCTTCCTACCAATTTAATCATTTTTTTTCATTAAACTATTTTTTATTTAACCAGGTAAAGCCCACTTAGCTATAAAGATATTGTTAAGAAGCGACCTGGCTACAGATGATAGCTCAACGAAGTGGCTTATCATGTAGAAATTTCTAGCAGCCAAATACTCGAAAGGCATGATTCTAAATGTGGAGCTAAAACCGGAGGACCCGGAGAAAAATCCACACGATCACAGGGAGAGAGAGACACGCAAACTCCAAATATACAGCAGGTGTCAGGGTCGGGATCGAACCCAGGGCCTCCTGTGTACCAGGCGAGGTAGTTAACATCTCCTAGCCACCGTGATGATGATGAGAGAGAGAGAGAAAGACACACAAACTCCAAATATACAGCAGGCGTCAGGGCCGGGATCGAACCCAGGACCTCCTGTGTACCAGGCGAGGTAGTAAACATCTACTCGCTCAACCGCTGAGCCACGTGGCCAAATCGTCGTCGTGCGTCTCCCCACGTGCTGTCAACGCGAGTTCCCTCCACCTCTCCTGATCTCTCACCGCCCTTCTCGGTTGTTATTGTTGTTGTTATTGTTAGATCCCACTGTGCCGAGTCTCCGTCTACTGTGTCTTCCTAACAAAAGCGCCCCACGTAGCTCGTTAGTGAGGGGCTGTGTAGTGCACAGCGAGACAAATGCGGGCATGCTGTTAGCAGCCGCATGAAAAACACAGACGGACAAAGCTTCTTATTTGTGCCTCGCAGCGCAGCCTCTGTTGTTGTTATTGTGCATCGCACCTTTTGGTTTGCATTCATTTATCGCGGCGGTATAACCGGACAAAGTTAATGCGTAACAGAGAAAATTACAGCCGCAATGAACACACAATCTACAGCGCACTTGCCTCTGACCCAGCTGCAAATGTTTCCGCTGTTTTACCCAAACCCCAGATCACGGCAAAGGCAGCGAGAGAGACAAAGAGAATGCACACACGCGCGCAAAACAAAACGCTTCATTTGCTGCTCCCCCTGAATGTGTGCTGAAACGCATGCAGCGACAACAAAAACAGAAACAGCAGTCAAAGCAGAAGCGTGCAATTACTAAGGCAGCAGTTTTTTTTTGTGTTCGAAGGTGAGCATCTCAGAGGGCGAGATACACACAACACACACTCCCTCCGCCACGGCTGCTGCTGCTGCTGCTTTGGAGCAGGTGCTCGTGTTGGTGTGATCAGCTGGCTTGGGCCCAGAGTTGTAGCAGCAGCTGCCAAAACGTCGTGTGGAGGACACGTGTAGTTTTTTTTTTATTTTACGCTCCGGATCACAGTGGCGGCGGTGGATGCTGCAAAGGCAGCGGTGTGAATGTGAACGTAGGGCGGCTAGGTACGTCGTGTTACAGATGAAATCAGCTCTGTATGTTGAACTTCCTTCGCACCGTACGTAGCCAACCGTGCGAATCGGAGTTGCTGGGTGGATTCCTGCTGCCATGCAAGGATCTTGAGAGATGTCGACGGTTTGGGGATTCAATATGACTGGCGATGACAATGATGACGACGATGGTGAACCAGGTAGGTAAAATTTAATTAGTATTATGTACAAAGTCAAAATCTATTATGTGTCCCTTTTGTGGAAGTTCTCGGGTTAACAAATAAGTAAATCAACAAACAAATGTGAATTTCTCCATGAAAAATGTTGCATATTTTCTTCAGTCCATCAGGTTATGGCCAAGCCGATCCGGAGCAAAATTTCAAATATTTAATCTTCACGTCCCAAGAAGGACTTTTGTCCGTTTACAAACTCACGTTGCTTCCGATCATTCAGGCTTTGACGACTTTGATGTTTTTGCTCTCAACGGGCCCCATAGCTGCAGTGGGCATCTCTTGCGAATGCCATGCGGCAACGCAGCAAAAGGAGGAATCTGGCCCGGGAGGACCGCCAACACGGAGATGGAGCGATGGGAATGGCCCCGTGTGGACAAGCAGGATGGGACGCTGTCTTGAGACCGTGGAGGAATGCTCACGGCTTTGGGGAGGCCTTCATCCAGCGGTGGATTTATCACGGATGATCATTACTATAATAGGACGTACTTGCCTCGCTCAGGCACCTAATTTCTCTGAAGGTTGATGACCATCAAAGACAAAGATCCCGTGTAGCCTCAACAGATTGTAGGGGCAAGTGCTGTTAGCGAGCACCTATGAAGGCTGGCACGGCACGCGAGGGGGTGGGTGTACAACACCATTCCCGGCCGCCTTTGTCTCCCTAGTGGCAATGTTTGCACACGGAACTAGGTACTCATATGAGGTTGATATCACACACACACACACACACTGACTTGCTCCACCTCTGTTCAACAAATAACACAATATAAACGAACGAACCACCGCACACCAATAAAGCACCGGGTGTCACAACTGCTATGCTGTACAACGCACGTGCGTACGCGTTCAAGTGAAAACAAGCAACCTGCTTGTCTTGTTAAGTTCCCAACAAATAACACAAATAATAATAATAAACAGAGGAGCACTAAGCGCAGCAAATGAACTCCCAAAATGACGTGTGCAAGCTGGCGCGCTTGCGTTCCGTGACCGACACGCGCCCCGCTCACCCCGAGTGTTTTAAACGTCTCCCGCCGCCCTCTGCGGATCGCTCAAGAGCTATTCCTCTCTCCTGCGGGAAGCGATGTTTGCATCCTTCCAAATTGAACCTCATATTTGATCCGCCTCCTTGCACACGCGATAAATCCTTGGCGATATCCATCACGAAAGTTTCCCAACAACAAAACTACCGTTCGCCACCAAG
Source organism: Lethenteron reissneri (assembly GCF_015708825.2). NCBI lineage: Eukaryota > Metazoa > Chordata > Hyperoartia > Petromyzontiformes > Petromyzontidae > Lethenteron > Lethenteron reissneri. Next base: position 10,325,638 of record NC_083786.1, on the reverse strand, counting down.
TGTCGGTGACGTCACCACGGCGCTGGTGCCATGCTAGGTGTACTCCGACATGGGGTTTTGCCAGAAGTTTCCATTGTACCGACTCACGCGCAACCGAGCCTGCGGCTCGAATGGATCTCGAGGAACACGTGACTACGCCATAGCCGCCGGCTCGCCAGCAGAAGGCGGTACAAGAAGTGGACTTATCGCCATCGGTTTCCATCTGTACGGGGATAGAGCGTTGCCCCCTCGTGCTGGATTTTTTTTTTCTCCGGTCACTCCGATTTCCTCCCACTTGTATATACACTTCATATTTGGCTAAAATCATATTTAAAATATTTCAAAAAACACGTGTAGCCAAACCCTCTGGAAATAAACGTCCTTTTCCTGGATAAATATTTATTAGCTATTATCCACGCCGTGACATGGGTCGTGGGAGTCATTTTACCACACTTAATCAGTGAGGGTTGGTGACGGCGGGGAGCATAGATGCAGGGCTTGGGATTACAGTACAACAATGGATTGTTACTGCACTGTCCCCGACTAACAATGAAAGTTCTCCACAGCAGCCTATAACACCTGCTGCTGGAAGCATGGTGGTTCCCTCCTCCAAGCACTGTCTAGGGCTCGACTGCCCTGCCTCCCGTGCCTCAGTGCTCACGTTGTGGGTGTAACGATGCTGGGCTCCATCGATTAACGAAGATTCGTAAACTCACGGTACATTCGTCGAATCGTGCACGTAAGGATCGATATTTCTCTATTCGTACAAGCCCCGTGTGCAATGGGTTAACGAGACCCCCGCAGTCACCGCAGGCCACTAAATGCACACGTGATTGAATTGTGCGGATCCTAAATCGTGACGATTACATCGCCGGGGAAGGGGATTGTGTGCAAATATTGGAGTTAGACGTGGCCGGGAATCGAACTCGGGGACGCCAGGTTGCGTAGACAGCGCGCGGTGCGTGCAACACTGAGCCCCACTGCCACCACCCATGAAAGCAATGTTTTACAGCGCTCGCATTAAAACCACCAATTTCCATAGATAACCAGGACACCGTGTGTGTGTGTGTGTGTTTGAGCAAATTGTTAACATTCTGCCCGTGTCACCTTGGCAGGTCTAATTACGGGGGTTCAATAAGTTTTGAAATTGAGCCGTACGCTGGGACGCCACAACATAAACCTTAACCGTGCTTTGTTTTAATAGGGCTTCCCTGTAATATAACAATTTTATGAGCCTATAGAAATGTTTGCCCAGGCACATTTAGCGTATGCAAAAATCTCGCCAGCTGTAAAAAAAAAAAAAAGTTGTTATGGATTGCTGCAATATTTTGCTTACCATTATTTTTGGGTTAAGTCATAATTTATATGCAGACTGCGAGGTGCAGGGTTCGTGCGAATGACGCCGTTTTAAAGTGAGGTCTTTTAATTTCCGCTCGTGAAATGTCCTTTTCGCAAGCCTTGAGCCTCGCCGCTGTTTGTCGCTGCCACTGAAAGGTTTTGCAAATTAAACCAAAATGAGGCCTCTAATTAAAAGACACGCACAGAAACTTAACAAGGCAGGCTTGAGATCTATTAGAGGGGAAGAAAAAAAAAACCCTCTCCAAGTCGTTAATCATGCGAGCGAGACAGAGAGAAGGAGACCGTCCCTGATTTGCTCAGTGTTAGCGTGATGAAGTATTATAAAACAAAACCCCACGACCCGCACGGCCGTAGGGAGGCCCTCATCCAGCAGTGGAGTGTCAACAGGGCCGTGCAAGATACACGCTCGCATCAAAGGAAACACAACGGACGTGAATATGGCTCTTCGCCAACTTGCATTGCAATTTCTGCAAAGAAAAAAAAACCATGTAATGAAAGTGACCTTCTAAGAGAAATGCTGTGCAATTTTGTTTCTTCGTATTACCAATGAGAAATAGTAAGAATTATTTCACCGGGCTACTCTGGATGCATAAATGTAGCTAAGTGTCTGTGATGAACTCTCTGATTGAAATTCTTGACCCATAATGCTTCTCACCCAATATTTTTCCTGGCTAAGTAAGGATGTCTCTGAAAAACTGATTCCACTTTTCAAATATTAGATGTCCTCGTACACTCTGTATGTGTGGACGAAAACCTTTGGGTTCTGAAAGAAACAATTACTTGGGCCTAAAATGAAAGTTATCCGTAAGATGTATTTGTTTCATCACAGAATAGCAAATTACAGTAGATTTTTTTACATCTATTAATACATGGATCATTCACATGCCTATTCATCATCATCGGAATTGCTTGCAGCACGGCAAAGTGGGTTAAAAGTGGGGCCACATTTCAGCCACCAAGAAAATTATTCCGTGCCCAGCACACCACATCCAGTATATAATTCGATATGGCTGTGGCTACTACTCATCACATGCCACCACCTACTTCGGTCTACCGGCGACCCGAAACATATTTAGTGAAAAACTAAGCCTTGGACTTACATAGAGACTCACAAATATACGTGGAGACTCATAGACTTACATAGGGACCCATCGACTTACACAAGGCGAAATTTCTGCCAGGTTCGTCTGGATTAGCGACCCAGCAAATACATCCACACTTGGCACACCACATCGAGTATACCTTTCAGTCTGGCCGTGAAAATGACAGTCGTCACCTTGCTTACTCCTGTCTGCCAGAGGCCAAGGAAATATTCCGTGAGAAAGTATCAAGCCCTGGGTATAAAGCAAGAGTAAAAACGATGCCACGAATTGCTCATCACTGTCACTGAAAATGGGGCAGTGCGGGGACGAGACGTTAACTCCCCCTGCCTGGTATGTATGGGTGCGTGGGTTCGATCCCGACCCTGAGGCCTGTATTATTTGGAAAATTGCATGTTCTCCCCGTGGTCTTGTGGATTTTTCTCCGGGTCCTCAGGTTTTTCCCTCCACATTTAGAATCAGCATCACGCGGTTAGAGTATTTGGCTCCTAAACAGTTCCTAGTAATAAGCCACTTCGCTCAATGATCATTTGTGACCAGGTCGCTTCTGAAAAAAAAGAACCATATAGCTAGCTCAATGGGCCTTATCTGGTAATTTTTTGTTAAAAATAATGAGTTAGTTAGCTTTGGACCGACTGCTGGGCAAGCGTAGCTGAGGCACAGCAGCTTACCTCAGCCTCGCGAACGAATGTAAATCAGACCTTTTCACTGCCGTCACGACGCTGGGTCGCATCTCTCAGGCCATTAATGAATCCCGAGATGAGATGTCCCCATGCGCCACTTTGGCTGCCTGCGAGCATCTCCGCCACCGGAACTGGAGAGTAATTTGACAGCATGAACCGCTATCTCTCTCTCCCGTCAAGACGCATCTTCCCCGTTGCCATTCATGTCTCCGGACGACAATGATAATGATGATGACGATGATCGCGATGATGATTATGCTGCAATTAAATTTAATTATTGTAATGACTGTTTGTGATGAATTGATGATGTGATGGTTATTATTATTATTATTAAACTGGAATTTAATTAAATGATACTGTATTTATGAATGTCTATTCGGAATTGATGATGATGGTGATGACAATTATGAATATGATGATGATGATGAAGATAATACTGGAATTGAATAATACCAATCATGTTTCTGATTATGGTGATGTAATGATCCTACCCGTGTAGCAACCAGTTACTATTATCCCTGAATAATCGGTCACTACACTAGCTTTCAATTAAATATTATGTCTACGATGATTATTGTTCTGCCAGAAATCTGTCAAATAATGTCAACTGTCTGGAATCATGATTATATAATACCGTTCTAGATTTGAAGTATTCGTGACTGCAAGGATCCATACTCTTTGGTTCTTTCGGTAAAGTCACGTAGGTGAAAAAAAAATGAAAATAACTAAATTAAATCACGACGTTTAGGAAGCAACACAAGCCTCCGTCATAAGCTAGGACAGCCACAGCAAGTCCACTCCATCAAATTATTTCTTGCTGTGGTTGTCCCACCTGATGACGGAGGCTTGTGTTGCTTCCGAAACGTCGTGATTTAATTTAGTTATTTTCATTTTTTTTTCACCTCCGTGACTTTACCGAAAGAACCAAAGAGTATATAATACCATGGTGTTGTTATTATTGTTGTTATTATCTGCGTGTGATCGATCTCGTCAGATCTCGAAAGATGAGCAGTATTGAGCCTGAAACATCACTTGCATTACAGGTTGTCGTGATTGGCTTCTGCTGGGCTAAGTGGTGGGCAGCAGAGGGCAGTGCACCAACATCCACTGTTGTACCGCACTTATATTGCCCCCACGTCTGTAATCTCCCCCCCAAACAAACCCCCCATACCGACCAGCGCAGTGCATTGCGGTCAAATGAACCTCGCAATCCGCACGGCGTAGGGAGGCCTTCATCCAGCAGTGACCGAGGGCTATACATTAAATATTTTTCGACCGACAGTGAATGAGCACGACGGACATTACTTTTATACACATCATGTAGTTAAGTGAATTGAACAGTTTATTGAACTTAAACCCGATTTATATGGCGACCACCGGCCAATACCGCTTATTTCGGCAGTCAAATACAGCGTTGACAAATGACACGCGGGTAAATAAGACGTCTGGAAATTGCAGTCAAGAAAAATATGTCGGCTTCTCCTACGATTGCGAAGCGGTGTAATGGGTTGATGAGAGCAAAAATGGAATTCAGAAACATGTGAGTGTTTGGTTGTGTTCTTTTGTTACGTACATATCAAGAGGTATTTTTCCCCCCCATAGAGGAATTCAACGCTAATATAAAAATGACAGCTTGTAAGGATGAACCGCTACTTTTTTTTTTCAAGAATAAAATAAACTAATTTTGTAACATCAAAACAAATCGGGGTGAAAATATGGCAAAGGCAATTTAGCAAAAAAAAAAAAACAATTGCCTAAATTGTACGGCGCAAATGTGTTTCATCTCCATCATCCGCGTCCCAATTGTAATTTCTGGCGGTCGCAAAAAAGCACCGGAATGCTTCACTGCAAAGCCTTTAATGTTTGTAACGAGCTAAAATACCACTTCACGCGCCTCCACACGGGGTCAAGTTGGGTCATTTCAACTTGCCGAGTTAAATCGTGCAAGAGATCATAAAAAGTAGGTAAATAATTTTATATCAAACATATATATAATCTTTCTCATTTTAAATGTCAGCTCATTCAATAAATTACACGGATGGAAAGTACATTATAAGATAATGGTCTGGAATAATGATGAAAGTATGTGTGCTTTGATAATTGGTTCTTTACCCTTCTATCTGGCAACAAAACTGACACCTTTTTGCAAGGAGTCATGTTTGCATAGACCGCAATACCTGCAGTCATAATACAAACAAAAGAACATAACTCTGATAATGTGCACTGTCCTTGAAGTTGATTGGTCCACACCCGAGACAGCTTTCCTTCGAGCCTAGTCTCATATGGGTTGGACCAGATGACGCCAAAAGGCGCACAACTCAAGGACAATGCACCATCAGAGTATGAGAGCTCGGGGCAAGCATCTGAGGACGGCTGCTTGCGTTGTGGCCGAAACTTCGTGAGGATTATTTTATTAGGTCCCCATAGTGTAGATGCTTGCCCCGAGCTCTCATACTCTGATGGTGCATTGTCCTTGAGTTGTGCGCCTTTTGGCGTCATCTGGTCCAACCCATATGAGACTAGGCTCGAAGGAAAGCTGTCTCGGGTGTGGACCAATCAACTTCAAGGACAGTGCACATTATCAGAGTTATGTTCTTTTGTTTGTATTATGACTGCAGGTATTGCGGTCTATGCAAACATGACTCCTTGCAAAAAGGTGTCAGTTTTGTTGCCATATAGAAGGGTAAAGAACCAATTATCATATTTTTACTGGCAAATGAGGTCCCCATAGAGTAGTATGTGTGCTTTACGTTTAAGAAAATGTGTACGCTTCTTGATGCAATCCATGAGCATCCACTGCACATGTTTCACATCTGCCACACGTTCTACTCTTATTTCCATGAAACAAAAACTAAACAATTTTTTCTTTTTCTTTTACCAGGTCAGGTACGACTGAGCTATGTGGCTCTTTTTCAGAAGCGACCTGGCCACAAATGGTCGCTCATCGACGTGGCTTATCACGTGGAAATGTACTGCAGCCAAATACTCTAAAGGCGTGATGTTGATTCTAAATGTGGAGGAAAAAACCAAAGGACCCAAAAAAAATCCACCTGACCACGGGTAGAACGTACGAATTCTAAATATACAGTGGGCGACAGGGTCGGGATCGAACCCACGATCTCCTGTATACCAGGCGAGGTAGTTAACATCTCCCCACCGTGGCACCCATCTGAAACATAATTAACGGACGAGGAGTGGTAATGCAGTGCTTAGCGCGGTGCGCTATCAACCAACTGACCCGGGTTCCATTCCCGCTCACAGCCAACATCAGTGACGATTATCTGAGCCGGTTCTGGGCCTCCCCTAGGTGGACTCAGCCTCAAATGAGTATCTGGTGCGGTGTAGTAAACATCGCCACTGGGGAGACAAAGGCGGCCGGACGTGGTGCTGACCACCCACCCCCTCGTGTACCATTTCTAGCCTTCGTAGGTGTTCGCTAACAACACTATTAAAGCTACACGGGGGATCTTTGTCTTTGATTCAATGCATTCTGATTCGTGTACCTTGCATGCAGCGGGCGCACGTCAACGCTCACAGAGCAACGAGTGGCGCTACCTTTGACCCCAATGTAGACAAATGTATCGACTCTAACGCTCAGGATGTTATGCGCACATTGAATTGTACGCGCGCGATAATCCATTTGTTATCGTTTTTGAAAATCATACGCGATTGACATTTCGATGTGAGGTGTGGGATAATGGAGCAAACGGTACCGCAGCAAAAGCGTTCAAATCCAAGCAAAGAGAATCGATTCTCGAATCAAATCACCGCCACGAACCGCGACAATTCATCAATTCGCTAGAGCGTGCGTGGGTTTTTCCAGCGAGGCTGAGCGAGTTTTTTTTATCACGCTAACTCCACGACACTATCGTTACCGTAGTCAGGCATGGTCCACTGCTGGATTGCAACGTTCCATCGGCACCTGCACACGAGCCGATTTAATCGTTCCATCTCTATGATAGACGTTCTCTTGGGAATGATGCGGTTATAATGGTTTAATACACACTCTGCATGTATCACTAAAAATCCTTTTTACGCCAATTAAAATTATAACACGTTGAAATATTATAATGAACTCAAATTACATGTTTCGATATTAAAATAATTGGTTAATTACCATTGCAACTTTTCAGTTCTCGTCGAAGTTAGTTCCTGTTAAAGAAACAAGTCTGAGCAGGGGAAGAGTAAATAAAAAAACAATATGTACCATTATTATTTTTTATACACTTAAACGAATTGGCAATGCCTGCATTTCTTCACCAACATTATCCAAATGTGGTTTTACGTTGGGAATTTTTACACATATATACGGTTCACTAAAAACGAGGCACCTACATTATATGACCTGAAAGTTTAGACTGCGCCACCTGCTACAAGTACTTTCATTACTGTGTAGAGAAGTGTGCATGTATAATTAACCATGAACACCATACTCAACCACTGCACACACACACAGGTTACTACTAATATGTGCTTACCTTAGCATGGCATAGGATTGAGACATATTGTTTAACATTTCATGTAATTTCTACCGCTGCCAACGCAGTATCACCAACAAATAATAAATCCGATTTTGAATAAATGCATACACAGGTACGGATCAGCAGCGTATTAAACAGGTACTATACGTGACACTTAACAATTTGAACCTCACTTTATACAGCTATCGTGCTGTGACGGTTCCACCTGAAGACGAAAGCTTGTGTTGCCTCCGAAACATCGTGATTTTTTATTTTTTTATTTTACTTTTATTAATTTAAATGTTTCACCTACGTGACTTTACCGACAAACCTAAGAATATGAATTTGAACCTCGTGGCGGTCCCCCGGGGTATCCATAGTACCCCGGCTCTTGCACAATGTCCGTGATGCAGTCATTTTTAGTCTGTTGATGGTCGGCGATGCGGCAATCGACTCATCTCGACGAGTTGTACACGATGCACCACGTGGTGCGTGCGAGCGTTCAGGGTTTAAGTGCAATCGTCCTCGCTGCGTTTTGACATCGCGGAGTGGCACTGATTTCGGATTGATTGGTACCCAAGTCGCGGAGTTGAGTACACCCCTGGAAAAAAAGTGTCCCAGAAATAAAATATTTAAATGCCTCGGCCCATTTTGTATGATTTGGTACCCCGGGGTACCGCCATGAGGATAATTTCCCAATTCCACCCCTCACATCATTCCGTTCATCACGCCCCATCACCTCCACCACCCCCACCACCCCCATCACCCCCTAGCGTCACCCTCCCCCCATCACCCCCTCACCCCCACCCGCATTGCCAACTTTTGTCAATCCACTGCTTGGTGAAGGCCTCCCCATGTCGTATCAGTCATGGGCATAGTTTGACCATACTTCATCATGCTGATTAAGCTGATGAAGGGGTGGGGAGTGGGGGGGGGAGGGGGGCTAAGCCCAGGACAGGTTCACAATGACTCTAAGAATAGGTTTTATTTTAACACGTAGGCTTTCGCGACCAATGTTATTCATAATCAACGATTTTTGGGTTTAGATCGCGTTTATTTATAAATGTGTCGTAACCCTCCACCACCCGACACAGCCAATCAGTAAAAAATGTGTCACGTTGACAAAGACAAATAGTTCACTGCTTTAGCCCACCGGTGTGTTGAAGCAACAACATTCACAATTTGAGTACGACGTTTCGCTGGTAATTACAACCAGCATCATCGGGCAATTCGCCAGAATGGTGAGGCTCTCCTGTGTCTCCCGTTCTTATATAGAGCAGCAGCAGGATGACGTCATCATTAACTCATTAACTCATCAGGTGCAAAGATTCAAGGGGGGAGTGATTGTAATTATATACTAGATTAGTAATCAGGCTATTGTTACGATGCGAGTTGTAGATTAGTAATCATTTGGAATGTGTTTTATTGTGATTATGCTACATTAGTAATCTGTTAGTGGTTGTTTCCCTTATAAGTAATTGTAATGTATCTTATTTAATAATACGCTTCCAGGCCGCACTAAGCCTGTAGCTGTCTGAGCGATTAAAGTTATTTCTGTTTCTCTCAATTTCAATCGATTCTCTAATTAGTCTTTGCCAGTAGTAACTAGTTTTACACAACACTTCCACGTTGTCAAAATCAATTGAGTGTCCCTGTTGGCATGGAAGTGTTGTGTAAAACTAGTTACTACTGGCAAAGACTAATTAGAGAATCGATTGAAATTGAGAGAAACAGAAATAACTTTAATCGCTCAGACAGCTACAGGCTTAGTGCGGCCTGGAAGCGTATTATTAAATAAGATACATTACAATTACTTATAAGGGAAACAACCACTAACAGATTACTAATGTAGCATAATCACAATAAAACACATTCCAAATGATTACTAATCTACAACTCGCATCGTAACAATAGCCTGATTACTAATCTAGTATATAATTACAATCACTCCCCCCTTGAATCTTTGCACCTGATGAGTTAATGAGTTAATGATGACGTCATCCTGCTGCTGCTCTATATAAGAACGGGAGACACAGGAGAGCCTCACCATTCTGGCGAATTGCCCGATGATGCTGGTTGTAATTACCAGCGAAACGTCGTACTCAAATTGTGAATGTTGTTGCTTCAACACACCGGTGGGCTAAAGCAGTGAACTATTTGTCTTTGTCAACGTGACACATTTTTTACTGATTGGCTGTGTCGGGTGGTGGAGGGTTACGACACATTTATAAATAAACGCGATCTAAACCCAAAAATCGTTGATTATGAATAGGTTTTATCCTTTCTGGCAAAAAAACAGTTGTGTTAAGATGTTAAAACACCAAACTGAAACCTTTGGCAAGGAATCAAGTCTGCATTAACCACATACACTTGTGGTGAACATGCAAACGAAAAACATGCTCTGGTAGTATATGCATTGAAACTGATTGGTGCACACCAGAGACAGCTTTCTTTAGAGCCTCGTCTCACACAGTGTTAGACCAGAGGACGCCAAAAGGCGACCAGCACAAGGACAACGCCACCATCAGGATATTGAGAGCTCGGGGTGAACAGCTACATCACGGGACCTCCCTTGCCAATATCAAAATATAAGAATCAATTTTAATCTTACTGGCAATAAACAGTTGTGTTAAGATGTTAACGCACCACACTGAAACCTTAGCAAGGGATCAAGTCTGCATTAACCACATATACACGCGGTGAACATGCAAACGAGAAAACCATGATAATTGGTTCTTTACCCTTCTATCTGGCAACAAAACTGACACCTTTTTGCAAGGAGTCATGTTTGCATAGACCGCAATACCTGCAGTCATAATACAAACAAAAGAACATAACTCTGATAATGTATGCACTGTCCTTGAAGTTGATTGGTCCACACCCGAGACAGCTTTCCTTAGAGCCTAGTCTCATATGGGTTGGACCAGATGACGCCAAAAGGCGCACAACTCAAGGACAATGCACCATCAGAGTATGAGAGCTCGGGGCTCAGTTTTGTTGCCAGATAGAAGGGTAAAGAACCAATTATCATATTTTTACTGGCAAATGAGGTCCCCATAGTGAGAAAACCATGCTCTGGAATCGAACTCTGGTCGCTGGTTTCATAGCGCGGTGCGTGCGAACCGCAGCGCCACAGCTCCACCCCGCCGCCGTAGGTGGTTGTAAATGAAAGTTACGAAACAAAATCCGTCGGAATATATATATTTTTCATATTGAAGAAAAAAAGAGCTCCGACTACAACGGTCTGGTTTAAGGCGGAAATAGCTATAAGAGAAGTCTCTAAAATTGAACTTCTTGAAAAATATATGGTTCAAAGGCATGCCAACAAAACGGCATGAAAAGTAATTTCATGGCTACTTCCTGCCACGGGCACGGATATAAAAATGCCCCAAAGGATGAGCCAATCCAAAGCCTTTCCCAAAAACTCACTTTTCCCTCTCCCCACAACTTTATGATTGCTATGTTTAGACGACAGATGATCCAATCTCCGGCTCAACTCTAAGATTGTGCTCGCCATCTTCAAGATCCTCCGTGGATTTCACGGTGTCTACCTATGCCCAGCCCTCTCATCTCACTCCACTCCCCTCCACACACTCTCCTACCTTCCCCTCTCATCTCACTCTACTCCCCTCCACGCACTCTCCTACCTCTCCCCTCTCATCTCACTCTACTCCCCTCCATGCATTCTCCTGCCTCTCCCCTCTCATCTCACTCTACTCCCCTCCACCCACTCTCCTACCTCTCTCTCTCATCTCACTCGACTGCCCTCCAGACACTATCCTGCCTCTTCCCTCTCATCTCACTCTACTCCCCTCCACACACTATCCTACCTCTCCCCTCTCATCTCACTTTACTCCCCTCCATGCACTATCCTACCTCTCTCTTTTAATATCTCTCTATTTCCGTTTGTACCCGTTTTGCTCTAGCAACCAATGCTTTCTGTCAAAACCCACAGTCACCATGTGGTCAGTGGGAGGTCACTCCTTCTCCTCTGCTGCCCCATGAAGTCTGCAACTCTCTTCCCCCAGACATCTATTCTGTCGACTTTTGCCCCTGTTCACGTTGAGGCTCAATACATGACCCTTTTTTACCTCTGCCTATGAATTAATGTCTTCTGGTCTGTAACAAACGCATAAATATTCCTCCTTCCCCTCGTAACGGCCGTACAGCGTTCCAAATCGCGGTTGCTATTCGACGCTGTAAAATTCCAAATCGTATCGCGCATTGCAGAGGGGAAAAAAAACACACACATAATCAGTATCCTTAGCTGCCCCATTGCGCGTACACTTTCCCATTTAATGCAACGAGCAATCAATTCAAAGTCAATCCAAAGCCGGCAATCGCCGTCATCAATTTTTCACTCTCGTGTCGAACGAGATTAGCCAATAGCGGACGAGCAACCTCAACTTTGTCTCCGGCTCGCGCGACCTATCAACCTGCCCCGCGACTCGCACGTCTCGCGGCAAAGAGAGCCACTTCCATTATTTATCTCAACCATTCCCCCCCTCACCCCCCCCGTCTTTATGCACCTCGGTCAATTTCTCCGCGAGCAATCGGCGTTCGAAATATTTTATTGAGATAAGGCGGCGTTTAACATATGACTAATTCAGGTGTGTGGCGCGCGTGCGCGCGAGCGCGGCCAGCGGCGATGCGTGAACGCCCTTCACCTTCGTGAATTATTCAAGTCAAAATTGCGATCACGCAATTTAAATGTACCCTTTGAATAGTGTTCAACTTTTACGCCGTATGTATATGTGCAAAAATATATACGTGCGGCGCACGTCATGCGCTCGTGTATTGGCGTAACAAATATTATTCTGTAAAGTCATAATGTACGTTACGCACAATAATCATGAGCGTGGAAACCGATCCAGAGTTTGCTTGTACTGAATCAATGCTGCTGATATTGTGCACTCCCAGAAGGCCGATGGATTGTATAAGAAACACTTTTGGTTTTTTTTTTTATGTGGAGAGATGTACACACACAAAATACATCGATTGTTTTGTTATTAACATAAATGAGCATGTTATTGAGTCCTTGTAATATTACTGCAGTACACACATTGACACATATATGTTACAAAGCACATGAAATGTTGACTTAAATTTATTTTATAAGTTTATACTTATAAAACATTTTATTGATATTCATGCAAAAATCTAAACTGGGTGAGCGGTGGCACAGTGGTTAGCGCACTGCGCTGGCGGTGACCTGAGTTAAATTCCCTACTACTGGCAACACCCGTGGCAAGTGAAATCTGAACCTACAAATACTGACCAGCAAGGTGAAGTATGGTCGGACATCGGGAAGCCTTCGTCCAGCAGAGTATCGGCATAAGGGTTGTACATTCTAATTGTTATATTTGTTATTACTACTGCTGTACCATTGAATCAATTACTACGTAACGGTATCGATGGGGCTTGCACACAATCCTTAACGACTTAAAAAAAAAACAATTTGACCGTTCATCGCCCAGTGAGTACACCGCAAGCGTATTACCTGTAACGGGTTTACTCACACAAATGCTTGCTAAGTAAAAGTGCTCAATCGTCCGCAGGGACCAGGTAGCTATGCCACGTTGCTTGTCTCGTTGTACTGGTGGACCGCGTTCATTAACCCGATAGGCCCCGACACGAACACCCGCAAATACTCGGACACAGCCATTAACAGTTTTTCATTTCATTTCATTTTTTTCTCTTTTTTTTAATAACCCTGTGAGCCATTCGGCTCTTGATTCGGGTACAACCGCAACAAACAATAAAATTACAAGATACATTAAAAATTTACTGTACGCAAATTGAAACATCCCCTACAAAAACAATCGAATCTTCCAGTTAAAGCACCATTTGTTTATGCTGCGTACAAAAATGTGCAAAAATTCCCATTTTGATGTTAGATCACTATAACAATGATAATACAATATAGATTAACATTTTAAGTATAACTCTATACGTACTACATCAAAAAATCGGGCTAAACTAAACCTTTCTAGAAATTACTAAAATAATGCTATACAAACAATGTAACGGTGATCAGTGGGGCAGGTGTGGCTCGCGAGCACCCCGCCTCTGCCTCCCCGCGACAGACATTACTCACCACAACAGAAGCTCATTTATGGCCGAGTCGATCTAGGGCCGACTCAGGAACCGTCGCCGCTGATGTTGGCCGTTGACGGGAACCGAACTGGGCTTGCGCGTTTCGTTGCGCAGTTTCGCTAAATCGTTGTGCCGCCACTATCCCACGTGGAGCCTGCAACAGACTGCTGGGGCAAGTGCTGTTAGCTCTTCCTCCTCCCTCCCAGCTTAAATAGACGCTCCAAGCCCAGGACGTGTCATTCAGACTCTGTCTTATCGACAGACATGTTCTTCACCTGAGGACGGTTGCTTGCGTTGTGGCCGAAACGTCGTGAGAATTATTTTATTATGTTTTATTTTTATTATTTTATTACTTCCCTTCTACGTGACTTTACCGAAAGAACCAAGAAGATGTAGCGAGCACCTATGAAGGCTGGAAATGGCAGACGAAGGGGTGGGTGGGTCAGCACCACGCCCGGCCGCCTTTGTCTCCCTCGTGGCGATGTTTACACACCGCACCAGGCACACATTTGAGGCTGAGTGGACCTCGGAAGGCTCAGGACCGGCTCGGATAATCGTCACCGACGTTGACCGTGAGCGGGAATCGAACTCGGATCGCCCGGTTCGTAGCACGGCGCGCGCGCACATGTCTAGACACACAGACACACACACAAAGTCCGTAGAGATCCAGCCATATGGTCAGTGGCTCAGTCACACGGGAGGTGACATGCGGACGAGCGTGGCGACGCAGAGCACTTCCCAGCGCCGCGCTCTCTCACAACCCGCCAGCTGCTCCGGGGCGAGTGGACCTCGGGCGGGCGACAAGTCGACCATCGGGGCCATCGCCGGAGCGACTCTGCGGCGCGTTTCGTTGTCACTCAGGTTGCGGCGCGCATCGCTAATTGCAATCCCCACGTCCCGCGGAGCGCGCGCGGACAGAGAGTTCTTGCGAAACCCGGCTGGGAAGCACGCGCGCTCGTTTAGGAGGGGGGCGTTTGCTCTCGAGTGCGCAGGCGGTGCAGCTGCACCGGGGCCCAGGCTGCCCCTCTGGAAGGCTCTTGACACGTAGCAATACGTAAAGCTGTGCCCAAAACAAGACTGGAATAAGAATGCATGTGTTTAGCAGTGTGTGTGTGTGGGGGGGAGCTCCTCCGGCAGGCAAGGCTGCGTTGGCTGGGTCATGTAGCTCGCATGCCCAGCCACCGCATGCCTAAACAGCTTTTGTTCGGCCGGATCGAAGGGGCTAAACGGGCGCGGAACGGGCTAGAGAAGAGATGGAGTGATGTGGTACAGGAGGACGTGGAGCTGAGTGGACTTGCCGATGACTGGTACCAGCGGTGTCAAGATCAGCCTCTGTGGAGGAGGCTCGTGAAGGACGCTACTGGGCAGTTGGAGGCAGTCGCCCTCCAACAACAACGGAGGGCGGAGGAGTGACGCTCACAACAACGAGCGGAGCGCCGGGTGGCTAAAGCACAGCAAGTTGGTAAAGTAGGGGGCACAGGTGGTGCATCAGCCAGTCATCTTGGTCATCTCGGTCAGTCAACCCGTGGCAACTGGGTCTGCCCCGTGACCTCCTGCCAGCGGGCGTTCGACACTTCACGTGGCCTCAAGGTGCACATGGCCTGGCACAAGCGTCGTGGTGACGTCACCGCCACTTAGTGGCGAATGGCGGTTGTTGTTGTTGGTAGTATAGCGAACCTGGCGACCCGGGTTCGATTCTCGCTCACGGTCAACACCAGGTGACGATTATCTGAACCGGTCCTGGGCCTCCCCTCGGTCGACTCGGCCTCAAACGAGTACCTGGTGCGGTGTGTAAACATCACCACTCGGGAGACAAATTCGGCCGGGAGTGGTGTTGGCCACCCACCCCTTCGTGTGCCATGCCGGCCTTTATAGGTGCTCGCTAACAGCACTTGCCTCTACAATTTGTCACGGCTATACGGGAGATCTTTGTTTTTGTGGGGGGCGGTGGCTGTGTAGTGCTTAGCGACCCTAGTTCGATTTCCGTTAACAGGCAATTTCAGTGACGATTATCTGAACAGTCCTGGGCCTCGCCTATGTCGACTCAGCCTCAAAAAAGTACCCACTCTGGAGACAAAGGCGGCCGGGTTTGGTGCTGGCCACCCATCACCTCGTCGTACCTTCCCGGCCTTCATTGGTCCTCACGAACAAAGCCACAATACTCTGCTAAGGCTATAGCGGAGGTTTGTTTGGCTGCCCCGTGGATCTGGCTTCAAGTGTTTTGTGTGTGTGGCAGCTGCAGAATGAGGATTCCCCATGGACTTGAAGGCATCAGCAGTGTCAAGGTGCAAAGGCTTTGTCTGCGTGGGTTGACGGTGGTGTGAGGAGGGTGGCACGTTGAGCGGGGATTGTTTCAGGGGGAGATCGGTCTTTCTCGTCAACATCTCCAGGGGGCTGAGGTGGCAGTGAGTTCGGAGGATTGTTTTGTTTCTCTCCCTGACGCCGATGTTTTCAATGCTTGCTTCGCGCCTACCGGCCTGCCTGCCTCTCCATCTCCGTCTAAATGTCTGCCGGCTCACGTATGTGAAGGTTAAAGCGCAGCCCTGCATCTGCTCTCTCACGCCACTGCTGCTCGAAGGGCCTCCACTAGAGGCAGCTCGAGAGAGAGAGAGAGAGCCCCCTCTCGAAGATATTTTTGGCCTACTCTTCCCCACTGACCTGACAAATTGTGAGAGGTGGGGAGCACCCAGCAGAGTATCCCGCTGCACTCGACCCTACCGATGGACCGAATAACCCCGGTGTGTGCTGGGTGAACAAGGGGGCAAAAGGTCGGACGGCAAGAAACGTACGCCGCTCTTTTCAACGGCCGTGCATGGAGGTCAAATCGAACCGGCGCTCACTGCCAGCGGGGTCACGCGCGCGGGCGGGTCAATGCGAGCGAGCGAACGAGCCGCGTTCAAGCGCACGGCATCCTAAGCCACGATGCCGCGCGCGCGATCCACATTAATCCCGTAATGAGTCCGATAGGCAGAGATTATCTCGCACCAGAGAGACAAACCATGAACCGGAACCGGCTCTTCCCGCGCGCTTTCAAATCATAAAAGTTTATGATCCACTAAAGTTTTTTTTTTTTCCCGCACAAATGCGGTTACTTTTGTTGTTTTTCTGCCGAATTCACCGCGGCGTCGCGTAACACCTTTATAAATTTGCAGCTCCGGTCGTTGGCGTGCAGCTTTTATGTAATTGAGTTCGATTCGGCCGGCCGGGGACTGTCAATAACACCCATTCCCTGCAAAATTGCCCAGCGCTGTATTTATTTGCTACATTATTATACGCCGTAATGAACATCTAGGCCACGTGGCAGCGGCAGGCTGGGCAGCAACAGGGCGATTAGTCTCAGCCGTCGATGCCCTCACTGGGTACGTAATTTATATTCTGGCTCGGTGAGCTCTGGCTTCACCCTGGAATGAAATGGCCTGGTCCACAGGCAAATAAAATATGATCGAGGTATCGGTAAAAGGTTCCGCGGCCCAACAATTGCTTGGTCGCGCCACCGCTGGCAGAGCTGTGGAGAGCCCCTCTAGACCACAAGGGGGTGGGATTTGGCCTCCTCTTCCACGCTGGTTTGAAGAAGATGAAGAACCCACGATTTACTCCACCACTGGCCGATCGACTAACTGTGGTCACACCCATATATCCTGCCGGGTGGGCCAGTGGCATCTGTGTGCTAACCATAATGCCACAGCAATTACAATAATAATAATCATAATATTTAGATTTCATTACCCTAATCTCTGCTCCATTGAGAGGCCTTCCACCCAGCGGCGGATCGGCCAACGGCTGATCACGGTGGAAATTCCGCTGGCCCTCGGAAAGGGGCGAATTTGCCAGAGCTCACATGAACCAGCTTAAGTCGAGTCCGGAGGGAGTTGGGCTTCTGGTATATATACGCACGAGCGTTGCGTTGCTGCGGGCGACATATCGTATGCGAGTGCAACGATGTTTAATGTATGAACTCGTGAGCCGGACGTGAGCGCTATTGGATGAAAACCTGGGCCCTCAGCGCCCGTGCGTTGAGATTGTTCCTCGGATTATTATTTTTTTCGCCCTTAATATTCACGGCTAGCATCCTCACGAGCGGATGAGAATTCCCATCAGCTGCGAAATGAAATGTGTGCAAGGGCAGGGCGAAAATGTCAAATAATGCATGCTGATGCGAGTGGCGTTTAAGCCGCCCATTATGGGAAAAAAACAAAACACAACAGTACCCTGCAGGTCCCACCAGTCTTACACACACACACAAAAGTCTGAGTTAGTTAAACATTTGGAAGTGAGGTGGCCGGGTGGCTCGCAGCATTCGTGACAATGTTGTCCCTCGCAACAGCTCTTGCGAGAGCATGAGTTACCATCCAACTCAGGCTAGGAGATGCTAACTACATCGCCTGGTATGCAGAAGGACGTTGGTTCGATCCCAACGCTGACGCCTGCTGCTGTATATTTGGAGTTTGCGTGTCTCTCTCTCTCATCATCATCACGGTGGCTAGGAGATGTTAACTACCTCGCCTGGTATACAGGAGGACGTGGGTTCGATCCCGACCCTGACGCCTGCTGCTGTATATTTGGAGTTTGCGTGTCTCTCTCTCTCTCATCATCATCACGGTGGCTAGGAGATGTTAACTACCTCGCCTGGTATACAGGAGGACGTGGGTTCGATCCCAACCCTGACGCCTGCTGTATAGTTGGAGTTTGCATGTTCTCCCCATGGTCGCGTGGATCCGAGTCCTGCCTCCACATTTAGAAACATGCGTTTACAGTATTTGGCTGCTACAAATTTCCACATCGTAAGCCACCTCACTGAGCTATAAAAGATATTTTTAGCTCAGTAGGCCTTACCTGGTAAAATAAAATTAAAATAGTAAAAATGTACTGTGACTTACGATGCAGTTGCTCTTACGACATTTCTGAACGTGCTACAATTGTAGCCTGCTGATTTTATGCACCCTGGTGTCCTGAGCAATTGAAGCGGCACTGCTGAGATCTGTGCGTGTGAATCTGAGTTTCAGCCGCCCGTGATTGAACCAGGTTGTCAAAGTGTAGCGAGTTGGTGATCTCAGCCCATTCATCCATGAGTTTGCACTTGGCTTTTCTGAGAATTAAACATATTTCCTTCTCAAAAACGATCTCATGGCAGAGAGTGCAGCCGTTCACCGATGCTGCATAATTGGAATATATATGAAGCGCACATTGAATACACGTTAAAGTGGTTAATCATTAAAATATACAAATTGATTGGTAGCCATATTTTACCATTGACGCGTCAGTATTTCTAATGTGTGACCATCAAGGAAAAATCTGTCAGCAGAGTTCCGGAGCTTTACAGTACTGAAGAAAAAATTACAATCGTTAAATGGTTGGCATATTAATTGACAACTGAAAGTGCTAAATTATTTTAAAAGCAAGGCTATAACGCTATAATCTGTATATAGGTATAAGTCGTGGTTCAGCAGGGAACAGCGCTTAAATATCAATCGTTGCACTGTACTTCTATGTTCTCGTGTCTACACTCCCCACCTTCACCAACCTGCACTGACCACCGAGGTGAAGTATGGCCGTGTGAGTGTGCGAGTCATGAGACGCCCCCCCCCCCCCATCCAGCTTCTCTTAAAGCTTGCACTGTGCAGTGAGTGAACTTTTACCCATAATGCTTTTGCATAAACTAAAGCTGTTTACAGATGTTACTTAACTAAACGCAACCATAAACATTTTTTTCCAGGTTATAATAATAATTCAAATGTATATGCGCAGTCCATCCTAGGATCCCAATGCGCAAGGAATGACATGCAACAAACAAAAACAGAACAAGGCCAACCGACCAAAGTAAAGAGGGAAGGCCACTTTAAAGAGATGGGTTTTGGAAGCAGACACATATCTGCCGACTCCGATTGCCTGATTTTAATTTGCAAGGTAAGGCCCACTGAGCTATATAGCTGGGTCTTTTTTTCAGAAGCGGCCTGGCCACAAATGACAGCTCAACGAAGTGGCTAATCACGTTGCAAATTTTAAGGAGCCAAAAAACTCTAAAATTCAAAGGGTAAAGACAAATGACAATGGCCGCTGTAACAACAAACGTGATGTTTCTTGTTCGTTCTAATCCTGACTGATGCAGCGCACACAGTGCAAGGCATTTAATTTGGACCAATGCGAAGTCAGAAGATAAACAAAGATTAATTAAACAAGTTTAAAGATGTACACAAAATCCATCGCTTCGCCCCGCAACCAAGAGAGTGTGCAGCAAGGCAATTCAAATCGGGCATCTACGTGTTTACAATTTGCCAAAACGTTAATCAGGGTCAAACATATGAAATATAATAAAGAATCCTCCAAACTGTCTTGGAGTTGTTATCGTTTACTATTGTCTCATTGTCCCATTACTTTGTGAACGTTCACAGAGGGAAATGAAATGGGAGGTTAGTTACAGGAGTGCACAGGTCTGCTTTATCAGCGTACATTTTTATTAGCCTAAATTATTATTAGCGCAAAGTTTTCGGGAGTATTTGGTGGTGTTTTTTCCCAAAGAAACCTAAAACGATTAAAGTAGTTCTGAAATTCATGGTCGTAAGAGTTCACAGGAATTTAGAAAACTGTTACAAATCGTGAGTTGAAACTTAGAATAGTTTACAGGCTTGTTAGTCCAATCCACTGCTGGACGAAGGCCTCCCCATACTGTGTCAGCCATGGGATGTGTTTAAAGAATAGGGCACTGACCACGATGGTCAGTGCGGGGTTGGTGACATCTGGGGGCAACTTTTTATAACCGGTTCAGACATCGCTTGCCACTGAGTTTAGCCGAAGCCGCATATGGACATCGGGGTGCCAGATTAACAGTGCAGTGCGCTAACCACTGCGCCACCTCTCCACCCACAAAAACACAATACAAGTAATACCCTATACCAGGGGTGTCCATTCTGTAGCAGACCAAGAGCGAAAAAGTAGCAATGAGTTCTGCGAAGAGGCAAGTGCGTACATACATTGACTCCTCGACTTACGAACGAATTAGGTTCCAGAGGTCTGTTCGTAAGTCGATTTGTTCGTAGGTCCAACTTTACTCCTGTCGATTCCAAACGTGTTGTACGGCATGTACACTAAACACGGGGAATGGCCTTAAAAGCTGTATAATCTGTAGACGTAGATGCCACTGGTTCTTCATGTTCTGTAGATGTAGATGCCACTGGTTCTTCATGTTCTGTAGATGTAGATGCCACTGGTTCTTCATGTTCTGTAGATGTAGATGCCACTGGTTCTTCACGTTCTGCAGATGCCACTGGTTCTTCATGTTCTGCAGTTGTAAATGCCACTGGTTCTTCATGTTCTGTAGATGTAGATGGCACCACCGCCATCTATTGCATAGCGGTTGAACTTACGACTCTCGGTCCGAACAGGCAGCTGGACATACAGACAAGATTTGTTCGTATCTCCGAAAGTTCTTAATTCGAATGTTCGTCAGTAGAGAAGTCCCTGTAAGTGTGTGTGTATATATATATTGACAGTTTTCGGCACAGCACTGGAGACATTCATTATTATTTTCTACATTGATAATTACTAAGTTATGCCCCTTCGATAGAGTCGCGTGTGGTGAACTAAAGAGCCACATGAGGCTCGCGAGATGCCAGTTGGTCACCGCTGCATACCCAGGAAACCTTCAATGAGTCTCAACATTCTGTTCAGGGGGGGGGGGGGCTTTGCAAAGGGACGCTCGGCCATTTCCATTCACGATTGTTTGGTCCGTGGCAGACAACCGGAGGATCCAGACAGAGAAACCCCGCGCTATGCGAGGAGGCGACACTCAAAGCTCGCACCCGGCTCGATTCAAGAATCCGTTGCTGTCTCGCCATCCCCTGGTCACCTCGCGGGGTGCGGACGCCTCGTGCGAGCGAGCGTGCGTGTGTGTGTGTGCACGTGCAACCCTGTGCGCACTTGCACCCTGTGCGCACGTGCACCCTGTGCGCACGTGCAGCCCTGTGCGCACGTGCAACCCTGTGCGCACGTGCACCCTGTGCGCACGTGCACCCTGTGCGCACGTGCACCCTGTGCGCACGTGCACCCTGTGCGCACGTGCACCCTGTGCGCACGTGCACCCTGTGCGCACGTGCACCCTGTGCGCACGTGCACCCTGTGCGCACGTGCAACCCTGTGCGCACGTGCACCCTGTGCGCACGTGCACCCTGTCCGCACGTGCACCCTGTGCGCACGTGCACCCTGTGCGCACGTGCACCCTGTGCGCACGTGCACCCTGTGCGCACGTGCACCCTGTGCGCACGTGCACCCTGTGCTGCACGTGCACCCTGTGCGCACGTGCACCCTGTGTACACGTGCACCCTGTGCGCACGCTCTCGATCCATCAGCCTGCTAATCTAGAGCTGTCGCCTGTGATGTCGGCGGCAGGGAAGGAAGGACGGCCACATTGGGAACCTCCTCCACGCTACTGTGCCGCGCGCGAGCCGAGCAAATTACTCGCCCGTCGTCCCTGATCGCTCCGTGCTCTCTCCGCAGCCTCAAGACAACGTGGAAAAATATTTTGCCACGATGGGGTTTCGAGCAGTTGCTTTGCGCGTGGGCATGTGGCGTGCAGCGGTTTCGGAGCGCTGCACGATACGAACCCTGGCGACCCGAGTTCGATTCCCGCTCATGGCTTATACCAGTGACGATTATCTGAAAATTTAGAAAGTAACACAAGTAAATGATGTTCATCGGCCTTGGTCAATCCACTGCAGGATTAAAGGCCTCACCATGCCACTGCCGCCTCTCACGATCTTGTGAAATGATGAGCCGATGCGTCTCTTCATGTCCTCAGCGGACGTGCTCTCGGACGCACCCCAAGATATCGGCTGTCGCTCCGTCATTACTCTTGACCATCGGCCACCGTCCCTTCTGACGACGTTTCCTGCCAAAGCCTCACCTGGCGTGTCTCGACAGCTAGAGAGAACCTCGCACCGCCGCTGACACACGGTGACATTCTAGATTTGAAGCTTTCGTGACTGCAAGGATTCATATTCTTAGGTTTTTTTCGGTAAAGTCACGTAGGTAAAACATTAAAATTAATAAAAGTAAAATAGAAATAAAATAAAAATCACGACGTTTCGGAGGCAACACAAGCTTCCGTCTTCAGGTGGAACCATCACAGCACGCTTGCTGTATCCGAAACGTCGTGATTTTTATTTAATTTTTATTTTACTTTTATAAATTTAAAATTTTTTACCTACGTGACTTTACCGACAAAACCTAAGAACACGGTGACATCACAGAGGCGCGCGAGGACTGCCCCCTGAGCGATTCCCGTGTGCAGGGTCCGTGTCGTCACGACGTCACGACGTACGTTCCCAGGTCGGGCAGCCGTACAGCATGTGCGCGCGTGTCGCCAATTCTTCATCGCCACCCACCAACGCCTCCCCCCCCGCCCCCACTGGCTTTCTCACGCGAGTACCCAGCCATGCGGCTACAGGTCTGAGTACAAGAGGAGATACACGGGGGGGTGTAGGGGGAGGGGGTGCCGTGTGTTATCACCTCGGTAATAATTTGACTGGACAGCCGAGCGTCGTTCGCTAACGCTCAACAAATTGGTTCAACTTCCAAAACTTGGCGCGGCTGGATAAGTCTTCAGACTCAATGAAGACTTCCTGGTAAAATTCTTAAAATATTCATGTTTAATCATTCGAAGTGTTATTATTATTACATGTACATACAATTTCGGCCCATTGGTCATGATTGAATTGCAGAATATAATCATCAAAAGTTTATGAAACACCAGGCACACACCTGGGTTTTGTAACGCTTTTCCACGTGCGCTTTTCTTTGGAAGTATCTCATTAGCAGGACGGACGATGACGAGCAGGTGTCGTGGCAAAATAGTCCGTGCTCCGCGTTCTGTCTGCTAGTATTGGCCAACGCTTGGGTCAATTTCTCTGGTTTTAGCGAGGATAAGTCGCTAATCGGGACGCAACGGCATGCTAAAGTTGTGTTCATATTAGATCATCTTTACTAGAGTTACAGTGCCTCGCACCCACCCCAAGTCACGGATGGACGGACGGATAACGCTAATGCATGAACACTTTTGACCTTAGTTGATAACGTTAATAAAAACCGGTACGGTCAAATGACTTACAACCGCCAGTTTGGGACGATGGGCTTTTTTGTGCGCACTGTCTTCTGGGAGCTTACGGCAACCACCAAACCATGAAACCGACCGCCGCTGAAAGCCCCAACGCTCCGAGAAAGCCACACTCAATTTTTCCTCGTCAGTTCCAGGGCATGAACCAGGATCTCGGAGGTGTGAGCTTAGCACCCCTCCGTGAGCGTAAGTCCTTAAAGCCAGCCAGCGATCTCTCTTATTGGATTTCATATATATATTAAGGTCACAATCCCGCTGTATAATTTAAACGAGGGCGGGCAACACTCGCGCATGAGCACGAACACAAATGTGAAAGCGAGGCGCCGACGATGAGACACCGATGGAAGTTTGCGTTGTTCTCGGACGAACGTGATTTTGGGACTGCAGCTCCAGCAAAAGTTAAACCAAAAAACAATAGGTTTTTTTTTTACCAGGTAAGGCCAACTGACCTATAGAGCTCTTCTCCAGAAGCGACCTGGCCACAAATGAGAGCTCATCACGTGGGAATCTATAAGAGCCAAATACTTGAAACGCGTGATGTTGATTCCAAATGTGGATGGAAAAACCAGAGGACCCGGAGAAGAATCCATGCGACCGTGTGGAGAGAGACACGCGGACTCCAAATATACAGCAGCAGCAGACGTCAGGGTCGGGATCGAACCCACAACCCCCTGCATACCAGGCGAGGGAGTTAACATCTCGCCACTGCGGCGACCCACTACGCATTGAACAGATTAAGAGCTTGCGCACAGAATGGCATTTGTTTTTACCCAATGGAACATGTCTTCATGGAGGAATTCAATAAAACATTTAATTTAATTTATTTGGAAATAAATAATATCCTAAGTAATATGGTTATGTAAATTGCATACATGCACTACATACGGTACGATGTCACATATCCGACTAAGGTACCACAAATGCAGATGTGGGCAAAGGTGAGATGTGTGACCGTCTATCGAAATTGACAGTTGTACAATCACGGCAGCAGCCAGATAAAGCCACACCTCATAAGAGGACAGGCTCAGTTATAAGCAAACAATGTTTGTCACCTGAGAGCCTGGCCTAATGACAATCTACAAGCTCCCAGGCCACCTCCCAACTCCACGACACTGAAGACACCGAGGAGAGCGCTTACAATTAAGTGTACTTTGAACTTCTTTTGCACCGTACATAGCCAACCGTACTCTTCGGAGGTGCGGGGGAAGGACAACACGTAGTCACTTTAAGATGTTTTCTTGTTCATGATGTTCTTTTTTGTTTGTTGCGGTTGCACCCGATTCAAGAGCCGAATGGCTCTTAAATGAAACTGAAAAACTGAAAATCGCCCAGACGGACGGAATCGTGGGACGCATGCAACGTAAAGTGCCAACGCCTCGATCTCCCTCGAACACAGCGGACGCCACCACCACGTACTCAGCTCTCCCCATGTTTGTAGTGTGCGTGCGTTAGAAGCCGCCCTTCGCCTCCCTCTCCACGGCGGGGGGAGGGCGATGACGACACGGCGGGGGGAGGGCGATGACGACACGAGGGGGGGGTCGATGACGACACAGGGGGTGATGACGACACGAGGGGGGTGGGGTCGATGACGACACAGGGGTGATGACGATACGAGGGGGGGGGGGTCGATGACGACACAGGGGGTGATGACGACACGAGGGGGGTGAGTCGATGACGACACAGGGGTGATGACGATACGAGAGTTGGGTGGGCGATGACGACACGGGGTGGGGTGATGACGACACGAGAGTTGGGGGGGGGCGATGACGAAACGAGGTGGGGCGATGACGACACGGGGGGGGGGGGTCGATGACAACACAGGGGGCGATGACGACACGAGTGTTGGGGGGGGGTGACGACAAGGGAGGGGAGGGTCGATGACGACGAGGTGGCCGCCTGCGTCACGAGTGGACGACGAGGGATGCGACCCCAAGTGCGACTGTGGACCACGAGTCCCGGACCACGTGACGTTTTTGCATCGACCTGTCCTGCCCTGAGATGTGTGCACGTGCGTATGTTGAACTTCTTTCGCACCGTACGTAGCCAAAACGTGCTAATCGGAGGTGCGAAGTTATAACCGGGGCAGCCAGCCAGATTCAAACCGCGAACCTCTGCATCTCGCTTGGCAGACGTACCCGCATACCGTAATGCAATTAAGGCGGTGAGTCGATTGAGACGCGCTTAAATCTGAACCAAACTAATTTAAATACAATTTATCATAATTGCATTCAGGCTCAGGCCACCTGAGGAGACTCCACCAATAATTTGAGGCATCAACGGCAGGATCCCACGCACAATAGCGTTGGCGTGGTTTCATTGCCTCCGCTCTGATGGCGTTATAAATAGCGCAGGAGTCCAGAAACGTTCACATTACCGTCCAATCTGACGACACTCCTGAATGGGGAGGAGGAGGGGGGTAACAAAAAAACAATCTCTCCGTTTCTTTTGAAAGTCAATTTGTAGAAATTAGAATTGACTGGGGGCTCATATTACTGTTGAAATTCAACACATTATCCCTTAATGGTACCATATGGTGAGGAATTTATATATATATAAAAATACAGGTTATGAAATTCATGTTTTTTTATTATTTGCTTAATTAAAGCTGCATTTGCATAATTCATTATTAAACATAGTCTATTCCTGCTGAATCAATTAATTTAGAATGCATGAATAACTACAACACACCGTTTAAATATATATAGAAGGAACGAGAAAATATCTGTGAAATTTCATAATTTAATTCCACATTCCCCCCCCCCCCCCAAAGACATCGTTCATCCTCCGCACGGTGCCTTTATATTTTGTCCTCATTTTACAAATTAACTAAACCGCATTCCCATCCCGGACAACGGCAGACCCACCGCGGTTCACGCAACGCGCTCCGAACCCAGCGACCCGCATCTGACACACAGCCCAGGGGGTTACGGTCAACGTCCCCAGCGAGCGATGTCTGAACCAGGCTAGGTCTACTCGGCACTGCACAGGACAACCAAACGCCCACCCCACAATCAACAGAGTCCTTCATCCAGCAGTAGATTGATGAAGGGGCTGCTTAAATTGGCACGCCGGGAGATCGGGGCGGGCTATTAATGTACCATGCGCTCAAGTCCAGCGTGCCGTCCGTGACACCACGGCAATATTCTATTCTATGAATATTTTTTTTTAAAACACGATCCAAACGAAAGTCAACTTGAAGCAATAATTAACAACCACGACAGACTGCCATCTTAAGGTATCTTGAAATCCAGATAATTAGAAATGCACTCGTGCCAATCTCCTTAAGGCATCGACTTGTCAACAACACTGCGGCAGTAACAAACAACATCATGGCAAGTAAATAAGTTTCGGACAATGACCGGGAGAGCAATTTCTTTCTTTCAATGTGGCAAGTGACCCCTGGTGGCGCTAATTAAATATCGCTGGCGAGATAAACTGCAAGAGCGGGCAATCACCGCAGTCCGTCGCCACCATCGGCAAAGCTTCCCGATGATGATGGGCCTCCTGCTTGATAACTCCACCGCTGGGCAACTCCGCAAATTACGCGCACTCACTACGTCAACATTTCTAAATCATCTCATGCGTGTTGGACTTCTCTCGCGCACCGCACGGAGCCAACCGTTGTTGATCGGAGGTGCCCGGGGAAGGCGAACAAACGAAAAAAACTAAAATCAGTTCTAAAGAAATTAATTTTCTATTCAGATTTAAAAGTGCACAGCTCCGGTGGCTTCCGAATACCGGACAGAGGAGCGTTCCAGACGGCCGCAGAAGCGCATCCCGAAGCGCGCGATGCGGTGACCACCGTCTCCGTTCGATGGCCAACACAAAAGCCGCCGCTGTCGAGGATGACTGGAGTTCACGCGATACTCCATGCACCTTGCCGAGATCAGCAAGGTCAAATGACACGCGCGGGCAGCGCAGTTTGGGGGCCGTGGCGGTCGGGGGCCTTATTTGCCCCGTTGCAGCTCGACGCGGTGCGGGAGGCGCATCGGCGCGGCGGCACAGAAGTGCAGTACAACAGCAGCGGATGTCGGAGCGCTCGGCGAACGCGCGTGCGTTTAGGGGACGAAGGCGAGGGTCGTCCACGCGGGAGCACGGAAGCAGCATCGTTGACGTTACGTAATACGGAATGGAGATAATTTGAATCATTCGTTTTCCTGTAACTTTCCAATGGAATTATTGCTGACAAGCCCCCCCCCACCCCCCCCCAAAAAAAAAAAAACGCGTGTATACAAGCATGTGACGACGATGCCGCCGGCGTTCCACGTAAATTGTTTCAACAATTGTTTCAACGATTTTACGAGCGATCTCATTTGCTGTGTTTGTCGAACATTTTGCCAAGTTTAATGCGGCTAGAAGAAGAATAAGTAATTAGGTGCGCTAAGCACTGACATGCATAAACGAATGGCATCATGCTCCTAAGCTAAAGGGCAAAGCAACCCTCATGTTGGGTCCTAAATTATCATTAAGTGCTGCGGCCTACCGCCAAGCGTTGCTTTATGCAAAACGTGCCCTATAAAGGCGCCGTGTAATAGATCGGGCACCACTCTCTGCTAATGGCAACCTTTTCGGCAATAATCTCCCAGAATATAGCGACGGAACGTGTCCACGTCGTATTTGTCTTGCACTCAACTCCGGCTGGCTCGGTTGCAGAAGCGCATCTTCTGCGGACGTCTGGAACGCCTCTGCCTTCCGATATTAGGAAGCCACCCGAAGCTATGCACTTTTAAATCATCCGGATTGAAAACTCATTCCTTTATAGCTGCTTTCTGCCGTCCTTCCCCGAGGGCACCTCCGATTAGCACGGTTGGGCTACGCACTATGCGAAAGAACTTCAACACACAAACACCCATGCACATTGGGATGTTTGAGAGATACATCCAGCAGCGGACTAACGAAAGGGCTGCACCGGAACGTGTACATGTTGACGTGTGCTGCCAGCGTGGCCACGTGGTGCCCCTTGTTCCTTCCCGACTCCGTTGAACAACCGCGGTGGCGGCCTTCGTGCTGCGCATTGCATCCGCTCGCTGCCAGTCCATCCGTCACGTGCCCGCCGCCGTCGTAACTGCGCCCGTCAGTCACCTGTCCTCGCCCGCTTGCCGATCTTGCACTCGCTAATCCCTCCCTCATATCCAGACATCCCTTCTACATGCACTTCTCAATCGGGTCTGGCTCCCCCCCCCCGCCCCCACCGCCGCCCCACCTCTGCACCTTGCATTCCACCCAGAAATCCATCCATTCTACCATCACTCCGTGCGTAACTGCATTCACAGCAGTCAAGCTGCCCGAGTTAGACCACGAAGATAAAGATCTCACTCAACTCTGGCTGGCAATGTGGTGGTGTGGTGTTTTTTATTAGTTTGGCGGGAGAGGGGGGAGGGCAGTTACAGTCATGATTTGACCAATAGTCTACACCGGTGACAGCTTCCCCGGCACAAACTCGTCTCATGTCAAGAGCACGCTCCGGTGGAATATCGGCGAGATGTTACGGCAACCTCTCTGCTTGTGTGCTCGAGCACTATGTCCAGGCGCCAACCCGCTTATCTTCGGAGATTTGACAAGATCGGACGCACTACCGAGCGACGTGAGTCATCGGTCAACCAGAATGCACCTTCGCTTAGCACGGTTGGCTACGAACTATATAATACCTGCAGTAACCATGTATATTATAAGGCTACTACAGGGCTATGTTGTCAACAGAAAACAGTGCAGATAAATAAATAGTTGTACTCTACTATGCTCCGACGGCTATGCTCCTCACCATACACTACACTGATCAGTACGGTGCTGCGAAATAATTCCCACGATCCAAAAAGCACGTGGGGGTCCTCATCCAGCAGTGGATTGAGAAAAGGGTGGCGGTGCATGGACATTTTCCTAAAGTTCCTGGCTGCATCATGACTAAACTAAACTATTGGGTTTTTTTTTACCAACTAAGGCTCACTGAGCTATGTAGCTATTTTTCAGAAGCTTGACTTGGCCACAAATGATAGCTCAACGAAGTGGATTATCACGTGGAAATGTGTAGCAGCCAAACACTCGAAACGCGTGATGTTGATTCTAAATGTGGAGAGAAAAAACCCGGAGGACCCGGAGAAAAATCCACGTCACCACGGGGAGAGAGAGAGACACGCAGACTCCAAATATACAGCAGCAGGCGTCCGGGTCGGGATCGAACCCACGATCCTCCTGTATACCAGGCGAGGTAGTTAACATCTCATAGCCACCGTGGCTCACAGTGGCCTGCTTCTCCTACATGCGGTGTGTCGATTAAAACTGATTCACACACTCGCGAAGAATGTCAACTGAATTGTGTGTGCGCGAGAATAGATGATTTCCAATTCGTGCAAATCATACGGTGGATGCAAATTATATGCTTGTGTTAGACATGGAAATTGCATGCCTAGGTAAAGCGTAAAAAAATATGTTAATGTGATGTATGAAAATAATATGAAAATATGACAGGTGAAAAGAGCATGAGAAACAATACAAAAGAAACAGAATAAAAGAGAAAATGCAGTACAAAAGAGACAGTTAAAACGAGGCATTAACGAATTGAAAATTGGATGTAATTACATTACAACTCTGATACGTGACAATTCATACAATCGCTGGTGGGTTTTGGTGGGGGTCTAAATCGTGACGTTCACGATGGGACAACAGTGTATGACTGCCCCTCTCTCTCTCTTTAAAAAAAAATCCACAATTGCCCAATGTGTCTGTGAAGCGTTCTGAGGATGCAGTCACATTGAGGAGGCAATATAAGACTCGCGTTGTAATTGTATATATTGTACGGAGGCCGCAAAAAAGTGTGTGGCCCAGTCGCCGGCCATCTGCCAGAGCTCACCCTCCCCAAAGAACGTTTAACCTCCATGTCGTGTCTCCGGTCAAACTTTACGAAGGGAAATCTTTATTTTTAGCGCCGTTTCTCCCGCTAGTGCTGCCATGCTGCGAGATGAAGGATCACCCCCATGCACCCCCTCCCCCCACTGCCCCCATTGCCCGCCCTCCCCTGTGGGAACCTCGTCAAGAAACTGACCCAGAAGAAGAACCCACAAAACAAAACTTCTACCAATCAAAACATGCGTTTTTCAAAATCCTTTATATTAAGTTCGCTTGCTTGCTTGCTTGTGTGCTTGCGT
This sequence comes from Lethenteron reissneri, assembly GCF_015708825.2. Classification (NCBI taxonomy): domain Eukaryota; kingdom Metazoa; phylum Chordata; class Hyperoartia; order Petromyzontiformes; family Petromyzontidae; genus Lethenteron; species Lethenteron reissneri. The sequence continues at coordinate 10,294,714 of NC_083786.1, read as the reverse complement.
GCTTGCGTGCTTGCTTGCTTGCTTACGACCGTGCAAATCTTTCGGTCGTTTTTTAACCCACTTCCCGTGATCCAATCGAGCTGACATTTTCCACACAAACTCGTTGTGCGTGATAATTAATTTTCGTTAAAATATTTTTCCAAAATTTTACACTGTTTAGGGAATTTTTTTAAAATATTTAATTACCAATTGCTTAATGCTGGCAGACAATCATCTGACCCATAGGTGGCATCCATCTCAAGCCAGAGGACGAGATGACTCTAGCCGCCACGCATATAAAGGATTTAAACTGAAAAACGTTGTTTTTACGGGTTAATTTTTTATGTATGTCACGCACGGCCCTTTCTCAATCCACTGCTGGATGAGGGCATCACCACACCGTGCGGGTCGCGACGGTGGCTTGACGGTACCCGTGCGTCGTGCCGGTCGGTGCCCGGGATTGGCGAATGTGGGGACGCGCATCGACGCGGCAGCATAGGAGTACAGTCCAGTGTGACGATGGATTTTGATCCACCGACCTCTGCTGCCCTGCCACGTTAGGCCAACAGCCAATACAATGTTTCACACGTAGCGATGCACCCATCCTCGCTCTGCTCAGGCTCAACGCTGCTTGGATTTAGAGATCGGATACTATCGGGTGCTGTTCGTGTGATTTGGTCATCGTAGGCGCAAGTCAAATCAATTTGCTTTTATTGCCAATCAGTAGATGCTGCTCCTTTGTGTCGTATAAAAGTAATTTGGCCCCTGTCGATCATCCGATATATTTATAGATTATGGCCATGAATGTGATGGCTCGGCTGAAATCTGTTTAAAAACAGCAATGTGTAAACTGAGCTCAGACCATCAGCACACTCAATAGACAGTCATTCGTAACGTGGTCTAATCATGGGTGGCCACGTGGACTCAATTCGAGGATCTTGGTGGCACTGGCTCATTGCTTCAACATTGCTTCAACAACATTGCCATTATGAGCTCCCTGGAGCGCCCAGCTACCTCATTATACGAGAGGGCTTTACAAACACAGCCAGCCCCTGACTCGGAGAGAAATGAGCATAGCCAGTGGTGTTTGCTAGCCCACTGGGGGCAATAAGCGTAATTCTTTTGGGTAGTCACCTCCCAAATTCATGAAATGCTAGTGAGATTACAGAAGTGATGCTGTGTACAAGAGATGGAGTGAGACCATAGACGCATAGGCAAACATGAAGACTTGTTATGTTTATTAGGATTTGAATTTGAGCTGATATTTTGACGCATTTCTACATTTTTATTCATCTAGGTTCCCTCTGAGCTGCTTGGGGGCTCTGCGCTTTCGCTCGGTTGGCTTACCCTGAGCGCCTCGAATGGGCGTAGCAGCTTCAAGACAATGTGAATCTTCCACCTGCGTCTCTGGTGCGTCTCTGGTGCTTAAGGAAATTCACAAAGCAGCGGTCGGCCAATGAAAGCGTTAAAGAAAGGAAAAAAGAAAGGACAAGGCAGATGTTTGCGTCCCAACTTCGTTGTGCGCTGGGTAAGCATTGTGCGTAAAGGGGAGACATTTACGCTCATTAGCGGGCAGCAGCGTGCACCTGGGAAACGATAAAATTTATCATCGCATCAGCAGCCGTGCCTTACGATCGCACGCACACGTCATGTGAGTGCCCACGCTTGTCCCATCAGCATTTATTAATAGGTAACAAACATAAAAAAAAAATGATAATAAAAAAAACCCTCAAGGTAATTATAATGACGCAGTGAAGGACTCTCGGCTGAAGAAACTGACAGCTTCACAGTTTTTTGTTCGTCTTCTTTTCGCGATGCGGTTTTCGCGTTTCTTACTTTTTGCTTGTTTGTTTGTTTGTTGACGCGTTCAGTGTCGGCACGCGCGGACGCACGCCCGGACACGCGCGCGTCGCGGGATTAGCGGGCCGAAGCGGTGGTCACTCGGGACGGTGCTGGCATCGCAATGCCACACATTATATATTTTGTAATATTTATATTGAAGAAAATAAAAGGTCCACACGCGCAAAGCATTTTCCTACGCGTTGATGCCATGGGATTTATGCGTTTGGTTGTACGTCCCCAATATAATTACGCACCCATACTTGACACTCGTGCATCCTATAGATAGTGCGTCTGTGCATGCGTGACTGTACACACGTGTGCGTGTGTGTGTGCGTGCGTGCGATGGGAGCGGTGGCGCACGGGTCTTAGATCTCGCTTACGCTGACTCGGCATCAACTCTGTACTTAGAGCATTGTGTAGAAACATCAGTAGTGGGAGAGACAAAGGTGGCTGAGCGTGGTGGTAGCCTTAATTTATACTCGCTAACAGTAATTGCCCCAACGGTATATGTAGGCAAAAGGGGATCTTCATCATGGTGTGCATGTGCATGAAGGTTTATCTGTGCTTGTGTGTGTGCATCTCGCCTAGGTCGACTCAGCCTCAAATGAGTACCTGGTTTCGGTGTGTAAACATCGCCACTAGGGGAGACAAAGGCGGTCGGGCGTGGTGTTGGCCACCCACCCCCTCGTGTGCCGTGCCGGCCTTCGTAGGCGCTCGCTAACAGCACTTGCCCCGACGATCTGTTAAGGCTACACGGGGGATCTTTGTCTTTGTTTCGTGTCTCTGCGACTCCCCAGCATCCCAGGGAGTGCGTGTCGGTCAAATTAAGCTCCCCTGGCAGGCACCATCGGCTGCGCGACTGCAGTATTAATTATCGGTGGGTTGGCGCCTTTCTGACAGAAGCTACTCCTGGGATGGGAGCACGGTTTCTGGGGACGTGGGGAGGATGTGGGGGAGGTTGCCGGGGGGGTTGAAGGAGGAGGGACACGTGGGAGGGGTTGTGGTGGGAGAATAGGGGGCACCTCCATTACCGCCGGCTCTGATTACATTAAATATTCGACAGGTCAAAGGACATCTTTTTACTGCCCCTTATCAATCCACTGCTGGATGAAGGCCTCCCAATGCGGTGTTAAGTGAAGGGTGGTTGCCTGACCGTCCTTCACCAATGCTGGCCAATGAGGCCTGGTGGATGTGGGGTGAGGGTAGGACCAGTTCATATATCACGCGGCACTGAGTGTTAGCTACACCTGGAAATCAAACTCAGGTCACCGGATTCATAGCGCAGTGCGTTAACCAAGGCACCATCCATCACGCCATTAATATTATTGTGTGTGTTTGCCCTGTTGAACGGTGGCGCAGTGGTTAGCCCGTTGCGCTGAGAATACAACGACCCGTGTTCGATTCCCACTCATGTTAACACCAAGTGACGATTATCTGAATCGGCCCTGGGCCTGCCCTAAGTTGACTCAGCCTCAAATGAGTAGCTGGTTCGGTGTGTAAACATCAGCAGTGGGGAGACAAAGGTAGTCGGGCACGATGCAGGCGACCCCCGTGTGTCGTGTCGACCTTCACAGGTTCTCGTCAACAGACCTATCCCCCACAGTCTGCTAAGGCTACCTGGGGGATCTTTGGATGTGTGACGCATTTCGCACACGTGCGCGCCAGTGCGTGCGTGCACGTAGACCGATCTCATTAAATACTTCCTCGGCGCGAAATGAATAAGAAATAAGCAGCCGGGACAATCAATAGCCGCCTGATATTCGTGCCGCAACTTGACAACAAGCAACATGAATTAATAACGCGCAAGATTAATCGGGGCAGTGCACGCGATAATCTGGAATGCTGCGAGGCTTTATGTGAAGAATGGAAACTGGCGCTTTTCCCCGAGGAAAAGCCATTAAGCTTTCAATGGCATTATCATTGCCCCACTGTGCATCGAGATTCAAATCATGCGCGCTCCTCAAAATACCAACGTCGTTTTAATGCCGGTTATTCGCATGATGTTTACGGTCATTCCCATTCTGCCCCCCCCCCACCCACCCACCACTGCCACCCTCGGCCGTGTTAATCGCAGCACCGTTAAATGTTTATGTCGAAAGGGGTTTACTTTATCTACTGCTGCGTAGTGCTACAATTCAATTTTTGACGATCCGTGGAAATTCATTTAGCAAAAAAGCTGCGGTTGTTTTTATGTGCCCTGTGTATATGTAACAGAATCAGGCGGGGAATGTTTGGTCGATTGCAAGGCACATAAATGTGTGCTCGGTCACATTATTCTGCTGAGGCTGTAGTAAAGTGCAATAATTCAGATTGTGTGTGAGAATCGTGTATATTGCTAAACAAGATAAAAAACAAATGTTGGGAGGGAAACCATGGGGAGATCATGGCAGAATGCGGTACGTATAGTACCTGCATATCATAGGCTGCATCTGCAAAAACTCGTTTTCCCAGGCAACCTTCCCATACAAGGACGGACCAGGGCTCAACCCAGCTTTATATTCCCGCGACTGGATGAGATGGAGCCCATTTCAGGGCGATTTTGCCCTAAGCAACAATAACAACAAAGGATGTATCCAAAATCGACAGCGGTGGCAAGGTTTTACGCGACCTCAGGTGTTAGTCGGGATCACGGGTGATCGGTCATTAAATCAACTGGCTCAGGTGCGCCCCATGCAATCAAAGCACGCTCAGTGGAAAAGTTGAGGAGGTCTCAATTTCATTGACCCGACCCACCCGAGGGCTGTTCTTGAGCATAACCCCAATAACGGCCGCGTAGGGACTCGGGATCCATGCAGGGGCTTTAAGAGGCTTCACAGCCCAGGGGGGAGGGCTCGAATATGTTTGGGGCCACAAATAAAATATTACAGGTTTCCCTCGATTTATGCGGTAAATGCGTTCCGAACGGCGGGGGGAGGGGGTGGGGCGAAGGGCACAAATGGGAAAGAAACTACACGAGACGGCCGCCTGCCTGCCTGGTGGCGGGCGCGTACGGTACACACACAGCGTTGTCACACGTCCGACCGCTTAACCGCATTTCAGTGAATTCAGACCGCGTATAACTGAGAGGAAGTTTGGGTAGAAATATATGCTAGCCATGTATATATATGTGACACTAAGTCGCAGAAGCCGAACTCGCATAAAGCAAGGGGAACCTATATTATACACTGCTTTAAAATGTTTGAAATGCGATACTGTAAGCATTATGACAAATCCTACACAGGTAATTTGGCAATTAATGCCAAAGAATCACCGATGTGCATTACTACCAGAGTAGATTCGTTAATTTCAACTTAAATTTTATCTTTATAATCGGTAGTTTAAAAAAAACAGAACTGAAATAACCAAGGCGAGTGACAATTGAGCGTTTTGGCTGGCATTGTGGGTTATGGTGGTGCTAAAACAGTCAAAGGTTAGGGAAGGAATATACAGTCCTGGGCCCCCATCGTATTTCATCCGGCCATGCCCATGTTACCGTTGGCTTGGCGATCGGGCCGTTAATTTGAACCCAGGAATGCATTTACAAGGTTAGGGATGCCCTCTTTCTTGGCATAAATAAATAAGTACGACCACAAAACCCAATTTTCCAATAGACTTCGGCGATGCACGTGTTCACGTGGGTACAAATGAAAAAAATTTGCCCGTAAAAACAAAGTTTTTCACTATAAATCCTTTATATGCGTGGCATCGGGGCGGCTAGAGTCCTCTCATCCTCTGGCTTGAGATGGCTGCCACCTATGGGTCAGATGATTGTCTGCCACCATTAAGCAATTGGTAATTAATTATTTTAAAAAATTTCCCTTAACAGTGTAAAATTTGGGAAAAAATTTTTTGCACGAAAATTTATTGTCACGCACAACGAGTCTGTGTGCAAAATGTCAGCTCGATTGGATCACGGGAAGTGGGTTAAAAAACGACCGAAAGATTTGCACGGTCGTAAGCAAGCAAGCACGCAAGCACGCAAGCAAGTGAACTTAATATAAAGGATTTAAAAACTAATCCGCAGGACACCGATTTTGATTAAATTTATGCAAGTGCCACGGGGTGGATGTGTGGTCACGGGAGGCAGATACAACGTGTGTGGGGTTAAGTTGGACAGTTTTATTTATTTATATAAACGAGCAATCACCATTAATAATCACCCTGTCATTGGTTAAGTAATTGCCGAGTGTACTGATAACTCTGGAATGGACCCACCTGGGATATCCCACACTGCAGTGGTACTTTGCAGAAACTCTATTATTAGATTGTGATGCTGACAGCCGAGTGAAATGTTTTTTTTCTCCCCTAAGGGGGGAGGAAGAGAGAGGAAATTAAGGTAAAAACAGACAAAAGCTTATCCCCAGTGTCGATGCATGAAAGCTGTTGCGCATGCACTCGGACGCTGGCGCAGCGGTGAAGCGGTTCGCACCGCTGCACTCGCAATCATCCAGAGGTCGCCGCTTCGATTCGATCTCCCGGTGCGGCAGTAAAAAAACAAAACATGGCGCAAGTTTTCTTAGATCGCACGTGCACACCACCACAGTGAATTCAATCGCCATGTCACGTGTGGTGGGGTCAAACGTCGGTTTCGTACTTGCCACCAATTTTCCAAGAAAGAGTAGGCCGAATTACCTTCGAGTGGGGCTGTCTGGAGATCCAGTCTAGTGGAGGCCCTTTCCACTAGCAGTGGCACGAGCAAGCAATTGTCAGGGCTGCACCTTTACCTATAACGCACCCTCCCATTAGCACGGTTGGTTACGTACGGGGCGAAGGAAGTTCAACACACCCTAAAAACCATGCCCACCGCAAAGACAAAAACCCCTCGCTCGCATTATCAAAACCCCTCCAGAATGGAATGACATCTCGTGACGCGGGAACACATCAAAGATTAATTATATTTTCCCACAGGTTGTTATTGCAATCGATTTCCTAGTCTTTTCATTTAACCCCGCTTTCCATGTTAAAAGCTGTAAATTACAAACGAGCCCTCCCCGAATTCTCCTCCCCCCCCCCCCCCCCCCAACGTTGGCAACGCGAGCATCGTGAAATCATCTGTCCAATTGTCTCATTAATACGAGTTATTCTTTGACGTCTTCTGTGCAGAGGCCTTTCCGAGGCCTGCGCGATAAAAGAAAAACATAAAATTCTGGAAGGGAGTACCACTGATGCTGCTGCCGCCGTTGTAACGGTGAGAGCACGCGCCAGACTTGCGAATCCAGAGGCCTCCGCTTCGACGCGATCTCCCGGCGTGGCAGTTTGTATAAATCCACCAATTAATATAAATCGACACATCCGCAGTCAGTCGATAGATGGTCGTATGTGGATGGGGAGACCCTTCTGCCAGCAGGGGCTTCAGCTAGCACTTGTGGGGCTCCACCTTTGCCTTCAGAAGGTCCCGATTTGCAATGTTGTCGATTTAAATAACCTCTTAGACGGGTTTTCTAGAGCTCCCTCATACCCGAGGCCCTTGCAGTAGCTGCGGTGTGAGCGAATAATTGCAGGGCTCCCACTTTTGCCCTCAGAAGGTCCAAATATGCAATAATGATTGATCGTTTGCCAATACAGTATCCTACAAAGCAGCTGTTTCTATGGCAATATCGTTTTTTTTATTCCTTTGCACTCGGCCTTTGTAGAAACATTGGCTGCAGACCTGTGAACAGACCCTCTTTTTTGTTTCATGTTTTCTCTTAGTCTTTGACATTCCGTGAACTGGAAAAAAATGGAAAGCTGATGCAGGAACGTGTGTAATTCATCCCCTCTCCTTAAACAAAAACAGAACGGTAATAATAGCACGAATAAAAACAGGCCGGAGAGAATGCCGCACACACTGACAGCGATTTGAATAAAATACAATTATTGAAAGCGTCAGAAATAATGTAGCACATACATTATTCATGAGCAAGCTATAAATAAAAACAGCACAACCTTGACCCCTGCTATAAAACAAGCGAAGACTTTGATCTTATAACCATAGCCAGAGCATCGCTGCTAGTGCTGCTTCATTAAATATATCTCTGCCTGTGGGTCTGAATGTATGTGTGGGGAGCGGTGGCGCAGCGGTTAACGCACTGCGCTACGAACCCGGCGACCCGAGTTCGATTCCCGCTCACGGCCAACAGAAATCACGATTTATCTGAACGGGTCATGGTCTTCCCCTAGGTCGATTCAGCCTCAACCCAGTACCTGGTGCGATGTGTAAACATCGCCACTCGGGAGACAATTGCTGCCGGGTGTGGTGCTGGCCACCCACTCCCTCGTGTGCCCTTCCTTCATAGGTGGTCGTAAAGCCTATATAATGTTTTTTCAAACGTTTGAATGCTCGAGGATGACTTATCCGACTGCGCTACGACGATGGTGATGCACGCGATGCGCGCGCCGTCTCCGAAGCCTCTTTTCTGCGGTGGTTTCTTCGACGAGAGACGGAATGTTAAAAAAAATAAAAACATGATTTATGATCGGCATTACTAATTTCCCCCCTACAGCCTAATTCTGCCGAGTCCATCACTGACAGCGGCGAGCCACGTGAGGTTGTATTTCACCGTGCAGCCATCAACGCCGCCCCCTCTCACTATGGCACACTCCGGCCTCTCCCGTCCATCGATGATCGGAGGCGGAGGGGTGTGGAGCTCTGACAGATCGTCGGGCCCTCCACCCCACTTCCACTTCCTACAGTTCGTTATTCGGGAGGGTAGCCGCGGAGTTCAACTCGGGGTCAGCGTCCGACCTGCCCATCTGTCCCAGCCCAGCTGGAGAACACAATTATCTCAAGTGGAGGATCTGAGGAGCAGGAGAGAAACGCAGCGGTGTTTGGGAAGATCGCAGCAGGATGTGCGGCTGGCGGTCGGGGTTATGCGGGGGTGAGTGAGGCTGTTAGGAAATGTAAATTTGTCTTTTTTTTTGCCACGGCGACGCACGGGTGAAAATAATGTGCCGGCTTCGTCACGAGCCAAGCCGCTATACCTTGTGAGTCCAATCGTTGATGCACGAGGAAAGTGTTCGAGGGGTGATTCTTTATTTGTTACTCTGTGTCAGCGCCGCTCCGCCCCACCCCCCCAACCCCTCTCCTTTGGCTGCCACTCCATCGCCAGTCTCGACCACGGGCCCATCGTCCATCCCTCCTAAGGACGTGTCGTGCGGAATCACCTCCGTGTCCTTTCCTATTTAAGTGCAGCATTACACTGAACGTGGAAACACGGTGTTTAGACTCTGCGTAAACGAATGCGACACACCACCACGTACGCAATTCACGTTAATCTCGAAGTAAAACGCAGTGCATTATTCATATTGTGCGTGTTATGTTGACAACAAAGACAAACACATCCCCCGTGCAGCCTTAACAGACTGTAGGGGCAAGTGCTGTTAACGAGCACCTATGAAGGCCGACAGGGCACACGAGGGGGTGGGTGGCCAACACCACACCCGGCCGCCTTTGTCTCCCTCGCGGCGAGGAGGATCAACACCGGTTCAAATTATCGTCACCGGTGTTGCTGTCCGTGAGCGGGAATCGAACTCGGCTCGCAGCACGTGCGCTGCTGCGCTAACCGCTGCGCCACCGCTCACCCCACCACGTCGCCCCCCCCCCCCCAAAAAAAACCCACAACGCGCAAGTCAAACGCGTCCCGTCGTTGCGCACACTCCACGCTGCTGCTGCTCCTGCTGCTGATCCTGCTGCTACTGCTGCTACTGCTGCTGCTGCTACTACTGCTGCTGCTGCGGCTCCTGCTGCTGCGGCTGCTGCTGCTGCTCCTGATTCTGGTGCTGCTGCTGCTGCTCCTGATTCTGGTGCTGCTGCTGCTGCGGCTGCTGATTCTGGTGCTGCTGCTGCTGCGGCTGCTGCTGCTGCTCCTGATTCTGGTGCTGCTGCTGCTGCTGCTGCTCCTGATTCTGGTGCTGCTGCTGCTGCTCCTGATTCTGGTGCTGCTGCTGCTGCGGCTGCTGCTGCGGCTGCTGCTGCTGATGTTGCTGCTGCTCCTGCTGCTGCTCCTGCTGCTCACCCGAGTCCGTGAGAATCTCGTCGTGAAGTGACGCGCGCGAATTGAAATCTCACGCTGCACGGAATTGCAAACGGATAAGAGAGGGCGCGAGTTGAACGAGGAGGAACCCGCGTGGCTTAGCCAAGGGAACCGGCATCACGGGAAGCACCCAGCCCATCAGCCCCCCCTCCTCCCTCCCTCCTCCTCCTCCGCCACATCAGCGCCCGCGTCTCAATAGGATCGTGGATGGTAGCTTCCCTGCTGCGGCAGACCCGCTGCGCTTAATCTCACCCCCCACCCCAAGCCACGAGCAGTCTGTTCCGTCGTTGCGGAGGGAATGTCCGGCTCCGAACGGGGGTATCTCCCCCCCACCCCCCCACACCCCCCAGCCCCACCCCCCACACCCCACACCCCCCACACACCCCCCACACCCCCCACCCCCCACACACCCCCCACACCCCACACCCCCCCCCACATCCCCCACCCCCCACACACCCCACACCCCTCACCCCCCGCACCCCCCACACACACCCCCACCCCCCACACACCCCCCACACCCCACACCCCACACCCACCACACCCCCCGCACCCCACACACACCCCCACGCCCCCCACACCCCCCACCCCCCACACCCCCCAAACCCCCCACACCCCCCAAACCCCCCACACCCCTCACACACACCCCACACGCCCCCCACGCCCCCCACACCCCCCACCCCCCCACCCCCCACACCCCCCAAACCTCCCAAACCCCCCACACCCCTCACACACACCCCACACGCCCCCCACGTAATCTCCCGCTCATCCTCCCTCCTTGCCGCCTCCTCCTCCTCCCCAAAGACGAAGATCCCCCGTGTAGCCTTCAGAGACTGTTGGGGCAAGTGCTGTTAGCGAGCACCTAAAGGCCGACATGGCACACGAGGGGATTGGGTGGCCAAACACCACGCCCGGCCGCCTTTGTCTCCCTAGTGGGGATGTTTACGCACCGCACCAGGTACTCATTTGAGGCTGAGTCGACCTAGGGGGAGGACCGTGACCGCCTCACTAATTCCATCACTTCACTTGCCAGCCTCCTCGCCCCAACCGCAATCCTCCTTACTTCCTTTACCACTCCACTCACCTCCCCCACCATCCTCACCACCCCTCTCACATTATCCCTCACCTCCCTTGTTACCATCACTCCCCTCACCCTCACCATCCCTCAAATACTCCCACACCCTCACCACCCCTCAAATTCCCCCTCACCACCTTGTTACCATCACCCCCCTCACCTTCACCACCCCTCACATTCCCCCTCACCACCTTGTTACCATCACTCCCCTCACCCTCACCATCCCTCAAATACTCCCTCACCCTCACCACCCCTCAAATTTCCCCTCACCTCCCTTGTTACCATCACCTCCCTCACCCTCACCACCCCTCACATTCCCCCTCACCTCCCTTGTTACCATCACCTCCCTCACCCTCACCACCCCTCACATTCCCCCTCACCTCCCTTGTTACCATCACCCCCCTCACCCTCACCACCCCTCAAATTTCCCCTCACCTTCCTTGTTACCATCACCTCACCCTCACCATCCCTCAAATTCCCCCTCACCTCCCTTGTTACCATCACCCCCTCACCCTCACCACCCCTCAAATACTCCCTCACCTCCCTTGTTACCATCACCCCCTCACCCTCACCACCCCTCAAATACTCCCTCACTTCCCTTGTTACCATCACCCCCCTCACCCTCACCACCCCTCACATTCCCCCTCACCTCCCTTGTTACCATCACCCCCCTCACCCTCACCACCCCTCACATTCCCCCTCACCACCTTGTTACCATCACCCCCCTCACCCTCACCACCCCTCACATTCCCCCTCACCACCTTGTTACCATCACCCCCTCACCCTCACCACCCCTCACATTCCCCCTCACCTCCCTTGTTACCATCACCCCCTCACCCTCACCACCCCTCAAATTCCCCCTCACCACCTTGTTACCATCACCCCCCTCACCCTCACCCCCCCTCACATTCCCCCTCACCTCCCTTGTTACCATCACCCCCTCACCCTCACCATCCCTCACATTCCCCCTCACCTCCCTTGTTACCATCACCCCCTCACCATCGCTCAAATTCCCCCTCACCTCCTTTGCTACCATCACCTCCCTCACCACCCCTCAAATCCTCCCCTACCACCATCCCCCCTCTCCTCCTCCACCCCCTCGCCACTCCGCTCGCCTCCCGCTGTCGGCATTAGCATTCGCAACGTAGCCGCCGCCTCCTCCTTCTCCTCGCGCTGCCATCGCAAAGCACTTCCCTCACGCACAAAATGGCGCTCCTCTTCTTCTTCCCTCTCTCTCTCTGTGTGTCGTTGGTTTAAAAAAACAACGGCGGGTCTGGTGGTCGTGGTGGTGGTGGTGGGAACCATGACCCCATTGTTTTATTTTGTGTGCACAAGCACGCGTGCGTGTGTGTGTGAGAGAGAGAGTTGAGGATGTGTCGGTTCACCCGCAACGCGTCAGGGCTCTGTCCGATGACCCTCCTGCCAGCGAACCCTCCCACGCTTCTCATGACTTCGAAGTGTACCTAGCCTGGCACGAACGCCGTGGACGATAATTGGTGGCGGATTGCGGCCGTTACCGTGAGGAGGGAATGTGTAGCCAGCCATCGCAGACGGTTAACCCATAACAGCAGGCTCCGTCGTGTTACCACCTCCTTGCCAGAGAGCCTTTAACATTTTAGGTAACTTAAAAGTGCACCTAGCCTGGCACGAACGCCGTGGTGGTATCATCCGCTCCCTGAGTACTGTAGTGAAGATCAGTCGTTGTGTGTCTGTATGGTGTACGGTGGGGAAAGGTGAAGCAGTGGCTAGCGCACATGATGTCAGGGAATTGATTCCCAAACCTGCGATGGGCCTTACCTAGGTTGACTCGACATGAAATGAGTTCCCGAGTGCTGTTTAAAAAAAAAACATTTGCGCTCAGAAGACAAAGGCGTGCTTCTGGTTAAATCACCCCTTCACGATGCACAAGTGTAGCTTTAATAGGTGCTCACTAATTGCGCTAACCCCAAAATCCTTTAAGTCTAAACATCGGTGCAAGTGAATGACATGCAATGCAATATTTATCCTATGAAGCTTATCATTTCAACAACAACGACAGCTCAAGGATGATTCACAAAAGAAGGGGACACAAGAAACGGGGAAATGTGAATGAAAGAGCGGCTACAAAGGAGCAAGAATGGCAAAGAGCACATTGGATGGATGGGAGGCAGTCATTCATAAATCATGGAAGAAAAACATCAATGGAACGGCTTTCTTAACCTGGACAGGATCTCTGCTAGATCAACTCAACCTTAAATAGACGCCTGGTTCGATGTGTGGAGTTCAATGCCAGGGAGACAAAGGTGGCTGGGTTTCGTGTGCGAGGAATTGCCGAACTGGTCCTGGGCCTTCCCTAGGTCGACTCAGCCTTAAATAAGTACCTGGTGTGGTGTCTTAACAACAGCACTATAGAGACACAGGTAGCCAGGCGTGGTGCTGGCCACTCCACCCCCTCGTGTGCCGTGCCAGCCTTCAAAGCTGCTCGATAAATGTGTCCCAACAGTTTGTTAAAGGCTATTCGGGGGATCTTTGTCTTTGTATGAGGTGATGGAGCCGTGGTTTGCATACTGCACTGCAGTACGAACCGGCGACTTGAGTCGATTTCTCAGGTATATCTAATTGTATCAGAACTTAATGTCATTGGCCTTCCCTAGGCCAAGCCAGCCTTAAATAGATACCCGATTTGGCGGATTGTCAACATCATCACCGGAAAGACGAAGAGGGTTAATAACAACAATAATTAAAACTAATAAAGGGCCCTTAAACAATCGTTCTCAGGGCGCTGCGCATGGAAATGCATAAAATAGTTTAAGAGCAACCACGGCAAGAAGAAGAAGCAGAAGCGAGAAAGACGTTTTAAAATAACTGAAGAAAGAGGAAGCCATTTTAAACAGATGCGTTTTTAGTCGAAATTTGAAGATCTGTAAAGTGTATCTGAAGTCCTCTGGCCTGAAAGGGCCGCAATTTGCTAAGGCACAGTCATCACCCCCACGTGTCAAGCCTGAGACCGTGGGACAGTGAGCAATGCACAAGCTGAGGAACTTAATGATCTTGATGGAATATACGTGGCTGAAGGAGGTCATGAATGTAGAGAAGAGCAAGTGCATTTAAGGCTTTGAATACCATGGTGGCAGGGTGTCGGCCGTTCCACCTCCTGGTGCTCGATTTTGGCCTTTAATAGGAGTTCGCTAACAACATTTGTCCCTAGAGTTATTAAGTCTATACTGTGCAGGGAATATGTTTTCATTTCGTGTGTGTGTCAAATTCAGGATAGTTGCCACTGGGCAAAAACTGTCACGAGGCAATAAATGGCATAAAGACAAATGAACAAAAGCAGAGTGAATGGATAGGTGCAGAAAAGCAGCCAAGAAAGGGAACACGCATGAAGGGATGACCGAAGGCGACACGGAGAGATGAAAGCAGGGCAAGGGATGAATTACAGCTGCGTAGGACCAACCCGAGTTACCAATAACAAAGGTAGGAATTCATAAAGCTAAGATGATGATTCGTGATGATTAGTGATGATGAAGACAATGATGGCAATACGCGTGATGAAAATGTAAATTATATGCGTATGAAATTGGTGGTGATGGTGATGATGATTATTATAACTCAATGATGGGGATGATGGACAATTATTACAATGCTGATGATAATAATGCCGATGATGGTAATGATGATGATGTAATAGACTGACAGAGATTAATAATAATGCATAAACGGAGAAGCTTAGGAATAATAGAAAAATGTCGAAAATAAACCTATCCAGTAGTGCAACAAGACCTTAAAATTACCATAACAACAAAAATTGTATTACCATACAACAACTCACTCAACTGCATAACCCCATCCAGACAGGCAGAGACAAAGACTCCGTTTAACAGACTGTAGGGGCAAGCATCACGGTCGACTACCTTTGTCTCCCAAATGCTCATGTTTTACACACCGCACCAGGTACTAATTTTAAGGCTGAGTCTACCTAGGGAAGGGCCAAAATCGGTTCAAATATTTGTCACACGTGGTTATTGGTCGTGAATCGACCTCGAAGCGGTGGGTTCACAGCGCAGTGCGCAAACTAGACTACCGTTCCCCAGGCAAAATCCCAAAGACAAAGATCCCCCGTATAGCCTTAACAGACTGTTGGGGTAAGTGCTGTGAGCGATCACTTATGAAGCTTGGCATTCAGACGCTGTCTTTCCGACAGACCTGTTCTTCACCTGAGGACGGCTGCTTGCGTTGTGGCCGAAACGTCGTGAGAATTGTATTTTATTATGTTTTATTTTTATTATTTTATTATTTCCCTAGGCATGTTACACGGTGGGGAGGGTGGCCAGCACCACGCCCGACCGCCTTTGCCTCTCCAGCGTATCGTGTGAGGCTGAGTCGACCTCGGGGAGTCCACCCAGGACCGGTTCAGGTAATCGTCACTGATTTCAGTTGTGACCGGGGATCGAACTCTGGTGGCCAGGTTCGCTGCGCAGCGCGCTTATTCACTGTGCCAACCCTCCCCACAGGCAAGGAAGGCCACACGCACACAGACACGCACTCTCTGAAATCTCAAGACGGCCAGATGTGTTTGGAGCCACTGCACAGCCAACGTCCACGGTGGTGATTAATGACTCATTCTAATTCTCCCCTCTCTCACATATTTCCCTCGAGGCTGTGAGTGTACGCGATGGTGAGAAACCGGGAGGGGGAGGTGGAGCGGGGGGAGTTCCCAATGCCGATGTCTGATTGGAATCACAACACAAAACCGTGGCTTCAGAGAAGCTGAGTCATGATCACCCAAATCTGTCAATCCAGTTAAAAGCAAAACATTTACGAAAAAATTCTAATAACGTATTATATCACCATCGTTATTATCAGCCATGGTCAATCCACTACTGGATGAAGACCTTTCCCAAGCTGATGCCGCCACTCATGATCCTGCGATGGAATAATGCGCCGAGCACCTGCGCACAAACAAATATCATTGCTCCATCTCCTAGGCGGGCGTTCTCTCTCTCTGATGTGCATTCCTGAGTTGCCACTCCGTTGTTATTCTTGACCATTGGCCACCGTCCCTTCCAGCTTTGATGTGACCTGCCAAAGCCCACTTACGCTTCTTAATTCTGCAGTTGAGACGATGTCATTCACCTGCGTGTCCATGTGTTAATTCTCTCTCTCTCGCTGTGTCTGTCTCAATATAAACTTAGAAAATAGGGCCGCACCACAGGCACGGAACTGCTCAGGACAAATCTCCTGGCAGCCAGACCAGTGGCCGATTCTGTGTCTGTCCGTGTGGAGATGACGTTACACTGACACAATAAAAACTACTGTTGTGAAGAATTTTTTTAGTAACAAAAACATTTACATTAATACGTATACTTATTCAATTTCAACCGGCTTCCTGCACTTTAAATAAAACATGACAGTCAAGTCCAAAAACATCCTGTGCATTTACACGAAAAATTAGGAAAGGTGTGGAGATAATTGGAAACTGAAACCCTGCAGCATAAACTTGGCATCTGTCCAGATACCACATGATATAAACATTGCCTCGAGCCTGTGTTTTCTGAAAAATAGAGAACTCGCAATCATGAATAATAAATGTTACGACTTATCATCTGTGACGGATGTTGAACTCTTGATGATGTGCATTGTTTGTGGAATTTCATGACCCACATTCTATATGATTGAAAAGGACAGAACCACCCTGACAAATGTAAAAAATATGAAAAATCTTCCCAGGTGGGGTTAAGGGTGCCCATGAATGAGAAGCAAAAGCCCATTGGAGATGAAGACCAAGGCGCAGCCCTGCAATGTCTTTCTCGGCCCACTGCTGGCACGAAAGCCTCCAATAAATTGAGCTCTAAAGTGCAGCTCTAGAGGGTATTTTGTCTTGCTTATTCCATGCTGGAGAGGTGAAAGTATCCACATTTTACCCCACCGCATGTGATATGACGATCGACTGCGGTGTATTCGTTTATCATGTACTGCTCAATAGCTACTAATAGACAACTATTCATATTCCAATTTTGTTTTAAGTTCATTTGAACATAGTTTATAAATGTTAATCTCATTATGCCCCACGGTGTGAAGAAATGGTCTCAAAACTCTTGTCCACTCCGTTTCTCTGGCCTCTCTATTTACGTGCTGTGAAGGAGGCCCATTGCCCGAAACGTCGCCTATTGTATAATTTCCCTTTTGAGGCCACCGTGCAATTGACAAATGTGTCGAGTTTGTTTTGTTGTCATTCAAACTGTTGAGTGGTGAGAGGCGGTAGGATTTATGAAACGTGTCCATAGTTTCAGCTGCCGCGCCTGGAGATAAAATCGACCTCTGGACTGAAAGTCTGGCGTGCTAACCATTACACCGCGGCGGAAGCCATCGTGGATATATATAAATTATACACGATTACAACACATGTAACGGTACAATTGTGGTCAAAATTGATTAATTTTAATTCCTTTTAAAAGTATGTTGTTACTCATTAAAAAACATTGGTGGGTCTCAGGAATTTGTAATATTTAAATTGTCTCACTGAATTAAACATTAAGCGGAAAGATTTAATTTTCTTGAACTGTAGTAAATTGCACAGGATATCTTTTGAAGTGTTGCTTATTTGGCTTTCAGTTTCGCTCGCTCGGATATTGTTCATGAAATAAACACGCCACTTTACACGTGTACACACACGTCTATAAAACATTATAACGGCTGCACACCGTTGTGAGAGTAACTCATTAGAATTACAAAACACGAAAACTCAAACGTACAAAACAAAGAAAAAAAACTGCGCCAATTTTGACCGAGTCTCGGTAGCCCTTGAAACATTAACGCTGAAATAATTTCCTTACGTAACGTTCAGAGAGAGAGAGCGAAAAAGAATTTCACTCTGGAGGAGGTGGGTGGGTGGAAACATTGCCGCCCCCTTTCATCTCTTCCAGTCTCGCCGAGGGTTTGCGTGAGCGTGGCGTGAGCCACGAGGAGACTCTCGTCCTTCTCATCCTCATCCTAACCACCCCTTCTCCCATCATCTTATTATTTAGTTTGTTGTCTTCCCCGCGCAACCTCCAATTAGCAAGGATGGCTACGTACGGCCGCTATGGCGTGAAATAAGTTCAACGTAAGCCTCTTCTCCGATAGCGCGGCAGTTGCGTTCCTGAAGAGCACCGCGTTATGGAAAAATCGCGTGATAATAAATAATATGTAATGTAGATTAAAGCACGTAAGATGCGTACGCATGCTGAGCAAAGACTTGAGGCGCGTGGGTAGCATCTACAAGCATCCAGCAGCATCCCATAGCCTTGTGCAGTGCTACGCCAAGGCAGCCGTACAACCGCTTACTCCTACTCGCACGACGTAGTTCTGTTAACTCGATCGCGTTATATCCAATTCGCATCCGCGTTATAAACAGTTTTCCTTAATCCATTCATCACGTTATATCCAATTCGCGCTATGAAAACACGCGTTATAGGAGAACAGACTTACATACCTACGTAGGCAGTAGTTATCCAGACCGAGGGGGAAACGACACGCGAAGCGGGCGCGTCGTATTATAACGTTAATAATCAGGTAGATTCACAAAGTGCCCTGAACAAACGCGACATCTCACAGGGCCGTGCATATAAAGGAGTGTCCGTTTAAGTGAGAAGTAAACTGGGGAGAGACAGGCTGAAGAAGCAAGATAGGGAACGAAAGAGAGAGAGAGAGCGAGAAGGCATCTTTAAATAGGCTGGGGTCTTCAACGGGCAATCTGATATGGCACTGCTGATTTGGAGACCCGGGACGGTCGAGTGAGTCTTCAGCTGTTAATGTTCCTTCTCTCGGCTGATGCAGAATCACATCGATTTTGTCCACCCAATGCTGTATGAAGGTCGAAAGTCCACCGTCCAACGCCGTTGTTGGTCGTGCGGGCTGTTTGACCATGCTTCACCACTGCTTGTCAGTCACGGATTGGTGAAGAGGAGTGGGATGGATGGGGGAGGGGAGGGGGGTCTCAGAACCGATTCAGATATGACTCGCCAATTGATGTTAGCCATGGCCTGCAATCGAACTCGGGGGCACTCCTGTCATAGTGGAGTGTAATCCCCTTGGCACCACCACCACCACCACTCCCCACCCCCATCCCCCCACGGAGCTATTATAAAGACTAATGACTCTTCATTAAGCCTTAGGACGTGTCAGCAGAGTCACCGCGGCGCGATGAGTGGCCCTCATCGTCAACAAGGAACACCGATCCCCCGCACATGACCCTCCTACGATCAGCCCACCCGGGTTTGATCTGCAATGAGATCCGAATTAAAACATTTTTTTTTTACCAGGCAAGGCCCACTGAGTTATATCGCTTTTATTCAGAAGCGAGCTGGCTATCACAAATGTTAGCTCAACAGAGTGGCTTATCACGTGGAAACGCATAGCAGCCAAACACATTAATTCTAAATGTGGAGGGATAAAACCGAAGGACCTCGACAAAAATACCCACGCGACCACGGGGGGAGAGAGACAGAGAGAGAGATAGAGACACGCAAACCCCAACATGTACAGCAGCAGGCGTCAGGCTCGGGATGGAACCCACGACCTCCTGCCTACCGTGCGAGGGAGATAACATCTCCTAGCCACCGTGGCGGCACCTCCAATGTGCAGCAAACTCGAACTACAAGCACGACGGACGGTGGCGCTCGTCCCTCAGGGCCGTGTCCGCTCACCGAGCCTGGCCTCCTGTCTGAGAGACGCCGTTTGCACGCTGCAAAATGACGAAGCTGCTGCCCCGACTTGGCGCAAACGCAGAGCCTAAATAAATAATTGCGCCTTCGAGACTCGCGGGTCAAGTGCTATTAGTGAGCACCTATTAGGGCTGCCACGACACAACGTGGAGTGATGTAGCCAGCGTGAAGCAGGCCTGTCTCTGGCTTCATGTTGCTCATGTTAACGCCGCTATTGCAAGGCATACTCCTTTTAAGGCTGAGTTTACTGAGAAGAGACCCAAACCGCTTGGTACTGGTGACAGAAATGATCCATGCTTAATTGGACCATTCCATACATAGCTAATAGGTTATGATAATAATGGCAATTAGTTACTCAGCAAAGCTTCGCTGACAATTATCAAGACTTGTCAGGAGGTTCCTGCATGAACTGGGATACTAATTAACGAGCGTTTGGCTTCATGTGGAAGGAAACCAAAGGAATCAGAGAAAACTCACACATTTTCTATATATGTTTTTACCAGATAAGGCCCACTTAGCTATACCTGTTCTTATTCAGAAGCGACCTGGCCACAAACGATAGCCCGATGAAGTGGCTTATCACGTGGGAACTTACAGCAGCCCAATACTCTGACACGCATAAATTTCGATTTAAAGCTTTCGTGACTGCAGGGATTCATCTTCTTGGTTCTTTCGGTAAAGTCACGTAGAAGGGAAATTAATAAAATAAAAAAATAAAACATGTTTCTAAATGTGGAGGGAACAAGCGAAGGACCCGGAATAAAATTAATCCACGCGACCACAGGAAGAGACATGCAAAAGTCAAAAACACAGCAGGCGTCAGGGTCGGGATCCGAACCCACGACCTCCTTCACACCAGGCGAGGTAGTTAACATCTCGCCACCTCGGCGCCCCACAAGCTTGCAACTCAACACTGCCATCACGTGACCACCTCGCACCCCCACGCACACAACTAAAGGCGGTTACCAATTGACGCAATAAGCGGACTCGAAGCAATGCTGAACTTTCGCAATTCGACGAGATGGGGCGCATCCAGGCTGAATCGGCCACGTCCTCTGTCTCTGTGTAAACCATTGCACAGATACCGCGCATCATTCGCTGTTGCCACGGAGACTTCACAGAAATTAGAAAAAAATCAGCTACATTCATGAACTCTGGAGGGCTCTAGGCCTGCAAAACAAATAGGTCATCGGATTCCTCATATAGCTCATCGGATTCCTCCAGTATGAATAATCTGATTCTGGGGCCTCACAAATGACCAATATCCAACCCCCCCCCCCCCCCCCCCATTGACTGGGTCCATGCTGGTGCAGTTGCACTGCCTGCACACTCGATAGCAACGCCACTGCCTTAAACCCGTCGTGGGGCTTCCCCTAGGTCGACTCAGCCTCAAACGAGTACCTTGGTGCGGTGTGTTAAAGCATCACCACTGGGGAGACAAAGGCGGCCGGGCGTGGTGTTTGCCCACCCGCCCCCCTCGTGTGCTGTGCCAGCCTTCATTAGGTGCTACTCGCTAACAGCACTTGCCCCAACGGTCTGTTCCAGGCTATATTGGGGAGTCTTTGTGCGTGCGAGCGTGTATTTAACCCGTTTAGAAAAAGGGGGCTTCAAGCGGGACAAGCGAGCTTCAGATCCGTTTAGCGAGAAAGTGTCCTCGCCGCAACAAAAAAATGAGAAGAAATGAAAGAACCTCAAAAAATTAGAGGAAATAAAATCGGGAGATGGTTTTATTTTAGCTTTTGGCGACTTCACGCGGGAAGTTGTCGTCCGATTGGACAACCCGCGAACCGGAGAGTTGTTTTGAGAACGCGCCCCGAGCGGAGTAAGTGTGATTGCGGCTTCTGCGCGGTGCTGACAATGACGTGCGTTTAGTTATTAATTGGGGGAGGGTTTATTTTCGTTCGCCAACCCCCCCCCCCCCTAATTGTGAACGACTTTTGCCCGTCTGGTGAGTTTTGAAGGAGACGGGCGCTGGCTCATCTACGGTTGCAGCGGTAGTGGTTAGCGCGCTACGCTGCGCTAGCAACCCGAGTTCGATTCCCGCTCACGGCGGACACCGGTGACGATTATCTGAGCCGGTCCTGGGCCTCCACTGGGTCGACTCAGCCTCAAATTAGCACCTGGTGCGATGTGTCAAAACATCGCCACTGGGGAGACAAAGGCGGCCGGGCGTGGTGCTGGCCACCCACCCTCTTTGTGTGCTGTGCCGGCCTTCATAGGTGCTCGCTCACAGCAATTGCTGTTGCAGTTTGTTAAGGCTATACGGGGATCTTTGTGTTGTGTGTGCATGTGTGTGTGGCAATGCATGCATACGGGTGTTTGTATGTGCGTGGGGAGCGGTGGTGCAGTGGTCAGTGCACTGCACTATGAACCCAGCGACCTCCGTTCGATTCCTGGCCACGGCTTACATCGGTGTGCGAGTGGGTCCTCCCGTACGTTGATTCGGCCTTAAATGATGAGTAGCCGGTGCAGTGCGTCAATATCGACACTGGCGAGACAAAGCCAAGGCTTACAACACCCACTCGCGTGCCATGCCAGCCTTAATAGGTGCTCGCGAACAGCACTTGCCCTAACAGCCTGCGGCGTTACTGGAGATCTCTTGTCTGAGATTGGGAGCTTTGAGGAGTGATTGCCACTGTGAGCGTTGCCACGCCAACTGTTAACTGTACTGCAATATGCATCCGCTAACGAGTTCACCTTTGAAATGTTTGCCTTAAGTATTAATGCTATTTCGTCGACTGAGAGCTGTGGGTGAATTTTTTTGTTAATGCTGCACGGGGCTTTTGAGCGCCAGTGATATAGTGGCTATTTATATTAGATTTGACCCTTAGCTGATCCCTTACCCGAAAGTGCCCTTGCTTCAATGCACAGCTGCAAAACGGGCTTCATTGGAGACATTTACGCGGAGCAGACGCTCGTTCTATATTTGAAGCTTTCGTGACTGCAAGGATTCATATTCTTAGGTTTTTTCGGTAAAGTCACGTAGGTAAAACATTAAAATTAATAAAAGTAAAATAAAATAAAAATCACGACGTTTCGGAGGCAACACAAGCTTCCGTCTTCAGGTGGAACCGTCACAGCCACGACAGCTGTATCAAGTATATATACGGAGTGGTAGCTCTTGCAATCTCTCATTCACTTGATACAGCTGTCGTGGCTGTGACGGTTCCACCTGAAGACGGAAGCTTGTGTTGCCTCCGAAACGTCGTGATTTTTATTTTATTTTACTTTTATTAATTTTAATGTTTTACCTACGTGACTTTACCGAAAAAACCTAAGAATACAGACGCTCGTTCCTTGCGCGGTGACGGGAACCGGGACTCCATTCCGCGCGCCCGCCGGATCCGCGCCAGGTCTTCCAGGAGACTTCTCGTCAGATTTGTCTATTGTAGCGTTGCGTGGAGCGCTCCTGCCAATCATCATCAGCCATGGTCAATCTACTGCTGGATGGAGGCTTCCCCAAGCCGCCGTCCCTCGTGAGCATTCCGGGAAACGATCCGCCCAGCACCTGCACGCACACTGATTTTCATCGCTCCATCTCTTCACGTTGGACGTTCGCTAGGACGCGTTGCAATTCTTCGGCTGCCGCTGCGTTATTATTGTCGCCAATTACGTCCCTTAAACCCGCCTGGCGTTTGTTGAAATAAGCCAGACTGCCGGTGAGATCCGGAATGGTCAAAACTGGATCTCTGCTTCTCTTGCTTAAACAAATACTGCTTGATGATATTGATCCGGACAGCCAATTGGTGCGACGGACTGCAAATACATATTTGTAATTGTACGCGAAGAGACAGAATGGAGGTCTGTGTGAACCGTATGTCTCATCTGAGTTATATGTAGCAGCTGTCAATCATTTTAATGACCTGCATTTTTGCGGCTGGATGTTGGCGGTGGGAGGGAGGAGGAGGAGAGGACGGGAGGCGATGTAAATGCAAGGGACTTCTCATCCTGCTGCTGCGGAGTGGCGTTTCGAGTGATGTTTTTGGTCCTCTTTCGGACCGTGAGCTCGCTAACCTCGGGGATGCTTTTGTTGTCCGGAGCCAAGGACACGGGGAGCCCCCAACATAGCAAGAGATGTCAGAATAATTCAGTCAACTTTAGGATAGTATTATTAAAGACAAAGATACCCCGTATAGCCTGAACAGACTTGGGACAAGTGCCATGAGCAAGCACCTATGAAGGCCGGCGCGGCACACGAGGGGGTGGGTGGCCAACACCACGCCCGGCCGCCTTTGTCTCCCCAGTGGCGATGTTTACACACAGCACCAGGTACTCATTTGAGGCTGAGTCTTCCTAGGGGAGGCCTACGACCGGTTGAGATAATTGCTACTGGTGTTGGCCATGAGCGGGAATCGAACACGGGTCTCCAAGTTCGTAGTGCAGCACGCTGACCGCTCCCCACTATTAAAGGGCCTATTAGCACCTCCACCTCCGATTAGCACGGTTGGCTACGTACGGTGCGAAAAAAGTCAACACATGCATACATACATACACACCTGCCACCATCTCAGCTTATGCAAAATGTTACGCGGGCCAAAAAAACGCAAACCACAACAGATGTACTCACATTTGCATACTCTTTTTAAACAAAACCAAAACGATCACCAACAACATAGCTTATTTGTCCTGCAGTATGTATGGGTAGACTATGTATGCAGTATGTATGGGTAGACTATGTATGCAGTATGTATGGGTAGACTACAGTTAGTCCATCGGCAGGTAACGTGCAGAGATGCAATGGTCGGCGTACTGGACTTGCAAGCCAGAGGTCACCATTTCGATTTGATCTCCTGGCGCGGTAGCTGAAACGATGATGCAAGTTTCTTAAATCACCTCTACGCCTATGTCCACCGCGCAGTATAAATGCACACCCAGCAGTTCTCCGATCGCCAGGTTGCGAGTTGGTGGGGTAAAGGGTGGGTATTCCCACCACTCCGAATACGTCCGGCCAGCATATGGAAGAGTAGGCCGAATACCCTTGAGAGTGGCTTGTCTAAGAGCTCCCCAAGTCGTTGCATGAGCAAGCAATTGCAGGGATGCACCTCTTGTAGACGATTGCGAATGCGTAGAGCGCATTGCATTTCAGTTCTAAGCGGCGTATTGAACTGCGGTCTTGTCTCATTAGAAATCCCTCATTCAGCTTTACCGAGCTCGAGCCACTCGTGCTGAATCTCAGAAAATGCAGAGGTGCCTAAAGAACAACGTCAGCCACTTTCTTCTGTACGTGTGTCCATAACAAGTTGACGGCAAAAGTGCGGCCCCTGCAAGTTGCGTGCTCGTGCCACCGCCGGTGGAAGGGCCCCTACGAGAAGGGGCCCCAAAGGAAATGTGGTCTCCATTTTCACACTGGGCCCCTACTAGAAGGGGAATCCACACTGGGCAGACATCTTCGTAGAGGGGGGCGAAAATGGCGGCGCGATGATAACTACCTCGCCTGGTATGCAGGAGGTCGTGGATTCGATCCCGACCCCGACGCCTGCTGCTGTATATTTGGAGTTTGTGTGTGTGTGTGTGTCTCTCTCTCCCCGTGGTCGCGTGGAATTTTCTCTGAGACATCCACGTGTGTCCCTCCACATTTAGAAACACGCGTTGAGAGTATGTGGCTGCTATACATTTCCACGTGATAAGCCACTGGGTTGAGCTGTCATTTGTGGCCAGGTCGCTTCTGAAAAAAACATATATGTCTCAGGGGGCCTTACCTGGTAAAAAAAATATGACAATTGTTTTTTTACTCTTTTATCTGGCAACAAACTGACACCTTTTTTACAAGGAGCCATGTTTGCATTGACCTTTTGACGTCATCTGGTCCAACACCATGTGAGACTAGGCTCTAAGAAAAGCTGTCTCGGGTGTGGACCAATCAATTTCAAGGACAGTGCACACATTATCAGAGTTGTGTTTTTTTGTTTTCATTCCGACTGCAGGTATTGTGGTCAATGCAAACATGACTCCGTGTAAAAAAAAGGTGTCAGTTTTGTTGCTAGATAAAAGGGTAAAAAAAACAATTAGCATATTTTGCTACTGGCAAAGGAGGTTCCAATGGTGTAAAATAAATAGTTGAGTGTAGGTGGCAATACCCACACTTTACCCCATCACACGCGACCAATTGATGAACGAGCTGTGCTGTACCCATTTGTACGGCTGGGTGATCAGAGGGCGGTGGGATTTTAAGAAACCTGCACCGTTGGAAGATGGAATCGGAGACCTGGATCGCATTCTCCAGCGCGCGAGAAATTAACACCAATGGCAGCTCCAGTGCGCGTGTGCGTGCGTGCATATGAAAAATATATAAATAAACAACCCATCGTCCAGACGCCCGTGGCCATTATCAGAGCCTCCTACCAACATCAGAGTGAGGGAGAGACTCCTCGGCAGGAGACATTTGCGCACAAATGGGACGCAATCGTGTACCTCCCAGGGCTCCATTCAGCTGTAATTCTCCTTTGTGCCACGTGCCGTTTGAAGTCGCTCCCTTAGCCGCGGTCTGCTGCCCCTTTACAGCTGGGTGACCCCCAAATCTCTGCGCCAAAGAAACAGCCCCACGACAAAGATCGAGATACGTATTGCGATGCCCGTCTGATACCGTGGGCCTCGTCTGGATACCGAGTGTTACTAAAGGTGCCCGCTGATTGTGGCTATCATCCCCATGTAATGCCTGCAGCGATATGTGCTGATGGTGGCACGGTGGTTGGCGCACTGCGTCAATAACCTGGCAACCTGAGTTCGAACCCCGGCCGTAGCCAACATCGCCGGCCTGTGATATCCGAACTGTTCCTGGGCGCCCTATGAACATCCCGGATCGCACACTGTGTATTGCTTACAATGGTACACAATAGATTTGTTTTTTTTTATTAAATACAATATGAGTCATATCATGTGAACCGGACAATACGAGACCAGAATCGACATCCATCGCATTAGTCTCGCTGCTCCAGGGACGGCGGTTGCATCCGTGCGATGACGAGGCACGCTTCTGTCACTGCGATAGCTGCAGATGAGGACAATGCGGATATTGTGGGTATCGGATATAACATCTGAAGCAGCAGATGCACACCTTTCCCGTATCAGCCCCAGCGGTATTACACAGGCAGAGCCAAGACGCCCTCGCTCGCGCAGTTGCGTAATCTGAGCCGGAGCGGTGGAGGCAGTCGTGAAATATCGCACGCATACATCTTACTCGACCGTGTGCTGGTGGTGGTAGCGATGGTGGAGGTGGTTGTGATGGTGGTGATGGTGGTGGTAGCGATGGGGGAGGTGGTAGCGATGGTGGAGGTGGTTGTGGTGGTAGAGGTGGTTGTGGTGGTGGTGATGGTAGCGATGGTGGAGGTCGTTGTGGTGGTCTCGATGGTGAAGGTGGTTGTGGTGGGGGTGGTTGTGGTGGGGGTGGTGGTAGCGATGGTGGAGGTGGTGGTGGTGGTGATGGTAGCGATGGGGGAGGTGGTAGCGATGGTGGAGGTGGTTGTGGTGGAGGAGGTGGTGGTGGTGGTGGTGAAGGGGCAATACAGGGAACATAGTAGTGGTGTTTGGGGAGAGGAGCTGTGTTAGTGAAATATATTGGGAATATATATATTCTATAATACAGTTTTTTTTCGGTTACATCGCGTAAATGTATAAATGTGTAGTTAAACCCACCACCACCCGACACAGCCAACTAGCAAGGGTTTACACGTAAACAGAACGTGCCAATTCGTCACTAGTACATCACGCCGGTGTGTTGAAAAGCAAAGCCACAACATTTACAATCTGAGTACGACGATTTGCCAGTAATTACAACTAGCTTCATCAGGCGACAGACAGATTTGTGGAGATGTCCACCCGTTTCGTTCCTTATAGAGGCAGAGATGTGATGTGATGCATGCGCATAATGCGGGCCCATTGATCTTGTTCTTCCTGTCCATTGTGTCTACCAGATAATGTCTGCTTCACATTTATGTTTTTTTACACAACCCATCAGCTGCACAGCCTTCTGGGAGTGGACCTACATTAAGAATACAGATGGTGATGGTGAAGGTGGTGGTAGTGGTGGCAGCATGCGGTGATAATGGGAAGTTAATTGTTTTCACTACAGTGTTAATTTCGTGGTGATGGTGGTGGTGAGTAGGGGCCGTATCGGGATAGTGGTGGCGGTGGTAGTGAGTAGGGGTTGTATAGGGATAGTGGTAGCGGTGGTGGTGAGTAGGGGTTGTATAGGGATAGTGGTAGCGGTGGTGGTGAGTAGGGGTTGTATAGGTGGTAGCGGTGATGGTAGCGGTGGTGGTCTGTGCACTCTAACGGATCGGTAAGCACACAGCGGAGGCGAAATGAAATGGATTTTGGATGATGACGACATTTAAACGATGGGAGAGCGTTACCAATTTGCGTTTGACGTGCGCGGAATTGCCTGTTGAAGGACGGCTGATCTGAGAGGCTGCGAGTGCTGCGTGACCGTGCAATTACCCGCAGGTCCAGCCTGATTAACTCTGGCGCGGGACCACAATCACGCTGGATCACGCCTGACATTTGACCTTGTCGCGACAGCTCTGGTCAAATATGATATATATATGCACGTAAGGCTTCTCACGACCTGTACATGCAAGGATTTGAGTGTTATCCCACTCTGCACGAAGGGTGCTTTCTCTAGGTCAGGGTGCAGAACCGTTTATCTGAATAGCCCCTTTTAAACACCTGTGGCGAAGCGCAACGCATTAATGCCCACCAAACTTTGATCGCACGAGGACCGTGACATTGGCTGTGTGCTCAGAACTAGTTGAGGGAGGGGGGGGGGTTCTTCTTCTCTGTCCTGCTGCAAGTGCAACTGAGGACACTCGCGAATCGGTCCGCGCAGCAGCAGTCGCCCTGCGCACACAAACCACGTGTTGCATGTATGCGTGTGTGTTGGACTTCTTTCGCGCCGTGCATAGCCAACCGTGCTCATCGAAGGTGCAAATACGAGAGCCGGCGTCCTCTCCACTCACGGATGACGACGAAGGCAACGAACTCGGGTTGTTGTTGCTGCCAGGTCGAACATGTTTGCCCTCTAGTACACGATTAGCGACGCTAAGATGCATTGAATGATGGATGAGCAACAATGGACTTTGGGACCCGTTTGGAAGAGGTAGGCCTCATGTGGGAGACTGGCCGTACGGAATGAGGCCACGTGTCATATCCAGCCCCATGGGCCGTAAGTTCACTGCCCCTTCTCTGGGCACTCCAGTTTTCTCCGACGCGAAATGTAGATACAAAAAAAACCTTGAGCAGACGAAAATCAAGCAGGCTCATAGCGAACAAAAGTCTTGAGACTCGGTGAGGATTTCCTGAGCAAGCCTCACAAGGATTCTCCCCCTGACTTTACGTGTAAGAATAGGGCTACTGCAGGCCAATGTTATGGGAAAATGTGGTCAATTACCAGCTTATGCTAAAAGGCCTACATTGTGCCTTCTTAAGTGCCGTTGGTATGACCAACACCATCATCGCCACCACCACAAGCAGCAGCATTACACCACCACCTAAAAAAATATATAAGAAATGTCTTTTGTCTTTGACCACCGCCACTACCACCATCACCACCAGCAAGCGCAGGATTTACACACGTCAGCTCCATAGCCTTGAAGTAGCCGGCCAAACGTAGGCACTTAAACACTCGCAGAGACGAATAAAATCCGCACCTGCAATTTTTGGTCCCGTGAAGTGTCACGCAAAGACGTAGACAATGGGGTTAAATTGCCGGGGGAGGCGGTGGGTGGGGGGGGTGTTGAGGAGCAGCTGATAAATGCGTTGTCTCTAAAAGCTGGCCTAATCTTGCAACCATCTCTTCCCTTGTCATAATCTAATCGCACAATTCCAACGGTTAAAATGAGATAAACCATCCTCTGTCCATGGCGCGCATCCTGCTCGGTAAGCTTTTTATTTATTTTATATATAAAAGGTTGCTGCTCTGGGCAAAGGGAACACGCACACACGTGTACACACTTACGTAAACGCACGTGTGCATGCACGGTGGCACACGCTGGAACATATGAGTGCACACGCATACATACATCCATTCATGCATACGCAACGTTGGCACGCACTACAATACACATGGGTGGACACACGCGCACGCAAACACACACACACACGTGTGCACATTGGCACTCGCTAGGACATACAAGGTAAAAACAAAGATGAAGATCGCCCATTTAGGCTACAATGACTGCTGGGGCAAGTGCTGTGAGTGAACACCTTTTTAAGGGCGGCACGGAGCGCGAGGGGGTGGAGTGGCCACCCCCCCCCCAGCCGCCTTTGTCTCCCCAAGGCCAAGTCGACCTCAGGAATGTCCCGGACCAGTTCAGATATTCGGCACAGATTGTTGGCCACGAGCGGGAATCAAAGCTCGGGTCGCCGACTTCGGAGCGCAGTGCGCCAATTGCCGTGCCACCACTCCTCCACACGGACACAAAGACAGAGATGTCCCGTATAGCCTTTAACAGTCTCTTGGGGCAAGGGCTGTACGCACAAGCACACACACCACGCGTGTAACACTGCGCACACACCCACGCGTGTTTGTGCGTATTCTCTGGGAATCATATTTTTGAGGTCAAATTGAAATCCTTGGCTGTCGTACAATAAAAAAAACAATTGTCAGGACAACGCATTGTTTCTCGGCGCAGCACGCGAGATTGATGTTCTTACACGATGCACAACACCAATCGGTTTCAATATAGTCACGCTTTTGATTGCTTACTGCGCGGCGAAATGCAACGCAGTTCGCCATTGTCCTGATGTACAGCGCTAAGCATCCAGAGCTAATACCTAGGTAAATTGCCACGTAAATAATAACCTCGGGGTTCTACGGTTTAAAAACATAAAAAGGGGTGAAGCTGCCGAGGCGTGGTGAGATAATACGAAACCGGGGTGGGGGGGGAAGGGGGGGGAGGATATGAAACGACAGATGCGTGATTAGCAATAGTTGGCGTCGAGTGTGAAGAGAGATCGCATATCACTTACCGAGGTATGAGATGTCAATGGGCTCCAAGGTTCTCTGCGATCGTATCTCAAATCCATTCTCTCTCTCTTTCTCCAGCGAATGCGCTTCCAAGCCTTGTTGGTTTACTTTTTTTGGGGAATTATTTGCGAGATGAACCTGATTACTCACTCCGACGACGATGACGCTGAGTCACCTCGGCTGCCTCTCCACGATTACATTAATTTATGTTGCGAATCACTTTTCGCCTTTGCAAGCGTTCACAACAATTGTAATCGCTTTGGCCCTGCGTGTTCGTCATCCCCGTTACGTAACAACTCACACTGCAACGACGCAACTACCCGGTATTAATGTTGGATGTTGTTTTTTTATGATGATTATGATGATTATTATTATTATATACAGAGTTCCGGCCCTGGTAAGTGTTGAACTTCATCCCGTCTTGAGCGCAGTGCCTAACGCACCAGCGAGTCTCCGTTGAGGCGCCGTCCTGAATCCCTTCTCTCGGCTCCTTTTATCCCCTTCTTTTATCCCCTTTTCTTATCCCATTATTTATCCACACATTTTATCCCCATCCTTTATCCCCTTATTTGTCCCCTCATTTTATTAACTTATTTTATTTCATTATTTCATCCATCTCCTTCGCTTCCCTTAACGGTCTCTCCACCGACCCCTCCTTGACATTTGAGGATTTTTTTTAATCTCATCTTATCTTAATGATATTTTATATTGCGCCTTTACCAAGGCAATTTACAGCAATTATTAAATTGTACATAGCATGATAATAATTTAAAGTGAAGAATTGGGGTTATTGTAAGTGATGGTGTAGTTTTGATGCAGTACAACAAGAGGGATTGCTAACGAGGGGTTGGTATAGGCCTAGTCGTAGTTAAAGGGGGGGGGGCGACAGAAAGCTGGGGGCTGAAAAGCCATCGGGCGACATCGCATTGGGACGATAAAATATTTTTTTAAAAATCGACGGTTCGATCGGTGAACTGGAGGACATCGTCGCTAGGAGGATGATGACCAATGGATGACACTTGTGTCTGACAGTTACATGCTAATTTCTCACATTCAAACCACAAGCCCCGGCCACTTTTTATAACCCTTGAGCTACACCCATTTCAAACCTTTTTAAACAGTCTGCCTCAGCAGCAGACCATGCTTTCCCACCTGATGACGGACGCTTGTGTTGTGCCCGAAACGTCGTCATTTATTTTATTTTATTTCATACCGACGTGACTTTACCGAAAGAACCAAAGACTTGTGATGGAATGTCAGCCAATGGAGAGAACACGGCTGAGAGCGCGTGCGCCGTGGAGATGGAACGACGGGATCGGCTCCTTCGCAAGAAGTGTGATCGATTGTGGCCTCGCAAGACGATGAGGAATGGCGAAATGCCATTCTCTCATTTGGCTTGCGGAAGCCATCGTACAACAGCAACAGAGATCGTAGCCAAAGACGACGAGGCAGGGTGACCTGGTTAGATTTGCACCTGATTTTGAATGCTCGTGAACGCAAAAAACTCACAAATAAATTAGAAATCCAGTCGGGGCTCTCTTCCAGAAACAAATCGTGCCTCTTATCTGCTCACCACCAGCTTGTCTCATCCACCTCCGTGCCTATTATCGACCACGGCGATGTGATTTATAAATCTGAAACGCGACGCCGCTCTGAAGAGGTCCGGTGCCCGGCTTCCATTCGGCCTTGCGCGCTTTATTCTAAATTAGAGCCGCCTCTGTTCATCATCGTGACCTCCACCGTAAATCTGGCGGCCTTCCACTATCGACACGCAGGGACTTGCCGTGGTCTGGGCTCATTTTGAAAGCATTCACTCAGGGTCTGCCGCGACGTTCATCTGGTTCGCTCATGCGGGATTTTAACGATCGCAAGCTAAGACGCGCCTACGACCAAATCGCACGACCGCATCGTCAGGTCTCGCAAGCTAAGCAGGCCCGGACACCACGGGAATTGGCATCGATGCTCGGGCGGCATGCATTAGCCGGTCGAGACGGCCAACTACCAGGTGCTGATCGACAAAACTGTGCCTTCTACCGCATCCCATCGACGCACATGATGACGCGCTCGGGCAACATCCTGAAGAGGCACGCGGCCGACCAGGAGCGCAGGGCCTCGAGCCCGCGGAGCGTCTCGGTGGCCAAACAAATGGACGAGCATACGGACGAGCACACCACTAAGATCCGCTACGAGCCGTGCTCGGACATCTGCCCGGAGAACTGCGGCTCGCGTGCACTGAGCGTCGTGCACCGGGACGGCGACCTCGCCAGTGGAGCGCCCCGAGCCGACACACTGCACGGTCGCGATAGGCCCGGGCCGGGCTGGCTCATCAAATCTGTCTGGGTTAGCTCTTGCAGTGGAAACGGTGGCAACCAGAGGTCGCAAACGGGTTTTGATTCCTTAGCCGTACCCGTATCCGGCTGCACCAGGGTCGCAAAGGGGTATCGGGTAACTGATTGCGACCTCTGGGATGAAGCCATGTTGCAGGCGCGGGTGGGTTGATTCTAGGAACTTGAATTGTGAGAAGAGGCAAGACGTTGGGAAATGAGTGACAAACGGTTACTCAACAGTGACTCACGGCCTACCCGTACCCGGCCGCATGAGGGTCACAAACGGGTACCCGTACCGGGTAGGGTACAGGTATCGGGTACCTGGTTGCGACCTCTGGTGGCAACCCTCACCTCGAGACGCACGACTCAATTCCTCCCATCGCCGCGACTCGGAGAACGTTTCGTCATTCGTACTTGGCAACAATTTGGCGTCTCCTCGACAACTGCCATCTGTTCCGTCCCAATCGATCTTCTCTGACAAACGGGATTCATTTTCTTCGGGGAAAAATCTGCTTGAGTGTAGATTGCTTTTGATCGTTGTTGCACAATAAACCAACATGATGTTCCCATTTTATTTGCTTTGTGTTTATTCTTCGCCCCGACAAATTGGTTTGTTCTTAATCGCGAAGGTTTGGTTAATACACCTGCCACTTAATTTCCTTGCTTTGAAATTGACATTTATTTTTGTGTTTGCCTTTGTAAGCCTGGTCTCTTAACATGGCATGAATTATAAAGGATCTGACTCACCGCCGACTTGATGTAATGATGCAACAGTTAATTGATTGCATTAAATTATTTTGCTCATGATGCACCCATCGAATCATGCGTGTAAAAACGAATGATTTATGATGCATCGAAATTACATGCAAATGAAATGCTCGTGTTACATTCAGGGTAACAGATTTACAAAAAAAAATTAACCCGTAAAAACAAAGTTTTTCACTATAACTCCTTTATATGCGTGGCATTGGTTTTATTTTATTATTCATTTCTGTTTTTCTTGAGTAAGAGTTTCATTTTTATCACATTGGTATTTTAAATTAAATATGAAAAAAAAATTCCTAAAAAGTGGAACATTTTGGAAAAAAATGTTCACGAAAATAAATTGTCACGCACAACGAGTCTGTGTGCAAAATGTCAGCTCGATTGGATCACGGGAAGTGGGTTAAAAAACGACCGACAGATTTGCACGGTCGTAAGCGCGCAAGCAAGCAAGCAAGTGAACTTAATATAAAGGATTAAAAAAGACAGAGCAAATGAGAAACTATACAAATGAGATGGCAAAAAAGAGGCACATTGTTTAATAGAATGACCACTCTACCTAGTCATCTGGACGGTGCCGAGTGGATATGTAAACAAGGCTAAGTAGGTGCTGTGTGTTTGAGTGGGTGGCTAAGTAGGGAGAAGGCGAGTTAGGTCAATAAGAAGGTGGATGAGTGGGTAGTATGTGGGGATGTAATTAGAAGGGCATGCATGTGGGTAAGTGGCTATATAGATATGTGGGTGAGTATATATATATATATATGTGTGTATACAAATAGCACCTGGATCTGTCCCTTGACCTCCTACCGGCGATCCTCAAGGTGAACCTAGCCTGGCACGAGTACCGTGCTAACGTCAAACGGCGGTTGTTGGTGGGTGAGTGGGTAGGTACGTTGTTTGGTGGTTGTTTAGGTAGGTGGGTAGGTAGGTGGGTAAGTAGGTGGGTGCTTAGGTCAGTAGGCAGGTGAGTAAGCGACTGGCGTTGTGAGTGGGTAGGCGGAAGGGAGTGCAGCTGGGTAGACGGATGGTTTAACAGGCAAGGCCAAGACACCATCACAGCAGCATCGAGGTCTGCAACAACAACAAAAACCCCGAGCTCCCATACTCCCCTCCGCCAGCAAAACGAGGGTTTAGCAAAGGGCCCAGGGTGTGATGTCAGCAATGTAATGAATTGAATGATTGATAGGTGCACATGAGACTTACATTCATTATATTAGTCACTCCTGACCTTGGAGCTTTGCAATACCCAGGCGGATGCCAAAACCGGCGGAAGGAAAGCTGCTATTTCAACAACATTCCGAGGCAGCAGTTATGTAACAATGTCCCCAAAGGCGTACATAGCACGCATCAATTGCGCGCATATAGAGCAAAGGGGGCGTTAACGGCACACGCACTCCTCGGTTCAGAAGGACGACAATGACGGCGATACTGCGACTCGGAGGCTCGCGACCTGCACAAAGCATCGAAGGCGCCTCCGGCACGGCCGTCATGCAACCCACCCGAGAGAAAGCACAAACAGTTTCCCCGGCCAGCTCCGTGTGTACAGATGTTGACTCAACTCTGTTTTGTTGTTGTTATCACTGTCACTTAATTCTACTCGGCTTGCGCCAGCGCGCGTCTGATGCGCTCGAGGCATCCGGTGGAGAGGAAGTTAGAGAGACAGAGAGAGAAAGAATGTAAGTAACTAATTCGCACAAATGGGTCTAAAGCACAACAACTTGGAGATTTTTTCGTTGAGTCTTCGAGCGCCGCGCCGCGAGCGTGGTGCATGCAGCGGCCGGCCGAGTCGAAGTGTCGAACGGCGAGTTGATGATTAAAGCGTCGGTATTGATTCTATTTCATTCGGCGCCCCCCATTCGAGACGGGCGACGCTCATGCAAGTTTGTGAGCTTCGCAGGATCGAGGCTGCCAAGTGTACGACAAATCCCTAGCCCCCCCCCCTCTCGCCCACCAACCCATCTTCCCACCTTCGCCCTAGCGGTCGTCTTCCGTTGGCTCAAACACTCACCTGGAGGAGACCGAGTTAGAACGATCAAGCCTCTCGCGCACACCACCACCGCCACAACACAGCAACGCTCATGCCGAGTGCGGACGGACGTTTGAGAAGAGAGACAAAGTCAAATTCTCGTCGTAGTTTTAGCGTAGACGATGTGCAAACGTCAGAATTTTTTAGACAACTGTAACACGTCTGTGGATTAAATTTTCATCAGTCTCTTCTCCGCGAGGTCAACTGCAGCAATCAGGCGTTTTAAGATTTTAAGTCCGGTGATTCTTAAAAGTAAAACTCCTGTGTATGTCTGCAGCAGGGGCGACCTCTCTTCGCTGTTAAATGTTGGTGGTGTCGGCTGTGCTGCAAATTTCGCCCAAACCATTATTGTAAGGTCATCCAATCGTGAATTCTCGCTCACACACACACATATCCAATGGGCATTTGTAGTCTCCGTCAGTGTACTGCAGTCTCGAATGATGTTACCACATTGTCTCAGTGTGCATCTTCAGTCAGACGTATTCATGCGTCGTCATAATAAATCACACTTTGGTCCGGTGGGCGGTCGTCGTCACTGACATCCTCGATGATTTTCGTCCTCTCACAGATCTCGTCAACTGCGAGCTCCTTGCCGACGAACATCATCGTCGCTCGTTTCATCAAAGAAGTTCACAGCGGTCAACATCGGTGGCTCGGCGTCAAAATGAACTTTGACCTTCGTCCCTCCGGGCCAACCCGGTCCGCACAGATCAACGCGGCAAGGGACATTTAGAGCGAGACAGGTGGAGACACACAGAGAGAGAGAGACCACTAAATAACAACACCACAAAAACAAGGGTGGGGGGGGGGGGGGTTGGGAAGCCCGCCACTTACATGGTCTCGTCGTTCTGGAACTCCAGCTCGCCGTACGTATCCTCAAAATCCTCGCCGCTGCCCTTGGCCGTGCCCTCCACCGTCTTGTAGGGCACCACGACGGTGCCGCGCGCGCCCGAAGTGCGCAACACGCGCACCTCCATGATGCCCACGCTCTCGCTCACGTGGGCCATCTTGTCCTCGAACGTGAAGATGCCGGCGTGGTCGTCGTCGAAGATGGTCACCGTCGCCACGTAGGGCGGCACGAGCCGCGCGGCGGGGAACGCCACTGACGCCGCCGCCGCCGCGCCGACTCCGACGCCCGCCAATCCGCCGTGGTTCTGCTCGAAGGACGAGTCGAGGGCAGGGCTCACGTGGACGTCGTAGAGGCGCACGAAGAAGTGCTCGTCCTCCTCGAAGATGTCGTCGTCGATGATGCCCACGTTGATCTCCTTCTGCGTCTCGCCGGCCTTGAAGACCAGCGTGCCCTCGCTGTACTCGTAGTCCGAGCCGGCCTTCGCCGTGCCGTCCTCCGTCTTGTAGCGGACGTACACGACGCTGGCGAGGTCGCCGTCCCGCCGCACGACGCTCAGCGCGCACGAGCCGCAGTTCTCCAGGCAGATGTACGAGCACGGCTCGTAGTGGATCTTGGTGGTGTGCTCGTCCGTCTGCTCGGCCACAGACACGCTGTGCAGGCTCGAGGCCCTGCGCGCCTGGTCGGCCGCGTGCTTCTTCAGGATGTTGCCCGAGCCCGTCATCATGCGCGTCGCCTGGATACGGTAGAAGGCGCGGCTCTTCTGCTGCTGGATCAGCGCCTGGTAGTTGGCCATCTCCACCAGCTGGTCCATGTCCTTCTCGGGGTACTTCTGCTTCAGCTCCTTGAGGATGCGGATCATCTCGCGGCGGCTCTCGTCCGCGTCGTTCGACTCGGGCAGCACCAGCGCGCCACCGTCCACCATCGAGTCGTCTCCGCTGCCGCCGCCACCCGAGCCGATCACCTTGCCGTCCATCTCGATGCCGGCCTTGGGCCGCTCGCCCTCCGTCTCGATGATGATGCCGTGCCGCTTGGTGCGGTACTTCTTGTACATGTACTTGTAGAAGAGCAGCCGGCGGTCGGCGACCCACGCGAAGATCACGCACACGGGGAAGAACATGAGGGTGACGAGGACTCTCCCACACCTCGACGATGCCCGGCGAGATGACCGCCAGGATCAGGTAGAGCCAGATGTAGGCGAAGATGCTCCACGTGGCCGTCACGAAGAACACGCGCAGGTGCTTGATCTTGCGCGACTCACCGTCGGGGATGACGTACACGCACAGGCCGATGATGACGAACATGTTGAAGGCGGCGCTGCCCACGATGGTGCTGGGGCCCAGCTCGCCCGCCTTGAACTCGTGGCCGATGACCTCGATGATGGAGAGAAGAATCTCGGGCGCCGACGAGCCGAGAGCCATGAGCGTCAGGTTGGAGACCGTCTCGTTCCACACCCGCACCGTGGCGCGTGTCGTCTCGCCGTTGGCCCGGCGGATGATGACCTCGCGCTCCTGCGACGTGATCACCTCGATCGACGCCATGAAGCGGTCGGCGATGATCGACACGCCCAGGAACATGTAGACGAGCGCCACGAAGTAGACGATGGCACGCGCCACCTTGTCGCCCAGCGACGGGTTCTCCGGGAACCAAATGGGCAGTATGATGCCCTCCTTGCACTTGTAGGAGCCGCCGCACGTGGCGTTGGCCGGCGAGCCGACGCCGCTTCCTCCCGGCTCGAGCACCGAGCCGGCCTCGGCGTGGCACAGCAGCGACGCCAACGCGGCCGCCGCCAGCGGAGGCGACAGCAGCAGCAGCGGCGGCCGACGCCGCGGCCGGAACGCCGGCGGAGCCATGCGAGTGCGGGCGCGGGCGGAGGGGGCGTCGTAGTCACGCCGCCGCTGCTGCTGCTGCCGCTGTCGCCGCGCGTCGCTTCGCTCTCGGGGGTCCAGGACGGTGGGAGCGGCTCGGGCAGCAGGGAACTGTGGGGGGGTGGGGGGGGGTCAGGGTTTGGGGAGCCGTCGGTTAGAGGAGAGGTACATTGAGGTGCAATGTTGGTGCCGCGGTGGTGAGATGTTAACTACCTCGCCTGGTATACAGGAGGTCGTGGGTTCAGTCCCGACGCTAACGCCCGCTGCTGTATATTTCGAGTTTGCGTGTGTCTCTCCACGTGGTCGTGTGGACTTTTCTCCTGGGTCCTCCGGTTTTTCACCTCCACATTTAGAAGCAACATCACGCGTTTACAGTGTTTGGCTGCTCTACATTTCCACGCGATCATCCACTTCGCTGACCTCTCATTTGTGATAGCCAGATCGCTTCCGAAAAAACCTATACAGCTCGGTGGGCCTTACCTGGCAAAATAAATAGTTGAATAATCGAATGGTAATAGTTACATTGGGATGGTAACACCGTGGTAATCATTGTAATTTTTTTGTTTTTGATTGGGGCGCCTGTTTTGCATCCGGTGAAGTCTCGGCAGAACGTTGCGCTCGACAAGCGACTCGCATCCCAACGCATTTTTAAAAGGGCACCCCCAGCGGCAGCTGCCCCTGTGTGGTACAACGCGACTCGGCACCGACCCCTGCAAGCAGCAGGTGGAGGGCGATGTTCGCTGCCACTGTTTGCATAATCCCGATTGAGTAATTTGCGGGTAATGTTTTGAAGCCGACGAATTTTTGGACCATGATGTGCCGGCACACAATGGCTGACTATACTCCGAGCGACGTCAGGGGATCTTTAATGTCCACACTGAAGTCGACGGACGTCGTGTATTGTTGAGGTGAATACGCCCGGGGCATTAACTAGGGTGGCCTGCCACATCAGAACCGCAACCCTCTCTATGCAACAAGAAGCGATGCCATCGCCCCTCCATTACAAATGTGTTACACATACCGCCCAAAAATAGACACATTCGTATCCGAATGCAAATGTGTAAGTGCGGATCAGGGTTTGCATTCATAGGGCAGTTCAAGGACTCAGCAACTTAAAGCGGCTAACATCAATTCCCATGTCAACAGTCGCAATGCTCTGCTGCATGCCAGCCAAGGGCACCCCAGGAGCAGCTATCCGTGTCCGGCACGAGGAGCAGGGAGCACCATCCAACCTGTTACGTAAATGTGTCATTTTCAAAGTCGCTTAAAAGCGGAGAGCAGATTGGTGAAGCCCCGTGATACATACACGTTGGAAGATAGTACAGTACAACAACGCATGTTCCTGCATTCGCCTGGGTAGTAGCCTCATGGCCAGTATGGGAAAGGCGTTGGGCTATAATGTGACCCCGCCTGACCGACGCGTCAACAATTTAACATTTATCAGCGGAAGGGCAATTGGATGAGGCAAGTGCTTTCCGGAGCGGGTTTTTTTTCGTGACGTCAGTGGAAGAAGCCACTTGGGATGGGGGGGTAGAGGTTGTGGGGTGGAGAAACCCGCCCAGACCGAGCCCATCGAGTCGCAGCGCGCGGGCCCATTACCATTGTTGTCCAGCGCAGTCAACTCCATTGTCTCGCGGAGGAGAATTGCATTTACACTATGAGACCTCCTTTACCAGTGGCAACATATAGTAATAGTTTTTTACTCTTTAAACTGGTACAAAAAACTGACACCTTTATACAAGGCATCCTGTTTGCAATAACCACATGATGCCTTGTATAAAGGTGTTAGCTCGGGGTAAGCATTTACAGTGTAAATGTATTTACAGTGTAAAAGCTTACCCGAGCTCTCAATACTCTGATAGTGCGCTGTTTTTGAGTTGCACGCCTTTTGGCGTCATCTGGTCCAACACCAATGGAGACTAGGCTCTAAGAAAAGCTGTCTCGGGTGTGGACCAATCAACTTCAAGGACAGTGGATATCATCATTATCAGAGTTGTTTCTATTTTGTTTGCATTTTGACTGCTTGTGTTGTGGTTATTGCAAACATGATGCCTTGTATAAAGGTGTCCGTTTTTTGTACCAGTTTAAAGGGTAAAAACCTATTACTCAGAGCGAGCGCGAGAACGCGCAGGCAGTCCCGTGCGCGCGTTAGAGGCCTATCGACGCAACGTCGATTCATCGATTGCAACCAATTCTTACAGAATCGGAATATCTATTGAGACCGGGGGGGGGAGGAATCCTATGAGCTAGGAAGGTCTTTGTCACAGGTATCCAGTAAGGGGCGATGCAAGCACATACATCGTGAACGTGGAATTCAAGGGTGTGCAATTTGTGTACAGCACACGATACGCAAATTCATTTTCGAATGGAAATTGATTTATGAATTGCGTTAGAACGTATTAGCCGTCTGGGTTTTGCTAAGGACGCCCGTTATTAAATCAACGGAATGTAAATTAACCGCAGGAGAATATTGAAGGTCCGAGATTATATTCACGGATTAATATAGTAAAACTGTGCGGCTTCGTGTCGATCCACAGCTAGATGAAGGCCCTCCCCACGTCCATGCGGGTCGTGGGGGTCGTTTGACCATACTTCACCACACTGCTCGATGTGCGTTGCTGCAATACAGAACCCGCGAACGGATCTGGATCTATATATAGATGTTAGCCGCGGTCAGGAATTGAACTCGGACGGCCGAGTTCACAGCGCAAAACGCCACCACGACCTCCACCTCCCCAAACATCAACTGTCAGCACGTGTTTACGCACACAAAGGAAACTAGTCGGGTTGTGAAAGTAAACAATCGGTAGGCGAGTGCCTTGTTTTCGCATCGTTGTTTTAAATAACGTACACGTCATGTCCCTGTGCTTGTCGATGTCTGTCAGCTGCGGACGCGATGGTAGGGTTAACCGTGACAGACGCCTAGCACCGAGCCGACTCATAAATTACGAATTCCAATATTAAAACGCAGACATCTAATTACCATTACAGGTATAAATGATGCTCGCACACCACCGGGTTATTCGCCGGTCAGCGAGTGAATAACCTACGGACGTAAACAATGGTTTATAAACGACAACAACAACAACAATAACAACAACAACCACTAACATCATCAGCCATGATCTATCCACAGCTTGTTTAATACCAACCCCACAACAATCTGTCGCCATCCGAGATGGATGGAGAGGACTACGTAACGGCGCAGAAGAAGTTCAGCATACACTCACATATCGTGAGCGGCAGTTGAATGGGTTGTTAATACTGTAAGGTCGCCGCATCGCTGTTAAAAAAAACAACTGATTTTTTTTAACTCATCATTTATTCTACTCAACCGCTGCTCACACTCCTCTCCCACGCACGGATCCACACTAGAGATTCGCCAACAAAAGATGAACCAAGATGATAATGACAACAACAACAACAGCGAGCACACGTACAGCGAGTCTGAAGCTCTACACCAATTAAGCCCTTTGAGGTGTCTCAACAGTGAGGCTCTCATGTTCTTGCGCACGCAGTCGATATTTGCCAGAAGGGAGTGCATGTTTAAATTATTTATTTCGATGCGTCCATGTCCCTGCTGCGTCAACCTTAACTCGTCCACGGCGAGCGCACCCCGCTCGCCGTGGATGCCCCCCTCTCCACCCCCGCCCATAAAAATAACCTTTATTATGGAAATCACAATGGGGTTGGTCGGGGAGCGAGCGAGGCGCGTTCTTTCTGAGAATCGCCAATCTTCAAGTTCAATTCTCGCCAGGCCTCACGGAGTCGAGTGTCGTCTCCGACCCTGACGATTATCCACTCGCGGCGCTCGACTGGCCCTCTCGCCGTGCTGTTATTGCGCACGACGGCAACGTTCCCGAGCTAGAATGCCGATGTCGATGTCTGCCGGCCACGAGAGGGCGGCGAAGAAGAATACGACGAAGGAGAGCCATTGCCCGAAACGTCGCCGATGATACGTGTATATAATTGTTTTTCCTCTTTTGGTTATTTCGGCAAAGTTACGTAGAAGGGAAGTATAATGCACGGGCATAATATGACTTTGAAACCCCGCCGCCCACCTCTTACGCATTTCACAAGTAGTACTAATCACATACCTGCATTTCTCATAAAAATGCTAAATTCCTCTTGATATGCAAATTATTTGGTCAAGGCGCCCTTCCCCCCTTCCA
The DNA here is from genome assembly GCF_015708825.2 of Lethenteron reissneri. Lineage (NCBI taxonomy): Eukaryota > Metazoa > Chordata > Hyperoartia > Petromyzontiformes > Petromyzontidae > Lethenteron > Lethenteron reissneri. The sequence continues at coordinate 10,252,181 of NC_083786.1, read as the reverse complement.
GCCCAGCTTAAATATACGCTCCAAGTGTGGTGGTGTTTCATTCAGACGCTGTCTCCCCGACAGATCTGGTCTTCACCTGAGGACGGCTGCTTGCGTTGTGGCCGAAACGTCGTGAGAATGATTTTATTATGTTTAATTATTATTATTTTATTACTTCCCTTCTACGTGACTTTACCGAAAGAAACAAGAAGATGAATCACTGCAGTCACGAAAGCTTTAAATCGAAAAAAAAAATTCCTTTTAAGGTCACGGTGTCGTTGGTGGATGTGTGGAGGTTGGTTCGTGCACCACTGCCAATGCAGTAGCAGTATCGCCAAATAATGAGTGTAATCTTTAAATGTTTTTTTGAGTTGCAAATACGATAGAATAACAATGCGATTGACTTTCATGAAACATTATTCATGCAGAACATCCTAGGGAGCTTTACAAAAAAATATTTAAAATAAAACATCAGCTTATTTGAAGATCCTCATTGATAGGCAGGAAGACATTAGGTACTACTGAGATAATTGGTAGGATGGTATACGAGTGGGTAGGCAGACAAGTAGGGGGTGGATGTGTGGGTATGTAAGAGGGTAATTGGGGAAACCGGACGGTAGGAGGTTAGGTGAGTGGGGAGACAAGTAAACGGGTATGCAGTTAGAAGGGGCGATGTGTTGGTAGGCATGTAGATACCACCAGGGAAGTAACTGAGTTGGTGGGTACTGCTTGGTTCTGGGTAGGTGCCGGACAAGTACTGCTATGCAAAGGAGATCAAAGTAAAGTCAAAGTTAGTATTTTTTCAAATGAGAAACTGAGGCTGTGCGCATCTCTTCTCGCGTTCGCAACTTTAAATTCCACACTCCTACGACTTTTGGGGAGATGGATAGACACGCAGCCACAAAAACAAGGATCCCACGTGTAGCCTTAACAGACTGTTGGAGCAAGTGCTGTTGGCGAGTACCTATGAAGGCCAGCACAGCACACGGGTCTGTCCACCTTAGTATCCCTGGTGGCAGATGTATACTCGTCGCACCAGGTTCGTCAGCGCCACACACACACACAAAGACACGTGTGCACATACATTCATACCATACGCTCGCGTTACCAATGTGACGATTCGTGGCTGGCCTGACCGGGGCACGCCATGTGTGGCTCGGCTCGTGTGTGGACGATTTTATTTTCCACTGCGCTCGCGAGCCGGGTGCGCACACGCGCTTTTAATGCGGCGGCGACGTGCGGCGCAGTAATGAAGCATCTGCATACGCAAATGAGGGTTAATATCAGCTCCCCGGAGCGGGTGGGTGGAGGAGTATTTGGGTGGGTGGGGGGTGTGGGTGGGAGGGTGTGGGTGGGTGGGGGTGTGGGGGTTGGTTGGTTTGGGGGTGGGGGGTGGGTAGGGGGGTGGGGTGTGGTGGTGTGGGTGGGCGGGTGATGGGTGGGGGGGGAGAGGGTGGGCGTATGGGTGGGGGGTGGGGGGTGGATGGGGGGGTGGGAGAGTGGATGGGGGGTTGGTGGGGGGGTTGGTGGGAGGGGGGGTGGGGTGGATGGGAGGGGAGGTTGGTGGGGTTGGTGGGGTGGGTGGGTGGGTGGGGTGGTGTGGGTGGGGGGTGGGTGGGGTGGATGGGTGGGGGGGATGGGGTGGGTGGGGTGGGTGGAGGTGGATGGGGGGGGGTAGGGAGTGGGGTGGGTGGGGTGGATGGGGTGGGTGGGGGTGGATGGGGTGGGTGGGGTGGATGGGGTGGGTGGAGGTGGATGGGGGTGGATGGGGGGGGTAGCGAGTGGGGTGGGTGGGGTGGATGGGGTGGGTGGGGGTGGGTGGGGGTGGATGGGGGTGGATGGGGTGGGTGGGAGTGGATGAGGTGGGTGGGAGGGGGTGGGTTGGGTTGGTGGGGTGGGTGGGGATGGGTAGGGGGTGGGTGGGGTGGGTGGGGTGGGGTGGATGGGGCGGGTGGGGGTGGATGGGGTGGGTGGGGGTGGGTGGGTGGGGTAGGGTGGGGTGGGTTGGGTGGGTGGGGTGGATGGGGTGGATGGGGTGGGTGGGGGTGGGTGGGTAGGGTGGGTAGGGTGGGTAGGGTGGGTAGGGTGAGTGGTTGGGGGTGGATGGGGTGGGTGGGGGTGGATGGGGGGGGGGGTATGACTGACGGTTTGCAGCCCGGCTCCCGAGAGAAGCAACGGCGGCGACGTCGCCTGTGCCGCTCCATCGCGTCCTCGTGGGGTTCTCGGCGGAAACGCCCGAGGCTCCAGCAGCCAAACACCGGAGCAGCCAGGCAGACGCTTTAATGAGGTGCGCGGTGAGTCATGAGCCATCGCCACCCCTAACCCCCCACTGCCAAGCCCACAATTGTACAGAACTCTCCCGAACACCCACCCACCCCGATCACGTAGCCGCATCGGTTACGTGTCTCCCCCGCTCTCCCCGTCTACCGCACGTGCATGCACATGTTGTTTAGTCCATCGGCCAATGATTATCAGCATTTGCTTAAGCAAAGAAATGTTGAAGGGGAATACTGGAGGGGAAGATCCTGTTAGCGAGCGCATATTAAGATGAGAGCGGCAAGGCACAGGAATGGGCAGCATCATTCTCTGTCTCCACCACTGCTGATGATTACACGCTGCGACAGGTCGACCTACTCATATGAGGCTGAGTCTACCTCGAGGGGGGCCTGGATAGGTTCAGGTAAGACGACACCGCTCTGCCATCCTAGTGCATGAGCAAGATTCAAAGGCGGCTCACCGGCATCGTAATGTGGCACAGAGCACGAATCACCACGCCACCGCACAGACGCACAGACGCGGAGTCGCATTCCAAAGTCATACTGACCAGTCACGTGACAGGAGCGTCCTTAATTTACGACTTCATTGCAACGTTCTAGTTTTTTGGCGTTTAAAAAAAAAATTCCTAAAACGTTTTAGATAAAAAAAAATACAGCAACGGAGAGTGAAGAGATTTGGAGACTCTTAGTAAGAACTCCCTGCCCCCACTAACGGCTCGCAATCATCTGTCCCTCGGAGTATTTTTTTGACTGTGGAAAATTGATTTTGTACCAGCGAGTTAAAGGGGGAGGGGGGGGTTCAACAAACCCCATCTTGCCAACCCATGCAATGCGCTTTCCACTAAAGCAGCGGTTTATCGTCTCGCACCAAACAATTATCTTAATGTGGCAGCACAGTGTGTGTGTAAATCAGGCGGTCTTGCTGTATGCACGCCTTGGCACGTGTGTTGTGTGTGTGTGTACACGTACGTGTGTATCTTTCCACATTTTGTTTATTAAATGAGGTGGTTTTTTTTCGTAAGAATGATGGATAATGTTCAAGAATAATAACAGTAGCAGCCAAGAAATGGAATGTGTCCTCGAAGACGGTCCACCAAGAGGGATGAAATCATCTCACGTGCAACTTCTGGGTTGATGATCGCATCGCAAAATCATGAGAGGTGGCAGCGGCTTGAGAAGGCCCTCATTCAGCAGTGGATTGACCGTGGCTGATGACGGAAGGACATGCTGTTTGCAATCAATCAAACCCCAGTTGTACAAGGCCAGTAAACGATCTTTATTCCATTTCAGCACCCCCTCTGTGGACAGCGCCCACACGTCTCAATGGGGAACACTCCTTCGATGGGGACTGGGGGAGTCATCTCTGTGTCTTCAATTGCCCTCTGCAGCTGCGTGTGTCTGTATATCTGTGTGTATGTGTGAGAGTGGGGAGCGGTAGTGTAACGGTTAGCGCGCTGCGCTATGAACCTGGCGACCCGGGTTCGATTCCCGCTCACGGCTAACGCCTGTGACGATTATCTGAACCGGTCCTGGGCTTCCCCTAGGTCGACTCGGCCTTAAATGAGTACCTGGTGCGGTGTGTAAACATCGCCACTGGGGAGACAAAGGCGGTCGGGCGTGGTGCTGGCCACCCACCCCCTCGTGTACCGTTCCGGCCTTCATAGGTGCTCGCTAACAGCACTTGCCGCTACAGTCTGTTAAGGCTATACGGGGGATCTTTGTCTTTTATCTTTGTGTGTGAGAGTATGCAGTGGGGAGCGGTAGTGTAGCGGTCAGCGCGCTGCGCTACGAACCTGGCCACCCGAGTTCGATTTCCGCTCAGCGACGATTATCTGAACCGGTATTGGGCCTCCCCTATGTCAGCTCAGCCGGAAACGCGTACCTGGTGTGGTGTAAAAATCGCCACTGGGGATACAAAGGCGACCGAGCGTGGTGTTGGCCACCAAACCCCCTCGTGTGCCGTACCGCTAACAGCACTTTCCCCAACAATCTGTTTAGACTGTACGGGGGATCTAAAAATGTATCTTTGTATGCAGTGTGCAGATTGAGCGATTGTGCAGTGGTTAGCACATCGTGCTTCGAGCTCAGCAACCTGAGCTTGATTCCCAACTACGGATATCATCACTAGTGAGTCATACCTGAACCAGTGCTGGGCCTCCCCTAGGTTGACTCCGCCCTAAATGAGCAGACAACGCCCTTGATTGAGCACAGCACGGGGGGAGGCCTTCATCCAGTAGCACATTGTCAAGGGTTGTACAATCAAAGATAGTTCTCACATGCAGTGCTGTGCATAGATTTATAATAAGTTGTGTCCCATCGTCAGTGGCTGGGCGGCGACCGTCAACCTTGAGTTGTGGTGCTGCATGCTTGTAATCCAACGGCAAGGAATCACGCAGAGATGGAGAGGCCTGCATAAGGCACTCGCGTGCATGACGATGAGGTGCTAAGTAGAGTGCGAAAGAAGTTCAACATACATATACAGTTCGACGTACAAAGGAGACAGCACAGCAAGTGGGCCTCTGAGAGGAACATCTGCGCACGGATGGAGTGTTATTCCCTCACTACTGTTGCTTTCACCAGTCTTTACAGTATTCCAAAACATACTGAACCACTGACAAAAATAATTGGTCATACATTCTATGCAGGGCCTTCTCCGAAGGGGGTTTAATATCCCTTTGTAAAGAGAAGACGTCCATTCCCTCCTGCAACCCTAACAATTATGACGCTACCGTTGCTACCGGCATCACGTCACGGGTAGAAGACGTCTTGCAGCTGTGTAGTGCATCACTTGTTCTCAGAGGAAGGAAAAAAAAGGCCACGGACGATGATGTCACGGGAACAATTCTGAAGCCACGCGCATTGTACTGCAACCGCCACCACGTGGGCTGTGGTCATCCGTCTAAAAGAAATGATTTAAGCTCATTGGGACTCACCAGCTGACGTACATCTATAATATAGTTTTTTTGTTTGTTAGATCGTGTAAATATAAATGGGTCGTTTAACCCGCCACCACCCGACACAGCCAATTAGTAAAGGGTTTGTCACGTAAACAGGACGTGCCAATTCGTCACTAGTACAGCACACCGGTGTGTTGGAGAGCAAATCCACAACATTTACAGTGTGAGTACGACGTTTAGCCAGTAATTACAACCAGCTTCATCAGGCGACAGACAGATTTGCCTGAACTCTAAACTGACCTATTTTTAAATCATCGCATTGTTAATCACATACAATTATGTAATTCTCCAGAGTGAGGCTCGAGCCAAATTAAATTAAAAGCCCACGTTTAATGCGATGGGCGCTGGCCATTTACTCGCTCAAATCGAGAAGCCGGTTTCATTACGGGTGGCTGAAACCTGGATTCAAACCCAGCCTATCAGCGCCGCCAGCTCAGTCCTCTGACCCCTTAAGTCACCCAGCCACCTTGAGAAAAAAGAATCTATAAATTATTAAGATATAGTCTTCCCACACATTAGATTCCTTTTACCCCCCAGTAATTATACAGGGCTTGAACTCGGAATCCACAGCGCACTGGCTCGGTACTTTAACTCATAGGACCCATGAGTCACTCAGCCATCACTAATGTCTCTCTTACTGCCCCTCACTGCTTCCTCATTTGAGTGGCTCTCACCAGCCACCCACCTAACACCCAGCCTTAAACATCCTCCAATTAAGACGCGTATGGAATGCACAGCATGCCTAATCTACTACCCGATTTAACTGATATTGAGCCGAGACAACAAAGGGAGACAATTTGTCGATTTGTAAACAAAAAAAGTGGAACTGCTTTCTTCGCCGTCTCTCAATTTCTCCATCTAATAATGATAATAAAGTAGTAGAAACAATCGTTATCTAACCAGTTTCGACTCTTCAGTCACAATTTATTTCCAATGTGGTCCTGCGTGGCAACAAGAGGAGCGACACATCAATTCCGTGTAATATGTATCGTTAAATATACAGAGCAGATGGCGTTTTCCGATACGACCGACCAGTGTGAAAGAGTAGGCCAAATGCCCTCTCGAGGGGCTCTGTTGAGATCCTTCTAGTGGAGGCCCTTCTGCCAGAAACTACAGGGCTGGACCTTTATTTTTTCACCTTTACAAATGTAGCAGACATAACTGATGAATAATGTTTACCAAAGCAATATATAATTAACGACATTGTGACAATACATAGAAAGAAATGATTTTTTTTTATACACGATTAAACGAAGGTTGAAATGACATTATTAAAATTGTAAATCAAGCAAATAGCAGAAAAGTTATATTGAAAAAAAAATAACTTCCAAAATTAGGTGGCGAGATTGCTCCGATGTCAGGGGACTGATCCATTACCGCTGAAAGCCTGGGTTGGAATCCAGACAGCTGCTGCCTGCGATTGAACAGGAGCTTCAACTTGAGCGAGCCCATGGTCTCAGTGCGACTAGCTATCAATGACGGCAGAAAAAAAATCCATCATATTAAACAATTTTGGGGAGAGGGGAGGAGAAGGAGCTCACTGAATTTGACAACATTCCAGGATCTTGAGATTAACAAAATGCTTGGCTTGATTGACGTGTGACAAACTCTCTTTGTAGAGCAGATTAAAATGTTGCTACTGCTGAGGACAAGCAGGTCTCGTGAAGTGACTTCAGACATTGTTGTACAATGTCACCTTCCCGGACGCTTTCTCTCACGCGGTGTGATTCATTGCGAACTCCGGGAGAGTTCCAACCGAAGATTTAATTTTTTTACCTTGTCACGTGATGCCAATAAAATCAAATGCAATTTATTCGGGATATATATATAAATTTCACAAGAGGAATTGCTGAAGAAAATAAAATTGTACAATGAAGTGCACATGAAGAATGTGCGGGCTCTTATATCCTTTCCATTACCACGAATTAGCATTTTAACAATGTCAATCTTCTCTTATTCGTCGACAAGTTACGTTCCGTTCTGCCCCGTGCATGTGACAAAAGGCAACCGCGATCTTCTGGGCGACAGAGGAAAGTGGTTTGGAAAAGTGGGTGGTGCAAAGCGTGAGTTCCGATTGCCCTCGTCTATTAAACCTGCCTCGCCAGCTTGATTTAATCGCGTCACGTGGTGTCAATCACGCGTGGACATGGTAAGGACGACGACGACGATGCACGCCTACAACTTGGAGATTTGGCGGCCGACACAGAGATGGAGCCACCGTGCGCCATGCAACAATGCGTCCGACTTCCAGTATCTGCAGAGGCGGTCTCGCGCGAGGATGCGATGCCTCTGCAATCATCTCATCTCTGCACCCACTCTTGCCGCACAGCGGGGACTTCCCAGAACGCGCCCGCCTCTCCATCACATCGCAGCGAACAGACAGCCAGGCGGGCAGGCGAGCAGGCATACGTGAAGGTAGACGGGGCAGACATGTGCACAGCAAGACCGAGACGGTCAGACAAACGGGCAGATCAAGTGGCCAGAAAGACAACGCAGGCAAGGGGGGGGGGGGCAAAGAAAAATACAGGCAGGTACACAGACAGACAGGCAAGGGAGCAGGCAGGGAGGCAGGGGGACAGAGAGACAAACATACCGGCAGGCAGGCAGGCAAACAGACGCGTCGACAAGAAGACAGCCTGAGAAGCAGGCAGCCAGACAGAGAGGCAGGTAGACAAACAGGAAGACGGACAAGACAGTCTCCACAGAGGGCCACAATCACATCCGTGCTCGTGGCACCCGCGGCTGACACAGACAGAGGGAAGATGCCCCCCCCCTCCACGGGCCCCCGAGGCTAGCAGCCCCCCCCCCAACCCCACACGCCACGCGCACGGAGAAGCCCTATTACCCTCCCCCCATCACCACCCCCGTCTCCCCCGAGAGGAAGAGAGAGCCGACTCCTTGCGTATGTATACATGTTGACTACATACATATCACTGGCTGCGCATGCATACGTAATCAGCTCATTATCCACAGAGACAAAGATCGCCCGTGTAGACTTCACAGACTATTGGGGCGAGCGCTGTTCGCGAGCACCTATGAAGGCCGGAACGGCACACGAGGGGGTGGGTGGCCAACACCATGCCCAGCCACCTTTGTCTCCCCAGTGGCGATGTTTACACATCGCACCGGGTACTCATGTCAGGTTGAGTCGACCTAGGGGAGGCCCAGGTGTAGATCTCGGCCACTGGCTTTGTTGGTCCTGAGCGGGGATCGAACCTGGGGCAGCCGGCTTCGTGGCTGGCACGGCGCGCTAACCACTACACTACCGCTCCCCCCCCCCACACACACAGACACGCACAGACACACGCAGACACACACAGACACGCACAGACACACGCACACACACGATATCTGAAACGTGAGAGACGTGAGCAATATTGCACAGCATACTTGGAATGCTGTGTGTTTAGTGATGGCAATTCTTCACCATGAATACGTTCATTTATACCAGAACGGTGTGTCTACTTGTGTCCCTTATAGGATAAAGGTTTCCGAGTGTAAATAGAGCTATGCACTAACCTCCCTGTGCACAGCGGATGGATTGTGCAGGCTGCACGTGTATAAAAGATATATTCAAGCAAGCCACGTACAAATAGTATAAACACGTGCATGCATGCAAGGTATTTTATACACACGGCTACCTAACATACATAAAACGTTTAATATACAAATACATGCACGTAGGACACTGTATAACACAGAATAGCAAAAGGCTACGGCTTAAGCTATTGATTTGTATACGGTCACGCACAACATACATTGTACAATCATACAATACAATCACTATCCTGAAACACATACAACTAGCGGCCAGTCATACACACACACACGGGTTCATACATAATACTGTGATGCTTTTACTTAAAAGGACTACAGTATAATATTTTTTTTCCCCTAAAGGAAATTTACCACTTAATTAATAATCTACTGGTGTTTGCAAGTCATTGCTAATTCCCAGTTTTCTATAGAGTACGTGGTGCTATGAATATTGATATGGTTTGCTTGGTATAAGACCCAATCACATTTCTTCACTCAAACCACACAGTGCATTGCATACATAGTGAATGCAAATAGTCCACGAGTCTGATAGCGGTGATGATAAAGGGTATAATTATGATTCCGTACGTACCGACTGATACGTGCTACTTTCTATACAGTACATACAAAGACAAAGATCCCCCGTATAGCCTTCAACAGACTGCTCGGGCATGTGCCGTTAGCGAGCACCTATGAAGGCCGGCACGGAACACGAGGGGGTGGGTGGCCAACACCACGCCCGGCCGCCTTTATCTCCCGAATGGCGAGCTTTACACACCGCATTTGGGTACTTATTTGAGGCTGAGTCGACCTAGGGGACGTCCACGAGCGTTTCAAATAATCGTCACTGGTGTTGGCCGTGAGCGGAAATTGAACTCCAGTCGCCGGGATTCGGAGCGCAGCGCGCTAACCACAACACCACCGCTACATCCCACAATGCAAAGACAAAGATCCCCCGTATAGCCTTAGCAGACTGTTGGGGCAAGTGCTGTTAGCGAGCACCTATGAAGTCGGGTACGGCACACGAGGGGGTGAGTGGCAACATCACGTCCGGCCGCCTTTGTCTCCCGAGTGGCGATGTTTACACACCGCATTAGGGTACTCATTTGAGGCTGAGTCGACCTAGGGGACGTCCACGACCGGTTCGTACGCAGCGCGCTAACCACTACACCACCGCTACACGCACAGACGACACCACACACCGACACACATACAACACACGCGCGTATACCGTTTCAGTCAATGCATCGCTTCGCCTATGCTGCAAATGTACACGCAGCTGCATACACAGACACGCACAGACCTCGTGTCAATCCACTGCTGGATGAGGGCCTCCCCACGCTACGCGAGTCAAGGTGGCGGAGGAGTGTTGGGGGGGGGGCGAGGTGTATTTGAGCATACTTCACCACGCTGGTCAGTACAGGTTGGTGACGGCGAGGAGGAGCATAGCGGTACAGCACAACAATGGGTTATACTGCACTGCTCTCCGATGTCCACCGCGTTGCCCAGCACGGCGGTAGCCCAGCCAGGCGCAGTCGAGGCTCCAGCCTGCTTGGCTTTCAAGATCTTGACCATCCAGTCGCACCCCCTGTGATTTGGGTCATAGGTGGAAGCTAAGCAAGACTGAGCCTGGATAGCTGCTCGGATGGGCAACCGCGAGGGATAACACCGGCGTCGTCAGTTCGGCTTCGTTGCCGGCAGAGGGCGGTGCAGCAAAACAATAGTTGTACTGCACTCCGCTTCAACGTCTATAACCCCCCCCCCCCGCCGCTTTCACCAAGCAGCGCTGAAGGACGGCCAGACAACCACCACGACGTGGGGCCGACGACGACATTCCTCCAGCAGTGGATCGATCATGTCCATCCACTGCTGGATGAATTGGACACAGACCAGACAACGCCGAGTGTATTTAACACGCCGCGCGTGTAGCGTAATCACAGAGTACACCGGGTATGTCAAGTGTGCAGAGGATGAGCAGGCAAGCAACATCATCACGCCGGGTGATTACAAATTCTCCCTGCCGCCTCACGTGCGTGGTAGTCGCGCAACGGCAGTGTTGTTCATCATATCACCCGCGATAACATCACTAATAACAAACGCACTCCAAACCTCATCTCGATATCCTGCCACCACCACCACCCCCCACCCCATCCTCCTTTATATTCCTTGATGATTGCTACATCGCAAGCCTGCGACCGTCAGAGATGGCGACGGAGTTGGGGGGTGCGATGCGGGGTGAGAGAGGCCGATATCCAGCAGTGAATTGATCATGGCTAATGATGATGACTGCTAAGAGCGCGGAGACCCGTGTCTATTGCGGCTCCGTTATTAAAACGTCCGGCGTTCAATGCGATTTGGTGTATTACAGTGCAGTTGTGTCGGCATTATACCCCCCAGCATACAGTCTTGCATGGACTGTAGACATATCCAGCTCAGCGCCACGCTAATAATTGCACGCGCTGGCACGCGTCAATTTACACACACGAATTTTGCTGGATGCGGTTTTTTTGCGTTGTTTTATTGTAAGTATGCCTCCTTCCTGCACCTTTACCCAGATACCCACGTTAATCAGGAATCAATACGGACCCATTAAATCCGGGACAAAATGATAAACCGTTCAGAGACACACACGCGCGCAATTGGTCTGCGTTAACGCAAGCGAGAATGTCCGTGTGTCTGCTCCAGTGAAACACGCTCTATCCACTACTATGTCGGGAAGCAATTGCTCGACGTGGCTGTAGCATTACATCGTTTTTTTTTAAGACATCGGCACCACGACCATCATCATCACTGGTCAAGCCACTTGCAAGCCTTCCCGAAACCGTGAACCCTCACGATCGGTCCCGCGCTGTCGTGAAATAATCCCGTCTAGCAACCCGCCACGCGAGCTGAACGCATCGCTCCATCTCCCCGGCGGACGTCGGCGCTTAATACAGAAACGCGGGGTGGACAAATCGCGTGGCTGAGAACCCAGCGCGCGCACACGCGCATACGCGCACGCCATCGCAATGTTACCGATCGCAATAGAGACGAAATAGACGATGAGAGACGTGGGTGGCACATTACCTGCAGTCGCGGACTCTCTTGCGCGAGTTGCTCCTTGTCTCTGGAGCATCCAGATGGTGCGCTACTCTACCTGGTGCATTCCCTGCGTCCACATAATTTTTTTTGTTACAATTATTTCATTTATTCTTAATACGACACGAGACGTGGATTGCGGTTCATATTTTTGATCTCCTCCTTTCCTCGATTCGTTTTCGTCGTCGTTTCGTCTTCGTCTAATTATCGTTCTTTCTTTATTATTTATTTTAATCGCCGTATTTTGTGAGCAGTCCACCGAGGCGCATCTGCAAACGTCTCATTTTCATCGCGCGTTAAATCCGTGAGCTCCAAGACCACTGAGCCTAATGCATCCTAATTCTAAATAATAATAACTACATAAATACAAGAAATAATCTACATTTGAAAATTCCGCAAAATATAAATATATTAATAAATTTGTAAATAAATAAGTCACATGCCAAAGCAATATCATATCAAAGCCAAAACCCGGGGCTGTGGTACCAAAGATTTTTCTAAAAGTGACATTTTGCTTTCTTCTAGCCAATACGCTGATTTAATTACACAACAACAACAACAACAAACGAAAGAAAAAGATGCGATTTTTCGAGCTTGTATTTTTAGCTATCTGGCTGTGCTATGTCCAGTCCAATGGGCTCGCTAGCTCTCTGGCTCCCTGGCTCGCTCGCTCGTGCTATGAGGCAGTCGCAGCAGCAGCAGCAGCAGCAACTCGTTGCTTTATCGGCCGGCAGAAACGCGAGAATGCTCTCGGCACGCACGCGATGACACGTCTGCGCGCAGCGCGTGGATTGCAGAATGACGCGCGCATCCAACTCCGCCTACCACCACCAGCACTGCCGTTCTTCTCCAGCTCTCTGCGCCGTACACACTTCATCTGCTCATTGCCCTCATTACTCTCGTTGCTGACACTATCACCATCATTCTCATCACCGCCGTCATCAATGCTGCCACCACCACCAACACCACCACCACCGTCATCTTCATCATGACCACCGCTTCTATTATCCAGATATCTTCGCTGTAACAATCCGACTCTTCTTACCACACTCATCACTGATATTATCGTCATTATGAACATCATCATCACGATCACCACCACTTCGATTATCCATATATCTTCCCTGCAGAGACTCCTCTTCAAACAACGCTCATCACTAATATTCGCATCATTATTATCATCATCATCAACACCAACATTTATCTTATCGCGCTCGATCCTTAACTCATCACTCATGCAATCACCATCATCATCATCACTGCGACCACTTTCATTCTCATGCAGTCCCCCGTGCACAGACCCCACTTCTTACTACTACAATAATCACCACCACCGTCGTCAGCGCCATCACTGTCATCGTTACCAAACATCATACAAAAAAAACATCACCGCCTTTGCTATTGCGCTATCTTCCCTGCGAATTCCTCTCTCCCCACCACAATCACCACCAATCCATCACCCTCATCATCATCATCATCGCTACCATGATCGTTACCACTACCGCTTCTAATTGTAGTGCTTTCCCATACATCCTTCCCATACTCATTACTAAGATTATCATCACCACCAAATCACCTCCACCAGTTGTAAACTTACTTTGCCCTCCCTGCCCACCATCACCACCTCCGCATGTATCTGCACTACATAGCAGCACCTCTCCCCACACTCACAACCATCTCTAGTCTGCCTCTGTTCCACGAACAATATTCATCACCTCCCACTGCCAAAGACGCCGTACAAGCAAATCTGCAATATATATTAAAATGGCTCTTATATACAAGCGTGGGCAGAAAAGATTGATTCATTAATGTGTTCACCCTCAACGCGTTGCTATTCTGTATTCGTCATCAACTAGTGGTCCATCTACTGCTGGGTGAAGGCCTCCCTTCATGAACTGACCCCATGGCTCCATCTCCGCTGTGGTCGTACCTCTCGGCTGCGTTCCATCGTTATGGCTGTCATTCCATCACCAGTCTCGCCCATCGGCCGCAAGTCATCCCTCCCGGCCATTATGTGTCCACGGTACTTCCTGAACCCAATTGTTTGTTTAATTGACTTCCTTTAAATTAACCTTGCGTCGAACACAAGAAAGAACACGTCCGAGATGACGTCAAAGGATCCCTTCGTTATTCGCGGTTTTGGCTATCCGTTCATCTTAACTGGAACCCTACACGACTACATCGAGAGAGAAATAAAGCGACGAGATCAAGTGATGAGACAGAATGTAATGCGATAAAGTAATGAGATTATTATAATCGTCATGAATTTAATAGCTTATCTACATATGTATTTAAGGTACTTAATTTTCCTAGGCCGATATCATTACCTGCGAAATTTTGACATTCATGAGCATCTCCGTCACGTATCCCTCGCGAATAACGAGGGAACCAATAACACACCGTGGAAATAGGCTCGCGTACAGGAACGTGGATTGTGAGATTGCGAGGCCGTGATGGGAGGGGGTGGGGCGGGGGGGGAGGTGCTTCATCCAGCAGTGGATAATACATGGTTGATAGTGACTATGAATTCACACGGCCTGAGCTTCCGCGGATGAACGCCACTGCAATATCCCGCAAAAAAACCTACACATCTTACGCAGTAGGGATGAATCGACTCGTCTATTCAGCGTTGCGTGCGTGCATTCTCAGACTCGCGGCAGAATTAAACGAGCGGCTGGTTAATGAGGTGGACGCGGGTGTTTGGCGGGGCGGGCACACATCTCGAATACAAACCGCTCGCGAAAGAAGAAGATAGCCCACAAAGCGCTTCGCTCACATTCCAATTTCACGCCGCTTACGTATTCGCATTATCTGCCATCATTATTATTACCACTACACGCCAGTAATCACAGTGTGCATTAATTCTAGAGGCGTCGCCAGCAATAAATTTGTATAATTATTCGTGTAATTTTTTTCTTTGCTGCTTGCTGCTGCTTGCTACTGCTTGCTGCTGCTTGCTGCTGCTGCCACAGTGGCCGTACTGGTTATCGCATTGGAGTTGTGATCCCAGATGTCAGTACATTTTAGCTGTGACGGTCCCACCTGATGACGGAGACTTGTGTTGCCTCCGAAACGTGGTGATTTATAATTGTATTTCTATTATTATTTCTATTATTTTATTTTTATTATTTATTTTTACCTACGTGACTTTACCGAAAAAACCTAAGAGTATGAATGCTTGCAGTCACGAAAGCTTCAAATCTAGAATCCCAGATGTCGTCGGTTGGATTCCATCTGCCGGCACGGTATCGTTACAGCGACGCGCCGACTATTCGTCGGACGAAGCGTCGTGTCGAGCACCAGCCGCCCTGACGTTTTGTTTATTTGGGGGGGGGGGGGGCGACTCCCACGGCTCGCACTCCACTTCCCTTCCACCCCTCAATCCCTCCGACATACAAGCCAGATGTTAAACTCCCGTTCCCCCCTTTTTTTCCTTTAACTTTCTCATATTTTTCGATTTAAAGCTTTCGTGACTGCAGGGATTCATCTTCTTGGTTCTTTCGGTAAAGTCACGTAGAATGGAAATAATAAAATAACAAAAAATAAAACATAATAAAATAATTCTCACGACGTTTCGGCCACAACGCAAGCAGCCGTCCTCAGGTGGAGAGCAGGTCTGTCGAGAAGACAGACTTTCTCATACATAGCCACCACCCCCCATGTTACAAAAAAAAACGAATGTCGTACCAGCCGCGATGTTCCCACGTAAATGAGACAACCGTTTTTCCTACCCCACCACCACCACCCTTCCACGGGTTGTCTGTCCACCAACTGCCCCCCCCCCCCCCCATCAATCAGGACGCATCGAATGCGTGGGGCCTGGTGGTTATAATCACGCGGGGTTGTTTTTTGTCGACCAACGTTCCGCAGCGGAGCCCTTTTGTTCTCATGTACGGCAATAATCTAATAGAAATATACATATTCTTGGTTCTTTCGGTAAGGTCGCGTAGAAGGGAAATACTTAAATAATAAAAATATTGTTTTATATTTTATTATATCTCTTCTACGTGACTTTACCGAAATAACCAAGAATATGAATCCCTGCAGTCACGAAAGCTTTCAATCAGAAATATACATGTATTTTAAATGCGCCCAATTGTGCTAGTTTCTTAACACATTCCTGCGGAGGTAGCTGGTAGGAACGTTGGGTTGCTAGGTCAATGGCCAGGGTCAACGGCGGCGTGGTGTATTCCGCAAATATGGCCGACTGTGAAGGCGGGCACAAGCCGGCGTGAGTAGGTTAAACGTTGCGTTTTATAAGGGCAACACGGGGTGACCAACCCCTCCCCACCCAGCCCCACCCTACCCACCAGCCCCTCCCCACCCTCCCCACCCAGCCCCTCCCCACCCTCCCCACCCAGCCCCTCCCCACCCTCCCCTCCCCACCCAGCCCCTCCCCACACTCCCCTCCCCACCCAGCCCCTCCCTCCCCACCCAGCCCCTCCCTCCCCACCCAGCCCCTCCCCACCCTTCCCACCCAGCCCCTCCCCACCCTCCCCACCCTGTCCAGCCAGCCCCTCCCCACCCTCCCCTGTCCAGCCAGCCCCACCCCTCCCATTTTTGGATTCACGACGCACGGACGGACACAATAATCCCCTGTGGGCTGGTGTAACCAGGAGGTTCCTACCAGTAAAATCCTATGTCCACCCAGCAGTATCGAGTAACATCGGTTGCGCGTAGTGGGGTGAAGCGTGGGTAATCCCATTTCGTCAACGATGTCTGGCGAGCATAGAAGGGATGGACAGAATGCTCGCTGGTTCCCTTTGGTGGAGGCCCTTCCGCCAGCAGTGGCACGCACAAGCAAATTTCAGGGCTGCGCTTTTATCTTTTTTACCGTTAAATTATACCGTATATTTTTTTTTAAAATCTATTATTTTTGAAACCGGTATACGTTGTGGGCAGCAGAGGGCAATGCAGCAAAATCCAATGTTGTATTGCACTTTTACGTAGTCCACGTCTGCGCTCCCCCCGCCTTCACAAACCCGCACTGACTCGCGTGGTGAAGTATGACCCTCATTCAGCAGTGGACAGATGATAACGGGGTGTACATGGGAACACGCGCGCACATGTTTGTAGCAGGCGCTGAGCTACAAACTCGGCGACCTCAGTTCGATTTTCTGCTCACGGCCAACACCAGTGACGATTATTTGAACTAGTCATGGGCCTCCCCTAGGTCGACTCAGCCTAAAACTTAGTACCTGGCGACGTGCATCACGCCTGTATGCGTGATGCTGGCCGCCCATCCCTTCGTGTGCCATGCCAACCGCTAGCTAACAGCACTTGCCCCAAAACTATGTTAAGCCTATACGGGGGATCTTTGTATTTGTCCTTGTGTACTGTTCACATATATATATCAATATCCGGCCGCATCTAACAATACGTGGAGTCGGCCCTGGGCGTTCCCCTTTTATCAAAGGCCACCAACCGCCGTGCTGATGTGTGGTCAAACAATCTCGTGACTGACGAGGCACGGGGAAGCCTTCAGAGAGCGGACGACACGTGAGTACTGTCACACGCCACGTGACGCTAACCACACACAGAGTGATCAATCAGATATCAAAAGAAAGGTTTGCTTTTAAGTCTCGAAATAAACATGAGCTATGCAGCAATGGAGTGACAATGAATAGATACTGCAACTACGTATGGATTGTAATCTCGTTTTGCATCGTGTACGTGTTCATGAGTTAATTATGCAAACAATCAAGAGTCGGCCTGTTCAGTGATTCCTTGTTCATCAGAAATCAATGAGATAACCCGTCTTTAAATACATTTTTTTCAACTTAAAATGCATCAACAAATTGATGATTAATTGATCCTTCGGAAAATGTTTCACATGAAAAAAGACAAAGCATGTTCCCATTGTGTTGAATTATTCATGCGAGGCACGTGGTCCAAAGAATTATTAATTATAGCTAGTCCGAGCTTTTCAATCACAAATAAACTTGAGAAACAATATGTTGTTGATTGATTAATCCATAGTGACCTTTTCAATATTTAATACGTTGCAAGACATTCTTGATTAATTAAAGCTCGTGGCGTTACGCTGTAGCCCCGGTAAACACAATACATTGATTCAATGGTTACAACCAAGTTTCAACGTTGGCTCAACGTTGAATGTTCACCGCAGTAGTCAGCGTATTGCTCCGTGAACCCGTTGTTGATTATCTTCGACCTGTCCGCGGTGGCGAGATGTTAACTACCTCGCCTGGTATACAGGAGGGTCGTGGGTTCGATCCCGACCCTGACGCCTGCTGCTGTATATTTGGAGTCTGCGTGTCTCTCTCCTGCGTTGTCGTGTGGATTTTTCTTCGGGTCCTCCGTTTTTTTCCCTGCACGTGAGCTATCATTTGTTGCCAGGTCAGCATCTGACACAGAGCTCTATCGCTCAAGTTGGGCCGTTACCTGGTAATCTACGCCTCTATATAAGGAACGAAACAAGTGGACTTCTCCACATAGCTGGCTATCGCCTGATGAAGCTAGGTTGTAATTACTGGCCAAACGTCGTACTCAGAGTGTAAATGTTTTGTGGATGTGCTCTCCAACACACATGTGTGCTGTACTAGTGACGAATTGGCATGTTCTGTTTACGTGACAACCCTTACTAGCTGGCTGTGTCGGGTGGTGGCGGGTTTAACGACACATTATATATTTATGCGATCGAACCCAAAAAACCTCTTATGGATAATATAGCTCGCTAAAGCCTGCTACGTGTTGCTGCTACTTGTTCAGTGTATAGTTTATTTCCCAGGACACGGCGAACATCAGGGGCGAGTGAAATTTTCACCGGTATCGTCCCTTGCACCATCCGCTTAAATAATCCGCGCGCGGTGAAGTATGGTCAAATAACCCCCACGACCCGCACGGCGTGGGGAGGCCGCTCATCCAGCAGTGGACTGACAGCAAGAGGGGTGTGCGTGTGCATGCAGGTACAAGACAACGCGATGCACGTGGTCCCAATTCCTTGTATAAACGCGACTGTTGTGTAACTTTCCCCAAAAATATATACTCTTAAACTAAACTACTTTTTTTTATTTTACCAGGTAAGGCCCACTGGAGCTATGCAGCTCTTTTTCAGAAGTGACCTGGCCACAAATGACAGCTCAACGAAGTGGGTTGCCACGTCGAAATGTATTGCAGCCAAATGCTCTAAAGGGATGTTTCTAAATGTCGAGGGAAAACCGGAGGAGCCAGAGAAAAATCCACGCGACCACGGGGAGAGAGACACGCAAACTCCAAATACACAGCAGGCATTGTCAGGGTCGAGATTGAACCGACGCGACCTTCTGTATACCGGGCGAGGTAGTTAACATCTCGCCACAGTGGCGCCCTGAAATGAACTCTTTCCCACAACGGAGTGGGTGACCTCGTTAAACAATGAGCACTGCTTCTTATGCAGACTCAGGGTCAGCATACAGGATACTGTAACAGCGAAAATACAAACCTCAAAGATAAATTGAAAATACCGCATATTGTTGCTTACAATATACACAGCATTCAATATTTTAGAGCTGGAAAGCAATATGAAATGTGTTCAGTTTATGAATACCGCGATATAAGAATATTATAGCGTGATATTCATGCATGCCATTCATTGTACATTGCATTAAATACACACGCACACAAACACATTGACACGCACATGCAAGGCGGTCCAGTTATAGATACCCCTCTGATTGATAACGACCCACTTTAACCATTACTCTCAACAGGTGATTGACTATTGTTAAATAAATGCTAGGCAAAGTGTATCCGGAAAGTGTTCGACGGTGTGATGTGTGTGTGTTGAGATTGAAACCACGTGTGCAGGTGCTAGGTGGGATGTTTACATCACAACATCGTGAGATATCGGAGGCATTCATGATCATGACTAATTCGGATACATGATTGAGATTGTTGGAAGACATGTACGGCATGGTCCAGATGTCTTGTGATCCCCAGTTACATTTCTAAAACGTGATATTTAGAAATGGGTGTGAACACAGAAATTAATAAGCAAAGGCAAAACAATGTTAGGGGTCATTTGCATTGCAACGTCCTTGCTCCGTCATTGCCCAACGCAAGTATTACTTCACTGCGGTATCCGTAAACGGATCAGCCTGTGGTAATACACTAAAAATAAAAAAGGCTCTACAATACGGATGCCCCGGGGAAATCGTCTCAGTAGCCTCTGCGAAGCACCCTACAATATTAAGCGGTCCAACTACCAACCATTTCGTAGCGCATAATGACATCGTGCATATGCTAACTAGGCGAGGCATTCGCTGTACATTATGCACAGGCACGCACACACGCACGCGCACGCACGCACGCGCGCCGTTTAAATAATGCGGCCATCCCATGCGTGTCAAGATAATATCCCCGGCACGTAAAAACTAAAAAAGTGGGCTCGTCTGTTAAGTTAAGGACGTACTCCTCATTGCACGGATGTGCGTGCTGCAAGTGCGCGGGGCATCTTGGGAGGTGGCACACGTGGTTTTTATTCGTGACAAATGCCATCGCTCGCGCAGACTGTGCCCTCCCTGCTCACGTTGAGTCGGCGCAATAACCCGGAGCTGATTTTACATTGGGAGGAGCGGTGGCGCAGTGGTTGGCGCACTGCGCTAAGAACACGGCGATCTGAGTTGTTTGTAATTGCTAGTATTAGCACTACAGGCTCAAAGAAGTGCAACACGTCAAGCGGCCAGCAATAAAAAAAACCCATTTGAATGTGTACCAGAATAAGAGTTTACACGTGTCTTGACTTGAATGAGGTTTGGTAATAACTTGGTGACAAAAATTCGACGACGAGAGGGAATTCCAAAGTGGAAGAGTGCGAGGGAAGACGCAGGAAGAGGAGCGTGTGGGTGACCTGCAGGGTGGTGGTTGAACGCAGCGCGGATGAGAACGAAATAAATAAACCCGTAAAAACAAAGTTTTTCACTCTAAATCCTTTATATGCGTGGCGGCTAGAGTCCTCTTGTCCTCTGGCTTGAGATGGCTGCCACATATGGGTCAAATGATTGTCTGCCAGCATTAAGCAATTGGTAATTAAATATTTTTAAAAAATTCCCTAAACAGTGTAAAATTTTGGAAAAAAAATTTCACGAAAATTAATTGTCACGCACAACGAGTCTGTGTGGAAAATGTCAGCTCGGTTGGATCACGGGAAGTGGGTTAAAAAACGACCGAAAGATTTGCACGGTCGTAAGCAAGCATGCAAGCACGCAAGCACGCAAGCAAGCGGACTTAATATAAAGGATTTAACAAGTAAACCCGTAAAAACAAAGTTTTTCACTATAAATCCTTTATATGCGTGGCGGCTAGAGTCCTCTCGTCCTCTGGCTTGAGATGGCTGCCACCTATGGGTCAGATGATTGTCTGCCACCATTAAGCAATTGGTAATTAAATATTTAATTTGTTTTCCCTAAACAGTGTAAAATTTTAGATTTTTTTTCACGAAAATTAATTGTCACACACAACGAGTCTGTGTGGAAAATGTCAGCTCGATTGGATCACGGGAAGTGGGTTAAAAAACGAGCGAAAGATTTGCACGGTCCTAAGCAAGCAAGCAAACTTAATATAAAGGATTTAATAACCCGTAAAAACAAAGTTTTTCACTCTAAATTCTTTATATGCGTGGCGGCTAGAGTCCTTTCGTCCTCTGGCTTGAGATGGCTGCCACCTATGGGTCAGATGATTGTCTGCAGTATTAAACAATTGGTAATTAAATATTTAATTTGTTTTCCCTAAACAGTGTAAAGTTTTGGAAAAAAAATTTCACGAACATTAATTGTCACGCACAACGAGTCTGTGTGGAAAATGTCAGCTCGATTGGATCACGGGAAGTGGGTTAAAAAACGACCGAAAGGTTTGCACGGTCGTAAGCAAGCAAGCAAGCACGCAAGCGAACTTAATATAAAGGATTTAAAAATATATTCGCCTGTGGAGGACGCGGGGATCGATCCCGCGACCTTTGGCATGGGAAGCGAGGGCGCTACCAACTGCACTACTCCGCCACGGCCTGTGGAGGGGTTACGCTCTGGGCTCTTACACTCTGACGTTCAGCCAAAGCCATGAATGCGTTCTATTTGAATATATGTAAAATATTTTTTTTTGCCTAAAAAGTGTAAAATTTTGGAATTTTTTTTTTCACGAACAATAATTGTCTGGCACAACGAGTCTGTGTGGAAAATGTCAGCTCGATTTGATCACGGGAAGTGGGTTAAAAAACGACCGAAAGATTTGCACGGTCCTAAGCAAGCAAGCAAGCACGCAAGCAAGCAAGCGAACTTAATATAAAGGATTTAAAAAGTCGTTGGCTGCTCAAAGCCGCGTGGGTGGAGGAGTCGATGGAGTGAAGTTCACGTGAACGGCAGCAACCGTGCACAGCAGCAGCGATAGAAGAGTGACGGGGAGGCGACTTGACTGCCGGCGAGCGAGTTTGAATCCTGGCCACGGATACCACCAAGTGGCAAGTGATGTCTGGACTGCAGCGTGGATAACCCTCGTTCCCATTGTTCTTCTCCAGAATGTGATGACAGTGCTGTGTATACGTGTGGCAAAGTGTAGAAAAACCTTTCTTAAAAACTCCGGTTTGCTCCCGTGATGTGTTGGCGTCTGCGTGATCCTCGTGAATAATTCGAATGCTTTGAATTAGAGGCCAATGTGTCCGTAGTAATTTTTTTAAAGAGCAAGATAATTGATTGAGGTATCAATTAGTGACGACGGATTATTTCTGTCGACGACGACGATCATCCTCTATGCATTGTGAGCCGGCACATTGTCCCAATGGCACCGTGGGTTTGCTGTTTTCGATGCCGCCAAATGTGTTCCTTCTCACGAATGCCCCTTGCGGCTAAACAACTCGATGGTTGTCCCGACAAAGCCCCGGCAGGCCAAAGTGTTCCAAGGCAATATCCGGTTAAGCGATTTGCCGCTCGAAAAAACATGCAGAGGCCATTATGAAACCACCGACTGTTGCAAGAGCAAGCGAACAACGCGACCGACAGAAATTGGCTTTCGGAATTCGCAAATGAAAGTTTCATTTACAGCTGACGGGAATCACGTTAAGGGGACCTACGCGCGCTCCAACATTACAGCGCACTCCATTATTGTGTTGTCAAGCCGCACGCATTTTTGCTACGCAATAATAACAATGATCAACACGGAGCCACTCACAAACGAATGCCAATTGCCTCCAGGCGCGTACAGTCTCCTTTATTCGCCGTCTGGTGCGAGCCAACTGCGAGCGCGTCTCTCGTTCGAGGGAGACCTCGCACTCAAATATTTAGAGCACGAAAGTTAAAAAAAAACACTTTTACAATCAATAATAATAATAAAAATACAATTAAAATTCTGACATTTTCAATGTTTAATCCACCGATGGCTGAAAGTCTCCTTAAGCTTTGTCGGTCATAACGGAGGGGAGGGTGGGGGGGTGGTTGACCATACTTCACCACGCTGGTCAATGCAGGTCGGTGAAGGAGTGGGAGGAGCTGGTTCTGATCATACTTTTGCCACTATGATGTTGGGCGTGACCGTGAATCGAACCCGGGTTTTTGGATTCGAAGCACACGGCGCGGACCACTGCACCGCCTCTCCGCCATGCATTCAAAACGGCTGATTTAATTTGCGACTTCAAGCCTGTCTTGCAAGGTTGGCCTGGTTTACCGAGTGACAACCAATGCAGTCGTGCGTGTTGCACCCAACCATACGGAGCGACGGAGACTACAAAATAAGTGCAGATCCCCATCAGCTGGAGACAGAGACCTGCTGAGTCAGTGGATTCCACATAAAGTGCAGATTAGACGTAAACATTCAGAGCTACGAGGTCTGAATGAGACAGTAGCAGATGGACACCGCAGCGCGCAGGGACTGCATAAACGGGCCCAAATGTGCAGCTATTTCTTTACGATCACACCTACCTGCAAAACACCTGAGGATGGAACACATCCCATTGGCAAGAGTGTCCAAGGGTGTCAAGTGATGCACGCGCAGCAAATGAAACAGCTCAGCACATGGATCGACAACTCTCACCTGGCCGGACGAGAATTCCAAGGAGACCTGTCGGGAGGAAGAGCGTGAACGTTTAAGCGGCACGGTTAAGAGGACCCATGATTTAATAATAATAATAAAAATAATATATATATTTTTAAAAGCTCGGAATAGCTCCACGCCCACCTTATCAACGTGGCCTCAATTTCCTACCCTTACATGGGCGGCCGCTTATTTCAGATGACTCGTCGTGTGGCTCGCAAAGGAGGGATTGGAAGAGGGTTGCACTCCGAGCCATCAAGTCACACGTGCGGCAATCACGCGTCGCTCTCACTTATCATGGGCATGTGTGCAGATAACTCGAGCGGCCACATTTGGGGCTTTTGTTTTTTCCACGCGTCGTGGCTTTTATAGCCCACACTCGCGCGCGTGCACGCGTGCGCGCGAGAGAGTGTCCAGCCCTCGTGTCAATCGTTTGCTGGACGAGCAACCTGATTCCAGACCACGGCCAACATGGGTGGCAAAATGATATGGGAATCTGTCCCCGGACCCACCTTAGGTCGATTCAAGTTGAACCAAGTGAGAATTCAAGAGGCCAGGATGAGTCTCATTTGCAAGAGTGAGCTGGGTCACGTACATGACAGAATTGATTCAAACCATAGACGAGTACCTGGCGCAGTGTGTGGACATCAGCGCTAGGGAGACAAAGGCAACCCGGGCGTGGTGCTGGCCGCACTACTACCCTATGTGCACCGTGCCAGACATAATGGGTGCTCGCTAACAGCACTTCCCCCAACAGCCTATAATGCTACATGAGGGATATTTGTCGGTATTGTGTCTGTGTGCGTGGGATGGATGGACAATTACATTCTAAATTGGTCACCACGAGGAAGTTACAACCTTGGTAAATGTGGTTCTTGGCACAAATGTAGAATTATCCACCTACTCATGATAAAGTCGGGCGATATTTAAAGGTTGCTGTCGATGACATTTGTGATCTTTATTTAGAACTGGGTGAGAGCTGATTGAGATAAGAAAACAAAAACAATGTCCAAATTCACGTGCAGGCTCCCAGGTACATTTTTGTTGCTAGTTTTTGGCATCAAAAATCGGCTGATTAACATCTTCACCAGTCCCGAGGCTACCTTCCATCAACAAATTAATTCGGTCACTGGGTGAAGTTTTTGTTTTGCAAAGGAGGCCAGAGGTAGAATTTAGTATTACAAATTTCAGGTGAAATTTTTTATTGAAAATAATAATAACGTATGTTTGTTGGTGCAGGGGAAGGACAACACACTCAACACAAAAAGCTGTTCTAAAGGAAGGAGTTTTCTGTCTGTAAAACGCTCAGCCATTTGTCAATATACTGCTGAATGAAGACCTCCCCGTGCCCTGTTGGCCAGGGGGGCTGTTTGACCGTATGCTGCCACTGTACGGGGCACAGGTGGTGCATCGGCCAGTCATCTCAATCAGTCAACCCAGGGCACCTGGGTCTGTCCCGTGATCTCCTTGCCAGCGGGCGTTCGACACTTCACGTGGCCTCAAGGTGCACATAGCCTGGCTCACGCGCCGTGGTGACATCACCGCCACTTAGTGGCGAACGGCGGTTGTTGTTGTTATTGTTGACCGTACGTAGGGCTTAATTCCTTCTGTATTATTTCCCCCCCCCCCGAACCATAACCACGCGGAACCCACGAACCCCCACCGCCTCCCTGGACAATGGGAGGAGCAGGGGGTGGGGGAATTATTTTCTGGAGCTCAGCCCCGACAGAGCTTGGCCTGAAATGAATCCCAGACCAACCTTCATTGTGCGATTCAGGTACGGTTGGCGAAGGTCGGGGCGGCGAGAGAAGAGGGGCAAGTTGTTCCAGCGACTATATTGCTCGCCACTGAAGTTATCCGTGACTCAATTTCATACGACCCTCAGCCAAGCGAGGCCACCATGGGCCCGCAAACAATATTTGCCCGTCGCTGCAATGCATCTTAGCCGCACTAATCAGGTCCTGGAGGGGAATATTTTCGACGTGGCAGCAACATTGCGTTTCTAATTTTAGTGCCCTCGGTGACTTCTGTCAAAGCAAGGGCCTCTAAGGTGTGTGTGTGTTAATGTGTGGTTGAATGGAGGAGTGGTCGTGTAGCGGTTAGCACACAGCGCGACGAATCAGCCGACCCGAGTTCGATTCCCACTCAATGCCACCAACAACCAGTGAGGAATATCTGAACGGGTCATGGTCCTCCCCTAGGTCGACTCAGCCTCAAATTACTACCTGATACAACGTGTAAACATTGCCACTTGAGAGACAAAGGCGGCCGGGCGTAGTACTGGCCACCCACTCCCTCGTGTGCCGTGCCGGCCTTCAAATAGGTGCTCGCTAACTGCACTTGCCCCAAAAACGCACGTTAAGGCGACACGGGGGAGTCTTTATATTTGTCTTTGTGTACACATATTGAGCTCAATTCCCGGTGGAGGAAAGTCCTTTGTGGCTCACGGCGAGTTACAAAAAAAAAGTTCCCCCACCACCTGGTGTGTATACCGCAAGTTGCATTTCAAAAATAAATAAATAAACGTGTATATTTATCAACACATTGAAACCCTCCCTGTACGAGAAGTGAACGCCTCGAGGAATCTTCAAATTAAATTGAGAGTCTCAGTTCCGCGAGCACCCCACCCCCTTTAGCGCATTTGGAAAATCAAATTTGGATTCTCTTGCGCTTTTCCAGCGGCGACGAGCGAGCGAGAGAGCGAGCGAGAGAGCGAGGTCACTGGGCCACAGGGAAGCCGCTAGGAACACGCCGGGTCGTCAAAAGCACGCGGCAGGGCCCTGGCGGCAAAACGCCCGGCACAAGGCCCTGGAGGGGCGAGCGACGGGAAGAGAATGGGAGATGGAGAAGAGGTGAGGGTTGAAGGGAGGAACGGAAGGGAGGTTAAGGAGCGGGACTGATTCATGTACAGGGGAAGTGTTGTGTTTATGGGCAGTGTTGAGTCTATGGGCAGTGTTGAGTCTATGGGCAGTGCTGAGTCTGTTGGCAGTGTTGAGTATATGGGCAGTGTGGAGTCTATGGGCAGTGTTGAGTCTATGGGTAGTGTTGAGTCTATGAGCAGTGTGGAGTATATGGGCAGTGTGGAGTCTATGGGCAGTGTGGAGTCTATGAGCAGTGCTGAGTATATGGGCAGTGTTGAGTATATGGGCAGTGTTGAGTCTATGAGCAGTGCTGAGTCTATGGGCAGTGTTGAGTCTATGGGCAGTGTTGAGTCTATGGGCAGTGTTGAGTATATGGGCAGTGTGGAGTCTATGGGCAGTGTGGAGTCTGTTGGCAGTGTTCAGTCTATGGGCAGTGTGGAGTCTGAGCAGTTTTGAGTCTATGAACAGTGTTGTGTCTATGGGCAGTACTGAGTCTATGGGCAGTGCTAAGTCTTTGGGCAGTGTTGGGTCTATGGTGCAGTGTTGAGTCTATGGGCAGTGCTGAGTCTGTGGGCAGTGCTGCTCAATGCACAGGGAAGTTTATTCCAGTGGAGGGGTGCAAGGAGGGAGAAGGACCGAAACTGGGATTGGGCACAGTGAGAAGGCAAAAAGCAGAACCATGTCGCGATGTATAATCGGAACAATAACGTGTTAGTTTATCAGTATATTGGCTTCCCAGACCAGTCAATGATTTGTTAAATAAATGCTGCTGGGTTAGCAGTTGTTATTGGCAAGAGCACTCCAACTTAGCTGTGGGGCCGTACTCAGTCTTGTATACAAACTCAGTAGATGTTGCTGTGAACCAAGAGCGGGTTCAAGCATGTTCAGTTTTCTTGCTTAAGCAAATTCTGCCGGACAATTTTTGGTCTGGAGAGCGAATCGCCGTACGGACTAAAACAAATCGTTATAAGTAGGATTCCTTGCAAAAGGTCTCTGTCTGGTGTTTTAACAACTTAACACAACTGTTTGATTGCCAGAAAGGGTAAAACCTATTATTACTATAATGAGCCAAGAATGTCTGTGTGTAACGCGCGTGACGTCACTCCACATGCCGCACCCCCTGTCATTAATATTCATGAGCGGGTGGCTTTTTGCAGGTCGAGCGGAAATATTTGTTTTTGCAAATTCGCTTTAAGTTTGACGTGTCTTCATTGAAAGTTAATCTGATAAATAATTATACGCAGCAACAAAGTGGATTTGGTGTCTTTATTTATTTCTTCAGCACTTGAGACAAAAGGTAAGTCTAATTTATGCTTCTGCATTATGGTAAAATCGACATTTCTCGGTGATTTTCCAGATATTGTATCGATTTCCCATTTATTTCAACCCCAGCGACCGGAAGCAGAAGAGAATAAAGTATGAGAGCAGTGAATTTGAAGAAATTGAAGGTCAGTTATATATACAGTGCTACAGTGGCATGAAGTGAGGTGTTTTAGGACTTAGTTTTGTGCAAGAATCACTGCCATTAATACAGTGCTACAGTGAAATGCAGTGAAGTGTTTGATGACATACTTTTGTACAAGATTCACTGCCATTAAATTGACACAAGATACAATTATACTGTGTAAATTTCGATTTAAAGCTTTCGTGACTGCAGGGATTCATCTTCTTGATTCTTTCGGTAAAGTCACGTAGAAGGGAAATAATACAATAATAAAAATAAAACATTACTATTTTATGATGTTTTATTATTTTATTATTTCCCTTCTACGTGACTTTACCGAAAGCACCAAGAAGAATTATACTGTGCTCAATGTTTTCGTAAATATTACAGCTTCCGTCCCCGGACGGGCACAAAGGCTCGTGTCCGTCATCAGCGTGCTCGAGAAGATGCAAGAGAACGCGGTGGGGTTCTTTGTTTCTGTGTTCGCCCGTGCGTTTTCACGACGAACACCTCTGCTCCAGCGCGCCGCTCCAACGCTGCGACGGGGATGACGGCCACGCAAAGGCTGCCGGCTGAGCACCTTCATGGGCAGGGCCGAGGAGTCACCCACGGGCAAGGGGCGAGTAACGGCGGAGACGGCTGCGTCATTTCGGTAATGAACCTCGGTCGATAGACGCCGGGAAAGAAAAAAAAAAGGGGGGGGGGGCGCCCGTCTTGCCATTTCGCACGCGGCGGCGTTAACTGCGTCAGCCCCCCACCTCTGAGCAAACACCGCGGCCGTGACATCGGGGCATTATTCCGTGAAATAATCGCGGGGTCGAATGAAACGAGAGCGAGAGATTTGGAGAGGGCCGTAAATGCGGACGGGCATTCTCTGGATTTGTTTTGTTCGAGCCGTCTGCGCGTTCGAGCGTTTATTGACCCGGAGGTGATTTGTCGGAATTACGCGGCGCTGCCAATTCTTTACGCGTCTCCCCCCCCCTCTCCCCAAAGTTTTCACCGTCAGTGGCTCGGCTGGCGAGACGTGGTTACGCAACACCTCGCCCTCACCGCAGCCAAGCGACAAAAGGAATTCTCGAAGCCCACTCGTGAATGTGCATCTCCTAACGTTGCCATCGAATTCCAGGAATCCTCAAGGCGGGAGGAGGCACGCTCGGAGGTGTCTCCCGAAAAGCCACTTTCAGTGGAGAAGAAACAAAAACGATTCTGGGCTTGACGCTGGCCGTGGTCGTAACGGTCAGCACCGCACTGGCCGGACTTACATTGGAGAGGTCCCCGCGGTTCCATTCGATCTTCCGGCGCGGCAGCTGAAGCAATGGAGCGAGTCTTGTCTCCGGCCACGAGTTGGGTAAAGTGCGGCTACTGCCAACGTCTTCCCAAGACACTTGGACGAGTGATCGAGTGGGGCTCTGTCGAGCGGCCTCTCGAAGTGGAGGCCCTTCTCGCAGCAGTTGGGTTGAGCACGGCATTGCAGGGCTGCACCTTTTCTGAGCAGTAAATAACATAAAAAGGGGCTTGCGCTAACGTCCCCCTTCTCAAGTCACGGGTTGAGCGAGGAGTGGAGTGGAGTCAGCATGCACGTGCACAACGCACGGCCGCAGTGTGCCATCCCACGTACGCCGGCCCGCGCAGGACCGGCGTGGTGAAGTATGGTCAAATAACCCACCGCACGAAGCGCACTGCGTGGGGAAGGCTCAATCCATCGGTTTATTGACACAGCGGCTGTACATGCACATCATGCAGTGTTACTAAGATCCATTAGACAGACTGGTGATGAGCTTCTGGAAATCAAAACCGATCCATCTTTTGAATGCCTGCTTAAAGAAATACTGCTGAAAAACCGTGGGTAGAAAAACTCACGCACTAATGGGACGTAAGCATTTTTTAAACCTGCAGAGATCGACATTTGCGTCATTAAAGTATTGTACAGCTTGCTTGTTCCAATATTAGCAGTGTGCTTTGAACTGCTTGGCTTATGCGATCAGTCACAAGTCATCATTATACATATTCACAAGTCAACAACAGTAAATTAAAAAAATAACCTCAAAATATCACGCACATGACCACAGGGATAAATTACCTCCCGACTTGAATACCCAATTATTCCATCGGAAAATTTGTTAAGTCCTAACACTCAACCCATCACCTTAATAACAATTATTCCTTGGAGCCAAAGTTACCGATTTCATTACGTACTTTCCAACACGCAATTAAGGAGGCATAAGTGATTGTTACAACAATAACGGCGACCGCATTGTTACGCATAACAGTTGAGAACGATATTTCACCCTAACTACAGGAATTAGTGGCGTGGAAAATAATACGAGATATTTCTGTGCTACAGCAGACCCGAGGCTGTTATAAGACCGTATACAAATGTTTTTTTTCCTTAATGAGATTGTGGGATACACAGATGGAAAATGTTAACATTTTGGCTGACAAGCCTCAAGGCTTAGTGATATATCGGCACCAACACTAAATGCTTATTTTCTCTTCCCTTTGCCAATTACATCAACCTATTTATATTTGATGAAGCTAATAAGTCATCCTTCCTTTAGGCATTTAAGTACACACTGCGTTTTTTATATCAGTTACTTTTTTTCAAAAAAAGTAACATTTGAAATGCTACTCTTTTTTTCATTTCAACTATTTCACATTTTTAGTTTTAAAAAAAAGAACGTCATCGAGACGATAATCTCTGAGAGGTTTGGCAATTAAAAAATGTTTTAAAATAATAAACTGAACTCTTGAGATTCGTCGAGGTGTTAAAAGTGATCGCTTTTTGAAAATTTGCGCTTCACACGAGGAGGCTTCGGCCTTCCTCTGCAACGTCGCCACACTTTGGTGACATCGGCCACCGTGAAAAGAAGATGCCAAAGTGAGCGCAAACTGAAATTGTCAAGTTGAAAATTTAAACAAAAGACCGGGGGAGAGGGGTGGGGAGAGAGATGCCCTTAAATGAAAAATGCTCCGACTTGCGCTAATAAAAAAAAACATCCATAATAAAGTTTTTTTTGGGTTAGATCGCGTAAATATCTAAATGTGTCGTTAAACCCGCCACCATCCGACACGGCCAATTAGCAAGGGTTGTCACGTAAACAGAACATGCCAATGACTCACTAGTACTGCACTAACCGGTGTGTTGGAGCGCAAAGCCACAACATTCACAAACTGAGTACAACGTTTCGCCAGTAACTGCAACAAGCTGCATCAGGCGACAGCCAGAGTAGTGGAGAAATCCTCCTGCTTCGTTCCTTAAATAGAGGGGTAGATGTGATGACGACACTTGTGTGTTCTCCTTGCGTGAAGTGGGGGGGGGGGGGGGGGTTGGCAGGTTTAACGAGACATTTATATATTTACGCGATCTAACCCCCCAAAAAAACCTGTATTATGGATATTGGTCACGCAAGCCTACGTGTTAAACACAAAAAACCTTAAAAAGGAAAATGTTACAAAGAGCCTGGAACGGGATTCCATGCCACGGAAAGGGGACGTTAGTGTAAAGCCCCTTAGGTTACTTCTCAGCATGAATAAAGGTAACCAGTAAAAGGTGCAGCCCTGCAATGCCTTGCTCAACCCAACCGCCGCCAAGAGGGCCTTCCCGCCTCGAAGTCGTTCGACAGAGCCCCAAGTGTCTTAGGAAGACGTCGGCAGTGCCCACACTTTACCCAACCACTGGCTAGAGGCAGGATTTGTAGCAATGTTGAAAGTA
This sequence comes from Lethenteron reissneri, assembly GCF_015708825.2. Taxonomy (NCBI): domain Eukaryota; kingdom Metazoa; phylum Chordata; class Hyperoartia; order Petromyzontiformes; family Petromyzontidae; genus Lethenteron; species Lethenteron reissneri. The sequence continues at coordinate 10,220,322 of NC_083786.1, read as the reverse complement.
CCACGTGGGGAGATCAAATGGAACCGGCGTTGCTCCCCTCTGCAGAGGCAGGAAAAAGTCGTGAGGTCACATGGCAGGGGCGCCTCTGCCGGTCGAAAGCCTCCGCGTTCGTGGCGTTGACTTCTCCGCAAAGATAAACTATAAACTAAACACATTTTTTTTCCACCAGGTAAGGCCCTCGTCAGAATATTCCAGAAGCTAACACACTTGAATTCACATTTTGACAACCGCTGTTTTTTAGTTGACAATATAATTTCACATTCACGTGATAAGGTTGCACTCTTTATGTCTTCACCGTGGCATTTGAAAAGCAACGGATGGACTCACGGCTGTAATCGTTACTTTCACAAAACCTGCCAGGATGGCCTGAAATTCGTTCTAAACTAAACTATTAAACTAAACTTTTTCTTATTTTACCAGGTAAGGCCCACTGAGCTGTATAGCTCTTTTTCAGAAGCGACGTGGTCACAAATGACAGCTCAGCCAAGTGGCTCATCACGTGGACATTTATAGCGGCCAAATACTCTACACGTGTGTTCTAAATGTGGAGAACAGAAAAACTCCAAATATACAGCAGGCGTCAGGGTCGGGATCGAACCCACACGGCCTGCTGTATACCAGGCAAGGTAGTTAACATCTCGCTACCGTAGTGCCCTTGGATGATGGGAAGATGCGACCTGCTGTTCGGAGGATCCTCAGCTACCTGGGCATCAACACCAACGACAAAAACTCAAAATGACGAATCGTTCAAAGCGATTCAAAACCGAGCAAATGGGGCAGGATTCAGGTATCTTTGCCCCCAGGGGGAAAACAGATGTCGTGTAATAGTGGGGTGGACAAACAGTACACACGCTGGTGAGCATATAGACGGGTGTGTCGGCAGGGCAGAGGAACTGGGGCAAGGGTCATGGAAGACCCCGTCTGGAAGCCCCTGGAACTCGCTCGTGGGTTCGAGAAGGGAGGCGTGGTCAGGGCGGAGCCAGGCCACGCCGAGGGGAATAAAAGCAGCTGAGAGCCGGAGCTCAGGGCTGCCGGTTCTGGGAGTGGACTCGTCTCGTTGTCGCTGACGTCTTCGCTAGATATCGCGCAACCGAGGTGATGGATTTTTTTATTGAGCAATCATTGGAAGGATGTAATTAACCAATTAAAAACTTTAGCTGCCGTGCAGTTTACTGCTAGACAGCCAGTTTAGATTTATTTTCATAGTCATATCCTTACTCCCAGTCTGTTACCCCCAGCTTCACACACTACCATCACCATTGCCACACGTCGTTTTTCAGCTTGCGCATTTCCAATTTATCCCCCCGGACTGATTCAAGAGAACACACGTTTTTGTTTATTTTATTTTATAATGGAAGCCATAAAGTATATATACATATCATATTAAAATGATAATATGAATAAACATACCTACCTTTCTTGATCAAACAAGCATTGTTCATTTATCGTGGGGTCCACCCCCTCCCCCCCGCTAAAGTTTTGTTACCACGAACGCACGGCACGTCCCCCCTGTTCGCCCCCCGCGTAAAATCCGGCCCCTGCGCGCGGATCGGTCGCGGGAAACGACGCGGCCACTCTCCCTCCGCCCTCCTCCTCCTCCTCCGTGCGCGCCAGCTCACGGCTGCTTCTGGATTTCCTTCCGCTGGGCGTCCTGCACCGTCCTCGAGTCCTCCCACGGCCGCGGCCCACGGATGTTGACCCACGCGTCCGTTTCTGCCTCCTTCAGCTTCTGCAAACGTCGCACGCGGCGGCACACGGAGGGGACGATTTCGTTGAGTGACGCGGCGCCAAACTGACCGAACGCCGGGCCGGCCGGGAGAGCTCCAACGTCGCATCTCATCCGCTCGGCAACAAATGTTGCAACAAAATGTCGCCGGGAGGCCACGGTGGCCAGATGTTAACTACCTCGCCTGGAATACAGGAGGTCGTGGGTTCAATCCCGACACTGACGCCTGCTGCTGTATATTTGGAGTTTGCGTGTCTCTCTCCCCGTGGTCGCGTGGATTTTTTTCCGGGTCCTCCGGTATTTCCCTCCACATTTAGAATCAATGTCACGCGTTTATGGTATTTGGCTGCTGCACATTTCAACATGATGAGCCACTTCGTAGAGCTGTTATTTGTGGCCGGGTTGCTTCTGGAAAAATAACTAGATAGCTCAGTGGGTCTTACCTGGTGAAATAAAACATAGTTGAATAATTTAAATGAGGATTTCCCAGTGGCAGATGTGTCTGGCGGCACCTGGTCTGATAATGGGCTTTAGTCTGCCGGTAGGGGACCATGGTCGCTATGCTTAGATATATTTTAGCTTGAAATCTCACCTTGAGCTCTTATTATTAATCCTATTCCGCATTTACTCATTTCTTTTGTGTGTGCGTGCACTGAAATATTTGCACTGTGAAAAGCAGCAGCACTGCTCGTAAATTCGGAGGCTGCTCCGCCCGCAAGAGAAACTTTACTTTCAATGAGCTCTTGGCCGGTTATAAATAAAAAATAAACAATTATTTATTTATTCAGGAAAGCCTCGCTGAGCCTCTCTGAGCCTCGGTGAGCCAAGTGGGAAGACACCGGAGTGGTTACGGAAAGCGAGCACTCACACGCGCGCGCACGAACGAACGCACCAACGCAGGTACACATGACAAGGGATCAGAATACTAACGCTTTCATACCACCGCCAGAACATCCGCCGCTGGGTTGGGCAACGATGGCGGTGGGCGATTCGTCGATTTAAAAATCGATTCTCAGGCTCGGGACACGCTCTTGAAGAATCTCGTCGTCGTCGTCGTTGTTGTTGTCGTTGTTGTTGCCGTTGTTGTCGTCGTTGTTGTTGCCGTTGTGCGCAGGCTGCTGGCCGGGGCCACGTACGGAGCGGCGGCCAAAGCGAGGAACGTGCCGGAAGTGGACGCCCACCGCGAACGGGGACCGGTGAAAGTCGGCTCGACCGCCGATGCTCGGTGCATCGTCATGATTGTCGTCACCACCACGATCCATGGGGCAAGGTAGCCCCGTAGGTGTCCACTGCACATTTCGTCATCTGTTTACACTTTTAGGTAGTGGCCACATCTTTTTGGGACCAATCTCTTATGTCGTCATCGTCAAGTCATTCCCTGTTAGGGCTTCCTCACTTTCAGGTTCCTTCCACTTTCCCGAACAACAACACTTTCCGGTGCGTGGCTGTATGTACGTGTGTTGAACTTCTTTCGCACCGTATCCAACCGTGCTAATCGGAGGTGCGGGGGAAGGTCAACAAACTAAACACAAAAAGCAGTTTCCAAAGAAATGTGTGCATAGCTCCAGTGGCTTCCTAAGATTTAAAGGAAGAGCGTTCCAGACAGCCGCAGAAGTGCACCTGAAAGCGCGCGGTGCGGTGACCGTCTTTGTTCGGGGGCTAGCCATCGCAGCTCCATGAGGAAAAGCGATGGTTGAAGAAGTGGATCGATCATGGGCGATGATGATGATACATTGAGATTCATTTGAGACTTTCCAAAGTAAATCGGATATTATTAGACCGCTATAAAATCTATCAATTGCATACAATGGTGGAATCGTGAACTTGACGTCGCGTGCGGGAAATTGAGGAGCGACCATGTGAGCCCAGGGGGCAGGGCGCTCGGAGGAAAAGTCGCACCGCAGGAGCGCGGGAGATGGCCACGGCTCGGTGAGGCCTTCATCCAGCAGCGGTTAGACCACAGGCCCGTGGTGACGGTGACGATGAGGGGGCCTCCCCCCGAGGAACGACAGGGCGTCGCGAGGACGGCCGTAAATCACTTGATTAACCGCGCTGGCCTCACCTGATGAGGCCAAGCGGGCGGACGCGCGCCGCCTCGTTTGGCTAATCGTGGGGTCAAGTCCGGGGGTTAATTCCCGGAGGGACGTAGCCGCCACCAACCACCTCGGGGAGGCGTCCCCCGTTTCCAAAACGCCGATAAACGAGCGCTTGCCGCGTGCTCGGGGAGCCTCGTCAGATTCGTAACGCTGCGCAAAAGCCGGAAAAAAAATTATAATAAAAAAACGACGGGCCGGGGCATCTGGCTCGGCGCGAATCTATGTCGTGAATGCGGCAGCGTTTTCTGTTGTTTTCACGGGGCTGCTACGGCTGCTGTATTGCTAATGAGGGGCATGCCAGTGTGGGTAATGAGGAGCAAAACGATGGCAAAGATGCGTGAGTGAAGGCCTCCAACCTCATACTCCTTCTCCAGGCTCACGGACTCCTTCTCCTTCAGCTGGGCCAACAACTTCGGGTCCATCTGCGAGCAAAGAGACGGAACACACGCGCGTCCACTTGTGTGTGTGTGTGTGTGCACTTGTGTGTGCGCGTCCACTTGTGTGTGTGTGTGCACTTGTGTGTGTGTGCGCGCGTGCACTTGTGTGTATGTGAGCGTGCACTTGTGTGTGTGTGCGCGTGTGTACTTGTGTATGTGTGTGCGTGAGCGTGTACTTGTGTATGTGTGTGTGCGTGAGCATGTACTTGTGTGTGTATGTGTGTGCACTTGTGTGTGTGTGTGCGCGTGTGTACTTGTGTATGTGTGTGTGCGTGAGCGTGTACTTGTGTATGTGTGTGCGTGCGCGTGTACTTGTGTGTGTGTGTACGCTGAGCGTGCACTTGTGTGTGTGTGCGCGTGAGCATGTACTTGTATGTGTGTGCGTGAGAGCTTTGCGCTACCAAACCCAGGGGCCGGAGTTCGATTACCGCTCACGGCCAACGTCAGTGACGTTTATCTTAACCAGTCCTGGGTTTCCCCTAGGTCTACTCAGCCTTAACCGAGTACCTGGTGCCATATGGTGGCTGGGCAGGTGTGGGGCGTTGACCACACCACCCGCTCGTGCAGTGCCAAGCCTTCAAAAGGTGCACGCAAACAGCACTTGCCCCAACAGCATGTGCAGGCTACATGGGGGAATTTTGCCTTTGCTACATTGCACGCTCATCCTCACGCTTGTGTCACAATGCCACGTGTATGCTTGTTCAATGGGATTAGGGTGATATTGTCCCCCGACTAGATGTGCGCACATTTAGGGCATGCATCTGGAGGGCATTCGTAAAGAAGTGAGAAATCAAATAAAGATACAAATTTCAGATGTAATTTTTTTCCCCCAAGAATAATCTTACAGTTAATATTGCGCTTACCCTGCCTTTGTTTTTGGAGGCGTCATATCGAATCTGTGCGAATTCCTTCAAGCCAAACGAACCCCCAACGATGAGGATCTACAGAAACACACACACACACACACCAACAAAACAAATTAGTTTTGAAGAAAAAAATGTTTACCCAGTTTTAACCTCAATTGTGCGATCGGAGTGGCATCATCCGATCGAATCTCTCGCAGCGCAAACCTTCGTGTTGGAGAAGGGGCCACGGGAAGCAGGTCCCACAAAGCGACCTGCTGAGATCCTTTTAAGTGACCTACGCGTCTTGCCTTTAGTGTTTGTTGTCCTTCCGCCGCACCTCCGATTAGCACGGTCGGCTACGCACGGTGCGAAAGAAGTTAAAAATGCATAACGCACAGTAGTGAGCAGCACTTTCAAAACCCGCTTCTGCATGCGACAGCGATGTTCATCGCGTGACAATCAAAGCAATAATACAATTTTCACAATTGGAATTCAGCAGAGCCAAATTTAACGAGATGGATATATTTTTTTTTCCGTGCAGTTACTGGGGACCGGACTGACGACCCGGTCACCACTGGATTCGAACTCGGGATATGTCGGCGGTAGGCGGCTCAGCCGCTCTGAACCCTGGGCGACCCGGCGAGAACGGAGACGGACTGGTCTCAACATCGCCGTGAGGCCGCGGTCCGATCGACGGGTCATCGATTTTTGGTGGCTCGATTCTTCAAACAATAACGAAGATACGGGGCGGGCGGGGGCGAAACAGGACGCGGCGACTAATTGTAGCGCGCGGGATGTGGCGCGGACAAGTTTCCATCCGTGGCGCCCCGATTGAAATGAGCCGGTCAGGAACGTTATGGAAGCGACATGGGGGGCGGGAGGAGGGGGGAATCCGATCGAACGACAGAGCGTCGAGCGAGCAAAAAACTTCTCCACCGTTCGATGAAGACGCGAGCACCGTCAAACAATGCAAGAGCCGGAGAGAGCGTGGAGAAGGGAGGGGGTGCGAGTGGGCGAGGGCGGTGCTGCACGGTGTCCTGGAGCGCAGCGGCGGGGTTGACACGGAGGAGATCGAGACAAAATGTCAGGGGGCGGAGGTTAACGTGGCTTCTGCCTCGACCACATCCAGCAAGAAACCCGTCCGGCGAACACGCCAACCCCCCCACGGTAGGTGTGCCGGAGCGATCGCCCGACGCATGTCATCAAACCCCACCCCCTCTCCGGCAAGACGTTTAACTCCGACGTTAACATTTCAGTGGCGAGATGTTGACTACCTCGCCTGGTATGCAGGAGGTCGTGGGTTCGATTCCGACCCTGACGGCTGGTGTATACTTGGAGTTTGCGTGTCTCTCTCCCCGTTATCGCGTGGATTTTTCTCCGGGGCCTCCGGTTTTTCCCTCCACATTTCGATTCAACGTCACGCGTTTAGAGCATTCGGCCACTATAAATGTCCACGCGATGAGCCACTTTGTTGAGCTATCATTTGTGGCCAGGTCGCTTCTGAAAAAGAGCTATACAGCTCAGTGGGCCTTACCTGGTAAAATAAGAAAAAGTTTAGTTTAATAGTTTAGTTGAGAACGAATTTCAGGCTATCCTGGCAGGTTTTGCAAAAGCAACAATTACAGCCATGAGTCCATCCGTTACTTTTCAAATGCCACGGTGAAGACATAAAGAGTGCAAACTTATCACGTGAATGTGAAATTATATTGTCAACTAAAAAACAGCGGTTGTCAAAATGTGAATTCAAACGTGATACCTTCTGGAATTTGCAATTGGAAAGCATATTACAAATGTGTCCACAAAGGATAATGCCATATTTTAATAATCATCACCAGCCAAGTTCTGACCCACTGGTGCGTGAATGAAGGGCTTTCCCTCTCACTGTGTGGGCACCTTTGAAAATGACGGCATTTAATCTCATGGGATTTTCCCTGCTGACAAATATTGCAATAATTAAAAACAAAAGGAAAAACAACCTCCATCTCCCCAATAGTCCACGAATGCCAAAGTCCATCTCACTCACGCACGTGAGTTGCCCACATCACTCCCATCTCCTCAACGGAGATGGGAGTAGCCTTCAGGGTCCTTTGCCAACCGCGAGGAACCATTTGAAAGATGCCAACTGCTCGTGACAGGGGCCGATAGACAACTGCGACTGACGGGGCAAATTTGCCACTCGGCGAATATTGCACGAAAAACACAAAGACTCCCGCAAACCCGCACACACGGTTTGTGCGAATTCGTGCTGTATATGCGGCTAACCTATTTCTACCCTGAATTCGCTATATACAGGTTGAAATCATGCTGACATGCGGTCGAACGTGGGTCAACATTGTGTGTACTGTTTATGTGCGTGTGTACTCTGTGTAATGTGCGTGTGTACCGTGTGTGCGTACCGTATGTGTGTCTACTGTGTGCGGTACTTAGCAGGCAGCCGTCTCCGTGTGCGGTGCATTGTGGGTTGGGTGACCGTGCGTGCGGTCCACGCTGCGCGGTTTCACTTTGTGCGCCCCTTTTTTTTTAAACGCATTGACTCGCCATCTCCGTGCTCACATTACGTTTACACTGCGGACACAATTGGTTTGAACGTATATATATTCATATTTGCCTGCGTCTTTCACCGGTTGTGCCCTTGGGAGGGCTGGTGTGCATTTGAATGTTCATTAAAATATTTGCTTTGGAATTGTGAAAAAAACACACACACACGGATTCCATGGCAGCCAACAAAGGCCTATGCGGCTGAATGAGAGCCCTAACTATTTAAAGAACCGTTATCAATTCCCGCACCGACCACGCATTTCCCTGGGGCACTTTTAGCACAAACGGACCGACCGCCTAAGCTCACCCGCATTTTTACAAAACGATTCCAAAGTATTCCCGACAAAAGGATTCAAGAGAGCAAGTGAGTATGGCAGCGGAGGGAAAATATTCTTGAAGTTACAAGTGAGAGAAGAGGGGGGGGGAAACGCATCGCTTTGCAAAATGGAAATTTTTTATGCTTACCCCGAGCTCTCATACTCTGATAGTGCATTGTGTTTGAGTTGTGCGCCTTTTGGCGTCATCTGGTCCAACACCATGTGAGACTAGGCTCTAAGGAAAGCTGTCTAGGGTGTGGACCAATCAATGTCAAGGACAGTGCATACATTATCAGAGTTGTGTTTTTTGTTTGCATTCCGACCGCAGGTATTGTGGTCAATGCAGTTTTGTTGCAAGATAAAAGGGTAAAAAAAACAATTATTATATTTTGCTCCTGGCAAAGGAGGTTCCAATGGTGTAAATGACATACGAATTTACATGTTTAGGTTAACAAACCCTAAACATGTTTAGGTTAACAAACCCTAAACATGTTTAGGTTAACAAACCCTAAACATGTTTAGGTTAACAGACCCTAAACATGTAAGGCAAAGAGAAGGTGGCACGGCGGTTGGCACACGGCACTAAATATCCGGCGACTCGATTTTCGATCGCCGGCGACTACCAAATCAGCGGCGAGCAAAGTTTGAACCGGTGCTGGGCACAAGCTCTTTCAAAAAATGTCTCACTTACCAGCGTGGTGAAAATGGGGGGGAGGGGATGCAGGCCTCCCCCTAACCACCGCCTTCCCTCACAATCCCGCGATGTGAATAATCCACCTAGCACCTGCACGCGAACCGATTTGTCATTTTTACCGTGCGACTTGTTAATTGTGAAAGAGAATTTAATCCCATCGAAAAAGACAGAGATTAAAACGGCAGGCGAATTTTTATTTTTTTTAACAGGAATAAGCGACGCAATCTGCATTTTGAAGACTGTTGTGTGTTTTTTTTTCTCTCGGTTTGTTTTATCAGCACCAAAACACCCACGTCAAAGGATCTCAATTAAAACCTCTCCTGGGTTCACGGTGAATAATAAAGACCGAGATGATTACCTCCCAGCCCGATGCGTGCCCACGTGTCGTGCGAATACAAATGTGAATTACGCACACGTACACACACACACACCGCCGGTGCGTGCGACGCTACGTCCTCCGTTTCCCGCGTCAAGCCAGAAACGTACAAACATTTACCAGCCGCCAAAGCGACGAGGTCACAATTGTAGGACGCGAGGTCCCCCGTGTCGAATCCTCGTCGTGAATTTCGTCACTGGCTCCGATCTATCCACTGCCGGATCAAGGCTGGACGATGGTTGAGGATGGATGTGAGCCATGAGCGTTTATACGATCCGTGTTTGTTGCGGGTAATAAGAAGACTAGAACGGACAGGCACGTAGGGATGCGTGCTGGACAATTTATTATATCGCGAGAGTTGGTGGCGGCTTGGGAGGTGGGGGGGGGGTAGAGTGGACTGCATCCAGCAGTGGACTGACCATGGCCGATGACAACGATGATCATAATGGCTGTGGCAACTGGCTACGGAGTCACGTGTCGCCTACTTCAACCGAGAACATTGCGACCTGCTGTGGCGGCCGCACGATGCAATATCTGGGGCATCGTCTCCATCGTACTCTGCGATGGGCCACAGAAACTGCGAAAAGCCACTCTTGATTATGTCATGCATTTGTCCAAAGTTAAAAGACAAAAGCGTTCAACTGAAAGGTCAACGTATATCTGTTTTTGTTCCCCCCCCCCTCCCCCCACTCTTCTTTCATTTTTTTTTTACATCGATATTATATATCGCGGCGGTGTTTTGACCGCAACAGAAAATGTGCCTAGAAAAGAATCGATCTCACTCAGACCGCGATATTGACAAGCGCCTGCCGTGAAAGCCATCGCTTTTGGCAAGCGTAACCGCATCGGGTTTTCCGAGGTGCAGAACAAAAAACGGACGCCAGGTGCGTTACAATTCTCTTTACCCCACCCCCTCCACAAAAAAACTAACTGACTCCGGCGATCCTATTAATTTTGGGGGATATCACCACGTCTACTGCTCAGGGTCTGCGTGGTTTTGTTTTCCGGGTCGTGTCGCGCGTTTTTCGGTAGGACGCCTGATGTCGCGCTCGAGGCACGACGTCCGAAACGTCGGACGAGGAGTGAAATGTGAAGGCGCGTTCGCGAAGGATACGCCGGACGTCATGGCAAACGCAACAATTCATCGAATGGCCGTGGTTGGTAAATTGTTCCATTCCTAATGGATCGTCACAATCATCGTCAGCCATGGTTAATCCACTGCTGGATGAAGGCCTCTACAAGCGGCCGCTTTAGGTCACGATTTTGACGGATGGCCAAACGTTATTTCTTTAGTATATATTTCAACAGTTCACTGCGATCCACGATAACAACCCCAGCCGCGATCGACCAACGTCGCCTCGCGTTGCAAATTTGCGTGGCCGATTTAACGAGGGCAACCCCACATTTCACATTTAGGCGGTTAATTATTGCGCGAGAGAGACGAATTGCGAACACCGGCAAGCGGCAGCTCGCAGTAATTATGCCGTAAAAAGGGCACGCCGACCCAAATATCATCACGGTGGACCCCGACAAAAACCAAAGCGCCGTTGACTTTTAATCTCGCCCAGGGGCGAGCGTGTCGGCACCCGTGGCGAGCGTGTCGGCACCCGTGGCCGAGTTGCCGGGTGGAGGCTTGCCAAGCGGTCAGCGTGCACCGCCAGGGACGTGCTCCCAATCTTGAGATTAATCTGAAACATCTGTAACAAAAATTAATCATCTGGGCTGTTTTGGATTAATCCAAAAAGGCGGAAGAGTGCCGCCGTCGCATCGCCGCGCTTTTCACGCCAAAAGCGGCGGAGCGCGGCCACCGGGCGAAGTCGCCGGCAGGAGCACGGAGAGAGTTCTTACATACTCTTAGGTTTTTTCTGTAAAGTCACGTAGGTAAAAAATGAGAGCTAAAATTAGCTCTCATAATATTGTTTTTTCCGAGACCAAGGTGCTCTGCAAACCCTCTGGCTACCATCAAAGGTTTGTACACGAGGCCATCCAGATATACAAGCACAGACATAATTTCAACCGTGATGATGGGTACAAACTGAGTAATCATTGGAAAGATGTTATTAACCATGCAAAAAAGATTTAACTACACATTTTTGGACCATCTTATTTGACAGGTACTATTCTATTTCGCCGAGTGTAAACATCCCCAGCGTTTAACAGCACTCTCCTTTTATGTATTTGGGTTGTCACCAACAGGGGATTAAACAACATGCGCAGTGTGGTTCTCTTCTAGCATGTGCACCTTTAGCATGTGCACCTGTTGTTCTCTTTCAGCCCCCCCCCCAATACGTTCCATTCATTGGCTACCACACTCAGATAAGCTCCTCCCCCACTCCTCCCCCCCCCTTAACTTGTAAATCTAGCTGTGACGGTCCCACTTGATGAAACGTCGTGATTTATTATTTTATTTTATTTATATTATTACTTTCATTAATTTTACGTTTTACCTACGTGACTTTACCGAAAAAACCTAAGATTATGCATCCTTGCAGTCACGAAAGCTTCAAATCTACAATTAGAGTTCTTAAATATCGGAGCGCGATTGGGGAGGGCCTATCTGAAAATGCTCTAAAACCATCCTCGAGGATCCGAAATGTGCAGTGATTTTAAAATAAAATAAAACCGCGTGGCTTTGCGCGTACTGTACCAAAGCAAGCTGCCATTTGCACGGCGACCCGTTGCATCAGGAGTAACGAATGAACACTCCCTCCCTCCCTCCAGTCACGTCCCCTCCCCGAGCAGTCGTCTTCGCTCGAGTGGGGAAGTAGCTGAAAGCGGCGTCGTGGTGGCGCATCGTCAAACCGCCCCCCCCCCCCCAGCCGCCAGCAGTGCAGCCGTGGCATCCTCACCCCTCCCGCCCGCCCGCCCGCCGTGAGACCGAGTTTCCGCGTCAGTGATCGCGATGGCCAGAGGCTCGAGCTGCGATTCCGTGCATTGGAAGAAATTATTTTGTTTGCTTGCCGAGCACACAGGCCCAGAAGGCCTAAATGGGCCGCCAGCAAACAGTGACGTTCCAGTTGTTATTGAGTCGTTAATGCTTCTCGAATTGAGCAAGGTCATTCATTAAACGTGTGCGGAGTCGGCTGTGTAGAAATGCGCCGGGAAGGAATTGCAAAGATGCGCGAAGAAGAGCTTTGTATTTAAAGCTTCCGTGACTGCAGGGATTCATCTTCTTGGTTCTTTCGGTAAAGTCACGTAGAAGGGAAATAATAAAATAATAAAAATAAAACAATAAAATACAATTCTCACGACGGCTGCTTGCGTTGTGGCCGAAACGTCGTGAGAATTATTTTATTATGTTTTATTTTTGTTATTTTATTATTTCCCTTCTACGTGACTTTACCGAACGAACCAAGAAGAAGAGCTTTGTCACTCATCGGATTCCCCCGGTGTGAATAAAGATTCCCGATTGCGAAGGCGAGCGGCGCGTCGGTGGTAGTGCCGTGCGACCTGCGGCGTTGGCGGTGGCTGAACACCGCGTCGATGAGACGCATCGGTGAGCGCGATCGAGCGAGTCCTCCACATGGGCGGAGGAATCAACGAGCGAAGTTCACGGCAACAGCGAGCGCGGGGGTCGTCAATTAGCCTTGGCTGCTTTACGCGGGATATTAACGGTGTCGTGGTTATAATCGCGAAAATAATGTTGTTGGGAATGCCCCACTGCGCCTTCACGGCTCAATTGCAAGAGGGCACGTGCTTCTTGGGATATTCGGTCGTGGCATGGTCCGTATGAAATGTTATTGCAATGCTGAAATCAGCGCGGGTGCAGGACGCTTTGTGGATTGCTACATTGCAGAATTGTGAGAGACTGCGATGGCCTGAGGCCCTTTTCCAGCAGTGGATTGATCACGGCTGATGGTGGTGGCGGTGGTGATGGTGGTGATGATGATGCTTGTCTGTATTTGACAATGCCTTGCTTATTTAAGGCGATCGCCATTGATTTTCTCCTGCATTTAATTAGAGCCGTTGAAGTGAATCGCAGTACCAATCCAGGATTATTTATACCCGCATCGCTATTCCTTTCAATAGTGAATACGGGCGATTACCACGATGCATGCGATTCTCTGTCGAGATGCACAGTGTCAGGGTATTACCGCCAGAGCACTGATAAGCATAACATCGCTAGACTACACTTGCCATTCGGCGTAACCAATCATCTGTGCTTTAGACCATCCTCTAGCCGCTGCTGGACAAAGCATCGAATATGAATAACAAAATAAAGTAACTTAATCATATTTGTCTCTGCACAAATGTAGTGACTTAACTCGGAGACGCTAAGAGTTGGAGGCACTTCTTTTATTTAACGAGCACCCTCGGCACAACACACACCCTACGCTAGTACACACTCTTATGTCGCTCGCTTATACACAACTCTACGCGAGTTGCTCGCCTCTACACAACGCTAGCCGTCTAACACCAATGGCGCTGAACCGAGACAGCCAACTACCGTCTAGCAGCGCAATATCGAGTGAAGATGACAGCGACGACGGCGAAGATCTTCAACAGCACGACGCGGATCCCACTCCATACGACAGCCCCGAGCTCTCGCTCAGGGCCCCCCCCTTTTGTGCTCCCAGCGTGGCCTCGCTCCGCCCCGGCCACGCCCCCTCTCTGGAACCTACCAGCGGCTTCCCGGGCTTCCCCCACTGTGCCCCTTCTGTGACCTTTCCCCCAGATATCCCCTCTGGTGTGTCACGTGGCCTGCTGATGTCAGGGCTGCTGTAAGCCGCAGATCCCCTTCCCCGCCAGCAGCCAGCGCTATGCTGCTACATTACTTATTCTATGCCACTACACATTTAACAAACAGACAAAATCATTTCACCCGTCAGCCACACGGCCTTCGAGGGAAGTTCATCTTAACAGCGGCATCGGAATAATAGAAGAAAACTCTGCGCCGGTTTCAAACACACTCAAGCGTGTTTCTCGTCAGCAGAGTCAGGCCTGCTGGAACCAGTGATGGTGAACTGCCATATACTGTTGAACTGCCAGATCTTCATTGCCAAGGACCTATAGCAATTCAATTGGGAGCAACTGGGACCCTCCGAGAGTCCTCCACGTGGCGCGAGCAAAGAATTAACTTTTGAATGTATGTATCACGTCGTTAACCACCGCCCCGACCCACATGTTGCATACAGCTCACTGCGCGCACACACACACACAATGTTATTGTAATGAAATGCGGCAGCAATATCAATTAATCTCGCCGATAACCCAGGAGACAAATTGTCAAGTCAAATAAATGACATACTGGGCGGCCGGCTGGCCGGCCGCGAGTTGTATACGTTCCCAAGATTAGATGTTTATTCGATCAGCTTAATCAAACGTCCGATTACATTTTCCACAAGCCCAATCCTGCACCTTCCCTGATTAGCCCTCGCGCTTTAGGCCCAAAGATGTTTCAACGGCGATACGAAGCAGTGGGGCCGTGGAGAATCCGTGCGCGCTTCTGTTCCTCTCGACTGATGATTCCCAACGAGGGTGAAACCGGTACACAGTCGTCTCACCGACTGCCGATTCCAGAGGCGAGGGAACGCCTCAAGACGTTTCGGCTGTGTTTTTGTATTTCGGACCTTACCTTGTTTGTTTTTCCCACATGCAATTGCTGCTGCTGTCTACAATAACACTATAAAAATATATTTATTTTGGTCCAGGGCAAGGCTGCGTGCGTTATACACGTAGTACGGTGAGTTCACGTGACGCACAAGGAAAAATATATTTGTATGACCAGCTTCTGTTCTATTCTTGCGCATGATGGCAATATGTTCGGGAGCTGAATGCCAATGTCTGGGTTCGCTGCTAGCCATGGCGAGAGGGCTTCAGGACCAACTTCGTGTAGTTTTGCAATTCCTCATCCATTGAAGGAGCAGATTGCAGAGTCATACTTCATGCTCTGTAGTTTGGGTCGCACGGTCACAATCGCAGAACCGTGGCTCGTCTCCAATGCATCTCTACATATCTCTATGGGTCTCCACGTATCCTCTACGCGTCTCTACGGGTTCACTGTACGGTCCACAGTTTGGAGTGCTTGGCCACACCGTGGGTGCACTCAAGGATAGCGTCATATGCAAGAGGCGTTAGAAGCGATATAGCCACTCAATTGTGCCGCCTGTGAGTTGGCGAACTGCAGATGTAACCCACCCCCACTCAGCCACTCACCCGCCACCAAATTATATTTGGGGCCGTGCAAATTTGCACGGGGTCCATGGATCGGGTCGTGTTGCACACAGGAGCCTTTGATTATCCACGTGCGCATCAGGTGCTGCAAGAGTGATCTGGTACGATGGGGAGGAGCGGTCCAATGGTCCCGCACCTCCCATTAGCACGGCTGGCTACGTACCGCGGCGGAATAAGTTCAACATGCGTACACACAATCGTAAAAAACAAATACGTTGAGCATTATTGCCAATTTGTTTACAGCTGCACGCAAGCTTTAGCTCCGATGAGCTCATCATCACTTTACAGAAAATTGTGCGAATTCGTTCGCCGTCGGTGGCGCAGCGACGCGGTGTGCGAGCGCTAAATTGTCTCAGCTGCGCGGGCAGATGCAGCCGCGCGGAATGTGGATCAGAAAATCACTCGCCGCCAGGTGCGAGGCGGCAGCCGCCCAAACACAAACTCCGCAACGAACAGCGGCGGCACGACCCGCTCCGTGATAACCGCGAGAGAGGTACGCCGACGAGGCGGATGAACGAGAAAAAACGATGCAAATGAGTTGGTAAAAAAAAAAGACAATACGGAAATCGACTCAATTGGGACATCAAACATCGTCAACATTAATGCAATCTTTTCGAGGTGAATTGTTACATGCAAATATAATGAGGCAAGCCAATCAATGAACCCATGTTACTCGTTTTATACATAAAGCCAAGTAGCCGTTTCGGTGGGATCCTAAGTGCACTACAATCCCTCATGGCATCACTACGTTCATCTCACTCTGCGTCTCGATTCAGACGAGCTACACTTGTCCCGCTGTAGTTATAGACTGCTGTAGTTATAGACCGCTGTAGTTATAGCCGGCTGTAGTTACAGCCTGCTGTAGTTATAGTCTGCTGTAGTTATAGCCCGTCGTAGTTATAGCCGGCTGTAGTTATAGCCTGCTGTAGTTACAGCCTGCTGTAGTTATAGACCATCGTAGTTATAGCCTGCTGTAGTTATTGTCTGCTGTAGTTACAACCTGCTGTAGTTTTGGCTGCTGTAGTTAGAGCCATCTACGTAGTCGGTTAGAGCGACTTTTGTTACGGCCACACTTTTTGGCCCCTAGTGGGGGTCGTCGCAGCCACAGGTCGCCCTTCGTCCGTCCGCCGGTGTTTTTCCAAACGACGGCGACGCCGCTCTCGGGGTTAAACGCGCGGGGAAGGGAGGAGAGGAAGCAAGCGGGGGAGGTGTGCGGAGGAATGGGCCACGCGGAAGAATCGGCGAACAGCTTGAACGCAATCTCACGCAATTACCACATTAGCTTCCTCACGAAGGCAAACGCCACGGCCTCGCGGTGATCATTAACGGGCGAAGATTTTCCTCGTCTTTGTTTCAGCTTCCGCTCTGCGTGCGGTTTGTTGTTGTTGTTGCTTTTGTTCATTTATTTTCACAACCGCTCATTTACGTGCGCAAAACAGCGCACGGACCAACGGGGTTTGGACGCGACTCGTAACAATCTGTGGACGCGATGCGGAACAATCGGCTGGAACCCCCGCTTGTTAAAGTTTTAATTTCCCTCGCCGTCCGTGAAAAACAATCAGCCTCCGAGCATAATTATCTGTAATATCTAGGCGATATCCCTACGTTATGAAGCCGTTTACCCGTGGCATACCACGCGGGGAAGGGGATTCGAGAAAAACGGAGCGGGCACGGCTCAAGGTGAGCAGCTGGAACGAGGAGCACGAGTTGGAGAAGCAATAACTGGGCAAAGCTGTTGGTGATGATTTTCCATGAGTTTTTTTGGGGTTAGATCGCGAAAATATTAATGTGTCGTTGAACCCCCCGCCACCACCCGTCGCAGCCAATTAGTAAGGTAAAGTATGTCAATTATAAAGGAGTTCCATAAAGGCAAGCAAGGAGACACTTTGCAAATGTAGTTAAGTCTGCGGTTATGACGAAATGTTTTTTATTTTTTATTTTTTTGGGGCCACTAAAAAAATGACGTCAATGAGATTCATTGCTTTCACTCCCAGGGCCGCGTCACAGCCTCAAGTCCCACATGGCTCCCAACCTCCCGTGCCGCACTTCCACGTACAGGGTCCCAACCGTGAAGAAACCGAGCGACTTGCCTCCTGTGGACGGTGAAGTCAATGAGCACACGTACCGGACCCCCCTGTCAATCCACTGTCGGATCGGGGCCTCCACAAACACACACGTGCAGGCCCCTGAGGTAAATTTCACCGTACCACCACGTGCCGCTTTGGTAAAGGCGACGGGAGCATAAGGCCATGGCAGCATAGCGGCACGACACGTACAACCGCCGCCGTCGCTGCACCGCCGACCGCCGCTCCACGACGTTCGCAGGGCCCGCGCGCGTGCGCAGCAAGTGGCCGGCGACGAGATGTTAGTACGCTGCGGTGGCCGCCCATCCAAGGCGCTCCGGGCTCAGACCCCTTTGCTTAGCTTCCGAGGACGCGAGGAGAAAGCGGGTTCGTTTGGTCGTCGGGCGGTCACTGGCACGGAGCGCCGCGCAAATCCCGGCGGCTCATCGAGCATCACCGCCCCCCCCACCCCCCTCACCCCCCCCCCGGTTGGCTGACACGTGACACAACCCCAGCTGTTGTTGTCGTCGGGATTCGAAGGGCCCTTTTTGGAGGGAGGCTCTTGCACGGGCTAATGCGGTGTCACACTTGCAGGCACTCCCCCCCCCGCCCCCCCCCCGATGATGTGATGCGATGGGATACGACGTGACGGTGAAGAGGGTCCCTAAAAGGAAAAGGGTGCGGCCACGTGACTCTCAGCACGCAACCAACGGCAAAGAGCCGGTGATGTGTGTTGAACTTCTTTTGCACCGTACGTAGCCAACCGTGCTAATCGGAGGTTGGGGGGGGGGAGGGGGCAAAAGGGGTTAACATTTTTTTTGGTGGCGGTTCTCCGGAGCCCTTGGACAGAGCAAACAAACAGCAACAGCTGGCCAGCAAACAGCGTCCCAGAACTCATTTCCCCCGAAGAGCCTTGAAATTTCTCCTCGAACAAAAATAAAAACACGCGCGTGCGAGCGAGCGCTCGCAAGCGCCCGCGCTCGCTTCGGCGCGACGCTGAATGTTGCGGGAGAAAAAATAAATCCCAAAAGCCAAAAAAAATTGGGGGTGGGGGAGCATTACGTCGGCGATGACTCTATCATCCCCCCCCCCCCTACTCCCACGCTCGTCAGAGGGCAGTGCAGCGGCAAGACACCGCTGTTGCACTGCACGCAGCACCTATGTCCACGCTCTCTGCCTGAACCAGTCCGCACCGACCAGCGTGGCGACTGGTGAAACATCTTTCACCAAACCCCCGATGATCGGCATAGTATGGCACAGGCCATCGATTAGCAGCGGAGTGACAAAACCGGTCGCGCATCGCCGAAATGTTCGTGCCGGAGGAAAACCCACCGCTATGCATCCAGAGGAACCCCCATCGCGAAACGTACGGGAGGAGAAACAAAACCCAGAGGCCCCACACAGACGGTGCTCACGAACCCGCTTGCTGTACTGCCATCGGCTGGCAAAACCGGCCGGCAAGACCAGCTGGCAGGGCGGCCCAGCGGTTTTGAGGAGCAATCGCGAATCCTCCGACACTTGGCGGAAACGCGCGAGCGCCTCCGATTTAGCACGGTTGGCTACGTACGGTGTGAAAGAAGTTCAACGTACGCACGTTCAAGCGCGTACCGCAGGGCACGCAAGCCAATTTAGGACGGGAGCGAGCAAATGGAAGCGCGGTGGGTATATAGGTCAGCCTCGCTAGATAAAGCACAATGTAGGTTGCAGGCTACGATGGGCAAACACGATTAGCTGGAGGGGATCATTCATAATATAGGGGGGCGCGTGCGAGCGAGTGCGAGTACGAGCGGGTGTCAGAGCGAGCGTGAGTGTGAGAGCGAGTGTGAGAGCGAGCGAGTGTGAGTGTCAGAGCGAGTGAGAGAGCGAGTGTGAATGCGAGCGAGTGTCAGAGCGAGCGAGTGTGAGTGTCAGAGCGAGTGTCAGAGCGAGTGTCAGAGCGAGCGAGTGTGAGAGCGAGTGTCAGAGCGAGTGTGAGAGCGAGTGTCAGAGCGAGTGTGAGAGCGAGTGTCAGAGCGAGTGTGAGAGCGAGTGTGAATGCGAGCGAGTGCGAGTGTGAGCGAGTGTGAGTGCGAGCGAGTGCGAGCGAGTGTGAGTGTGAGAGTGAGTGTAAGAGCGAGTGTGAGTGCGAGCGAGTGTGAGTGAGCGAGTGTGAGAGGGCCTTAAAATTCAGACAGGCGACGGCGTTGTCGGCGGGTAGCCAAATAGTTCACGGGTTAACGAAGCCCAAGGCGAGCAGGTGATTAGCGCTGATTACTTTCCTTAATGACTTTCCAAAGCAAATCAAATTTTAATAAATCTAACGGCTCATGTTTATTCTGCACTAATTTGACGAGCGTGTAAATAATACTTCTTTTTTTTGATTCAACAAAACGTCGGGGGTTTCACACCCCCCTCCCCCCTCCCCACCTCCCCACCACCCTCCCCACCCCACACCCTTCCATCCCCCCACTCCTAATGGGTTCTTCGCTGTCCGGGGCTACGTCCACAGAGGGGAAATGGAGCTACGCAATCGGCTTCTATGTAGGCGTGTATGGTGAACTTCTTTCACACCATACTCAGACAACCGTGCTAATCGGAGGCGCGGGGGAAGGACAACAAACGAAACAGAAAGAACAGTTCTACAGAAATGAGTTTTTCAATCGAGATTTAAAAGTGCATAGCTCCAGTGGCTTCCTAATATCGGAAGGAAGAGCGTTCCAGACGGCCGCAGAAAGCGCTGCAGTGACCGTCTTTGTTCGATGGCCAGCCAAAAGCCGCCGCCGCCGCCGCTGCTGCTGCTATGAGGATGGCCAGCGATCACGTGACGGTTGAGGCTCCTCGTAGTACAGCATGCAAGGCGCCAGGTGGATTGTTGCAGCGCGGGATCGCGAGGGACGGCGGTGGCTTGGAAGAGGGCCTTCATCCAGCAGCGGACCGACCACGGCCGACGACGGCTGCGGCATCGGCAGCGGCGAGTGAAGGTAAGACGGAGATTCGCCGGCCACCGCGTGCGGCGAAGCGATCCGAGGCAGACGTCGGGGCGTCCGTGACAGGTGACGGATCACGCGGTCGACAAATCTGCACAGGAGGCGGCGGCGACGGCGGCGGCGGTGTCGGCACACAGAGGAGCCGTAGAAAAGGACAACACCGACCGCGGAACAAAGGCACCTCGGGGCCTACAGATCGCGCCTTGATGACGGACCAATTGAACTGCTTAAGAGAGCGTTTGATTGCCATGCATGCGGGAGGGAAGCGGAGAGCCAGGAGGAAACCCACCACGCATACGAGGGGATGGCTCTCAAATCTTGGTCCCCCGCTCACAAACCACGAACACAAGTGCAACTGCTCAAGTGTTTTGATATTTTATCGTTGCACTTTCGACGACCGTTTACCAACAGGCCAAAAATGCCGGCGCTAAACAGCAAAGTAAAAGGAAAGGATAACTAACAAGGCACTGGCAGGAACCACAATTAATTTTGATGAAAAAAAACATCGCGGAACAAAGGGCGGAGACGGGGGGGGGGGGGGGATGCGTGACGGAGAGATAGAGGGGGGCAGCCCGTCGCGCGAGCTGGACGGACCGGCGTTCGGTACGGGCAAATAAGTAATTACGGCGTTGGGGAAGCACCAACTCAACGGGCTCCCGGGCTCTCGCTCAAATCTGTTTTTTGTAGCCAAAGGGTAGGGGGGGAAATGGAGAGAGGGGGGGCACAGTCATCATTCCACGCAGGCCAGCGACCTCAGATTATCCCGCGTCTCAGCGAACCTAATCACACGCGACAGAGGCAAAATAGACTTCACCTTAAATTCTGCGGAAACGTTAAGTCAATATTTTAGCGCGCGACAGACGCCTGCACCACCCCCATGGCTGCCACCACCTCTAAAACTACCACCATCACCACCAGGGCAGCTACCACCTTCACCACTGCCACCTCATCTACAACCACCAACACCACCGCTGCCATCAGCAGCGCCACCAGCATCGCCGCTGCCACCAGCTTCACGACCACCACGACCACCAGGGACAGCCACCGAGCGACCGCCGCTGCCACCAGCAGCACCAATCAACACCACACCACGAGCGGCGTTACCACGGCAGCACCATGACCGCAAGCTGTGCAAAGAGGTCAACGCGTGATGGGGCCCCCCCTCCTACGCCCTGCACCCCGGTCGCCAAAACAGGAGGCCGGGATGAAATTACTATCGCTCTGGAGGCCTGCCCCGGGCACACACACCGCAGTGGAAGCCCACCACCCCCCCGCCCCCCCCCCCCCCCCCCGAGATCACACGTTTCAAAATCTGACCCCAAGTGTCTGACCTATTCATCCATCGCAAAGGTACAGCCCCTACCGCCCCCCACCACCGCCTCACGGTCTCCCCCACAAGGTGCACCGGCGCCTGTGAAGTTCAACAAATAACCATTAGAAATGTAATCTAGGCCAAGTTGCTGGTGCAGCCCTGCTGGTTTTTCTTGCTCAGGCAAATGATGGAACCGGAAGAAGGATCTCCACTCGAGGAACCCTCCTCTATCGGGTACTTGGCCTGCTCTTCCGCACTGGGCCAGACGTCTTGGAAGAGGTGGGAGTATCCACATATTACCCCACCCGCACGCGAGCCACTCATCGACCGACCGTGGGCGTACGCACGCTTATGTGCCGCTACTTGGACACAGTCGGGAGGGGATTTCGGAAAATCGCATCAATGCTTCAACCGCCGCACCAGGAGATCCGAGGTCGCCACACTTCACCGCACCGCACGCAACCTGCCGATTGGCTCACTGTGGTTGCACCCGCTGATACTGCCAGGTGGATTTAAGAAACCTGCACCGCCATCGTTTCATCAGCCACAGGTCCGGAGCACAAACCCATTCATTACACCAACCCCACTGTGCTCGATACTTATAAATATAAACGCACATATTAGGAGCACGACAGCCACCCCTTAAACATCCTTTCATTGAGATAAAATATCACGGTTATGCAATAATAACTCAAGAACGACGACACCAATCTCATAATGTATTTTTCTAAAATCAGGAGCACCGTCATCATGTAAACGTATTAAACGTGTATATAAGGGACGCAACTTATAAGCGTACGCGCGGTTCAAATGCAAAGTGCGCGCCGCCGAAAGCTGGTTATGTTACTGCGCAAAATCAT
Source organism: Lethenteron reissneri (assembly GCF_015708825.2). Lineage (NCBI taxonomy): Eukaryota > Metazoa > Chordata > Hyperoartia > Petromyzontiformes > Petromyzontidae > Lethenteron > Lethenteron reissneri. Next base: position 10,197,918 of record NC_083786.1, on the reverse strand, counting down.
TTATTATTTGGGTTTAGTTAAGGGAAACAGTGGTGCGGTTTCCTACGCGCGTGCGCACGCACCTTCGTCCCGGCCCAGACTTGGAGGATCCGTTGCGTTAGCTGGGACGCGAACTCAGGTCGGCGGATTTTAACGCGCAGACGACTGACCGCCGCACCGCTGATACCCCACCCACCCCCCTCCAAGCTTCATCAGAATTACCAAAGTGAATTCCCAAGGATTTGCAGTCAATCAAAATGTTGAGGAAACTGTAAGCTTCAATTAAGATGATACGTTAAAATAAAATTTAAAAACGTGCGGAAGGATATATTTTTACTCATTTGCACAGCCAGATTTGGGTGAGGAGGGGGTGGAGAGATGGCACAGCGATTGCCACACCGCGCCACACGAGCCTGGCGACGCCAAGCTGTCAATGCCCCGGCCAGCGGTCGAACAACCGGCGCGACCGGCCAACACGGCGTGGAAATATGCGGCCTTCGCCGGGCAGTGGGTCGGCGAAAGCAGTGTAAATAAAATATCAAGAAGGCTTCGTTCGTAGCAACTGCTCCGGTGTGACCCGTGACCCTGGAAGAGAGGCCTAGGGGCACCTCCCCGAGGACCAGACTGGACGCTGATTAATGAACAGGAATTGTTTTCCTTTAGAGGGCAGCACTCCTCATGGTGTTGCCACGGAAACCTCAAAAAAGCCCTCGACCCCCTCCCGCCACCTCTCTCCCTCCCAGCTTCCTTCCAGGCACTCGATCAAATTGTCTGTGGATTTCAGAGAAGAAGAGTTCACCGCACACAGGGCTTAATTTTCACCGAATCTTTCCAGGTCGGTTGACCCGCAAAAAAATGTCCGCACCCAGCAACACCACATCCAGTACATCTCCTCTCGCTACGACTGTGGCTAATAGCTGCGTGGCCCCGCACTCCGGCCTGCCAGCAAACCCAGAATGCAATTCTGAACCCAGCACAGCGCATCCAGTATGCCTCTCGTTACGGCTGTGGCTCAGAGCTAACCCCAGTCTACCAGCGGCATGGATAATAACCGGCGGGAAATAATGTAAGCACGGCCACCGCAGGATTTGGGCAAAACGCGACCGAGAAACTTTTTTTTGTGGAAGCAGCGTTACACAGATCGATCGTCACCCATCGTCATCATGGTCACCATCGGCCGTGGTCAATCCACTGCTGAATGAAGACCTCCCCAAATTGCAGCCATCCTTTTTCGTACCGCCGCTAAAAAAAATGAAAACCCGCGCTCGGATTCCCAGAGCGATGACATCACGATTTTTCCGTCCGGCGGATTATGTTTTTACAATCGCTCTCCGCGTCGCAATTAATTTGCGCGGGATGACCACACGCGCGCGCCATCTGCGCCGACTTTGCCAAGGCAAATCCATCTCTCGTGTAATCACGGGACAATGGCGGGGGCGGAGGGGTGGGGTAGAGGGGGGCATTCGTCGCCAGCATTGGGAACGAAGGGAACCGACTCTGGGGGTGTTGTGACGAGAGCCCCCTTTAGTTCTAGATTTGAAGCTTTCGTGACTGCAAGGATTCATACTCTTAGGTTTTTTCGGTAAAGTCACGTAGGTAAAAAATAATTGAAATAATAATAGAAGTAAAATAATAAATCACAACGTTTCGGTTCCACCTGATGACAGAGACTTGTGTTGCCTCCGAAACGCCGTGATTTATTATAATATTTAAATTATTTATTATTTATTTTATTTTTTACCTACGAAAAAACCTAAGAGTATCGCCCCCTTTAGCCGCCAACGCCACCGCGTACGCCACGTGCTCAACGCGAACCCTAACCCCTCCATCCCTGCAGTGTTCCAGCACTGGCCCCCTACTGGGGGGTCTCGGTCACCTCCTCATCACTCTGCCATCACAACTAGGACTGGTTACCGTTCACCCTTGAACATCACTCATTGATGGTTCCCACCCACGTTGAACGGACTGACCTTTTCGTCTCGTCCACACTGTGCAGGTCACTGCAACGCATTCACTCGCTCACCACATCTGCTTTCTCTGTCTGTTGCTTCCCTCGCACTTGCTCGACTCTGGAATTCCCTCCCATTGTCTTTTTTCCAAAGATCTGATTGTAACCTTTTGCTCGATTCAAGAGACGCGTCGCACACTTATCAATTTACAATTTTTATTTATGCCGTTTGATGCTGGCAGCTTTGGCGTTGAAGACCTTTGGGCCTGCGCCTAGCAACTTCGCAACCTCCCATGAGCACGGTTTGGCCACGTACGGTGTGAAAGACGCTCAACAGGCACGAAAGTACGTGCACGAGTGCAGACTTTTTGGGCATTTGTGTGTCGCAGCGGTAACACCTGTGCCTCACAGCAAAGGGGTCCATGGGTTCGAATCCCTGGGCTCGAGTGCCTTGCTGTGTGGGGGTTTGTAAGTTCTCCAAACTTTTTTGCAAGGGTCACCAACGTCTGGGTTCTCCGATTTCTGCCTATAGCTCAAACAAAAAAGTTAAGTACCATGAAACTGGTATTGGCCAAACATCCCAATGCTAACATTTTTTTTAATCCAAATGACTCTGTCGGGATTACACAAAGCGGCAACGTCACCCAACGGCTGCAAGGGCTTGGCAGTACCCTCCTGAAAAAGAGGCTTTTCCTGGGTAGCACGGTTGGCTACGTACGACGTGAAAGACGTTCAACATACACAGAATAATAAAATACGAATAGCATTGTATTGAGAACGCGCATGATTGTAGTGCATTGCGGAGTACGGCATTGTTGTTGTTTTGGATGAAAACATTTCCAGGCAACGTTTCACTTCTCCGTTGAGAATGTTGACGGCGCCTTCCGACCGCGTCGCGTTATTGTGCGGCGCGATGTCGCGCCGCGTACGTCATCAGGTTTTCTTCCGATTCCGTTACGATGACGTACGTGTCCGTCATCGAAAGAAGACCCGGAACAAGAACGGAAACAAAAGAACTTTATCGGTACCGAGGCTCCCACAAGGCCATGCGGGGAGGGGCGTGCGGCACAGCTTGGCGCAAGCTATCGTAGAGTGCGATCGTGTCGCTACGGTTCTCTGCGGTGAGTAACGGCGTCTTTAACAACGACGGCGCTACACCTCCATAAATAAAGTTAACGCCGAGATTCGGCGGCGAATGGGACCACCCGCGTCCGGCAAAACTTTCAGACGTCTCAGAACGGGAAAGGGTTAACATTGGCACGTACACGGCGCCTAAATCCAGCCCCCGCGACCCTCTGGGCGTCAAGCACTCAACGGATCCTAAGAATCCCACTTCTCTCGGCTCTCCTTCCCGTTCCCCAATTACGTTCCAACTGAGGTGTGTCCTGGGATGACTTGAGAACGCTCACATTAACACACGTGTGGGTGTGTGTGTGTGTTTTTTATGAAAACAAAACACTGTGGTGCAGTGGTGACTTGGTGGTTAACGCACTGCACCTCCCGTTCTGGAGCAATCTGTTACCCATAATTGAATTGTCTTGTATAGCCTTTCATATCTATATAAATATACGTTGTATCTTGCTTGCCCTGATTAATCTTGTTTTGTACGGAGTGTTGACATTTTTACAAGTACAACGCTTTGTGATCTTTCGATGAAAAGTGCTATATATACATTTCTGTACTCAAACATTCGTCAGTTGCACTGTGGCTTTAAAAGGATATATCTATACCAGACATATTTAACAGGTGACTTTTTTTTAGCAATCGCTCAGCCTCACAGAACATCATGTGCTATGAAACTAATCGATTTTTATTTTACCAGGTAAGGTCGAATGAGCTATATGGCTCATTTTCAGAAGCGACCTGGCCACAAACGATAACTCAACGAAGTGGCTCATCACGTGGAAAATTTATCGCAGCCAAATACCATAAACGCACGTCGATTGGAATTGTGATGGGGAAAACTAAAGAACCCGGAGAAAAATCCACGCGACCACGGGGAGAACATTTGAACTCCGAATATACAGGAGTCAGGGTTGGGATCAAACCCACGACCTCCTGTATACCAGGCGAGGGAGTTAACATCTCGCCACCGTGGAGTTCCTGCAGAAGGACCCTTGCCCAGAAACGTCACCTATTTTTTTTTCTTCTAAGGTCACAGTGTTATTGACAAATGTGTTTTATGCCATTGTGCAATATGACCAAATAATTTACGTAAACGAAAAGATGTTTTATCATTGACTCCCCACCACGGCAAATATAAGTGGCGAGCAAATTCTCTGGCGAGCTCCTGTTTAGCGAACCCGCTGTACTCAACGACTTCCACACGAGCAGCCTCCTTCTATAAGTTCATCTCACGTTTCATTCCGAGACGCATTGCGAGTTTCACCATCGCCGCATTAACCGCCCCCTTTTTTTCTTCTTTCGGGAATGGCCTAGATTCCTTTACTACGCTTTATAAGCCTCACAGTACAAATACAATATAGTAAAAAAAACTCCCATTAGCGCCGTAAATCCCAAAGTTGTGGGTGTCACGTCCGCGACCTGTCACCGCCAAAAACCGCCGCCAGCATTTGTTTTCCGCAATCAAGTGCGACACCGCGGGATAGATAGCGACGACGCTGTTATATTTTCAACGACACGTGCCATCCTCATCGCGCGTGCCGCCACGGCCGTGGAGATAACCCCGGCGTGGTCCCCGCATGCCACGCGGCGGACCCAGAAGACTCGGCGACGCTCCCAGCAAGCAGGAGACGCGCCACCAAGGACCGTGGCAGCGGACTCGTACGTATGCATGTGAAGTGTTGTTGAAGACGCGTGGACAACGGGGTAAGGCACACGTATTTATTTATACAAAGGGCTTACAGTACTAGAGGGATGTATCGGCCCCCTCACCCGTACAACTGGGAATTCACCCCTAGCTAGCCTTCCTAGCTGAGTCCTCCGCTAACGGGCTAGGGGAGGCTGTCTGGCCCGACACTGGTTAATCGGGCTACGGTACCCGGAATCCCAGAGGTCTGACTCTGGTTCCGGGACCACGCCACTGGCTCCAGCCTGCACTGCCCTTACAAGGGCGGCGTCCCAGGGGGAGTCCAGGGCCTATCTGGCTGGTCTTCTCTCTTCTCTTAACTACTCTAAGACTGAGCCCCGAGCTCTCTGGCTCAACCCTTTTTATACCCCGTTAGAGGATCGAAACCCCCCTCACGCCGTCCAGTACGGACGTCGTTGCGGGCACCACCCCGTGTGCTCACGGAGACCCCGCCCACTGTGTCTGTTTTCCATTAGCCCCTATGTAAACAGCCCTACACAAACAGACCCTCTGTAACAGCCCTACATCACCCCCCCCTGTACAGCTCGCAGCCGTCCCGGCTGCAACAACTTTCAATAAAGGTTATTCAACCCCTGGATCCCCGCGTGTGCCTTAAAAAAAACGTTTTGAACGCTAACTTGAAGGAACCAACAGTAACAACAACAACAACGACAATGACAACAACAAAACCCTCAACCCTGAAAGGGAACAATCCGACGCACCCCCCCCCGAATAAATACGGATACCGTAAGAACGAGCTATATACAATATGTAGCGAAGCCACAATGCACACCAATGGGCAGGGGACACCCCCCCCCCACACAACACACAATGAACACAACATATATATACAAATCTTGCGGTTCCTCAACAGTCTGCGCATTTTTGCGCGTGTCCTTGCGGTATCACAACAGTTTGCGCATTTTTGCGCGTGTCCTTGCGGCGGGCCCCTCACACGGGGGAACCCCGGTTGGCGGACCGTCAGGTGGCAATCGTCCGTCCGGGAGCGGGGTCTCCTCTGATGCCTCGTGACTGTTGGTATCCCCAGAAGGGGTGGTCGGGCGTGAGCCCGTCAGTCTCGATGCACCTGGAGGTGGCACGGCCGGCAAGGCATTAGGTGAGCGCGGTGGGGACGGACCTAGTGAGTCGGTCGACCCCCCACACGTCTGGCCACGCATGTGTGAAGTGGGTTTGTGTGCCGCGACGAAAGGTTTCAACCGAGAGGGGTGCACGAACCATCGCCGCTTCCCCCAACGAATGCGCACGCACTGTGGTCGCAGGACCTCGACCACTTCCACAGGCCCCCGCCACGGTCGCGCCAGCTTTGGGGAGGTAGCCAGGGGTACTTGGGGACAGTGCAACCATGCCCTGTCCCCCGGTTTCCACTGTATGACATGCGCTCGACCCAACCTGAGGCGCTCGTTCGCCTTTTGACGGAGGTCCGAGTTTAACCTCGCAGCATCCCGTGCCTCTGTTAACTTAGCCAAATTAAATTTGACGTGGTCAGCCAATTTTGTTTTACCTTGCTGGTCGGGGATCTGCAGCTGGGCGCGAACAGGCGGGTCGGGTTCGCGACCGTACATAAGGTAAAAGGGGGAAAACCCCGTAGCCGCATGGGGTGCCATCCGATATGCCGCCAAGACCCCCTGAATATGCAGGTCCCAATCAGTCTGGGAATCTGAGACCTGCTGTGCCATCATTGACGAAATGGTGCGATGCAGGCGCTCGACCATTCCGTCAGTCTGTGGGTGATACGGGGAGGTCCGAATTTTCTTTGTGCCTAAGAGGTCACAGACTTGTTTAAGTAATTTGCTGGAAAAATTTTTACCCTGGTCGGTCAGCAGCCGTTCCGGGGCACCTTTGTCCAGGACGTATCCCTGAACAAAGGCGTCCACGATGGCTGCTGCCGACTGGTTGGCAAGGGGCCAGGCCATGGGCCAGCGCGTAAAATACTCGACACCTGTCAGCAAATACTTATTGCCCCTGGGGGTGGCGGGAAATGGGCCCAAGATGTCCAGTGCGACCAGCTCATTTATCCTGGACACCTTGATGGATTGTAACGGCGGGTTAGACTCCCGCGCCGGCGGTTTCCGCTGCGCACATCGCGGGCATGAACTCAGAAGATCCCCCACATCCTTTGTCATACCAGGCCAAAAAAAATCTAGCTGTATTAGTGCGAGGGTCTTTAGAGTCCCCAGATGTAACAGGCGCTCATGCGCGGCCCACACCACTTTGCCTCGCAACTCCGAAGGGACGACCAGCCGATGTCGCTGTGATTTTGCGTCCCAGTGCATGAGCAGACCCTGCACCATTTCCCATGCACCCGAATCACCTTTCACCCGGCCAGCACCCCCGACGCGACGACGCCACCCGAGGAGGGAGGTGTCCTCCATTTGGAGGCGCCCCCACTCAGTGACGGGCAACCCCAACAGGGAATCCCTTCCCTGTTGTTCGATAGAATTATCAGCCAGTGGCTCGTCACCGTCGGTGGCTGCCAGGACCGGGACCGATGCGTCCCCTGAAGGTCTGCAACGTCCCGACCCCAGGAGGCATGCACATTCCGAGGCGGTTGGCATGCGTGACAGAGCGTCCGCGTTGGTATGGCGAACGCCCTTACGGTAAGTGGTCTCAAAATCAAAATCCTGGAGAACCTCCAACCATCGAGACAACTGTCCCGATGGTTGTTGAACTCGCAGGGCATACTGTAGTGCCGCATGATCTGTGCGGACGGTGAAATGCCGACCGTACAGATATGGGCGGTATTGTTGGATGAAAAAAACAATTGCCAACAGCTCTCTACGGGTAACACAATATCTCTGCTCCGCAGGAGACAACACCCGACTACCGTATGCGACCACCCGTTCAACGCCATCAACCACCTGGGAAAGCACACCCCCAATACCCGTGTTGCTCGCATCGGTGTCGAGCAAAAAGGGTTTCGAAAAATCAGGGTAGATCAAGGGAGGGGCTTTCACCAGGGCGTCCCGAAGGGAGCGGAACGCAGCCTCCTCCTCTTGACCCCAGTGGAAACGAACCCCTTTAGATGTTAGAGCGTGCAGGGGTTTTGCAATTGTTGCAAAATCAGCAACAAACCGTCGATAATACGACGCGAACCCAATAAAACTCCTGACCTCTCCCACTGTAGTGGGAGTCGGCCAGGAGCTGACACACTGCGTTTTGGCGGGATCGGTAGCAATACCCGAGCGTCCCACGATGTGCCCCAAATAACGCACCGAATCACGCAACAAATGGCATTTTTGGGGCTTAAATTTCAAATTAGCAGCCCGCATCTTTAGGAAAACTGCCCGCAACCTCTGGAGATGGTCATCAAAAGTTTTACTAAAGACGATAACGTCATCCAAATAAATGAGGCACGACTCCCATTGCAGTCCAGCCAAAACCAATTCCATCAAACGCTGGAAAGTTGCCGGCGCTGAGTGCAAGCCCATCGGCAACCTGTTGAATTGAAACAAGCCGTGCGGTGTACGAAAAGCAGTTTTAGGCTTAGACTCATCATCCAGAGGAAGCTGCCAGAATCCCGAAAGTAAATCGAGTGTGGAAAAGAATCGCGCTCCCGCCAAAGCGTCAAGCGATTCATCCATCCGAGGGAGCGGGTATGCGTCGGCAACCGAAATTTTATTAAGACGCCGGAAGTCAACGCAAAACCGCAACGAACCGTCCTGCTTTTTAACCAGGACGATCGGCGCTCCCCAAGGGCTGGTGGAAGGAGAAATGATGTCCGCGGCTAACATGTCATCAACAGCCGATTTGACATGTTCCTTTTCGGCGGGACTCAACCGAAACGGATTTTGGCGAATTGGCGCGCTGTCACCCGTGTCAATATGGTGACGCAGCAAGTGAGTGCAGCCCAAATCATATTTATCTCGACTAAAAACGTCGGAAAATTCTCGCAATAGCGTTTTAAGTTGTTGACGCTCTGAATCGGACAGGTCCGTCGATCCCGCACAAAGCGCCTCGAGCCACCCTTCATCGCTGTCCGAACGTGGTCGCGACGCAGGGACAGTGTTGACGGAATTTACGGCGGGCTCCTCACACGGCACCGGCGTTGCGTGAGCAAGCACGGTCCCCTGTGGGAGCACCACCGTCTGCGAGCCCACGTTTAGGACCGCGATGAAGGGTTCACTATCCCCTCTCACTATGGTCTGGGCCGGTAGTAAATCAGGTCCACTAACCCCGGCCCTAGACGGTCCCAACAGTACCCCTTGCGCCCCGGCACCCTTAACGAGGGGCCGCCGAAGCTTCAAGGGCACCAACATTTGCGTTCCCGGAGGAACGCGTACCGTTCTCTCCACGAACGCCGGCACCATCGCGAACGCCGTCCGAGTCACAACTGGTGATGGCAGGAACGCCATGCGTCTGCCCGATGGAAGCTCTATGCATCCCTGGTCGATCAAAATTACAATCGGCATTTTGGCCAGGAAGTCCGTCCCCAGCAGGCACGGAACCGCCAGCGAGGACGAAACAAAAATCGGCCCAGACAATTTAATTTCCCCAATACAAATTTGGGCACGAATTTGTCCGATGATGCCAAGTGAGCCCCCGTTAGCCGCATAGAATGGTACGTTAACAGGCATCAAAGGACGGCTCCGGACAGGGAGAATATTGTAAATTAATTCCGAAATAATAGTCGCCGATGCCCCCGTATCGACCAGGATGCGCACTTCCACCCCGTCGATATATCCTACAACGGCCGACGACCCCGACGATGCGGCAACCACACGATCGGCCAGCACGGACCACTGGCCGGGTTCGATATGGGTACCCGGAGTGGTGCGTGATGGTGCGATGGTGCGTGATACCGGCCCCCCTCTCGTCGCGGTGTTTGAGTGCGTGACGGGTGTGTGTGTGGGCCAAACGTGTGGGGTGCCGCGACTCGCCGGTTTTTGACGGTGGAGCTTGGGATGAGGCCCGTCGTCCCGGTGAGGTGTCGTCCCGCGCTGACGAGGAGAGCGGCACCCCGAGGCGACGTGGCCCCGGACGCCGCAGTTGTAACACCGCGGGAGCGATGTCGGAGGTGACGAGTGGTCGGAACGGCCTGACCCGTCCTGGCCCGGCCGTGCACTCGTCGCCTGTTGCCGTCGGTGGTCGACGGCGTAGAGTTCCTCCGTCGGAAGGGTGGCTGCAGCCACCGCACGCCCCGCCGATGCCCTGCTGGCTTTGCGTCGAAGCGACAGGAGGTTTGCGTGGAGGAGCCGCGCCGCCTGGAGCGATGTCATTTCCGCGTCCTCCTGTGCGACGACAGCGATGTCTAGATCGTCGGCCAGGAGGAGTATCTTCTCCGTTACCATAGCGTCGATGCCGTCGTCATCCATCCGGGGGAAGGCCGACTTGGCCATCGCCAGGAGGCTCGTTCGGTACGCTAGGGGCGACTCCTTCTCTCCCCGCTTGCGGTCGTAGAACTCTTGTCTGCATTCCGCCGACGGTCCGTAGACCCCTCCCAGCAGCTGCAGCGCCATCGGTAACGTGGAGCGCCTTTCCTTGGGTGCCGATGTTAGGGCGGCAAGCGCGTCGCCGTCCAGGAGCGCCGGCAGGGCGCTGAGAGCTTCTTCGTCCGTCCATTTAGCCATCTCCTGGTGGGCGAGGAAGCGTCTTTGAAAGCCGCTCCAGTCGCCCTCTGCGCCCACGAATTCTTTAAGCGGGGGCAGCCTTTGGTGTAGCGCAGCGGCTGCCGTGGAGTCCCGTGGACTGCTGCCTCCCCGACTCGGCTGCGTCTCGGCGCGAATGGCAGATGGCATCGCCTGTCGCAGCTTTGATGACGCGCCCTCCTCCGTCGTTGATGCAGCAGCCCCAGCGCGGCCGATGTCGGACCCCAGGTTGAGGTTGGCCACGCCCCTAGCGGTCGCTGCGTCGATGGCGGGAATTTCAAAATTTAAATCTTCAGAAATGGCGGGAAGACGCTCCCCACGCCGGTTCCTCTCGCCCCGCGGTGGACCACCAGCCGCCAGCCGTGTGATGTCCCCCAGCGCAGCGGCAGCGGCGTAGAGCAGTTCCGCCAGCCTCTCATGAGCCAGCCTCAGGTCGTCTCCCCGCTGCTCCTCTTCATGGCGATGCTCCGGTAAGCCCGCATCCGGCCCCGGCTGCACGTCGTCTAGTAGAGCCATCTCGGGCTCGGCAATTTCGGCGGCGTCCTCCGCCCGCTGTTCCCTGGCTCGAGCTGTTTGGCGCGTGTCCATGTTCTTGGTACTTCTGACGCCAGATGAAGTGTTGTTGAAGACGCGTGGACAACGGGGTAAGGCACACGTATTTATTTATACAAAGGGCTTACAGTACTAGAGGGATGTATCGGCCCCCTCACCCGTACAACTGGGAATTCACCCCTAGCTAGCCTTCCTAGCTGAGTCCTCCGCTAACGGGCTAGGGGAGGCTGTCTGGCCCGACACTGGTTAATCGGGCTACGGTACCCGGAATCCCAGAGGTCTGACTCTGGTTCCGGGACCACGCCACTGGCTCCAGCCTGCACTGCCCTTACAAGGGCGGCGTCCCAGGGGGAGTCCAGGGCCTATCTGGCTGGTCTTCTCTCTTCTCTTAACTACTCTAAGACTGAGCCCCGAGCTCTCTGGCTCAACCCTTTTTATACCCCGTTAGAGGATCGAAACCCCCCTCACGCCGTCCAGTACGGACGTCGTTGCGGGCACCACCCCGTGTGCTCACGGAGACCCCGCCCACTGTGTCTGTTTTCCATTAGCCCCTATGTAAACAGCCCTACACAAACAGACCCTCTGTAACAGCCCTACACATGTACGTTGAACTTTTTTCGCACCGTACGTATTTGACCATGCTAATTTTAGGTGCGGGCGAAGGACAAACTAAAGACAAAAAAGCAGTTTTAAAGAAATTATATTTTTCAATCTAGATGATTTAAAAGTACAGTAAAACCTTGGATTGCGAGCATAATTCGTTCCGGAAACGTATTTGTAATCCAACGCACTCGTATATCAGTTGTGATCACGTGATGCTCGGCAGACAAAGCGTATCCACGTACTACTCGTATTGCAAGACCTCGCTCGTTTATCAAATTAATATTTAAAAATTTTGCTCGTCTTGCAAAACACTCGCAGACCAAGTTACTCGCAATCCAAGGTTTTACTGTACATAGCTCTAGTTGTTTCCCAAGATCGGAAGGAAGAGCATTCCAGACGACCGCAGAAGTGCATCCGAAAGCGCGCGATGCGGTGACCACCATCTTTGTTCAATGGCTTATCCAAAAGCCGCTGCGAGGATGACCGGAGTTCACACGATGGTTTATGTTCCTTGACGAGATGAGCGAGGTATTGTGGTTAATTTGTGGCACCAAGTGCGACCTTTAAACAGTGCCGATTATCACAAAGCTTCGTTGGCGTACGAGTGAGCCGCGCGCTGTTGTACTGTGCTGCCAAGTATCCGCTCCCGATGAGATTTCGGGTCAAACCGCGTCTTGTTTCGCGTCCAACGTTCCCGCTCCGAGTGCCGGGAGCTTCTGGGCTTCTACGGCTTGCTGGAGAAGCTGCCAGCGCGTGGATCGAAACGTCGGACAGCAGGCTGAACAACACGCGGCACAAGCCGACAGCACATCAACGATCGATGCAAATCGATTTGACAATTGATCCTCATGGCGGTACCTCGGGGTACCAAATAATACAAAATGGTCGATGCAATTGAATATTTTATTTCTGGGACAATATTTTTTTTCCAGGGGTGTACTTCACTCCGCGACTGGGGTACCAATCAATCCGAAATCGGTGCCACACTCCACGATGTCGAAACGCCAATCATCAGCATAAAAAGATCCATTGTCGAAAAATTCTACTTTGAACAGTGCATCGTGTACAGCTCGTCGAGATGAGTCGATTGCCGCATAACGGACATTATACGAGAGCCGGGGTACAATGGTACCCCAGGGTACCGCCACAAGGTTCAATCAAAATCGATTCTTACGCGCAAAGTACACGCATCGAATTGCGTGTGCACGGATCATGCATTGCATGCATAATGATCATCAGGATCGATTATTTATGATGAATAGAAGGTCAAACACCCCCATGTCCTCCGACTTGAAGTGGGAAGGCCTTCAGCCAACAGTGCTTTGAAATAAAGAGCTCTACACGGCTCAAGTTAAGTTCGGCTAAATGACTGAGAAAATTTTTGCAGGTAAAAACAATACAAAAGGTGGCAAAGGTGCAGCCCTGCAATTTCTTCCTCATGCCACTGTTAGAGGAAGGGCCACCACGAGAGAGAAGTCCAGAGGACCTCTAAAAGGTATTTTGTCCTGGTCTTCCACGCTGCCCAGACGTCTCGGACGAGGTGGGAGTGCCCACACCTTAGCCCATCACACGATAACCTGCCCACCGACTGTCAAACTACGTGAATGAGATGGCCAAAATGAGACGCAAAAAATGTAAACGATTCCGAATCCATTCGCAAAGCCAAAATATCTGACACACACGCCTCATTACGAAGATTGTCCATGCGAACGGATTCCCCCTAGGTGGTAACGAAGCATTGTACGCGCCAACAAAGAATCAGAAAGGGTGGCTCAGCCTGAACTAATTTCGCTCCGCTGCTATGGCAATTTTTAAATCCTGAATGTTTTGTCAAATTCCCAACAGCATCACAATCATTTAATAAAGCACACCCTTCTTAAACAGATAATTCCGTTCCGAGCGGTTTGCCTAGTAAAGGCTTTCCACTCCGCCTCACAGTTAGACAGCTGTAACATAATTACGGTTCCGTAAAATACAAAAAAAACGCAGTTTAATGAATTCACCTACACGAGCCCAACTATGAGCTTTTTAAATTATATTTGGACGTACGACACTGGAAGGCAAACACGGACCACTTCAGCGGCCGGCACGGGCAGCCGGTGATTGTGCCACGGAGGATTAATTGTATGTTCTTAGGTTTTTTCGGTAAAGTCACGTAGGTAAAAAATAAAAAAATAAAATTAATAAAAATAAAATAAAAATCACGACGTTTCGGATGCAACACAAGCTTCCGTCTTCAGGTGTAACCGTCACAGCACGATAGCTGTATCAAGTAAGAGAAATTCCAAGAAAACAGTCCTTGTATATATCCAAGGACTGTTTTTATTGTGCTGTGACGGTTCCACCTGAAGACGGAAGCTTGTGTTGCCTCCGAAACGTCGTGATTTTTATTTTACTTTTATTAATTTAAATTTTTTACCTACGTGACTTTACCGAAACAACCTAAGAATATGAATCCTTGCAGTCACGAAAGCTTCAAATCTAGGATTAATTGTATTTTCTTATTTAGCGGTCGTGTTCTGTGGACGACGATGGCTGGCATCGCCGCCGCATGTCAATGTCGTCTGTTCGTTCGAGACAAAAAAACAAAAGCAAGAGTGAGATGGTAATCACCTTCCGCCACCCGCTGCTGTTCAAATACATATTACGAGAAGCTTAGCTGAAGGAATGAGGCGAAGGAAATAAAATTTAAAAAATTCCTGCCACTAAGCTCACACAATTTAATTCAGTTTGAGAGCAGCGCTACGCGTCTCGGCGTTGACTCCGTTTGCCTGGGTACTAGGAGGAACGATTAACTAATTTGTCATTTAACATCCATTCTTATGCTCACGATACCCCTTGCCTACCTCTCTGCACTCTCGTCTAACTCTAATCCCCTCCTCGCACTCTCCCACCCCTGATATTCGAAGCTCCGCGTGGAGCGAAACGTCGGAAATCATGGTTGTCCCACCTGATGACGGAAGCTTGTGTTGCCTCCGAAACGTCGTGATTTAATTTAGTTATTTGTATTCTTTATTCTTTTTTTCACCTGTGTGACTTTACCGAAAGAACCAAGGTGTACGAGTCGGAAATTGCGCCCAGCGAAAGGCAAGCGGTAAAACTGGGGAGTGCCGTGCAGCAGCCCAGCCAGGAAATACGCTTCGCTGTAAAAGCCAAAAACCGACCAAAAACTCCTAAATCGAAAGCGTCAGCCCAGGGGAACAAAGTTGGATTTTTTTACGAAGTTTTTTTTTCACCGTGCGCCATAGCCACATCGAATTAAAAACATACGTCAAATTAGTCAATGTACACGGAGAACCTTACCTCCACGACGCAGCCTCACAATTTAAGGCACATCCGAAGGGGATGCTCACAAATAATTCAATGAATACTCCATATGCAGCGAAGCCTCGTCGCACAAAAACACACGCGCTCTCGCCGACTGTAATCTTGATTCTTAAGCCGCCACACGAAAACCGAATTGGTTTTTAAATCAACAAAAGCTTCACCGCATTCAAACCACAAGAGCACCGCAAAACGCAATTGCGTTCGGAGCCGAATACCGCTCGCATAATCTTGTTAGCGCATAGCAAGTATCTGTTGCAAGTGGCATTTTTTTTCCCTGCGGGTTTTTTTTATTACGTAACATACATCACCCCCCCAGGGCACTTTAAACGATTGCCAAGTCCAAACTGCCAGCGTGTGCCCGTGCAGAAGCAATGAACAGCCAGCGCCAGGACGAGGCCTGGAAACGCGAGGTCATCGCCAGCCGTGGCAGGAGAAGCCGTCGTCACCAAAGTGGCCGTGCTTGCCGAAGCAAAGCGACGATGCCGAAATTTAAAATGGTGAAAAAGTGGAAGATTTTTTTTTTTCACCCCGAATTTTATTCCGATTGTGCTCGAGGCATGAACGCATGATGCCAAGAATCTGTTCGGAAAAATCTCATGCTGCAGAGCAAGCCGGCGTTGTTCGAGATCGGAGCGCGAAAGCGGATATCAGTGTCACCTCCCAGACACCGTGGATATTTGTGAAACTACTGGACATCTGTGAAAAAGAGCTTCATCGCTCATTGTATTTCTCCAGCATAAATATATTCTAATTTTGATATCAGTGGCCCCTCCCAGATACCTTCAAGTGACTTCTGGTCTCTACAGTCGGCAGAAATACTTTCCCTATTCGTTTGCGACTGAGTAATGTTTGTGATGTGATAGCCAAACCAATATTTTTTTTTGTGAGAGCTAAAATTTTGCCAAATGGTAAAAACGAAACTTAATAGGTTTTTTTTTTACTTTAGTGACAAGTCTGAGACCATCAGCTCACTACGGGAACACACACTTAAGAACCTGGTTGATTCAGCTGCCCGGATTAGAACCCAGGACTCAACAATGTTGGGTCACAGGTTCCTACACGATCCTATTGTGTTTAAATGATCTTACCTCGAAGGAATGTCCCCTCTCATTATTTAAAACTAAAATAAACTTACATCACACTTCAAATTTACAGAACAAACCCAATGTACTTAACTATAAGATGATGTTTTTTTTATTGATTTTGCCTTGACGTGAAGTCTATGAATTCAATATATTCTGAGCATTAAAAAAAAATTCTGAAAATGGAGTTTGGAAAATAAAATATTTCCAAATGAGTAAAGCTTCGGAGATGTCCAGGTGGTCCAGAGGTGAGAGACAGATGAGGACCACCGACATCCTTGGCTAAAAATTTTGGTTTTTCGCTGCCCGATAGTGAGCATCAGTATTCTTAGGTTTTTTCGGTAAAGTCACGTAGGTAAAACATTAAAATTAATAAAAATAAAATAAAATAAAAATCACGACGTTTCGGAGGCAACACAAGCTTCCGTCTTCAGGTGGAACCGTCACAGCCCGACAGCTGTATCAAGTAAATGAGAGATTACCACTCCGTATATATAATGGTTGAGGGGGGGGAAGGGGCAGGAATGGCCCACTATTTATTATGGTAAGGTGTGGTTTGAGACTATGAATAGACTGCATAACAAAAGACTGAGCCTTTATTAGGGAGAGGTTCGGTTTGTGACTACGCCTACGTGACTTTACCGAAAAAACCTAAGAATATGAATCCTTGCAGTCACGAAAGCTTCAAATCTAGAATTGAGCAGCAGTAGTGTAGCAGTTCGAGCACTGCACCATGAACCCAGCCAACCGGGTTTCATTCCTGCTCAAGGCCAACACCAGTGACGATAATATGAACCGGTCCTGTGCCTCCTCTAGGTCGACTCAGCCTTAAATGAGTACCTGGTGTGGTTGTATACTTTGCCACTGGGGAAACAAAGGTGGCCAGGTGTGGTGCTGGCCACCCCATCCCCTAGTGTGCTGCGTTGTGCCGGCCTTCATAGGTGCTCGCTCACAGCACTTTCTCCTACAGTCTATTGAGGCTATACGGGGGATCTTTGTCTTTTGAGAGGGGTTAAACCTGGTTCTCAATTGT
This sequence comes from Lethenteron reissneri, assembly GCF_015708825.2. NCBI lineage: Eukaryota > Metazoa > Chordata > Hyperoartia > Petromyzontiformes > Petromyzontidae > Lethenteron > Lethenteron reissneri. Next base: position 10,180,979 of record NC_083786.1, on the reverse strand, counting down.
AGCAAGTTGATAGTCTGAGCGCAATCACCTCAAAAAACGAAATGTGACATTCGTTTTTTCAACTCATTTGGCTAAATTCCAGTTGAGAACTGAACACATCGATTTTTCGAGCTAGAAGATGAACATCTCTGAAGTTACTAAATGTGAGAGTGCAGTTCCCCTCGTGTGCATGAAGTCACTTGACGGTTTCTCGGAAGTAGATCTGCGATATCTCCTTCCACGAGCCGTTCCGCAAACAACCCTCGCGAGAATTCCGAATGCACACTTTGCGCTTGTGGGCAAACCGATCGCAAAATTGTGAAAAATACAAAAAATCTAATAGTAAAATCTGAGTATTCGGCAAAAACGCGACATGAAATTTGTTGCCATAGTATATTTTAAGATTGCTGCCCACGTGTAAGCCTTATTATGTTAAGTATGTTGCTGTCAGCGAGTGACACCGCATTAAATAATGTTGCCATCCACACTGGTGCACGTGGCCAAGTGATTGATGAGGGTGGTCGCTACTCTTTAGCAGAAGGTCACAGGACGCCCTTGAGAGGAGTTTCATTATCATCAACATCACCACCAACCAAGCTGTCTCAACACACAGACACGACATTACATCCCTGAGTGAAAGCGACAGAGAGCCACGTAAAGTCTGCCGCACAGATAAACGCAGACGTACTAACAAAAAAAAACTCGTTTTCATTTGACCAGATAGGAAATTCCTAGCAGACAAAAACTCTCAACGCGTGCTTCTCAATGTGGATCAGTAAACAAATCCACGCGACCACGGGGAGAACACGCAAACTCCAAATAAACAGCAGCAGGCGTCAGGGTCGGGATTGAACCCACGACCTCTGGCATACCAGGCGAGGTGGTGAACATCTCCTAGCCATCGTGATGATGAGAGAGAGAGACACGCAAACTCCAAATATACAGCAGCAGGCGTCAGGGTCGGGATTGAACCCACGACCTCTGGCATACCAGGCGAGGTGGTGAACATCTCCTAGCCACCGTGATGATGAGAGAGAGAGACACGCAAACTCCAAATATACAGCAGCAGGCGTCAGGGTCGGGATTGAACCCACGACCTCCTGCATACCAGGCGAGGTGGTGAACATCTCCTAGCCACTGTGATGATGAAAGAGAGAGAGACGCAAACTCCAAACATACAGCAGTAGGCGTCAGGGTCCGGATTGACCCCACGACCTCCTGTAGACCAGGCGAGGTGGTTAACATCTCCTATCCACTGTGATGATGAGAGAGAGACGCAAACTCCAAATATACAGCAGCAGGCGTCAGGGTCGGGATTGACCCCACGACCTCCTGTAGACCAGGCGAGGTGGTTAACATCTCCTATCCACTGTGATGATGAGAGAGAGACGCAAACTCCAAATATACAGCAGCAGGCGTCAGGGTCGGGATTAAACCCACGACCTCCTGCATACCAGGTGAGGTGGTGAACATCTCCTAGCCACCGTGATGATGAGAGAGAGAGACGCAAACTCCAAATATACAGCAGCAGGCGTCAGGGTCGGGATTGACCCCACGACCTCCTGCATACCAGGCGAGGCGGTGAACATCTCCTAGCCACTGTGATGATGATGAGAGAGACGCAAACTCCAAATATAGAGCAGCAGGCGTCAGGGTCGGGATTGACCCCACGACCTCCTGTATACCAGGCGAGGTGGTTAACATCTCCTATCCACTGTGATGATGAGAGAGAGACACAAACTCCAAATATACAACAGCAGGCGTCAGGGTCGGGATTGACCCCACGACCTCCTGTAGACCAGGCGAGGTGGTTAACATCTCCTATCCACTGTGATGATGAGAGAGAGACACAAACTCCAAATATACAGCAGCAGGCGTCAGGGTCGGGATTGACCCCACGACCTCCTGTAGACCAGGCGAGGTGGTGAACATATCCTCGCCACCGTGATGCCAGTTCTGACAGGGCCACAATCGATAAACATCACGAGGACAGACGTGCAGATTACAAAGATCCCCCGTATAACCTTCACCGACTGTTGGGGCAAGAACAGAAGATTAGTGATAGCAACACAGAGACGGACAAGAAACAGGCGCACGGCATGAAACAAGAAGAGACACGGACACGTGTACAGAGACATTTATACACACTGATAAAGCGGTGTGTGTGTGGAACCATGGACACACAAGACGTGAACATCGTGTACATCAAATCCTGAACGTCCCAATCCCATCACCGCCAAGATTCGCACCCACGCGATTCCCACTTCTTCTTACAGGGAACTGCCAACGACTTGTTCCTTTGGGAAGTCTCATTTCTTGGGGAGCTTCAACAAAGCAAAACAAACTCGCCACTAAGTTCAGGTGACATCACGGCGGTGGCGCTTGTGCCAGGCTAGGTGTACTTTGAGCTCCATAGCCGTAACAGACTGCTGGGGCAAGTCCTGTGAGCGAGCACTTTTGAAACACCGGCACGGCACACGAAGGGGTTGGGTGGGTGGCCAACACCACACCCGGCCGCCTTTGTCTCCCCAGTGGCGATGTTTGCACCACCGCACCCCAAGAGACCCAGCACCGGTTCAGATAATCGTCACTGGTGTTCAAGTTCAAGTTCATGTATTAGGTATAGCCCTGTGAGCCATTCAGCTCTTGAATCGGGTGCAACCGCAACAAACACAAAACAAAAACATGAACAAAAAACATCTTAAAGTGAATATGTGACTAAGTGCAAACAGAAAATTCAAGAAAAGACAGCAAAATATTGCAGAAAAAACACCGTAAACCAACGCTGTGTGCAAAAATCTCAGTGGGATGCAAGTCAAACAACAACAACAACAACCACAAGACAGCTTAGATTAAGGTTCGTGTGCACGGCGTGCTGACCGCTACACTACAGCTCCCCAGATACAAATACGCGGCCACACACACGCCTAGTAGATTGTAAATTAACATTCCGGTTCAGATAATCGTCAATGAACCTCCCCCAGAAATCGAACTCGGGTCGCCGGGTTCGTAGCGCAGCGCGCTAACCGATGCACACGCTATCACTTCAACACACACACACACACGCTCACTCACTCTCCTCCACTCGTTATACACGTGTTGTGACACACGGACATCTCAAGGGCGGCGTGAGTGCTACTAACACTGCTGCTGCTGCACAGGCTCTCCGTCACGAAACGTCGGACAGGCGTTGCGCCTGGACGCCTCTCTCTCTCTGTGTCTCTCTCTCTCGCTCTCACCAGCATGGGGACCCCGTATTTGAACGTCTTGTTCCTCTGTAGCGATGCCCACGCCATCGCTGCCTCTTGTTGTAAGAGACGACATGAATCGATTGCACTATCGATACGCGCGCTCTCGATACCCGATTGTCGCTTGAAGGATAATCGTGTTTTTATATCTATATACAGATATCACTGGCGATCGGTGTGAAGTGTGGGTCAAGAGTCACTGCTTTAGCCACTGTGCCGACTTTGCGTTGAATTTTCATCGATATAAAACACACACACACACACAGATACTAATCGATTGGTGACTTGACGCGAGAGCTGGAATTGTTGACCGCGACTCTGGATCGCTCCAAGGCAACACGCGATCCCCACCACGCTGCACGCCACCCACGTGCGATGCGTTTCCGTTCCTCGTTTCCGCTTCCGCCTTCGTCTCGTACACGCCCCCTCTCCCCCCCCTCGCCCCCCTCCCTTCTCCCTGCCCCCCCCCCCTCTCCCTGCCCCCCCTCTCCCTGCTCCCCCCCCTCCCCCCCCTCTCCCTGCCCCCCCCTTCTCCCTGCTCCCCCCCCTTTCCCTGCTCCCCCTCTCCCAGCCCCCTCCTCTCCCTGCCCCCTCTCCCTGCCCCCCCTCCCCCTGCCCCCCCCCCTCTCCCTGCCCCCCCCCTCCCCCTGCCCCCCCTCTCCCTGCCCCCCCCTCTCCCTGCCCCCTCTCCCCCCCCCTCTCCCTGCTCCCCCCCCTCCCTGCTCCCCCTCTCCTTGCCCCCCCCCTCCCCCTGCCCCCCCCTCTCCCTGCCCCCCCTCTCCCTGCTCCCCCTCTCCCCCCCCTCTCCCTCTCACCGCCCCCCCCCCTTCTCCCTGCCCCCCCCCCTCTCCCTGCCCCCCCCCCTCCCTGCCCCCCCCTCCCTGCCCCCCCTCTCCCTGCTCCCCCCTCTCCCCCCTCTCCCTGCCCCCCCCCTCCCTGCCCCCCCTCTCCCTGCTCCCCCCCTCTCCCCCCCCCCTCCCTGCCCCCCCCCTCCCTGCCCCCCCTCTCCCTGCTCCCCCCTCTCCCCCCCCCCTCCCTGCCCCCCCCTCCCTGCCCCCCCTCTCCCTGCTCCCCCCCTCTCCCCCCCCCTCTCCCCCCCTCTCCCTGCCCCCCCCCTCTCCCTGCTGTGAGGTCATAAAACCCTCATTAGCAAAACCCTGGCTTCAACATTTTTTGCGTGAAAAATTGGGGTTTCTAGCCCCGTGACACGTCGGCAGAAGTGATGGTGGCTCTTGGTCGAGACTCCAGAGTCGAGGCTAACGACGGAGTGGCAGCCAACGGATCGGAAATGAGATGAATCAATAAAACATACTCGTGCTCGGAAGACGGATGGACTTGAATCTCAGCACCGTGGTGACATTCATGCTCTTAGGTTTTTTCGGTAAAGTCACGTAGGTAAATAAATAATAAGTAATAATAAATAATAGAAATAAAATAAAAATTTGGTGAATTATTATTTTATTTCTATTCTTTTTTTCTATTATTTATTTTTATTATTTATTTTTTATCTACGTGACTTTACCGAAAAAACCTAAGAGTATGAATCCTTGCAGTCACGAAAGCTTCAAATCTAGAATGGTGAAATTCATCCAGCAGTGGACTGATCATGGCGGACGAGGACTCCAACATGCCAATAACCACGTGCAGGAAAACTTGCCAGACTATGAGCCAGTTTCAGAATAATTACCAAACAAATGAGTTCACTTTGTTTACAAGTGCTTGTAGAACGACGAGTGCGAGCGATGCACGTGATTTTTACAAACACCCGTACCTTGCAACATACATCACAAGGCCGTAATTATCATATATATTGGAGAGGACACATCCCCCCCCCCCCCCCCCAATATTCAAATATGCTCAAAATGTCCCCCCCAATATAGTGCTATAAAATAGATTAATGTTTATATGAGTGTGGTTATGGTTGTACTTTATTAATCCCTAATCTCTGCCATTACATACAATGAAACAAGAACAGGTAAAAAAAGAAAAAACAGATCAATGTAATACAATACTCTATTAGACATTATTGTAAACAATAACTAAAAGCCCATCCCATGTGTTAGTGATTTTTTAAGGCAGGAAATTAGTTTTCAAATTTTGATATTTTTTTTCTGGGGGGGGGGGACCCCCAGACTCCCTGGAGATTTGGTCCCCCCCAATGTTGACTCTATGGCTACGAATTTGATACATCAAATTAAAAACACCACTGCAGTACTCTTAGGTTTTTTTCGGTAAGTTCAGGTAGGTAAAAATAAGTAATAAAAATAAATAATAAAAATATACCACCACTGCAGTGCAAACACACACATTCAAGGCGGTGCCAGCAATGGCCTTCTTCTTCTCTATATATGACAATTCACTTGCTCGTCTCTGTCTCTGTAACGCGCTGGAGTAGATGAAGCAGAAATAAAAACTTTTTGCTACTTTGAGCGGAGGGGGGGGGGTGAGGTTATGACGTCACGCTACGCTAGTGAGGTGGAGGGGTTGATGACATTGGAGACAGCGGGCTGTCGGTGAGAGGAGTGATGACGTCACGCAAGATTGGGGTCGTGTTGAGGAAAGGGGGACTGATGACGTCACGGGTGACTAGTCAGCGAGAGGAGTGATGACGTCACGCAAGATTGGGCTCGTGTTGTGAGGAGGGGGGTGATGACGTCATGGGACACACAAGGCAGCGAGAGTGATGACGTCACGCGACAATTGAGTCTCGGTAGGAGGACTTCACAAATCTGGCTGTCACCTGATGAAGCTGGTTGTAATTACTGGCGAAACGTCGTACTCAGATTGTAAATGTTCTTGATTTGCTCTCCAACACACCGGTTCGTGCTGTACTCGTGACGAATTGGCACGTTCTGTTTACGTGACAACCCCTTTACTCCAAGTGGCTGTGTCGGGTGGTGGGGGGTTTAACGACACGTTTATATTTACGCGATCTAACCCCCTAAAAACGATATTATGGGTGATTCAGTCACGCGACCATACCCGTCAACCCCTTACCCTATTAAATCCTTTATATTAAGTTCGCTTGCTTGCTTAGGACCGTGCAAATCTTTCGGTCGTTTTTTAACCCACTCCCCGTGATCCAATCGAGCTGACATTTTGCACACAGACTCGTTGTGCGTGACAATGCATTTTCGTGAAAAAAAAAATTCCAAAATGTTACACTGTTTAGGGAAAAATAAGTAAATATTTAATTACCAATTGTTTAATGCTGCCAGACAATCATCTGACCCATAGGTGGCGGCCATCTCAAGCCAGAGGACGAGAGGACTCTAGCCGCCACGCATATGTAATATCTTCAATAATGGTGGGAGACGAGTTGACGGGGCAGCACTCTTTATTCACAGCGGTTGCACACGTAACAGTCCCAACCGAGATAACACCTATGTCACACGTGCCTGACTCGGCCACGCACTCCGTCTTCCCCGTGGGGTACGCGCACCTAACTCTGCCTCGACTCAGGCTCTCCGGCTACGCTCTCCCCACGGGGGAACTATCAGACCCCTACGCGCACTCGGCTCGGGCCGCACTCAGTCTCTCCCGTACGGTACACGTGCCTATCTCTGCCTCGACTCAGGCTCTCCAGCTACGCTCTCCCCACGGGGAACTATCAGACCCCTCTTGCTAGACCACGGGTCTCGACCACTGGGCTACACAGCCCGAGCCCTTACAAGGGCGTCGGACCGTGAATCCCAAGGCCTCGCCTCTGAGCCTCACAGAACCCCGGCCCTTACAAGGGCAGCGGGGCGAGGGGTCCCAGGGCCTATCTCTTCCTCCGTCTTCTGTCTTCACCGGTTACCAACTCCCCGAGTGCCCGCGCGCATCGCCTTACATAGCCCTCCGCTCCCGAGGGGGCGGAGCCTATGCGGACCGCGATGTGAGCACCCACTCGATGTAACCAATCACCACGCGCTGCCTCACGATCCCTCCTGTCAGCGCGTATCACCACTACACATATAAAGGATTTAGAGTGAAAAACTTTGTTTTTACGGGTTAATTTTTTACAGACCAATTCAGAACCTTATTGGTCACCCCGTGCCCCCTATACATCTCAACCTTCATCCTACAAAGTCCCATCACGAGGGAGAAACACAAGCAAATAGATACATGTGTCTGTGCCCCTATTGAAACGGCTGTACGCCGTATGGACCGTCAAAAAACTAAATTTCCCTGGACAACAACACGGGCTAGACCGTGGTGCGTTGACACGGAATGAGCGAGATTGTGGTGCGTTGGTGAGGCGACATTGGTGAGGTGCAGGAGAAAGAGTGATTTTAAAACCCGCTAGGACAATTTAATTCTAAACTCCACGTCACGTATTCATGCTTTTAGAGCGCCGCCTACTGAATTGCCCGTGAAGTTAATCAATTTAACGAAAGCATTCGCTACCACTACAATACGAGAGGTTTTTTTGGGTTATATCGCGTAAATATAAATGTGTCGTTAAAGCCGCCACCACCCGGCACAGCCAATTGGTAACGTTTGTCACGTCGACAAAACGTGCCAATTCGTTACTATGTTCTTGGTTCTTTCGGTAAAGTCACGTAGAAAGGAAATAATAAAATAATATTAATATAAAAAATTAAAAAAACATTATTTTATTATTTCCCTTCTACGTGACTTTACCGAAAAAAACAAGAATATGAATCCCTGCAGTCACGAAAGCTTTATATCAATTCGTTACTAGTTCAGCACACCGGTGTGTTGGAGAGTAAACCCACAACATTTACAAAATATATCGTGTTATGGAAATTCAGCAGGTTCTTCAACATATTGTAACGTATTGCTCAGCTTGGGAGATTATTTACAGATACTCAGTACATACACACCACTCAGGTACGTCAGAGGAGAGATGGAGCGATGAAATTGTGTGCAGGTGCTAGATGGATTGTGTTGCATCGCAGGCTCGCGAGGGATGGTGACGGCTTGAGTAGGCCATCATCCAGCAGCGGATTGATCATAGCCGGTGACGCAGGTGATGATGATCATGGCAAGCACAGATGAAGAGTTTCCATAAAATATCGGGAAGATTGTTAGTGTGTCGGCAATTTATATGAAAGCCGTTTTGATTTACTTTTTAATCAACAAACTTTAACAAAGGATTTTTTTTGTTGCAACAAAGTGCAGTAAATTATTTGGCCCTGAACGTGGAACATCTCCAAGAAGTTTTGACAACATGGTCCAGGCACATCGTTAATTGCTGTACCGCGCTTAAGACATTTTTACTTTGATGGCATTCTCCGGATTATGAGATGTTCCGGAAAGTAGGACGCACCCCATACTTCTACCCGGTATCAATAAGAGTTATACAAATCTGGCCAAAAAGATTCCCCGTGTAGCCTTAACAGACTGTTGGGGCAAGCACTGTTAGCGAGCACCTATGAAGGCCGGCATGGCACACGAGCGTGTGGGTGGCCAGCACCATGCCCTGGCCGCCTTTGTCTCCCCAGTGGCGATGTTTACACATCGCACCAAGAACTCATTCGAGGCTGAGTCGACCTAGGTGAGGCCCAGGACCGGTTCAAATAATCGTCACCGGTGTTGGCCGTCAGCAGGAATCAGACCCGGGTTGCCAGGTTCATATGCACAGCATGATAACCACTACACTGCCGCTCCCCAGATACAAATCTGGCCACACACACGCTTAGTAGATTATAATAAATCGAGGCTCTCTTTGAACGAAGATGACAAAGCCACGGAGTTACAAGATCAAGTTATCGACACACTGTGTCGTCAAGACAACATAACTAAAGCAAATAGACACAATTCAGTTCGTTTGCTTTTTTAATTACTTTTGTATTTTTTTTTCCCAATTGCATCCAGATTGAGGTAAGTTCTGATATGAAGTGTTCATTCGAATATCTCAACAGATCAGTGCAGCTCTTCGTATTAGACATCGGCCCACCAAAACGTGGGGCACAGAGCTCGCTTCCTCCGAAATTCCTTCAAGTGAACCCACGATCCACATGGTGACGGAGCAGAGCAGCTGAGACACGTTGCACACGGGAAGGAGTCGCACTTCCCAAACCACCTCTGCCGCCACTGAGAATGCCTCTGAACAGGTGGAAATTCGCCAAATTAAAATGCAGCCTTTGGTCACTTGACTGAGACAATCAACAACGGTATTGACACTTGGGAGCCCAGTTTGATCATAGGCAGCTGTCTGGATTCAAAGCCAGGATGGTTTAGGCACCAGCTCTGTGCTCTGACCTCTGCATCACAGGCCCTCCGCAAAAAAATGTGGTTGCTAAATCCACGGTAATTTCTGGTGTGACTTCAAAAACCACGAGCTCGGTGATCATTCTGCTCCATAGGCAAAGTCCTCCCATATCACTAAAACAAGTGCAGGGCAGCTTAAGTTGAGGCCTAGTTTAAACAAAGTCAAAAGGCTGTTCCGGAAAAAAGATTCCTTTCTGTCATCTTCACTCTTGTGCCTTGACATACCGCCATCCAACTCCACAACTTCACCTTCAAGCTTGATGCTGTAGATCTCGACGGTTGCCTCTGTGTAAAACGACACGGACGCAACACAAGTGGGAAAATCAGGTGACGTCACGCGCAAGCTTTCACAGTACCGGGTCAAATAACACATTCCTGCGGAGGGAGCTGGTAGGAACGTTGGGTTGTTCTGTCAATGGCCAGGGTCAACGGCGGCGTGGTGTATTCCGCAAATATGCCCGACTGTGAGGGCGGGCACAAGCCGACGTGAGTAGGTTAAATGTTGAGTTTTATAAGGGCACCACGGGGTGAGCAGCCCCTCCCCACCCTGCACGACGGATGGACACAATCATCCCGTGGGCTGGTGTAACCAGGAGGTTACTACCAGTAAAACACTGCTCCTTACTCAAAACATGCAAGGCACGATGGTCATATCTTATTGCCGGCCCTGAGCTAGTGATGGAAATTCCACATTCCTATGGTAGGAACTGCCCGCATTACATGTCCAACCGTTTTTGTTAATCCACTGCTGGATCAGTGAGTGCCTCCCCACGCCATGTGGGTTGCGGGGGTTATTTGACCATACTTCACCACGCTGGTCAATGCGGGTTGTTGGAGATAAGAGAGCATTGGCGTGGCTGCATAGTACAGTCCAACAATATATATTACTGCATTTCTCTCTGCTGGCCACTACGCCGTCTTGCAGTCTTGTGCATCACAGTTCTATACAGCATGCATTTAGGTGCTAAATAAACATACATCGTAATGTTTATCTGATGTGTACAACAGAATGTTCATGAGCAACACAGATTCCAGTATCCTACTGCTGGAGTAATCGTAAGGAGATCGTCATTGGTCATTGGTACTCGCAACGCATGTACTCCGAACAACTGGAAACTAGCCACGGCAATAGCAAAAACGTTACGGGGTTTATGTCTTGCCAATGAAAACAAGAGTTCGTTGAAAAGCGTGACAGGAGTTTGCGTGTCTCTCTCCCCGTGATGGCGTGGATTTTTCTCCGGGTCCTCGGGGTTTTTCCCTCCACACTTATAAACACGCCTCTTAGAGCATTCGGCCGCGATACATTTCCACGTGACAAGCCACTTGGTTGAACTATCAATTGTGGCCAGGTCGCTTCTGAAAAAGAGCTAGGAAGCTCAGTGGGTCTTACCTGGCAAGACCAAAAACTAGTTTAGTTTAGACACGGGTGTTCCTCGGTGGGGCTGTGTCGGTTCTCAATTTTTCAGTGTTAAGACCCCCCCCCCCCCCCCACTTGTTTTTGGCTCATAAATCTCCCTACGGTCACAACATCAGAGACGACGGTGCCTTGGGGCAGGCGTACCGGTGTGGCGCTGTTCTTTTTGCCGGTAGCAGTGGACGTACAACCGGAACGTGAGCACGAGCAGCAGCGCCATCGAAATCTGGAAGATGATGTAGAGCAGCGGGAATAGGTAAAGCGGGCCGATCACTTTCGGGTCAAAGGTCAGCCTCAGGATGGCGGAGCACAGCTGCAGGTTCTGGAATCCTGTTTCCATGGAGATGGCACGTCTGCATCTGTTTCGTGAGAGCCGGGGAGAGAGGGAATGGGCGTTATCATTGTTGTTGTTGTTGTTTGCCAGTTGTGGTACTGGCACATTGGAAGCCCTAAGGAGAGACCCACTGAAGCTGATATTTGGTTCACTATTACATTTTCAATTAATGCAGTGCCCCTTGAGCCGCTTGGGACCCTATGCTTTTGCTTAGTTTGCATGTGCCTAGCACCACCACTGTTGTTTTGGTTGCCAACTCTAAGATACAGAGCAACTGGCATATATAGCAGGGGCAGAAGACTATCTTGCAACCCTGGCAGAGACAAGAACCACGTGCAAATGCATTGGCCTTCAGAAGTGTATTATTACACGACTGACAACATCCAGGACAGTCAATTTCCTGGAAGACTTTCATATATTCCTACCTCAGTCAGTATCTTCATTTAATAAGGGCATTGAGTAAACCAATTGAGACACGCGAAATGTCGGCTCTCATGTGAAGGGTGAACTGGGTTACATCAAGCCATTTAAGTACCCCCAAATGATAATGAACAAAAACATCTTAGATTATTCTTTGGTTCTTTCGGTTAAGTCACGTCTAAAGATAAAATAATAAATTAAAATAATAGCGACGTTTCGATTGCAACACAAGCAATCATCATCAGGCATAAAAGAAATAGCAACAAAAATCTAACTAGAAAACTATAGACAGACATACAAGCAGACAGACATCACAAGGACACACAGAGAGAGGACACATATCGGCACAAAGAGAGGGGTCGTTTCTGTGACGGTCCCTTAAATATAGAGAGGGGGGGGCGGGGACGGAGAAAGGGAGGGGGCAGAGAAAATTAGCATATCAATGAGTGGACGACAACGTGTTGCTGCTGTGCAAGTAAGATGACGACGTGGCACGGCACGCAAGCTTGAAAATTAGGAGAAAGGCACACTAAAATTAAATAACCTCGCAAAATATCGAAATGTGATGTAATGCAACACAGAGAGTCGGTCAACACACAATTAACGCATAGCCTGGTTGATTACGTATAAATGCAAGAAATCTACACTATAATGTTACAATAACAAGTAAAGAATGTGAATTGCAGTTTGAAAAATATGTACAATAATGATTATGACAATCATTATTGTATTATAATTATTTCGACTTGTAATGCACCGCACGGCGTTCGTTCACTCCCGAAGAGGCAGAAATTAGTCAACATTCTGGTAAAATGTAGACTTAGACGTATGTATGTATCTTGAACTTCTTTCACGCTGTACTTAGACAAACATGCTCAACGTATGTGTGGGGGAAGGACAACAAACTGAACACAAAAAAACCGTTCTAAAGGAATTAGTTTTAAAATTACATTTAAAAGTGCATAGCTCCAGTGGCTTCCGAATATTGGAAGGAAGAGCTATCCAGACGGCCACAGAAGCGCATCTGACAGCGTGCGAAGCAGTGGCCGTCTTTGTTCGATGGTTAGCCAAAAGCCACTGCGAGGATGGCCGGAGTTTGCCTAATGGTGTACGCTCCTTGACGAGGTCAACAAGGTATTGTGGTTCATTTGCGGCAAACAATTTGTGTGTAATGAGTGCGAAAACAGATTGAATAAAGGCGAAAACAAAACATGAAAACAAGCACTTATCTTATTTTAAAAAATGTACACAGGTCTTCGTCAAGGCTATTCATTATTATGTTTTTTTAACTCAGCTATGGTTGGAATTTAATTTCAATGCGGTATGGGAGGTCAAGTGATTCCAGAACAGAGGGGCATCAATTGAGATTGATGACAGAACAAACCTATTTACTGCACCACATGAAGACGCAGTGATTGGGGGGTCTTGGTTTGTGGGGATTTTGATCTGGACATAAGCCACACACTTGTGGCATTATCTTATTTGTGTAAGCGTGGGAGGTAAATTACGCCCAATGAATTTCTCTCCAGTCTGAGAGAGGCTGACAAAAATCAGACACGGAATAGGGATCACAACAATGGGACGTGTAGCGAATGAAAAAATTGTGATCGAATGAAGTTTTATCGCCGAGTTTTGTTGTAGCTTTGTAAACGGGCATCGCTAGCATGATCAAAGCAGACGAAACGCGAGTCGGGCCTTTTATGGGTGGACAAAGGAAAAAATTAACCCGTAAAAACAAAGTTTTTCACTATAAATTCTTTATATGTGTGGCGGCTAGAGTCCTCTCGTCCTCTGGCTTGAGATGGCTGCCACCTATGGGTCAGATGATAGCCTGCCACCATTAAGCAATTGGTAATTAAATATAATTTATTTTTTCCTAAAAAGTGTAAAAATTTTGAAAAAAAATTTCACGAAAATAAATTGTCACGCACAACGAGTCTGTGTGCAAAATGTCAGCTCGATTGGATCACGGGAAGTGGGTTAAAAAACGACCGAAAGATTTGCACGGTCGTAAGCGCGCAAGCAAGCAAGCAAGTGAACTTAATATAAAGGATTTATAAAGACGCTTCATTCCTACGTCTCCCGGTTGATGCTGGCAGTGGTGCACACAAGAACAATCAACAAAAACTCAACACATTCATCAATTACACTGTGGCTTTAAAATAAACAAATGAGGTGAGAATTCTAGCAATGGTCCTTCTTCATAGCACGGACATGATTCTATATTAAAAACGTACGTAATTTAATATATATTTTTATTATTTTAAGGCCACTGTTATTGACGAATGTGTTAAACATCTTAGTTATTAGACTTACAATAAAACAAATTTAAACGTGTTATTAGCATTATGTTCAAAAGCACGTGAATTAACTTTCTTTTATTTACCAGGTAAGGCCCACTGAGCTTGTTTTCAGAAGCAACCTGGCCAATAGTACTGTGTGCAAATTCATAGCAGCCAAATATTCTAAACACGCGCTTCTAAATGTGGAAGGTAAACCGGAGGACGCGAAGAAAAATCCACGCGACCACAGGGAGAGCATGCAAACTTCAAATATACAAGCGTCAGGGTCAGGATCGAACCCACGACCTCCTTGCATACGAGGCGAGGGAGTTAACGTCTCGCCACCGTGGCGCCCAAGCTGATATGTGGTGCACCCATATTCCTTCACGGATGTGCCCCCACCACCCCCCCATTTAATCCACTTAATTTGCTTATGTCAAGGGCCACCACTGGTATCCCTGTACTGAGACGCGCACTTGTAGGAGAGGTGGAAGATCCCCGCGAGGACGAATCCCAGCGTGTATCCGAGCAGGGGCATGAGCACTGCAATGGAGATGAGCGTGGGAGAGAACACGAGCCAGATGGCGGAGCCCACGTACAGCGCCGTCAGGACGATGAAGACAATCCCGGTCACCAGCAGGAGCACCATCCCAGCCTGCGGCACACAGCGACGGGAAGACAGAACCTTGGCTTCTACCAGGCAAGAAGCTTGCATCGTCTCGGTCAGGATCTATGTCCACCGCTGGATGGAGGCCTCCACCACCCCCCCCCCTTCCGCCTCTCCTCCCACCAAGCCGTCGCCCTCCGTCACGGTTCTGCGATGCAACGGTCCATCCAGCATCCAGCTCCCGATAGCGAGCTCGTCTCATCGCGCCTGGACGTCTGTCCCACAGAGAAGGTGGCGGCACTTTCCCGCCCGCCTGCCCGGCCAACAAGAACAACGTTTGTTGTGTGATAGTCCAACTGATTTGCTTCTCGGAGATGTAATTCATCCATGTTAAGTGAAAAATTTAATTGCGTGCCTTTTTTCATTGTTAACCGGGGTAAGGCCATCAACTCACTCCGCTGTAGAGAACAAGGTTTAAATCACTGGAGGCCGATGGATTAGAACCCTTCTCATCGTTGCCAGCTCAGCACTCTTTCCTCTCAGCCACACAGCCAACTCACGTTACGCCATCCTTAACCCTTTCCCGTTCTGAGACGTCTGCAAGTTGCAAGGGTGGGTGTCCCGTTCACCTCTGAATCTCGGAACACGCAAGCAGCTGACGGTTAATTTTATTTAGAGAGGCGCAGCGCCGTTGTTCTTAAAGACATTGTACTCACCGCAGAGAACCGTAGCGACACGACCGCACTCGAGAATAGCTGGCGCCAAACTGTGCCCCACGCCCTCTAGCATAGACTTGTGGGAGCCTCGGTACTGATAAAGTTATTTTATTATACTTTTTTTCCGGTGACGTACACGTACGCCATCGGAACAGAATCGAAAGAAAAACCGATGACGTACACGTTCGTCATCGGAACGGGAAAGGGTTAAGAGACGCTCGCACACAGCAGCAACAGCATTACGCCGCATGATGCTGCGTACTCACCCGCAGGATCACGTGCGAGTACTTGGGGAACTTTGCGTTGATGAAGATTCCCACGGCGCAGGGCAAGAGGATGAGAGCGAGGGCGATGGAGATCTTCGCGTAGGGAATGACGAAGCGCGTGTCCGACAGGCCGTGGCTGTACGCCCACAGCAGCAGCGGCATCATGCCCAGCGCCAGCACGGTGGAGCACGTGGTCATGAGGATGCTGCACACGAAGAAAGTACAACGGCAACGTCACCACACACCGACGCGCGCCTGATTGTCCATTGATAGTTCCACGGATTTCGCACACAATTTAGATTGAAGGCATTTAACGTGTCTGCACCCGAAGTGTTTGGAACCTCCCAGTTTCGTTTCTTGGCCTCTCCAGTGTGACACCTCCGTCCTCATTTAAACGAACAATTTTTGTTACAAAACGAAAGTGTTAGTGTGAATGTCATTTAACAAAATATTATTAAGTTGTTGCTCTTTTTTTTAAATCTGTAACTGTGGAATGCGTTGATGTTGTCTGTCGACTGAGTCGCCCTTGAACGAGAGCTTCTTAACCCACTGGGGGCCTCATGTGGCACATTAGGGATGGATCATTCTTTTAATTATATCCTTGTGCAGCAGCAAGGGAGTAAAGTGTGGTTCTGTGAAAGTCCTGATGTGCTGTGTAGTGCATCAATGCATGTGTGTACAGCAGCATGTGATGACTGAGTTGGGCCTGTAGGTGGCTGGCAGGGTTATTGAATAACCGTACTTGGACACCAGTCACGTGGTTAATGGCGACTTGGAAGGATTGCTGTATGTGACACCACGTGCTGTTGAATTTTACAGGTAAAGGACCCAAAAGTTGTTTATGATCGTTATATAAATGTTCTAGACTTGTTCTAGACTTTAAGCTTGGCTTTGAATTGTTCGTCTGTGATATATTCAATTAGAGGGCTTTTAGCACTGTGCATTGTAAAGGATGATGCACCGTAATTACCTACTGTCATTGTAATTCTCTAACCCTAATACTGTTTAGTCTATAACGATGCCCATGCACCCAGAGTATGACTACTGGCAATGCTATTCAGAATAGAACACATGTAAAGTAGTAAGTTGTACAATGGTGACACAGCACGTATACTGTACACATACAGTACAGATAATGGGTGTAAGATACCGATATAAGTGGATGGTGTAGATAGACCAGCAGTTTGGGTTTAAAGGAATATTCGAATAGTGATGTGCAAATGTTATTGTCAAAGATAAAGATGGTTTATCAGTAGTAGAATTGGGTTTAAGAAGAAAACTGTTATTGAATAACCGCACTTGGACACCAGTCACATGGTTAATGGCGACTCGGTTCAAGAATTGCTGTGTGTGACACACGTGCTGTTGCATTTTACAGATTAACCACAATTAATGTGTTTGCCCTCGATTTGGAGCACCTGCCCAACGTCCTTCATTTCGAGTGTGCAACACTTATACACGGGGAATTACTTTTCTGATTCTGATTCTTTTCTATTTGTAATGTATTGACTTCAGAGACATAATTGTAGAGGGCTCCTTTATTATTTCTTGTCGGCATACAGCTATGGCATAAGGACACAGTCACAGGTTAGGATATAGTGCCGACCACATGGCGATGATGGCGACATTCGACTATATAGCAGGTTGACTATATATCGAAGACAGCGACAAAGACAATATAGCTGGCTGACTCTATTGACGATGGCAACGAAGAGACTATAGCGATGACAGCGACAATGATAGCCAGGACCCCAAACCCCCACGACAGCGCCGAACCTCGCTCGCCTCTCCCTTATATTCAGCCAGCGTGGTGGTAACAATCGCAACATAGGCACGCACGCCGAGACCTGAGGTTCATGTCTCCGTCGAGCGCCATCGCGAACACGTTGGAGAGGTTCCCTCCGGGACAGCAGCCGCAGATGAGGACGGTGACGGCCTCCACGGGATTCAGGCGGAAGACCTTGGCCAAGGCGAAGGCGGTGAGCGGCATGATGCCGAACTGCGCCAGCACGGCGATGAAAATGCCCCGGGGCTTCCTGAGGTGTGCGCCGATGTGCTGGAGCTCCATGGTGCAGCCCAGCGACACCATGGTGACGACGAGGACCAACGTGACGGTGGCATTGATGGCGTTGCCGTAGGCGCCCTGTCCATCCGGGCTGGCGGCCGTGCCGTTGCCGGCGCTGTCGTTGAACCAGGCGGGCGACGAATCCGTAGTGGGGAGCAGCGACATGTTGTCCGTGCCCCTGTTACCTGTCGTCGTGAAAAGACAAAGACAGACGAACATCAACGATTGCCCACCCCCCACGCCTCCTTCCCCCACCCTGCACGCAAGCGTAGGCAGGAACTTACACAAATACACATGCGAATATGCAAAGACAAAGAAGCCACTACCCCAACTCCTCTTACTACCCAACCCCTATCACTACCCCCAAACCACTCCTTAACAAACTCCCAACCCATTCTCCTGTCACCATAACTATACTGTACCGCCACATTTAACAACTCCCAACTATCATTTCAACTACCATCATCTTACGTACACATTTTTGTTTTTAACACTGTAAAGCGCCTTGAATGAAGGCTCTATATAAATCTATGTATATCTAAGATGAGAAGAATCAGAACGTCCCGCAGAATAACCGATGTCTGCATGTTGCCGTCGAGTCCATTTCTCCCACAGCGCGTCGTTTTCAAAACGCGAATTGGATGCAATGCGGTGAATGCATTGGGGAACACGTTTTTTTTGCAAATTGAATGTGACGCGATTGAGTGAACGGAACTGCGTAGCGCGCGAGTCGGAAATAAGCGGTTGTCCGTCTGCCACAAAAGGTAGGATTGATGCTGGTTACTTCTAGAAGCAAACTGCAGCCGGTCCGCCCTGTCTCCTCTCCTGCCGTCGTGAATCCTTGCGAGGTGGACAGCTCGGCTGAATAGACGATAATTACAACGTTGAAAGCAATAGAGTTCGGACACGATGAGATGAGACTTTGCGTTGTGTTCTGTCCTCCGGTAGAAGTGGGGGCGACTCCACAACAGCTGAACACCAGGAATGGGGGGGAGGGGAGGGCGGGATTTGTAAAACGTAAAACAAATAACATCGAAAAGGTCTTCCTTTTTAAAATAAATTGCGTGTCTGCAATATCGACCAGAGACACCCTCCACGTCACAACACCACAGCTCACATATCCCAGCACAGAGGTCAGCCCCGAAATCTAAATCGGGGGCGTGCTTTGTACCCCGACTGTGCACGTGGAGGCTCGGGGTCAACTCCCTGATCACCATTGCCTTCTCTTAAATAGTAAAAATAATTATAAAAGCAACGCATCTGGCTCCCTGTAGCTATTCGCAGAGTGCACAATTCTCGACACCCAAGCGATCGCGGACAACGCCACGGACTTTGCCGTATCTCACATTTATACGGCGCCTTCATCCAAGGAGCTTTACAAGGGCTACGAGCGGTACAATGAGGGTGGCTATAGGCAATATGGTGAATAGGGATGGGGTATGGAGAGGGAGATTTAGTGGGTACGGGGATTACGGGGGTACCTTGGGATGGAGGGAATGATGTGGGCCAGGGAGAAGAGGTGGGAGGTCTGCGGAGGGAACGGAAACTCGACAGGGAGAGAGGTGCTTCTCGCTTCATGTGGAGGGGAAATTTGTTGTAGTGCAAAGGGGGTGAGGGGCGAGTCAGGAAAAGGAGGGGACCCGGTGGATTGTACACAAGGAGAGGGGAGTGGTGGGAGGAGAGATTTGAGAGCGAGAATGGACAACATCACTTTCAGCAAATACGTCCCTTAATTCTCTCAGTGTAAATATTCACGTGGATTTAGGCGACATTGAGGTCAATAAGCATGTCGGGTATTTTTTTTTAAAGAGAACGATAACTTTAGATCTAATGTCTAAGCATCTATATTATCTCAGAATCGGAATCATTATTTAGACTGGAGGAGCAATCCGAGGAGCTATAAAGTTGTCCACAGATGTCCAGTAGGGAAGGGTTAAAAAGTGACCACAACGATATGAGTGCAAAGTATTGTAAAGGTAAAACAATAATTTTAAAGTAATATGCAATTAAATCAAAACTATTTTTTTTATCCACCAGGTAAGGTCCACTGAGCTATTAACTTTTATTTCAGAAGCGACCTGGTCACGAATGATAGCTCAACAAAAGTGGCTTATCACGTGGAAATTTACAGCGGCAAAATAATCGAAATGTGATCTTAACATAAATGATATATAATCGGTGACGTTTCAGGCAATTGCCCTTCTGCATACCACGTAAACGGAGGCCAGACAGAGTTGATAAGTGTGAAAAGTTCGAATATACTTTTACCCTTTCTGGCAATAAAACAGGAGGTGATAAGATGTGCAAACGCCAAAGAGATACCTTCTGCAAGGAATCCCGTCTGCATTAACCACACACTGCTTATGGTGAGCATGCAAACAAACAAAAAACATGCTCTGATAATGAATATATGCATTGTCTTTGAAACGGATTGTTCCACACCAGAGACAGCTTTCTGTAGAGCCTTGTCTCAAACAGTGCTCGACCAGAGAACGCCAAAAGGCGAACAGCACAACGACAATGGACGATAAGGACATTTATAGGCCGGGGTGAGCAGGTAGAATATGGGACCTTCCTTGCCAGTATCAAAACATAAGAATGTGTTTGACCCTTTGTGGCAATAAAACAAGAGGGTGCTAAGATGTTAAAATACCAAACAGAAAACTTTTGCAAGGAATCAAATCTGCATTAACCACACACAGTACGTGTCGTCAACATGCAAATACAACCTTGCTCTGACAAAGGCACCTGGTCGCCTTTGTCTCCCTAGAGAAGGCTGTCTCTTGTGCAGGCCAATCAGTTTCAAAGACAATGCAATTCTATTATCGGAGCATGTTTGTTTGCATGTTCACCATTAGAACCGCGTGTGGTTAATGCGGTAACTTGATTCAATTGCAAAGGGTTTCCATTTGGTGTTTGAAAATCTTAAAACCTGGTGTTTTAGTGCCAGAAACGGTTAAACTTATAATTTTTTATACGTTGATAGTGGAAAAAAAGGTCCCATGCTCGAGTTGATAAGACATGGAGATTGCACTTCACAACCACGGGGCCCGATTAATAATTGTTTTTTAAATTCTCTGCTTACCATTATTTTCAAGGGCTTATGGATAGTAAGCTAACAGAAAGTAGTTATCCGATAACATGAACAGAATCGCGCAAATTCACGAGAACGCATTTCAACTCGAACTGCAATCATTGGAACTTGGCAGCTGACATACCTGGCGTGGTCGGGGGTTAGTGATCGTGGAAACCCCGAAGTGGGAGATCGTTGAGCGAGGTGGCCGACTAAATGATAATTTCCCCAAACTCCAATCCCCTCCTCCAACCGAGTTGTGTGTCTGTGTGAGCGGCGAACGCACTACGCTGCACATCCGGCCACCGAACAAAGTTCGATTCCTGGCCACGGCTGAAACATCAGTGGGTTGGCGAGCGATGTCCAAGCCGGTTCTGTTTCCTCTCTTCATTCAACTCGGCCCAATATCTTCCCGGGTTAACACTTAACGTCATCATTGGGTGGCGAGTGATTTATGTGTGTGTGTGTGCGTGCGCACAGTATAACTGGTCATGCTGTGGTCCTCCCTGAGGTCAACTCGCTCTTAGATGAGTACCTGAGGTAAGTGATGTGTAAATAATTGCACGGAGGGGGGGGGGAGGGATACGAAAGCGGCCGTGCGTGCTATTGGTCACCCCACGCCACCCCACGCCACCCCCGGCTGATCATGTCGGTGAAGGGGTTTGTCCTCTTGTGAGTTAATGATTCAATGGGGGGGGGGGAGTAGTGCAGAGGTTAGCGCTACGCTGCGCTACGAACCCGGCCAACCGAGTTCAACTTCCACTCACGGCCAACATCAGTGACGATATTCTGAACCGGGCCCTGGGGGCCTCCCCTAGGTCGACTCAGCCTCAAATGAATACCTGGTGCGGTGTGTAAACATCGCCGCTGGGGAGACAAAGGCGGCCGGGTGTGGTGCTGGCCACCCACCCCGTCGTGTGCCGTGCCGGCCTTCATAGGTGCTACTCGCTAACCGCACTTGCCCCGACAGTCTGTTAAGGCTCCACGGGGGATCTTTGTCTTTGTGTTAATGATTCACAGAAGTGGAACGCGGTAGTGGATGAACAATGTACTTTTTGTTTTCATATTGAGCGAATGTTTCTACACGTGACTTTTACGCCCAAGGCGTCAGATACACAAGAGCATTGTATCATTATTATTATTAAATGCATGCACGTACAGGGCAACCGGTCCGGCCGGCACGCTCTGATGGGCTTCACAGCCCATTGGGTCATTAATGAGGATGGATTAACGTTTCCGCACCACATTCACAACGGCTTCATTCCCAATCCTCGAGATCTACGAATTAAATCAAGACAAAATTGTAACCTTGAATAAAAAAAAAACGGTACTTCTGTACCCTCTGCAAGGGGGCTGGCTCTCTCGTGCTCCCTCTAGTTGAGGCCCTTCAGCAGTGGCACGCGCAAGCAATTGCAGGGCTGCACCTTTACCTTCACCGCAGTGTTAACTTTTGAAATTCGATTTCCGGTCTCGGCTAAACATCAGTGGCGAGATGAAGGCGCCATGGTGGCGAGATGTTAACTACCTCGCCTGGTATGAAGGAGGTCGTGGGTTCGATCCCGACCCTGACGCCTGCTGCTGTATATTTGGAGATTGCGTCTCTCTCCCCGTGGTCGCGTGGATTTCTCTCCGGGTCTCCCGGTTTTTCCCTCCACATTTAGAAACACGCGTGTAGAATATTTGGCTGTTGTACATTTCCACAGTGATAAGCCACTTCGTTGAGCTATCAAATGTGGCCAGGTCGCGTCTGAAAAAGTGTTTTATAGCTCAGTGGGCCTTACCTGATCAAATAAAAATAGTTTTTTTTATATGTATAAATAGAAATATCTGAACCAGTCCACAGGGATGCGAAAGCTCCCACTTCCATTCACCAACCCCTCATTTATCAGCGAAAAGTACCGTATGCTCAAACAATTCCCATGACCGTGTGTGTGTGTGTATGTTGGACTTATTTCGTACGTAGCCAACCCTGCGTATCGGACGTGCGGGCGAAATGACAACAAACTAAACACAAAAAAGTAGTTCTCAATAAATGAGTTTTCAATCTAGACGATTTAAAAGAGCATGGCTCCAGTGGCTTCCTAATACCGGAAGCGAGCGTTCTAGACGGCCGCGGAAGCGCATCTGAAAGCACGCGATGCGGTGATCGTTTTTCGTTCGATGGCCAGCCAAAATCTGCGAGGATGACCGGGATTGGTGTGATGGCTTATGCTCCTCGATGATGTACGCACAAAGTGGCAGTCACTTTGTGCGTATTGAGTGCGACCTTAACACTGTCTCATCAGCAGCTCTGCCGACACTGCTCGTCAAAAGCAGTCGAGAGTATATCGCTAATTACCTCCGCGAATCGACGATCCCAAGTCATGTATTCAGACAATGTAGCTGTTCGTACCATTTTTTTTTTAAATCACAAATCCAACGCTTTAAGTTTGAACGTATTGTTTTCACATAGTTACAATGTATGCCCGGCAAAACAAGAAACACGACCCTAAATAGTCATTTAATACAATTTCAACTTAAGATAATGGTAGATAATGGATACAACATTTTTAAAGTAATATGCCGAACATAGAATCAACCAGAACGTAACGTGAAGCGAACACCGATCCGAAATCTCCCCGTTTAAAACAAAAACATCCAAATAGCTGCCGAATTAAACCACAGCTCTCCGCCCCGTTCTCGTGTCTGACGTTTCCCTCCAAGTGCTGGAGGCTTCTTCAGGAACCGTCCAAAAAAAAGCTCCCAGCACGTGAAGCAGAAGGTGAGACATCACACAGCAACGAAACTCAAGAAAACTTGTCAACAACACTGCTTGTATTTAAAAGACGCCATTTTTGAACCACGTTTCAGCCAAGAGCCTTCTTCCGAACACAAAGAGTCCAGTCAAATTGAGTGGCTAATACGAGTCGGAGACTGCACTTAACACCATGGGGCCTGCTGAGAATTACATTTTAAAATACGTTTTGTTGACGACTTTTTAAAATAGGCATTTGAATGGGTGCTAAATAGAAGTTAATGAGTAACAGGCAAATCTTTCACGAATCAAATAGTATTGCTACTAAAACGCGTTTATAATTCAAAGTAACATTCAAAAAAATATTGCTGGTCCTGTACATTGCATTGTGGGAGTATTTGTTCAAGCGAGAAACGCGGCACAATCCACCTCTCCATGTACACCTGGGCCCAGTCGTCCGTTTCAATAGCAGAGATCGACAGCAAACACTGTGAACGCATACGAAGTTGCAATATGAAAGCACAGAATGCTGGGACATCTTTCATATACGCATAGCAAAAGACACGGTTGTTAAAATATATTGTATTTTAAAAATATATATTTTTTTTCCCGTAAAATATTTTCAAAAATACATGCTACGATTATGAAACAAGTTAAACAATGGTTACTCAAAGCAATCTAATTTTATTATTAATTAAGCCTTAACATTGGTAAGTTATCTTAAGATCAAATCACAATCAATGCACCAATCCCATCGGATCTCAAAAAGCTAAGCAGGGTTGAACCCACATTCTGAGACATCCTTTACCAGTGGCAAAATATAGTAATAGGTTTTTACCCTTTCAACTGGTACAAAAACTGACACCTTTATATGCTTACCCCGAGCTCTTAATACTCTGATAGTGCGCTGTCTTTGAGTTGTACGCCTATTGGCGTCATCTGGTCCAACACCAATGGAGACTAGGCTCTAAGAAAAGCTGTCTCGGGTGTGGACCAATCAACTTCAAGGACAGTGCATATCATTATCATCATCATCAGAGTTGTTTCTTTTTGTTTGCATTTTGACTGCTTGTGTTGTGGTTATTGCAAGCATGATGCCTTTTATAAAGGTGTCAGTGTTTGTACCAGTTGAAAGGGTAAAAACCTGCTACTATAGGTTTGAACCCGGTTAGTACTTGGATCGGGGAGCCACTCGGGGCCTGCCTGGGGTTAGAGCCGTAGGGCTTGCAAGGTGGCCAGGAGATTCCCGTGCTGTGAGTTCCTCGTACGAATGGGGTTTCTCCTGCCTCTCCAGTTCCCACCGACCCGATGCCATTCACATTCCCGACTGAAATTGACCAAACATCCCAATGCAGCAGGCCTCATAGTCCGGAGACTTATTGAATCTTCATAGGTAAATCACTTGCTTGAGTGAGCAATCCGAATGCAGACAATTGTTGGTTTAAAAAAACACGAGGGTGTGTGAAAGAGTTAACATTTTTAACTCCTAAAATAATAAGAATAATTATTCTGTTAACGACACTGGGATGATGACACCCGGTCTCCATTGCAATTGCTTCGGTAAGTTCGTTTTCAAAAGTGTACGGAATGTAGCCCCAAAATAACAGGTGGCAGACGGCACGCACAACACACAGACCTGCCATGTAGCCTTATAGAATGCAGAAGGGATTGCTGTTTGCGAGCACCTATTAAGACCACTATTGACAGACAGGGCATACTATGTCCGCCGCGACCCCCAGCTGGCTTCATCCCTGCGGTGCCGATGTTCACACACAGCACCAGGGTGCTCAGTTAAGGCTGAGTTGACCTAGGAGAGACCCATATTAGATCGCGATGCATGTGCCACCGATGCTGTGGATGGGCCAGGGATCGAACCTACGTCGCCAAGGTTGCAGTACAGAGTATGAACCACAAAGACAGAGACCCCCCATATGGCCTGCAAGAGACCATCAGGACGAGTATTCGCCTCTTAAGGCAGTCACGGCACACGAGGGGGTGGGTGGCCAGCACCACACCCAACCAGATGTTTGGCCATCGCAAATGCCTGCGCTATTAGAATCGACCTAGGGGAAACCGAGCACCGGTTCAGATATTTCTCACAGATCTTGTCTGTGAGCGGGAATCGAAACTCTGGTCGCCGGGTTCGTAGCGCAATACGCGAACCACTGCGCCACTGGTCCCCACGTGCATACGCACTACACACACACAACAACAACAACAAATGTCTCCAAATAAAAATGCACATCGTGGATGACGAAGACGCTCCGTTAAAACAATGTGACCCGAACACGCAAGTTCGTCACTGCACTTCTGATTATTTACCAGAACTCCATCAGGCTCCGCGTCACATCAGTGACACGAGCGAATAAGTGCCATGTCACCGTGTCCCAAAATGTTCCGAAACGTTGGCAACCCGATGAGGTACATTGGCTACTGCTGGTTATCAAGCCGCTTATCGGACATCGTGAGGCTCTACCAAGTTGGCTCGTTGTCCCATAGACATTATTCCAGTGAGTGTTCCCAATATTATTAGCTGATGTTCCGTTAACGGGTATAAGTAAATATGTATAACAGTTGGGGGGTCGGTGAGGGGGGGGGGGTTAAATCCACAGTATTTTTTGGGACGTGTACAGAAACCGCCCAATGCTATGTTCCACATAGTTGAGGAAATCGATTCCCGATACGCTACTGAGTGTCGCGCAGATTGTGACCCAAATGATCTAGAAAGTCAGACACATGCGCCATAACATAGGCTTCATCTCTCACTCGATACCTTTTGGAACGCTGCTAGACCGGCTTGGAGTAGTGTAAGGCACTACCACTAGAGTGCAAGCTGTACCTATCCATAACAAACTAAATGAGATTATTGTACCCGCTATGTTGCACCCTATAATTCTGTACTAAAACGTGAAATGCCGTGAGATTTCTCTCCGACAACACACCGGCGGTGGCGGTGCTGCTGCTGCTGCTGCTGAAGCGGTGATAAACCAGGCGCGTTTCTTCACGCGGCAACTTTGCGAATTGTCTGCGTCGGGTGGAGATGGGTTCACGACACACATTTGACTCGCGCGATCCGGCACCGAGCATCAACGAACGAATGGTAATGTCGTTCGCGGATGCCTGAGTGTTAAACCCGTCGTGAACGAATGGGCTCATCAATAATACATCGAGGAGCGAGGGACGCGTCGGCGTGCGGAGTTCTGGACTGTTTCAGCTGAAGTTCAGCACTGGCCACAATCCCGTAGCGTGGAATGAAATGTACTATTGAAGCTAGTGAACAAACACGCACCCCCACGTGTGCAGATTCCACCACGCAAATGCCAAACGCATTTACATGTTACGTGGCAGGCCGAGGAATGTTGCTGTTGTAGAGTTATTGTTTAGTTTGGTCGGTAAATCCATCATCATCATCATCATTGGGTTACGTTGGGTTCTTTTTATTTCCCCTCCCCCCCGCCCCCATCATCTTTCCTCCTGCTTCTTGACTTTCCACCACGACAGCTTCCTCTTCCACGACACCGTCTCCGAGCTGTGCCCGGCGGGCGCTCCATCCCTGGCCGTCGACTCCACGTCCATGTCCTCCAACTCCGCCTTGCCCGTGTAGATCGCGTTGACGCTCTCTGGAGTAAGAAGCAGCAGCAGCAACAACAACACAAACACACACAACACGCAGGCGTGACGCTTCGTCCCACACGCGGCCGGAGGTTTTCCGCAGCCTTCGTTGTGACATTCGGCACCGCAGCGACTGCACGTCATGCTCTCTGACAGTTGTTGCTCCACCTCTTTTTTTAACAACAGGGGAGGGAAAGGGACAGGGGATGGAGGGGAGGGAGGGGGGGAGGGAAAGGGACAGGGGATGGAGGGGAGGGAGGGGGGGAGGGAAAGGGACAGGGGATGGAGGGGAGGGGGGGGGGGAAAGGGACAGGGGATGGAGGGGAGGGAGGGGGGGAGGGAAAGGGACAGGAGGGATGGAGGGGAGGGAGGGGGGGGGAGGGAAAGGGACAGGGGATGGAGGGAGGGAGGGGGGAAGGGAAAGGGACAGGGGATGGAGGGAGGGAGGGAGGGGGGAGGGAAAGGGACAGGGGATGGAGGGGAGGGAGGGAGGGGGGAGGGAAAGGGACAGGGGATGGAGGGGATGGAGGGGAGGGAGGGAGGGGGGGAGGGAAAGGGACAGGGGATGGAGGGAGGGAGGGAGGGGGGGAGGGAAAGGGACAGGGGATGGAGGGGAGAGAGGGGGGAGAGACGGAGGGGAGGGAGGGGAGGGGGGATGGGAGGGAGTGGAGGGAGGGGAGGGGGGAGGGAGGGGGGAGGGAAGGAGGGGAGGGAGGGGGGGAGGGGGTTAGGGGAGGGAGGGGGGACGGAGGGGAGGGAGGATGGGAGGGAGGGGGACGGAGGGGAGGGAGGATGGGAGGGAGGGGGACGGAGGGGATGGAGGGGAGGGACGCTGTCTGGGAGGGGTTCGGTTTATTTTGAAATGTTCCATCCAACAAACTTGGCCAGGGCGCCACGGTGGCTATGAGATATTAACTACCTCGCCTGGTATACAGGAGGTCGCGAGTTTGATCCCGACCCTGACGCCTGCTGCTGTATATTTGGAGTTTGCGTGTCCGCTCTCCCGGTGGTCGCGTGAATTTTTCTCCGGGTCCTCCGGTTTTTCCTTCCACAACTTGAATCAACGTCACGCGTTTAGAGTATTTGGCTGCTATAAATCTCCACGTGATGAGCCACTTCATTTGGGCTATCATTTGTGGCCAGGTCGCTTCTGATAAAGAACTACAATGCTCAGTGAGCCTTACCTGGTAAAATATAAAATCCACACGAAACTAGACGGAAGCCCTAACCCCTAACACTATCCTATCAGCCCTAAAGCACGACTGCTAATCCTCAGCCGAGTCCCACCCCGAGTGTTTCACCAAGTCAGGACTTTGACCTTTTGTTGATCTTTAATTTGTCCATCATTGCAGCCCCCCTCCCCCGCCACTATCTCCCCAAGCCCGCTTTGTTATTTCGTGGCCGGCACAGGTGTCAGTGGCAGTGCCTTCGGGCAGGCGTACCGGTCTGGGGCTGTCTCTGCTGGCGGTAGCAGTGGACGTAGAAGCGGAAGACCAGCACAAAGAGTAGCGCCGTCACCACCTGCAAGGGTCCGCACAAAGCCACGGGCCGCGGTGTTGCAAATGATGAAAGCAAATAGAAGCAGAGCCCCGTTGTGAGTAATCCACTAATCAATAACGATTATGTTAAATTTCGATTTAAAGCTTTCGTGACTGCAGGGATTCATCTCCTTGGTTCTTTCGGTAAAATAACGTAGAATAGAAATAATAAAATAATAAAAAATAAAACATCATAAAATAATTCTCACGACGTTTCGGCCACAACGCAAGCAGCCGTCCTCAGGTGAAGAACAGGTCTATTATGTTTTATGTTTATTATTTTATTATTTCCATTCTACGTGACTTTACCGAAAGAACCAAGAAAACGATTATGTTTTTAGACCATCAGACGACTATTGGCTCTCAAGGCCAATATGACCCAGCAGCATTATTTCAGCAAGAAACAATCTGCACTGGTTTTGACCGTCTGCATGTACACTGAACTTCCATGTACGCTCTCGCACCGTACGTAGCCAACCGTCCTAATCGGAGGTGCGGGGGCAAGGACAACAAGCTAAACACAAAAGGCAGTTCTAGTTTGAATCAAATGCTGCCCAGTTACCAGATGTTCTTGGCAGCCCTATTCAACGCCAAACTGATGATACGTTGTTGCGGAGCATTCTGGGTAAAGGACCATTTCTGAGCAGAACTCCGTTCCGTGTCCCCACGTTAAAGTGGAGAATATTTTTTGGTTTCCATTTAAAACTTTCGTGACCGCAGGAATTCATCTTCTTGGTTCTTTCGGTAAAGTCACGTGGATAGAGAACAAGAATCAAAATTTAAAGCAAAAAAGCCAAGACGTTTCTTTCCCCTCCACCTGAAGAAGACCGCTTGTGTTGCGATCGAAACGTCGTAGGGGATTTTTGCTTTTAATTTCGACCTTTGTTTTCTATGTACGTGACTTTACCGAAAAATAACCAATAATTCCACATGTTTTGGCTTTGCCGTTGGCCCGTCGGCCTGCGGCCTTTCCAGACCAACACGACCACCTGGAAGAAGATGTAGAGCAGAGGGAAGAGGTAGAGGGGGCCGATCACTTGCGGGTCGAAGGTCAGTTTGAGGACCGCGGTGCACAGCTGCAGGTTCTGACAGCCGGTCTCCATGGACACCGTGCGTCTGCACCTGTAAGAAGAAAGGGACAAATACTGCAGGCCGCGTTCTGAAATGTCAGACGAATCCTCAAACCACTCGTTCTTTCTGCAGACGGTCCCCGCTTTGTGTGCGTTCCTGGAAACACCCCCGGTCGTAAAAAAACGGATTCTACTTTCGCATGGAGGGTGGCAACGGCGGAAACGCCACTTGCCGATGTGTTTCTCATTTTATCGGCCGTATCTAGCGGGGTTCGACCGGTAAACATCCACACGAGCATCTGAGAAGACCAAAAAAAGCCTCAACGCCAAGTGGCGTTCGGAAACCAGACCGGCTCCTGTTCGAATGCGTTCGGAGTCGTACGGGAAGGTGCGTCGTAAATCTAGTTTCGGCGTCGTAAATCGGTCCTTGGTGGCATTATATAAACGTGGTGAATGTGGACCGTTGTAGAGCGGAGACCGAACTGCGTTTAGATTTTTTTTATCTTCGTAATGAAGTTCGTCCTGAGTGAAAAACGAACGAGGTTGGTTAGATCGCGTTGATGATGTTGCAAAATAGCGATGAGTTTGGGATTTTTTTTTATTTAAATGTGGTTATTTAAGGACAATTATTTTATTTTTCTTCAGATAATTTAATCGCTTGATGGGATAATTGGAACGTGTCTTCGTGGCGACGTCATCCAACGCCACGAGACGCCACTTTTGACGGGAAAGGCGCGCCAAGTGACGGCGTGACACGTGACGTCCTAGACTTAATCTCTCTTAATTGAATGCATCTGAAAGAAAGAGTGGTTTTTTTTAGGGTCGTTTGACATTTCAGATCGCGGCCCAATATGAATAATTTTTTTTTTCAGATGAATCTGAAAATCGGGAACGCATCCCTGGTGCACGAAACCAGTTAACACCGCCACATCACAGAAAGTGTGCACCCGTGCCTCTGAATAAGGGTCATTGCCCGAAACGGTAGTCCATTGTATCGTTGTTGTTGTTTTTATGAAGGCAGTATAAAGTGGAATGAGGTGGAGCGGTGGCGCTCTGGTTAACGCACTGTGCTATGAAGGCAGCCACAGCCTACCGCCTTTGTCTCCCCAGTGGCGATGTTTACACATCGCACCTGGTACTAATTTGAGGGTGAGTCGACCTAGGGGAAGCCCATGACCGGTTCACATAATCGTCACTGATGTTGATGGCTGTGAGCGGGAATCGAATTCGGGTCACCGGGTTCGTAGCGGAGCGCGCTAGCACACGCTACTAACACACACACGCTACTAACACACACCCAAACACACACGCTACTAACACACACGCTGCTAACACACACCCAAACACACACAAGCTTTCACCAGGCAGATTCTCGACTGCGGTTGGTTGGAGGCCGTGGGCAAGCTGACAGAATAAAACAGATCAACAAAGAGACGTGATTCCAAATATATGTCCGTGTGTGTGTGCATTCACGTGTGTGTGTGTGTGTGCAGGCTCGTCAAGGACGCCACTGGGCGGTTGGAGGCAGTAACCAGCCAAGCAAATAGTGGAGGGCTGAGGAGCGACGCTCACAACAACGGGCGCAGGGTGGTTAAAATGCAGCAAGATGGCACAGTAGGGGACACAGGTGGTGCATCTGCCAGTCATCTTGGTCAGTCAACCCACGACACATGAGTTTGTCCCCGTGACCTCCTGCCAGTGAGAATTGGACACTTCGGCCTCGGAGTACACCTAGCCTGGCACAAGCGCCGCGGTGACGTCACCGCCACTTAGTGGTGAATGACTGTTGTTGTTGGGGAGCGGTGGTGGAGTGGTTAGCACACACTGCGCTACAAACCCGGCGACCAGAGTTCGATTCAGGACCACGGATAGCAAGTGGCGAGTGATATCCGAACCGGTCCTGGGTCTCACTTTGGTCGGATCAACTTTAAGTGAGTACCTGGTGCGGTGTGTAAACAACGTCACCGGGGAGACAAAGGCGGGTGAGGCGTGCTGCATCCCAACGTGCGATGTACCGGCCTGCGTCGGTGCTCACGAACAGCGTTTTGCCCCCAACGGTCTATGTAGGGTGCACGAGGAATATTTGTCTTCGTGTGTTTGCCTGATGATTAGGGTTAGGGTTAGACATTAATGTCTGCTCTTTGGTTTCATATTGAAAGCACGTGTGGACGTAGTCGAAAGAGAAACCGATCAAAACAATGAGGTGTTTGTGTTTTATTAATTTGCATGCCATGAGGTAGGGCCATTGATTAACACGTTACTTGTTATTTATATTTTTCTCTTTAGGCCGAATGTTTTGAGTTTTTTGTCAATACAAATCAATGTAAAGTTATAAGAAATAATATTTCATTATTTGTGGTCTAGGATTGTTTTGTTGTTGTCTTTGCTGCTTTTCCCAAGCTTGATTAGTCATACTTTTAGAATTAATGACGTGATTATTAATTTATATTTTGTGACCTGCTGACAATTTTCCCTATTTTGCACTCGGAACGTTGCTGCATTATTTGCTGTTGTAACCTGCAGACCCCAGCCCATACTCTGAGCGTCATAGCTCATCAGATTCCTCCACATTCTGATGACGATTCTGATGATTCTGATATTAAGTCAATGTTACGTAAAAAAATAAAACCCGCGAACATCGGTGCTCGCCGCTCCCTGCCGCCACCGACCACGTTTGCGGTGCCGCTATTTCGTCCCCCACTGGCAGAACGGCGGAGCGTCTGGGTCCGAGAGGGGGCGGTGAAGGCGGTGGGGGCGGTGGAGGCGGTCGGGGTGGTGAGGGCAGTGGGGGCAGTGAAGGCGGTGGGGGCGGTGGGGGCGGTGGAGGCGGTGGGGGCGGTCGGGGTGGGGGCGGTGGAGGCGGTCGGGGTGGTGAGGGCAGTGGGGGCAGTGAAGGCGGTGGAGGCGGTGGAGGCGGTGGGGGCGGTGGGAGCGGTGGAGGCGGTGGGGGCGGTCGGGGTGGGGGCGGTGGAGGCGGTCGGGGTGGTGAGGGCAGTGGGGGCAGTGAAGGCGGTGGAGGCGGTGGAGGCGGTGGGGGCGGTCGGGGTGGTGAGGGTGGTGAAGGCGGTGGGGGCGGTGGAGGCGGTGGGGGTGGTGAGGGCGGTGGGGGCGGTGAAGGCGGTCGGGGTGGTGGGGGCGGTGAGGGCAGTGAGGGCGGTGAGGGCGGTGAAGGCGGTGGGGGTGGTGGACGCGGTGAGCGCGGTGGAGGCGGCGGGGGTGGACAACGCACTTGTGTGAGAGGCGGAAGATCCCCGCGAGGACGTAGCCCAGCGCGTATCCGAGCAGGGGCATGAGCACTGCGATGGAGATGAGCGTGGGAGAGAACACGAGCCAGATGGCGGAGCCCACGTACAGCGCCGACAGGACCACCAACACGACGGAGATGAGGAGCAGGAGCAGCATCCCGCCCTGGCGCACGGCGAGAGAGAAAGACCGCTCGAGGTGGGTTGAGTTGTTGCGCCGCGGGGAGGCACCGCGTCTCCTCCGGTGACGGTGATCCGACATGGACTCGAACCACGCAGGAGGGGAGTGCGGTCGCTGCCGCCCCGCTGGAAATTGGCCCCGTCCATCAAAAGCGTTTGGCCAGCCAAGTAGGAGGCACAAATCGAGGCTGACGCGACATATTTGCTGGCCGACGGAACATCCGTCTGCCCTGTGTGTGTATATATATATACAGGCCGACGTGTGGAAAAACAGCAGAAGCTTGATACAAGCACACCTCTTAAAAGCACACCATTACATTTCACTCGTGGGGGCTGGGAGAACACATCTAGATAGAATCACACTGTGAGTATAAGCGCACCTTGCCTTACTCCCAAACGGTTTTGTTAGGTTCGTGTTTTTTACACGTGCTTATAATTGACACGAGTTTCTTGAATTGAGCGAGATTGCAGGAGCTCGGTAATGTATGTGTACGTACGTTGAACTTCTTTCGCACCCTACGTAGCCACCCGTGCTAAATCGTAGGTGCGGGAGAAGGACAACAAACTAAACACAAAGATACGTTCTCAAGAAATTAGTTCTCAATTCAGATTTACAAGCGCACAGTTCCAGTGGCGTGCTAATATTTGAAGGAAGAGCTTTCCAGACGGCCGCAGAAGCGCGTGTGAGACGATGCGAGGCAAAGTGGAGCAGTGCTGGGGGAAGACGCAGACGGAGAAGCGTCGTGACCTGCAGTGCCCTGCGGGTGGTGGGACTCAGTGTGGTGGTGATGGGACTCAGTGTGGTGGTGGTGGTGGGACTCAGTGTGGTGGTGGTGGGACTCAGTGTGGTGGTGATGGGACTCAGTGTGGTGGTGGTGGGACTCAGTGTGGTGGTGGTGGGACTCAGTGTGGTGGTGGTGGGACTCAGTGTGGTGGTGGTGGGACTCAGTGTGGTGGTGGTGGGACTCAGTGTGGTGGTGGTGGGACTCAGTGTGGTGGTGGTGGGACTCAGTGTGGTGGTGGTGGGACTCAGTGTGGTGGTGGTGGGACTCAGTGTGGTGGTGGTGGTGGGACTCAGTGTGGTGGTGGTGGTGGGACTCAGTGTGGTGGTGGTGGGACTCAGTGTGGTGGTGGTGGGACTCAGTGTGGTGGTGGTGGTGGGACTCAGTGTGGTGGTGGTGGGACTCAGTGTGGTGGTGGTGGACTCAGTGTGGTGGTGGTGGTGGGACTTGTGTGGTGGTGGTGGGACTCAGTGTGGTGGTGTGGTGGGACTCAGTGTGGTGGTGGTGGGACTCAGTGTGGTGGTGGGACTCAGTGTGGTGGTGGTGGTGGGACTCAGTGTGGTGGTGGTGGGACTCAGTGTGGTGGTGGTGGTGGGACTCAGTGTGGTGGTGGTGGTGGGACTCAGTGTGGTGGTGGGGACTCAGTGTGGTGGTGGTGGGACTCAGTGTGGTGGTGGTGGGACTCAGTGTGGTGGTGGGTGGGACTCAGTGTGGTGGTGGTGGGACTCAGTGTGGTGGTGGTGGGACTCAGTGTGGTGGTGGTGGCACTCAGTGTGGTGGTGGTGGTGGGCACTCAGTGTGGTGGTGGTGGGGACTCAGTGTGGTGGTGGTGGGACTCAGTGTGGTGGTGGTGGTGGGACTCAGTGTGGTGGTGGTGTGGGACTCAGTGTGGTGGTGGTGGGACTCAGTGTGGTGGTGGTGGTGGGACTCAGTGTGGTGGTGGTGGGACTCAGTGTGGTGGTGGTGGGACTCAGTGTGGTGGTGGTGGTGGGACTCAGTGTGGTGGTGGTGGGACTCAGTGTGGTGGTGGTGGGACTCAGTGTGGTGGTGGTGGTGGGACTCAGTGTGGTGGTGGTGGGACTCAGTGTGGTGGTGGTGGCACTCAGTGTGGTGGTGGTGGTGGGACTCAGTGTGGTGGTGGTGGGACTCAGTGTGGTGGTGGTGGTGGGACTCAGTGTGGTGGTGGTGGGACTCATTGTTGTGGTGGTGGTGGCACTCAGTGTGGTGGTGGGACTCATTGTGGTGGTGGTGGTGGGACTCATTGTGGTGGTAGTGGTGGTGGGACTCATTGTGGTGGTGGTGGCACTCAGTGTGGTGGTGGTGGTGGGACTCAGTGTGGTGGTGGTGGTGGTGGGACTCATTGTGGTGGTGGGACTCAGTGTGGTGGTGGTGGTGGCACTCAGTGTGGTGCTGGTGGTGGTGGGACTCAGTGTGGTGGTGGTGGTGGGACCCATTGTGGTGGTGGTGGTGGGACTCAATGTGGTGGTGGTGTTGGTGGTAGTGGTGGTGGTGGTTGTGGCACTCAGTGTGGTGGTGGTGGAGGAGGCGATACAGCCATCCTGCCAGACCGAGTCCTCAACAGCGGTGGAGGAACCAGCGATTGGAGTTCACGGCAACAGTAACCGTGGTATTGGCGATAGAAGGCGGGGGGGGGGGGTGTGCTTATAACCAGCTTCTACTCTACGAGCACAGGTAGATCGCGCTGATGGTGCGGCGAACGTGAGCCATAATTTCTAGCTAATTTTTTTCTAACCAAATCGAAGCTAGGCTACCTCGGAGTGGGGGTTGTCGGGCATAAGGCACTACCACGAGAGTGCAAGTTACGCCAATCCACAATGACCATGTGCTGTCGTGCCCTGTATCCCTGTAATCCTGTGAGGCCAACAAATCAGGCGCCAGGGGCGCGAAACAATTCCGGAGCAGCCCTCCGCACTGCACCGGCTGAAGTCGCGCCACGTGGCGCCGCGCGCTCACCCGCAGGATCACGCGCGAGTACTTGGGGAACTTGGCGTTGATGAAGATCCCCACGGCGCAGGGCAAGAGGATGAGAGCGAGGGCGATGGAGATCTTCGCGTAGGGAATGACGAAGCGCGTGTCCGACAGGCCGTGGCTGTACGCCCACAGCAGCAGCGGCATCATGCCCAGCGCCAGCACGGTGGAGCACGTGGTCATGAGGATGCTGCACACGAAGAAAGTACAAGGGCAATGTGGGGCGAAACGGACGCCCGTTGCTGAATTGTTCATAACATCCTCAGCGAGTAATACCACGGGGTAGCGTTATGCCGTTGTGCCATGCAGAAGGTCTCCGATATGTGTCCGGGTCGTGCCGCGTGCTTTTCGGCACGACGTCCGACGTTTCGGTCCACGTGCCTCCGGTGCGTTTTTTCCGGTCAGACCGAATGTTTTTTGGCACGGTGTCTGACGGTTCGCTCCACGTGCTGGGACCTTATTCAGGAATTTTGCTGAAAATACAGCACAACTGGGAAAACCTATTCAGTGGTAAAAACTAAAAAAATGCATTTGACAGCATAGGGATGATTATGGATTATTTATTGCTGAAAGGCTCCATGAGTCACCAAGCTGTGTTTCAGGAATCCTGCACTGCATGTTGGGCCAATTCCATTGAAGATGGTTGTGTGTGGGAAGCATCTGTGGAGGAGGCTCGTGAAGGACGCTACTGGGCAGTTGGAGGCAGTCGCCATCCAACAGCAACAGGAGGGCGGAGGAGCGACGCTCACAACAATGAACGGAGCGCCGGGTGGCAAAACACAGCAAGTTGGCACAGTAGGGGGCACAGGTGGTGCATCAGCCACTCATCTC
This sequence comes from Lethenteron reissneri, assembly GCF_015708825.2. Lineage (NCBI taxonomy): Eukaryota > Metazoa > Chordata > Hyperoartia > Petromyzontiformes > Petromyzontidae > Lethenteron > Lethenteron reissneri. The sequence continues at coordinate 10,144,378 of NC_083786.1, read as the reverse complement.
AGTCATCTCAGTCAGTCGACCCGTGGCACCTGGGTCTGCCCCGTGACCTCCTGCCAGCGGGCGTTCGACACTTCACGTGGCCTCAAGGTGCACCTAGCCCGGCACAAGCGTCGTGGTGACGTCACCACCACTTAGTGGCGAATGGCGGTTGTTGTTGTTGGAAGCATTAGTGAGTGCTTAGTGCCCTGAACTCGACAACCCGAGTTCAATTCCCCCTCAAGGGCCACACCAGTGACGAATATCTGACCCGGTGATGGCCACCCACCACCTCGTGTGCGCTGCGCCGGCCATCGTACGTGAGAAGCAAGAGCAGATCGCGATAAGAAAAAATAAACCCACAATGCATAGAATGCACGAACACTCACAGGTCCACACAGATGGGTTCACAATCCCGTTTGCTGTACTGCCATCTCCTGGCTACCACATGGACCAGCGGGCTTGGGGATCTCACAAGTGTGCGCGGTCCACCAATACTTTGTCTCCACGCACGTATATGCCGAAAGCTAAAATCGCAGATCAAACGAATGCATTGATCCGATGTATTGGGAAATCTCAACACGTGCACGCACACGCAGCCGAAAGATGATAATGGCGACGATGCTGTGATGAGTTACGCGACGATCAACAACTCGTAAGATGAGTTTAAATTCAAACTCATCTTGATTCGAAGCCTTCATCTGAGATTCATTGAAACGTTTCAAAGAGTCTAAATGTAACTCGTCCCAAGACGCCGTGGGGGATGCAGAGGGAAAACAAAAGCAGGGAGAAGGAGGCCATAAAAACGTGATCATTGTCAGGCCGTCGCTTTCAAAGGGGTCACCGATTGGTTTGTTCTCGCCAAGGGGCAAGATTTTTTGAAGGCAATAAACCGCAGAGAGTTCGCGTCGACCACCCCGGAGCCTGCGAGTTCTCCCCCGTGTCGATCTCGACTCACGAGCAGCAGCGGCCTGAAGCTCGCGGACGCCTCCGACAAAGGATCCCCGACACAGCGCATCGCGACGCACGACGACAACGCGACACCGCGAACACGACGACGTGAACACGACGACGCGAACGCTCGTGGCAAGACGAGAACGCACCTGAGGTTCATGTCTCCGTCGAGCGCCAGCGCGAACACGTTGGAGAGGTTCCCTCCGGGACAGCAGCCGCAGATGAGGACGGTGACGGCCTCCACGGGATTCAGGCGGAAGACCTTGGCCAAGGCGAAGGCGGTGAGCGGCATGATGCCGAACTGCGCCAGCACGGCGATGATAATGCCCCGGGGCTTCCTGATGTGTGCGCCGATGTGCTGGAGCTCCATGGTGCAGCCCAGCGACACCATGGTGACCACGAGGATAGCCGTGGTGACGGCGTTGACGGCCTCGTCGAGGATCGCGCCGTCGCCGCCCGTCGCGTTCCCCGCGCTGCCGTTGAGCCCGAAGGGCGGCGACGACTCCCAAGAGAAGTTTAGGGCCATGGTGGTGAGTGCGAGGGTGAGAGATTGAGAGAGAGAGAGAGAGAGGGTGAGAGAGCGAGGGTGAGATAGGGTGAGATAGAGAGTGAGGGTGAGAGATTGAGAGAGCGAGGGTGAGAGATTGAGAGAGGGTCAGAGAGAGAGGGTCAGAGAGAGGGTGAGAGATAGAGAGTGAGGGTGAGAGATTGAGAGAGGGTCAGAGAGAGAGTGAGAGATAGAGAGTGAGAGAGATAGAGAGCGAGAGAGGGTGAGAGAGCGAGAGAGATGGATGATGTGGTAGAGAGGATGGAGTCGGGCCCTCTCTCTCTCTCCCTCTCTCACCAACTGGCAGGAGGCATGGCACACGAAACCTGTCAGGAGACAAATGTTCATTGCGTTAAAAAATGAATCAAACGAATCCCCCAGTGATATCCAAATTCTAATGAGTAATGATTGTGTTGAGTGATTCCGCGTGCTAACCGTTGCGATCACACAAATTATTTTTGCTTTTTCTGTTTTTCTCTCTCGCTATTTGATGACCCGGCCGAGAAATTCCGTGCGGAGCTCTGGCAGTGCAGTACAACCAACAGACTTTGACTTTTAAACAACTTGTATTGCCGCCAGCAGCAACAGCACTGGAGGCGATTCCGATACGAAACACACAAAGTCACCAGCAACCAAATGAACATAAATCCACGCGCTGTGGCGCTAAATGCACCGCGCACAACACAAACGAAAAGTCACAACCCACAGAAAGTGGATATCACTGAGCTACCTCCGAAATTCCGTTCAAGTGACCTCTGCCCCACAAATATATTTAAATTCATATACGGCGCGTACAATCAAGGACGTTTCTCGTTGTAGCGAATTCTCGTAGGTGCTCTCTTAACAGCGCTTGCCCCAAAAGTCGGTTAAGGCCATACAGGTGCGTGTGCTGCTGTGTAACACGCAGGCTTTCGCGAACAATATTATCCAGTTCAATTTCGATTTAAAGCTTTCGTGACTGCAGGGATTCATCTTCTTGGTTCTATCGGTAAAGTCACGTAGAAGGGAAGTAATAAAAGGAATTTATTAACATCTTCTTCCAGGTGGTCGTGTTGGTCTGGAAAGGCCGCAGGCCGACGGGCCAACGGCAAAGCCAAAACATGTGGAATTATTGGTTATTTTTCGGTAAAGTCACGTACATAGAAAACAAAGGTCGAAATTAAAAGCAAAAATCCCCCACGACGTTTCGATCGCAACACAAGCGGTCTTCTTCAGGTGGAGGGGAAAGAAACGTCGTGGGTTTTTTGCTTTTAATTTTGATTCTTGTTCTCTATCTACGTGACTTTACCGAAAGAACCAAGAAGATGAATATTATCCAGAATAGAGGTTGTCTTGGGTTAGATCGCGTAACTATAGAAATAGTTATGTAAACATTGATATTTTATTTCAATTATATTTAGAAATGGTATAGAAAATATATTACTAGAAAATATATGTATATATTTACGCGATCTAAAAAAAAGCTCTCTATTATGTGCTGCTATTGTTGGCTATACAGCAGACAACCCTCCTTCTGCTGCAGAGAAAGAGAGCGAGCGATCGAGCGAGGCTGCTGCTGCTTCTCTGCGTGTCCGTGCAGTGGCCAAGGTCCTCGTGATCCCACGCGAGAAGGTGCAAAGCAGCCACCGCCACCACCATGGCCGCGGCCGGGCAACAATCAAAAGAAATTCCAAAGCCTCCAGCGTCTTTGTCAGGAGCGACTCAGGGTCACGATGCAAGGTCGATTCTTCGGGGCTTGCTTTTTGTGCTTGCATTGCGGTGATTGTGAGCGGGCTCTGCTGGCTAAGAAGGGTGCCTAAGGGAAGTTTTGTTTAATGAGGGGGTGTGACTTTTAGCAAAGATTGGGATTCGAATAAAGTAGCATTTGTTTTGGATTTAAAATTGTGATGAACGCAGCGGCTTCTAGTGGCCGCAGGGTCAAGGTGTCCTCCGGTTCTCGGGAGGTTACGAGCCCCGTAAGTTAAATTTCTTCTTGGTTCTTTCGGTAAAGTCACGTAGAAGGGAAGTAATAAAATAATAAAAATAAAACATAATAAAATAATTCTCACGACGTTTCGGCCACAACGCAAGCAGCCGTCCTCAGGTGAAACCAAGTCTGTCGAGGCGACAGCGTCTGAATGAAACAGCACACGTGCTTGGAGCATATATATATAAGCTGGGTTGGAAGGGGGGGGGAAAGGGGGGCGCCTTGACAAAAGAATTTGCATATCACGTGACTTTACCGAAAGAACCAAGAAGATGAATCCCTGCAGTCACGAAAGCTTTAAATCGAAATTTAAATTTCTTGTCACGGCTAACATCGGTGGCGAGCGCTATCCGAACCGGTCCTGAGCTCAATCACTTCACACTCCCTCCCTGACGAGCGCGGTGAAGTCTGGTCCAATAACTCCGAAGAGTGACACAGTATGGAGGCGGCCTTCGTGCCAACGGTTACTTTGGCAAAGGGGGTGTAAATACATTGTTGGGCTGTTAAAACCTCGTTTCGAATGAAACCCGCGATGGGGATGCGTTTACGACGTAACAGACATTTGGACGACCTGTGCACCGTCTCGTAAACAGCTTGGAGGTGAAGGCGCGCGCAAGGGAGGGATCGCGGGATCAATCAACGAGAGACAATTAACAGACAGCTCAGCGCCAACAGGTCGTAAAACTTCTGGCTGTCTTCAGGAAGGATGGAGGGGGTGGGGTGAGAAGGGGGGGGACACACAATCCATCAGGCTACCACCGCCCCCCTGTCCCCTTCGTTGATGGCGAGTGATGAAGCGTCTGTCCGTCGCGATGCAAGGAGGGCACGAGAAGAAAGGGGAAGCGCCTCCATAACACGTGTTGTCGTTCCGTAGGTGGCCGGCCCGGGTGGCTCAGAGGTCAGGCCACTGAGAGGAACCTGGGTTGGAGTCCAGGCAGCTGTTGCCTGTGATTACTACTAAGCCTGGTTCCCAAGCGTCGTCGTTCATGAGCCGGAGCAGAAATTGGTTTAAAAAAATAAAAACTTTAGTTGTGCCGTATTATTTGTATGGCCAATTAAAGTTGAACTACCTGATAACCCACTCGATTCAAATGATTCCTGCATAATGCACGACCGTTGTCATGCTCAAATGGAATTGACACGTGAAGAATCAGGTCTGGGCGCGTGGACTCCAGCGAGCTGATGGTCTAAAGGCAGGTGACCAGTGACTGCACGAGAGAGCCATCTGGTGAAATTTCGGTTCGTACTTAATATGCCTAAATTCCATCAGTGACCATTAATGAAAGATATTTTCCAAAACAGTATTCCCTCGTTATTCACGAACTTGCCATCCGCGATTTTGGGTATCCACGAATCGTATCTGGAACTCTATACGACTGCATCGAGAGAGAGAGAAAGTGATGAGATGAAGGTAATGAACTTACAAACTTATTTAATAATTTAATATGATTATTATTTTCTTTACGTTTAATATTTAAAAAAAATATCATGATAATTTCCACGTATTTAATAGCTTATTTACATATTACTTAACGTAATTCATTACGATAATGATACTTCGTAGGCCAATACCATTCTCCGAGAAATTTGATATTCACGACCGCCCTCCGGAACGTATCCCTCGCGAATAACGAGGGAGCGCTGCATTTATTGGATTTGTTTGTCACGTGACGAAAATTTCCTCTCAGCGGTAGGAGGGGCCGTGGAGTGCCGCTCTCTGCTGCGTGCATCGGAGGTGACTCGAAATGATGGGAGTAGAGTGTGGCTACTCACTACCTACCGCTTCCCAAGAAAGTCTAGCCGGCGTGGAAGAGCGGGCCAAAGTGTGTGACCATACCTCGCCACGTTGGGTCAGTGGGGGTTTATGAAGGCGGGGAGCACAGATAGATGTTGGAGCGTAGAAGTACATTACAAACATGGATTTTTCTGCATTGCTTCTATTGATGGCCAGCGTGCAACTGGGTAACGGAATGAATAAATTAGCCACTTCACCTGATTATATAACCACAGCAACGACGACTTCATGTCGTCTGTGAACTCGTTTTTATATGATTCGTTCGGGCCTGCTTGTCATGGTGTATAATTTATTTGCTTGCTTCTAACTGACGATGCTGGATAACATTGTTCTGGTCTGTCGATGCTGATGAGGCCTCTGAAGGTTGAAACCGGCCCTTAAACTCTGCCTACTTTCAAGAGATGCCAAATGGAAAACATTGGTTTGGTGGGCCGATGGGACGAGCTTGACGGGTATGAATGTAACTTTATTTGATGTTATACGTGGCGAGACGGACCGTAATTGTCTGCTTATTGCTTTTTAACTTCGTAAACTGCTCTCAGGCGAACGAAGCGCACCCCCATTCAGATGTTAATTCGCCTCGGAGGCTTGGCTAAGCGCGACAACAGTTGAAGTTGAACATCGTTGACACTGACAAATACGTGTGGCGCTGCGAGTTCCCTGCAATGCATTAACCACGTAATTGTATTAAAAAACGGATGTGCTGTCATTTGTATATCTCATTAAGTCTCGATTATATTTTTGATGTTTGGCGAATCATATTTAAATGCATATTTGTATTTAACAAATGTTGGTTTGCTTGTTGCAGGAGCAAACTGCCGATGTGACGGTGTTGATAAAGGCGCAGCCCTGCAACTGCTCGCTCACGCCACTGCTGGCGGAAGGGTCTCCACTAGAGGGAGCTCTGGAGCGCTCCTCTAAAGTGTATTTGGCCTACTCTTCCACGACGTGGGAGTACCCACAGTTCACCCTACCACACGCAACGACAGTCGAGCAACGCTAAGTGTTGTACTGTGCTTCTTTGCTCCTACGTCTATGCTCTTCCGCCTTCACCAACCCGCGCTGAGCAGCGTGGTGAAGTATGGTCGAATAGCGCCTCGATATGTGGAGTTTGCATGCTCTCCCCGTGGTCGCGTGGATTTTTCTCCGGGTCCTCCAGGTTTTCCCTCCACATTTAGAAACACGTGGTTTTGTGTATTTGGCTGCTATAAATTGCCACGTGATGATAAGCCACGCGGCTGAGCTATCACTTGCGATCGGCCAGGTCGCTTCTGAAAACGAGCTACACGGCTCAGCGAGCCTTACCTGGTAAAAAAATAAAAAGTTGAGCTTTTAGTTTAAACTCGTTTAAAGCTGTCATCCGAACGTAATTGAGTCTCGTCGAGTTTGTATCGATGGTATTTGCGAGCGCTATGGTGGTGATGCTACGATCAATCTTTGCAGCGCGTCGCTCACGGGACAGAGGAACAGAGAGTGGGCGCCCCGTGCCGAGTGCGCTCGCTTCAACAAACGAACAAATAAACGACCAAACGACCGATCACGCTGCTGGCTGGCGAACGCGCGCAAAGCACCGGAGGCTGCTCGGCCCGTGGAGTGAACGTACAGAGATACAAGCAGCGATTTGGCCTGTACGTGGGAGGCACGGAACGGGAGTCGGCGTTTGATTGAACGCGCAAAGCAAAGCCCTGCGTGGTGGTGGAGATGGTGGTCGTGGTGGTGGCGCAAATAACAAAACAACTCGACGCCTTCGTTCGCTCTGACCTCTCTGCCACGAACAAGGTCCATCACCCGAAACGTCGCCTATTATACATATATTCAGGGCAGCGTTATGGACGAATTGCGTCGAGTCGTTGTTATCCGCGTTTACGCAACGCCACAACCGCCAGCACAATATTATCAAAACGCGTTTTCTTCCTCGACAACAAAGAAGGGCCATCGCCCGAAACGTCGTCCGTGACACGTACACACGCTAACTTTCGGACAGTGCTCTATTGACGCGTGCCGTCTGGGGTTTCTTGTTGTTGTTGTTGCACATTTCGATCGTTAAACAAAGCGTGGCCGGTTACCTTCAGGTGTGAGTAGCACGCACCCAGAGGGCCGACATGAAGCACACACGCGACGTGGATGTAACGGAACGCTCCCGCTCGCTCACTCGCTCGCTCGCTCGCTAAACAGTCACCGCGGCCTCTCTCAACATCCCAGCACCCTCATCGGCGGCAGCGCCGGAGACCAGCCAACGGAGAAGCGAAGAACCCCGCGGCTCGCGAGCTGCGCGCAACTTCGCCTTTTATTGGCCCATGCCGACGGGGGTCGTGGGAATGGAATAACTATCCACGAAACACCCTCCTCCTCCCACCACCATCACCACCAGCGCACCCAATTGCTCACGTCCTGGGCCCCAAACCACATCCCCCGTGCCCCCGCGGGCAGCCACCCCCGGTGGAATTTGTTTTTCTCCTCTCACCCCTCTTTCTCTCTTGTCCCCAGATACCGGAGGGCTAGTCTGGTCGCCTAGGGGATGGCTAATCACCTCCCGTTCGCCAGATTTCTGCGCGGCCGTGAGCTGCCTGCTGAGTGAGGAGGCCGCCTCCATTCACGTTACGCGGTGTGGGGTTGAGGAGCCCATTTTGAGAAATGTCAAGATTTATGTTTCTCAAAGTACTCCGTGGTTTTATTTTTTTGTAAGAAAACGCAATTTTAGAGGTGGTTTATTGGCGCAATGGCCGTAGCCGAGATTCTGGGTTCGAACCCAGGTTTCGGCCATTGTCTGCGAATAAAACCGGGTTGCATGTGTGAATGTTAAACTTGATAATTGTTTTTTTACCCTTCTATCTGACAACAAAACTGACACCTTTTTTTACAAGGAGTCATGTTTACATAGACCACAATACCTACAGTCATAATGCAAACAAAAAACATAACTCTGATAATGTGCACTGTCCTTGAAGTTGATTGGTCCACACCCGAGACAGCTTTCAGTTTTGCTGCCAGATAGAAGGGTAAAAAACCAATTATCATATTTTTACTGGCAAATGAGGTTCCAATAATGTTAAACTTATTTCACACAGTACGTAACCAACCGTGCTAATCGGAGGTGTAGAGAGTTGATGGGCTAAGCACGGTCACAAATGGCTGCACGCACGCACACACACACAACACAAAATCGCATGAACTTTGGTCCTGCCTTTAATTGGCTAACTTCCAATTCTTGAGATTTAAAATGATCAGCTGGAGCCTCATGCGGAGACCAGCGTGACTCGCTGTGGTAGGGCGGTTTAAAAAATGCAACCCCTGTGATGTGTAGAGCAGCAAAGGTCACCCGAAGAGATCTCAACGGTAGCCCCGTGAACCGTTCCCTAACACGGAGGTGTAACCCTAAATCGTAAGAGATTATTCTCCTTGTGATTCAATGTCGATAGAGAAATCAGAAGAAGTTTGGGTTGGGAAAAATATAAAAAATATGTATTTTAAAGATTGTTTGTTTACTTGCAGAGACTCCCCCCCCCCCACCGCCCCCCACGACTGTGACTGTTTTTTGTTCTACAATAAAAAAAAAATCAACGTTCACGTTCCCTCCGTGCGACTGGAGTCGTGCCGTAACGACGGAGCAACTTGAACGCTCACAGCAAGCAGTGCACTACCCTGTGTTCGAGAGCGACCTCAGACGATGATGTCACTGAGCAGCAACTTGTGAAGTCACTTGAATAGACCGCTTTAGCCACACTTGAACAGATCTTTTATGCGTCCTGAAAAGTTTTTTGTAGCGTGTCAATCAAATGGAGGTTTTTTTTTTAATTCCCAGTGCTGGATTAAGCCAAACTCGGTGAAAAGCTCAACTTTGATTTGATGTGGATTTTTTTTTTCAGGATCTCAACAGCGCTCGCTACTTCAGCGTCTATGACCGCGGCCATGATGTAACCCGCTGTGTGACCCAGACACCTTACTTGATGGTCTTGGATCAGTAAAGTTACTTGATCTTGGATCATTTCAGTACGTGCTGTCAAAGCCCACGCCACGCGAATTTACCTCCTGTGCAGCTACGACTCGAGAATGAGCGAGCGAGCGTTTGTGCTCATTACAACGGTCATTGTATAATTAGGGTTTGCGTCCTTTTATACCTCGGGCATTTCAGCTAAATCTCAATAATGTGATTCCAGGAATCCTCTTAACTGCAAACTAAAAGTAAGCTCCTAGCTTGGCAGTGTCTCATTCTTCACCTGAAGACGGCTGCTTGCGTTGTAGCCGAAACGTCGTGAGAATTATTTTATTATGTTTTATTTTTATTATTTTATTACTTCCCTTCTACGTGACTTTACCAAAAAAAACCAAGAAGATGAATCCCTGCAGTCACGAATGCTTTAAATCGAAATTTAAACTAAATGTTGTCGGGATTAATGGGGATCAACGGTGGCGACATGTTAACTACCTTGCCTGGTATGCAGGAGGTCGTGGGTTCGATCTCGATCCTGACGCCTATTGTATGTTTGGAGTTTGCATGTTCTCCCCATGGTCGTGTGGATTTTTCTCCGGGTCCTCTGAGTTTTCCCCTCCACATTTAGAATCACGTGGTTTAGAGTATTTGGCTGCTTTCCATTTCCACATAAGCCACTTCGTTGAGCTATCAATTGTGACCAGGTCGCTTCTGAAAAAGAGCCGTTTCGCTCAGTCAGCCTTTCCTGGTAAAATAAAATAAGTTGTTTAGTTTCATAAACACATGATAATTTGTGAGGTGGAGTGATTTCCAAAAACGTCACCTGTTAAATATAAAGCATACAACAATGGATATTTCTGCATTGCCCTGACAATCATATCTCTAAATGACGAGGAACCCCATCGTTACAGACAGAATAAGGGTGAGGGCCAGAACACCGTGTGTTTCACGCGTGTCTCTGTGTGTTGTTTCAAACACACAATGTTCCAGCCTGGCCTAGTATTCTGTTATGACGAGTGTTCTGATGGATCACAGATCTCATGGCCGTTCCGATACTTTGTACTCTGATCGTGTTTGCGTAGTGCTTGTTGTTGTTACATTCTGACCGGCCCCCAACTGGGCATCTGTGAAAAAAGAGCTTTAAAGCGCAATCTAGATTTGAAGCTTTCGTGACCGCAGGAATCCATTCTCTTTGGTTCTTTCGGTAAAGTCACGTAGGTAGAAATAAAATAGATCACGACGTTTCGATCGCAACACAAGCAAACGTCATCAGGTGGGACAACCACGGCAAGAAACAACTGCAGAAGTAGGCGAGAGATCTGCCGTGGCACGAGGTTATATAGTAGTGTATAGTGTAGTGTATAGTGTAGTGTAGTGTATAGTGTAGTGTGTAGTGTAGTGTATAGTGTAGTGTATAGTGTATAGTGTAGTGTATAGTGTAGTGTATAGTGTAGTGTGTAGTGTAGTGTATAGTGTAGTGTATAGTGTAGTGTATAGTGTAGTGTACAGTGTAGTGTATAGTGTAGTGTGTAGTGTAGTGTATAGTGTAGTGTATAGTGTAGTGTATAGTGTAGTGTGTAGTGTATAGTGTAGTGTGTAGTGTAGTGTGTAGTGTATAGTGTAGTGTGTAGTGTAGTGTGTAGTGTAGTGTATAGTGTAGTGTATAGTGTAGTGTATAGTGTATAGTGTAGTGTATAGTGTAGTGTATAGTGTAGTGTATAGTGTAGTGTATATAGTAGTGTATAGTGTAGTGTATAGTATAGTGTGTAGTGTAGTGTATAGTGTAGTGTATAGTGTAGTGTATAGTGTAGTGTACAGTGTAGTGTATAGTGTAGTGTGTAGTGTAGTGTGTAGTGTATAGTGTATAGTGTAGTGTATAGTGTAGTGTATAGTGTATAGTGTAGTGTGTAGTGTATAGTGTAGTGTATAGTGTAGTGTATAGTAGGCCTCAGCAGTAGGGGGGGAGAGAGAAGTGGGGGGGGGGGAGGAGAAGAGCCAGAAAGTGGATCCCGCAGCAGCACTGGAAGAGATCGGATTCCTCCTGCAGTATACATATTCTGGTTATTGTTGGCGTTGGCCCAGCTAATGGGCCTCATAGTGTGGCAGTGGGTACTCAACAATGTATGGTTTCCAGCGGCAGACTTTGCCACCGTGAATATTGGTGGCTATCCTGTGCTGACTGTATTTATTGATGCGGGCAAATAAAAAAAACATTCAGCCTGAAGCAGATTTACAGGGAATGACCCGCGGATGAGCTCGGTGGCAAAAAATGGAAGTAACAGCAATTAAATGAGGACGCAAACGGTCCACAGCTGTCCATCACACTGCATCACTGCTGCTGCTGTCAGTTGGTCAGATTTGTTCAAACTAATATTTGATGGTGACCAATGGACAAAGACGGCCACATTAGACTTCCTTCAGCAGATGCTTGGAAAGACCCTGCCCACTCACGACCTCAACACAAATCTCACCTGGACACAATAATCGGAGTCACTGGACCTGCCAAATAAGAACCTCATTACTACCCCCACACAACCGCCCCCCCCTGGTTCCAACCTCCCCAGCAAGGAGTGGTCCACCCTCAACAGGTTCAGGACTCATCTTCTTGGTTCTTTCGGTAAAGTCACGTAGAGTGGAAATAATAAGATAATAAAAATAAAACATAATAAACTAATTTTCACGACGTTTCGGCCACAACGCAAGCAGCCGTCCTCAGGTGGAGAACAGGTCTGTCGACAGACCTGTTCTCCACCTGAGGACGGCTGCTGAGAATTATTTTATTATGTTTTATTTTTATTATTTTATTATTTCCATTCTACGTGACTTTACCGAAAGAACCAAGAAGATGAATCCCTGCAGTCACGAAAGCTGTAAATCGAAATAGGTTCAGGACTGGTCACGCGCCCCATGCCTCGCCAACCTCCACCAATGGGGCATAAGAACAAGCCCCCTATGTGACTGTGGGATGGAGCAAACCTTGCAAGCAACATCCTAGAAGTTTCCATAATAAATGATTTTGGGTTAAATCGCGTATGTGTCGTAACCCCTCCACCACCCGACACAGCCGGTAATGTTTGACACGTAAACAAAACTCGCCGATTAGTTTACAACTTCAGCAAATTCTACATGCTGTGGATTTACTCCATTACCTCCCACTTTCTATAACTTTTTGATTCAGGCCTTCTGTGAGGCTCTCATAATTTGGCTGGCGGACAAATGGACAAACGGAACGCTGGGCTTTTTAAAACAGCTTAGTATTTGTGTACATATATGTTACTAGCGGTTAGTACCCGGCGTTGCCCGGGCGAAAAAGGCAGACACACATGTAGTTACACACGCAAATGGACTCACACACACACATAGAGTTACACACACAAATCGACTCACACATACATACATAGACTGAACAAAAACCGCCATTCGCCACTAAGTGGCGGTGACGTCACGGACAACGCTTGTGTCAGGCTATGTGCACCTTGAGGCCACGTGAAGTGTCGAACGCCCGCTGGCAGGAGGTCACGGGGCAAACCCAGATGGCACAGGTCGACTGACTGAGACGACTGGCTGATGCACCACCTGTGGCCCCTACTGTGGCAACCTTCTGTGCTTTAGCCACCCCGGCACTCCGCTCGTTGTTGTGAGCGTTACTCCTCCGCCCTCCGTTGTTGTTGGAGGGTGACTGCCTCCAACTGCCCAGTAGCATCCTTCAGGAGCCTCCTCCACAGAGGCCGATCGTGACACGGCTGCTACCAGTCATCCGCAAGTGGACTCAGCTCCAAGTCCTCCTGTACCACATTACTCCATGTCTTCTCCAGCCTGTGCCGCGCCCGTTTAGCCCCCTCGATCCGGCCGAACAAAAGCTGTTCAGGCATGCGGTGGGTGACCATGCGGGCTACATGACTCAGGCAACGCAGGCTTGCCTGCCGGAGGTCACCGATGGGAATTTGTCCACATCTTTCAAGGATTTGTGAGCTCACACAATGCAGCCTGGTTAAACCCAGGATGGATCGTAGGCAGGCCATCCTAAATGTTTCTAACCGGCGAAGATGTTCCATGAGGGGGGTCCAAGTTTCGCAAGCGTAGAGAAGGGAGGGAATGACCGTGGCCGAGAAGACCTGACGCTTCCTGCGGAGTGATAGACCAGGTAGCTTCCACACAGCGTTACGCAACCGATGAAAAGATAATGCGGCTCGACTGATTCGGAGTGAGACCTCTGCTGTTAAACCGGAGCCGGTCATTAGCACACTGCCCAGGTATGGGAAACTCTGCACTGTCTCCACAACTTCCCCATCACCAATTTGGAGTTGTGGGGGTGGAGTGTCCGATGGTACAAAATAGGCAGGCAGGTGCTTAGTTTTGGTGGGGCTGATGGTAAGGTCCCACCTCTTAGTGGCAAGCTCCAGGTTCAGCAGCAGCACCTCGGACTCCTCCTCCGAGTGAGCAGCAATTAGCAGATCATCAGCATACATAACGTGGTTGAGCAATAGGGAGCCATCCCTTGACCACACCCGGACATCGATCAGCCTCCCATTGTAACTATACGAGATGGGAATTCTTCCGGTACAGGCATTGAAGGCTTCACGAACTACGTGGTCGAAATATATGTAAAATAATGTGGGAACCAGAGGACATCCCTGTTGCACCCCAAGGTGTACAGGAAATGGCTCTGACTCACGGCCACATAGTTTGACGTAGTGCCGCTCACCATCATGAAGGTCCTTAAGCATAGTGAGCAGTGGGTCAGGGAGTCGGAAAGCACGAAGAACAACCCAGAGGGCAGGCCTACTGATGGTATCATAAGCCTTGAGCAGGTCAATAAAACACAAGCATGGACTAAGACGCACACATGGACCTACAGACACGCAAAGAAATGGAGTTACAATGACTAACATGGAGGCATGCGATGCGAGCGTGTAGCGGACAGTGGGGGCAACTGAGGATATACAGTTGTTGTTGCGCCAATTAAGGGGTGAGGTCATTAAGAGACGCCACAGGTGTTAAGGGTAACTGAGGACGCAGACCGGTGATTGGTCGAGAGGGTGAGTGGTTGATGACTGGCGCCGGGGTGGCTACAATAACAAGATCACGTGAGGCTGGGGATCTGCGGGCGAGTAGCGAAGGGGGGGATGACATAATTAATTGGGGCTGATTGGTTCGGGGATAAAGGCAGTGAGCGTATGGAGATACGGGAGTCATTGTTAGTGTTGGAGTCGTAGTTGGAGTTAGCGTTGGAGTTGGTGCCTGGGACAAGAGTGTATAGTATAGGGTAGCAGTGGACAAGAGTGTATAGTATAAGGTAGCAGTGGACAAGAGTGTATAGTATAGGGTAACAGTGGATAAGAGTGTATAGTATAAGGTAGCAGTGGACAAGGAGAATACAGTATACGGTAGCAGTGGATATAGAGAGTACGGACAGAGTAGCAAGGACGGAGCGAGTACAGCGTAGCGAAGCAGCGGAGTAACGGACCTTGGTGGAGAGAGAGAGAGCGAGCGAAGCAGCAGAGCGAGCGAACGGAGGGACATCGAGTGGGTCTGATGGAGAATTGTACATTGAAGAGTATGGAGGAACATTGAACAATGCTGTCGGAGATGTGAACTATATGCGAAATGAAAGGAATGAGAAAGACAAAGAAGTTGTCGCGTCAGTAAGAGTCCTGCACAAGCACTAAAATATGATCTACGGAGTCAGCAGTATAAACTGGACGCAGCGTGTTGGGGGGGGGGGCAAGAGGACATGACACTGTGAATAAATATCGGCAGCGTTATGTTTGTATGTATTGACTGTAAAACTCGTAAAAGGAAATGTCCCCCGTGAGCTGGAGGTAACGCGCAGCACTTGGTAGGGTCTGCCCCCCACGCAATTGGCGCGAGTCAGAGGTCGCAAACGGGTTTTGATTCCTTACCCGTACTCGGCCGCACCAGGGTCGCAAACGGGTACCCGTACCCGGCCGTACCCGTACCCTACCCGTACCCGACCGGGTACGGGTAGGGTACGGGTATCGGGTACCTAATTGCGACCTCTAGGATGAAGCCATGTCGCAGGCGCGGGTGGGTTGATTCTAGGAACTTGAATTGTGAGAAGAGACAAGATGTTGGGAAATGAGTGACAAACGGTTCCTCACCAGTGACTCACGGCCTACCCGTACCCGGCCGCACCAGGGTCGCAAACGGGTACCCGTACCCGACCGGGTACGGGTAGCCGGGTATCGGGTAGGGTACGGGTATCGGGTACCCGGTTTCGACCTCTGGCGTGAGTTGGTATGGTTGACGGCGCGCAATAAGTAAATAATGAATAATAGAAACGGCGCAAATGTGTTAATTAAACTAGTTTAACGTTTACGGATGGGAAAACGGAATAGCCTATTCCCACCGCGGGGCTTAGGGCGTGCCGCCTGGCAATTTTTTTTTCGACGTAAAGGCCACCGTCCGAGAGCCAAATCCCGCGCAAGCGCGAGCGCGCGGAGACTTTTATATATAAGATGTTTTTTAAGAGACACGTTTTGAAATATATTTTCCACCGAGCGAAGCCGGGTACTTCCTGCTAGTGAATAATATTGGTCGCGAAAGCAGTCGTGTTAAACCGATCCTAGAAGTCTGCCGAATCCACGAACTGGCTCACCCTCAACACAGCAGGAGTGGAAGCTATGCTTAGCTTAGATAGAAAATGCTAATTGTTTTTTTTTGTATTTGCACAAGTCGTGTGTGCGCGTTTATTTTATAGATATTCCTGAGTTGTTTGAAACTTATTGATTTAATGGTTTGCACACCGTACTTGAAAACCAGGAGTTGGCAGTTCGATTTGATCTCCCAGCGTCAGCAATTTAAGAAGCGCTGAAAAGAAATCCAACTTTAGTGGGGGAAGGGGGGGGGGTTACTTAACCACCAATTATACCAACCATGCCAGCAGGAATCTATACAGAGCAAATACTAATTGGAACTTAACGACATTGAAAATTAGGTTATGAATTAATTCACCAAAAGTGTAACACTGCATACAGAAATAAATCATAAACCTCCGAGTTGTGATTGCTATGTAAAGGTGGTGTGATGGTCACCACATCGGACTCGCAATCCAGCGGCCGTTGGCTCAACACGATCTCCAGGTGAGGCAGTTGAAACCGCGATGCAAGTTTCTTAAATCCCTCCGACTGTGTATCCGGAAGTCGAAATCGCTCCACCAGTTAGTCAATCAGCAGATCGCGTGCGGTGGAGTAAAGTGTGAGGACCGTCATCACTTCTAAAACATCTGCCCAACATTGAAGAGTAGGCCAACATACCCTCTGGAGCATCTCTAAAGCTCCCTCTTGTGGAGGCTCTTCCGCCAGCAGTGGCGTGAGCAAGCAATAGCAGGGCTGCGCCTTTGCCTTGTACACATGCTGTGCATGCGCGTCTATACGGCATGTACGCGGGGAGCGGTGGCACATTGGTTAGCGCGTTCCGCTACGATCCCCGACGACCCGGGTTCGATTCCCGCTCACGGCCAACACCAATAACGATCATTTGAAACCGTCCTGGGCCTCTCCTAGGTCGACTCGGCCTCAAATGAGTACCGAGTGCGGTGTGTAAAAACATCGTCACCGGCGAGACAAAGGCGGCTGGGCGTGGTTGCTGGCCACCCACACCCCGTCGTGCGCCAACATTCACAGGTGCTCGCGAAACAGCACTTGTCCTAACAGCCCTGAGTAGGCTATACGGGCGGTGGCGGGGACCTTTGCCTTTGCCGTGTGAATCTATAGCAGCAGCAGCAGCAAAGTGAGCTTCACAGTCGGTGGCGAATTCGTGGTGCGAGTCGCCGCGGAAACTCCGCGATGCCGAAATGCAACACAATGGGGGCCCGGTGCCTCCTCCTGGCTCGCGGACCAATTCGCTGACACGGCGAGGGCCACTCGCTGGGAGATTTATTTCGCAAGTCCCGGTACTTATTTGAAAAAAAAAAAAATCCCCCTGCACACACACACATGTACACATTCCTAGCCAGCGTCTCGCTCCTCTCCATGGCAATGGTGCCAAACGAGGACTTGAAATTGCCAGAGGAACACGAGCGTTGTGTGCTTTTTTTATTAGTAGTATTTCCACACGGTTTAATTTCAAGGTAGTCTAAGCTCGGAGAAAAGCGACGGTTATAATTCCAGCTCGCGACGGGTCCTAACAGAAGCAGCGACATACATCGACGGGCAATGATCCGTGCTGGGTTTTTTGTTTCGTTTGTTTGGTGTTGTTTTATTCCATTTTACGCCAGATAAAGGCTTCTGGGTGTTTTATTTTTTACAATTTATTGGGGCGAACCTTTGAGAAATGTCCCGGGCAAGGTTGAGCGGTACGGCCACCGTCGTCAATGACGGCGAAAAGAGCCAGAAAGGGAGACGGCCGAACGACGACTGAACGTTTCCAGTACAGAAGCACGCGTGCACATGAAGCGTTTTCGCTCCAACATTCTTCCCTAACGCGCTTTAGCCGTTGTTTTACATCAACATAGCGTAGGCCGCTATGCACAGAGGACACATGGGGAGGATTTATACCCAACTTTGTAATGTTTCAAGCGATCCTGCTAATTGAACCTTATGGCGGGACCCCGGGGTTCCATTAACCCCCGGCTCTCGCATAAACATTATATTATAATGTAAACAAAAACTTTGCTCTTTTTCACCAATGGGTTTGGAGGATGGTGGCAAGTGTTGTCTTGTTAAACTATGCCTTTAAAACTGAAAACTACTTACCTGCAGTACCTCTATTTAAATGCACTATCGAAAAAATAATTCACACCCGTCAATCATCGTGTTTCTCAGTGTGGATTTGTGAGCACACTTTGTAAATAGTACATAAAATAGTACGCGTTTTCAATGCGCTGTTCATGTTGTAACAAACGTTAATACCAATGTTACTCTACAGAGTAGTGAGTGGGTCGCCGCTCTTGTCCGCATTGATACGAGCGGTATGTGGGGAATATAGCTTAACCGCAAAAAAAACCTATCTTCACAGATGCATATGGACAAGAGAAGTATTATCAAACAGGAGGGATTAACGGTGCAACGCATCTCATCTGTTAAATATCTACAGGTAATAGGAATGTCATCGATTGATCGTGGCTGCAGACATTGCTAGGTCACAAATAATAATGAAGATAAGAGAGCAGTTTCACCGTCTAATGCATTCCGTGATGACAAATAAAAGACTTGAGTCATGTAGGCAATTTGAGCAGCTTTGGAGCATGGAGTGCATTCGCTTGTTCAGCTCTTCTGCGCATTCGTCCTCGCTGCTACGCTTGGACATGACAACAGAATGATTGATCTGCGTCAGGTGGGTCGCGGTGTTTATGTGCGCGTTGGGACAGAGTTGTCAAAAATAAATTCATTACGATTGTGACTTCCGTTAATTCGGGACCCCGGGGTCCCGCCATGAGGTTCAATTACAGGTTTTTGCTGTTCCCAGTGCTGTTAACGTAAGCGCATGTTCAAGATCGCAAAGAACGCCGTCTCTGAGAAAACAACTGCCACTGGCCACCTCTGCAAAATTAAAAGTGGGGATGGCCCACCAGAAAACTTTCACCGCCCACAGCGGAGCCTTTCCTTCTGATGCGCGTGGAAACCTTCACACGTAAGCGTTGGTGTCAAACTCCGATGTGGTTTTCGGCTCGTGCCGTGCCTTGTTGCTCGGCACGACGACCGATGCTTCGCTCCGTGCTGGAATATTCTTAGAGAACTGAATCAGATTAAGGAACTGCTTCGTTTGAAGGAAATTAATCGGTTCCAGGACCTTAAGAGCTGAAAGCTATTCACAATACAACCAGAACCAATACATAGCAACACAACTTGAAAACACAGCACAACTGTGAACAACAATGCAGCGGTGAAATTAATCCTGCACTCGTGTTTCGACTCGCGCACAACTAAACCAAAAGCTTTACTCGTGAAAATCTGAAGCGCTTGGAACATATGTCAAAGTGACAAATTAATTAAATAACAGCGACTGAGCTGTGCAACAACATAACTTTAGGGGATTAAACAATAGATGCATTGCGCAACAACGTTGAATGCGTTTCACAAATTTATTTCATTTCGTAGAATGGGATTCTAGAAGCGGCAAGAAGGCAGTGTCATGGAGGCCTTAGGATAACAAACAGGATTGTAAATGAGATAGAAACGCATGAGTAGCTGGAGTCTACCAAACAATCCAAGAAGTGCAGGCAGATCGATGCTCATTAACAATTTGTGGTGTTGATGATGATGATGGTGGCGGTGGTCGTGGTGATGACGGTATTGGTGGTAGTTATTAAAATTGATTGAAAATTGCATGTTAGTTGAGCAAACATGAATATAAGAGAGGCCCTTGAATGCCTTCTTATAGGAATAATAAATAACATTGTGAAATACGTGTGAGTTCAGACTTGCAGTAAGCACTGTGCAGGGGAAAAATAATTCTAAAGGCTTATTATTGAACTAATAAGAATAATAAATAACATTCTCAGTTACAATTTCGTTAAAATTTCGTGCTTACAGGAAACGTTCATGGAAAACTGGCACTTTTAACAGATAATTTTAGTAATAATTATTATTATACCATTCTGAATTGCACATTGATTGTGAATTTGCAGAAGCTATAGAAAAGAAAACATAATAAAATGCAATTCTCACCGTGAGAATTGCATTTTATTATGTTTAAATTTTATTATTTTATTTCCCTTCTACGTGACTTTACCGAAAGAACCAAGAAGATGAATCCCTGCAGTCACGAAAGCTTTAAATCGAAATATAGAGGTACTTAAAAGCTTTATTGCAATTATTATAAATGACAACGTAACTTAGGCATTTAGTCTGCACTTGCAGAAAACACGAACAGATGAGTGGCATTTTAATGCGTTGTTGTTGAAATAACAAAAAATAAGGAACATTCGTAATTACATATTTATGGACTTGAAGCAAATATAAAACAGAAAGACAAGAGGCATGTTAGCAGTGTTGTGTGTATGTTGTGTGTGTGTATGTATGTTGTGAGTGTACGTATGTTGAACTGCTTTCGCACCGTACGTAGCCAACCGTGCTAATCGGACGTGCGGGTAAAGAACAACAAACTAAAAAGAAAAAACAGTTCCAAAGATGTGAGTTTCCAATCGAGATTTACTGCCCTGTCTCCTGCACGGGCTCGCAAGCTTCCAAGCGGGCGCGAGCGGTAGCTTTGCACGGGTGACAGCGCTAGTCCAGATGAGTGAAACCCCTGCTGCAAATGACAACTTTCAATGTGGGAATCGTCATAAACTGGGTCAGAACACAGCAGCGGCAGTCGCATCAGCAGCAAATGCTGTTGATAATGCACAGCATGCTTCTGATGCAAGGACAGATCGGATGCTCGAAACGTATTTCAGTTGACCAACTCTCGGAGGGCCGTCTCACATGGCCTGTAGCTGATACACTTTAGATCCCTTTTGCAGCAGGAATCCCTGTGTGTTCAAGGAGCTGATGAAGCCCTCAAAGTCGGCCACCTGTAACAACAACAGCAGCAGCAGCAACACACGCGAGCAGAGCGGGTCAGGAGGCACGGCATTCAAATAATCAAACGGTGATCTTCTGGAGAAAGACGTTTTTTGTTTATAAGTCGGTGACCCCACCACCCCCCCACCACTTGGTTAGAATTAGATTCAGCCACTCACAATCACCTATAAACAATGCACATGTTTTGATTTAAAGCTTTCGTGACTGCAGGGATTCATATTCTTGGTTCTTTCAGTAAAGTCACGTAGAAGGGAAACAATAAAATAATAAAAATATAAAACAATACAATTCTCACGACGTTTCGATTGCAACACAAGCAATCATCATCAGGTGTGAAAACCACAGCAAGAATTTTTTTTTATTGCTTTCTATTTTTATTATTTTATTGTTTCCCTTCTACGTGACTTTACGAAAAGAACCAAGAATACAATGCACATGTTACATTCCATCCGCTTTCCATCTACCTTACCATTACACTCCACAGGAGGCAACATTACTCGATTCACTGATGATTAGGATTGTATTTTTTTACGTCTTTAACACAAAACCTACAAAGTCGGGCAGCACTTTAGGCTCACCTTGCCTACTTTGTATTAATTTGTTATCAGGATGATGTCTCTCGCTGGGGTGTGTTCTCTTGTCCAGGTGTTCCAAGCACCCCCCCCCCCTTTTCCATGTGTATTTGCACACTTGTCATCGTTTGTTCTATTTGCTTGGTCAAATAGTTGATAGTTGTATATATTTGTTGTAAGTAATTTGTGTACTATACTCTGCATTCCTATCGTGTTTTTGGTATTGTTGTTGTAATCTTCTTGGTTCTTTCGGTAAAGTCACGTAGAAGGGAAATAATAAAAAAAAACATAATATAATTAAATTCTCACGACGTTTCAGCCACAACACAATGTAATGTTCTGACCCGCACCCGACTGGACATCTGTGAGAAATAGATATATCGCTCGTCGGATTTCTCCAGTAAAAAATAATATTCCGATTTCTGATCCACGTGTGAATAGTCGGTAATATGCACTCATTAAGCCAGTTGACACACATGGGTGTGATGGTGAGGCAGACTCGAGGACTGAGCAATAAACTGTTTCTATTTAAAAGTTAATCTCGGGGTAGGTGCATACGCAAACAAAGACCCCCTAGTCAGTCTCATAGCATCCAAGAGAAATTGCTGTTGGAGAGAGCATGGGGCATGAGGAAGTGGTATGTGTAACACCACCTTTGTTATCTACAGTGTTTGCACAGTGAATCATTTTAAGAATTGGTTGACCTAGGGGAGAGGCCTCGGTTCAGCTATTACTCGTCCCTGATGTTTGCCAGAGGATAGCTGATGTTAGTTTGGCCAGAGATAACATCGGTGGCAAACATCAATTGATAGAGATAATGTCAGTTATCCTTGGCCATGCATAACATCAGTTTGCAGGTTAGTAAATGAAAGACAGTACCAACTCCCCAACATCAACAACCACCATTCAGGCGGTGACTTCACCACGGGAGCTTGTGCCATGCTAGGTGCAACTCCCCACAACACATATAGACATACACTCAACAAAGATCCCCATATAGCCTTTAACAGAATGGTGGGGCAAGTGCTGTAAGCGAGCACATATTAAGGCTGGCACGGCATGTGAGGGGATTGTGTGGCTGACACCCCAGTGCTGATATATATATACACCGCACCAGGTGCTCATTTAGAGAGTGAGTCAACCTAGTGGAGGCCCGAGATTAGTTCGGATATTTGTCACCGATGTTGACCGTATAAGCGGTGATCGAACTTGGGTTGCTGGGTTTGTAGCGCAGTGCACTGACAGTACGCTACCACTTTCCCAAGCAAAGGCACACATCCTCGCGCACACAAAAGCGACGTCTGTCATTCACCACTAAGTGGCAAATATAAACACGCACCACATATGAAAACATACGTGGACACATTCAGACTAAGGTTAAAAACCATGAAGCTCCGTGTGCCTGAGACCCCCTGTGTCTAACAGGGGTTTTATTGCCGTGAGGGCTTTTTTCTTGCTCGTGATAAAGACTCAGCCACCCATTTGATTAAAGCATGATCATGACCTGGGGTTTGGC
The DNA here is from genome assembly GCF_015708825.2 of Lethenteron reissneri. Classification (NCBI taxonomy): domain Eukaryota; kingdom Metazoa; phylum Chordata; class Hyperoartia; order Petromyzontiformes; family Petromyzontidae; genus Lethenteron; species Lethenteron reissneri. Next base: position 10,121,635 of record NC_083786.1, on the reverse strand, counting down.
TTAATCATCAACGGCAAGCAGTTTGGACTTCGTGACAAGTGCTCTGTGTGTAATGGAATACGTTGAGTAAACACATGAGCTAATATAATCTGGAAAGGATCGTTTTGCCTGCAGGCTTTGAGAGCTTATCTTGTAAAAGCAATTAAAAAAAGATGAGTCTCTTTCAAACAAATACTAACAGTGTCAGCTTAAGTGTATGAGGTTTAACACTAAGACATAGTGATAAACAGAAACACCAAGCAGTTTGTACATGTATTATGCATGGCGAACTTCTTATGCACCGTACGTAGCCAACCGTGCTAATCGGAGGTGCATTCCTTGGGAAATCCACTGAGGGATGAGGTCCTCCCCACGGCCTTGTGGAGTTTATTTGACCACACTTCACCATGCTGGTCGGGGCATCAGTAAAGGCGTGGGGCACAGACATGCGGACATGAAAGCAAAGTACAATCATGGATTTTGCTGTGCTGCCCTCTGCCACCCACAACCCCGTTCATTACTATAATAAAATGCTTACAGAACTACTAGTGGCGATTACCTATTACAACCACCACAGCGTACCACGCAAACGGTGCGTACCTGTAGCGTGCCCCTGTGACACCTGCATAAGTAATAGTAGTAACCCATGTACAACCATCAAACAAAGACGGTCACTGCATTGTGCGCTTTCAGATGCACTTCTGCGACCGTCTGGAACGCTCTTCCTCTCCGATTGTAGGAGCCACTGAAGCTATGCACTTTTAAATCATCCAATTAAAAACTAATTTCTTTCGAACTGCTTTTTGTATTTCGTTTGTTGACCGTCCCCCCGCACCTCCAATTACCACGGTTGACCACGTACGGTGGGAAAGAAGGCTCTGTAAAGGCATCTTTACAGAGCCTAAATCTCTTACTCTTGCCCTAGTTTATGAATGCCAAGCCTCCCAACTCATGCCAAATAAAAAAAAACCCTCTTGGCCTACACGCTACTGTTGAGTTTTTTTCATTTACAGTGAGGATGTTGCCTGTTTATTTTTGTTGTTGTTGTTGTTTTAATTGCATTTTCCACGCACAGGCACCAAAACACCCAAAAGGTGCTGGCAACAAACATTACAATCGACGGTGCAACAGAACGGCCCAGAGTTGCGGCCCGGCTGAAGACAGAACGCGCACCTGCAGGCCAATGTCGCGCGCTAGCTGCTGCAGCTGCTGCATCGTGAACATGGTGTTGCAGATCTGCTCCGAGCAGCGGGCGAGCGCCGTCACGAAGCGCTTGGCCGCCGAGCGGTTGCTCATGCCGGAGCCGTGCTGCGTGCGCTCAAAGTGCAGCGTCCCCAGCTCATCGGACAACGTGTCGGAGAAGCTGCGGTGCAAAGAGAGAGAATGAGCGAGCACAACAACAATCAGGAATTCAAGTGGCGTGGCCGGGTGGCTCAGAAGTCAGGGCGCCAAGCCAGCACCCCTGAGAGCCTGGGTTTGAAATGAGGTTGGGGTTACGATGGAGCCGGGGCCCTCAACTCGAGTGAGTGAATGGTTTCGGCAAGCAGAACAATTTTAAAATCGGTGTGGCGGCCGGGTGGCTCGGGGAGTCTGAGCTCTGAGTTTGAATCGAAATGAGAGTTATGATGAAGGTGGGTTCTGAAGTTCTTGTGAGTTGATGGTTTCAGCATGGTTACTAATGACCACAGCATTTTAATATGGTTGTGTAGCTAATCGGTGTACGTTTTTCATTCACATCGATATCAAGTTCTACCTTATTGTGATAGTATTCATACGTATAAACTTGATCGCCATCTATTGGAGAGGACAGATACTACAACGGCACAGTGTTTTGGAAGAAGGATTTAAGTTTTGAGAACAGGATATACTGGTAGGAACCTCCTGGTTACACCAGCCCACAGGGGATTATTCTGTCTGTCCGTCGTGCATCCAAAAATGGGAGGGGTGGGGCTGGGTGGAGAGGGTGGGTAGGGGTTGGGTGGGGAGAGTGGGGAGGGGCTGGGTGGGGAGGGTGGGGAGGAGCTGCGTGGGGAGGGTGGACTTCAGTTATTGCTCTGAATTTTCTAAAGTCCTGACTGCCACAAGTACATGTGATGTGAGTGGACACATTAAGGGTAACACATTAACAAACAAAAGTTGACTATTATTATTCTTGGTTCTTTCGGTAAAGTCACGTAGAAGGGAAAAAACCAATAAAGTAATACAAATAAAACAATAAAATTATCTCTATTCTCAAAAAAAAAATCTGACTCTCGTCTGAAAATAAAATAATCTCTTAGTTCACCGGCTTATGGGCCTACGTGCCATTTAACTGTACAGATGAGACTTTAAAATTCTACGTAGATGGAGTTTCCTGTCCGATTAACTTATGAACGTGTTACCTACAACTCTCCACATAAGAACATGATGACAGCGTGTGTACGCGTCATGACAAGAGTGTACGTGTGTCCCCAGGTACCTGTGTTTCATGATGTCTATCACATCATCTGCATCCTCCTTGGTGGCTTTCTCTCTCAACTCCAGCCGGGCTCTCGCCTGGAAGTCAAAAGTTCGGACGGGAAAAGAAGAAAAAAGTAAGTAGCATGTGACAGATGTATGTATGTTGAACTTCTTCCACGACATACGTAGCCAACCGCGCTAATCGGAGGTGCCGGGGAAGGACAACAAACTAAATACAAAAAGCAGTTCTAGTTTTCAGCAAGAGTGACATGTGACACTCATGCTTAGCGTGTGTAACGCGGCGCACGCTTGCCTCGCAAGACTCTCATGGCTCAGAATATTACCAACCTGCACGTACGTTTAAAAAATGTGAACACGTTGTCTTCAAAAAATTCATGAAAGAATACCGAAATGTCTTAATTTTGGAGCTTTCGTGATTGCAGGAATTATTCTTTGGTTCTTTCGGTTAAGTCACGTCTAAAGATAAAATAATAATATGCTATTATTTAATTTATTATTTTATCTTTAGACGTGACTTAACCGAAAGAACCAAAGAATAATGCCGAAATGGTTTTGACAGGGTTTCGCCAATGAATACAGCAATCAGTATTTGGGTACAAAAAAAAGAGCATCCAAAAACAAACCACTGAATGAAGCTGCAACACTTGAACCTTCAACACAAAAACAGATGATGCATCTCGCGTTTTGTGACTCAATGCAATGTTCAACCTCGGTTTGGTCGTCACACACTCGGTGAACTTCAGGACAGTGGTTTCTTTCCAGGACCAAGTGTCCCATATACAACACCCAGCGTCTCTGTACAGCTGATTGGGTTGATGAACTACTCAGTTTTACGACCAAGAGAGTAACAGTGCAATGCATAACTGAGTCTGTAATTATTCAAGTGGTTCTTTTTTTCCATAGGGAGGATAAGCGCTTTGGCATTTATCCAAGCAAGTCGACGACAACTTTGAGTCTAAAAGGAGTTGCGAGGAACTTAAACCTTCGCATCAACGCATCAACCTTTGGAGTAATTAAGGCAGGGATTGGTTTCTCCTAAATTTAAAATGAACCTATGTGCGTACGGTGTGATTTTTTTTTCCTTTTTGCTGATATGGTGGCTCAGCAGCAGATTGAGCAATTTGCAATCAGAAGGTTGCGAGTTCAATTAATGGTCGGGGATTAATTCGGCACATCATCCCACCGAGATAAATAAAATAAGTACTACACCACTGCAAATGTCATTTAAGATTTGGACTTTGGTGCATACCAGCACGTACCACCCCACTTTAAGCACTCATTACGATTGCAATTCACCACGATGTTAACTCCCTCGCCTGGTACACAGGAGGTCGTGGGTTCGATCCAGAACCTGACGCCTGTATATTTGGAGTTTGCATGATCTCCCCGTGGTCGCGTAGATTTTTCTCCGGGTCCTCCGGTTTTTCCCTCTACTTTTATAAACAGGCGTTTAGAGTATTTGACTGCTATAAATTTCCACATGATGAGCCACTTCGTTGAGCAATCATTTGTGGCCAGGTCGCTTCTGAAAAAGAGCGAAATAGCTCAGTGGGCCTTACCTGGTAAAATTACATTTGAATAGCTTAGTTTTTAGTTTATCTATTGCAGGAGTCAGCAAGCTGCAGCTCCGAACCCGCATGCGGCTCTTTAAGGACTGCTTCGTGACGTTATTAACATGCACTGCGGCTCTTGACAACTTGAGTTTTTTACAGAATTAAAAAAAAATGTCTCTCGTTGCTATTTTGATTGCCGACCCCCGATCTATTGGGACATTGTTTGTAAGCAGGGTGGTGGGGCGGGCGGTGGGAGGGAGGCACGTGGGGTCACCTCGGTGAGACGGATGAGCGACTCGAGCTGGCGCGTGGTGATGGGCGTGCCATCTCCCCCGTGGTGCTGCCGCCGCAGTTCCAAGTAGAAGTCCTGCAGTGTCTGCGCCGCCTCTGCCGAGAGGCGTGGGCGCACGTAGCGCCGCGCGTAGCCAACGTACTTGCGCAGCAGCGAGTGGGGCACGGGGTCCAGCGCCTCGCCGCGCCGGGCCTGCGCACGCGCGCAGGGCGACGCGGCGAGCGCCCGTAATTAACCTTCTCCCATTCCGATGACGTGTATGTGTACGTCATCGTTTGTTCTTCCAAATCCGTTCCGATGACGTGGGTTTACGCCATCGGAACGGAATCGGAAGTAAAATGCTACGGCGGGAGGGCATGTGGCACAGTGTGGAGCCAGCTATCGCAGAGTGCGGTCGTGTCGCTGCAGTTCTCTGCGGTGATGTTTTTAAACACAGCAGCGCTACACCTCTCTGAATAAAATTAACGTCAACCGCTCGCGCGTTCCAAGATTCAGTGGTGAGCGGGACCCATCTTGCAGATGTCTCAGAATGGGAAAGAGTTCATATAAATAAAAAAGTCTAAGTGATTTATTGCTCTATTTAGCATTGAGCGCGGTGCTCATCTTCAATTTACAAACCTGAGCCAATGGTGAAAACACCGCGTCCCTATGGCATGGGCGAGTCTAATCTTAGGACAACAACACCGTGAACGGTAAAGCATAAATGCAATATCTCAGTCCGTCTGTCTGGAGGTGGGTGGTTATGATAACTCTCGTAAATAGTACCAACATTTTAATTTAAAGTTGTCTTTCTATTAAGAACTTGCCCTGTTGAAAACCGGCCAAATTGATCATGGGTTGGCGAAAGCTTCCAGACACAAATCAGCACCCTAAGGACTACAGTGCTTCGATGTGCCCACATCTACGCTTCCCCGCCTACACCAAACCTGCACCGACCAGCATGCCAAAGAAAGGTAAAACAACCTCCGCGACCCACACGGCATGGGGTGGCCGTCATCCATCAACGGTTCGACAAAAAGGGAGGTTCTATTCTGAGCCGTCGTTACCTTAAGTCGATCGGAAAGAGAGAGGTCACCGAGGACATCGTCAGACGACGAGGAGGCGGCGAGCTCCAGCCCAGGGACAGCCGCACGGCTCACGGAGGCCCCCGCCAGCAGCCGCTTGCCGGCGTGCATGGCCATGACGTGCTCCGAGAGCACGTGGTCGCGCTCCTCGTCCGGAGTGTCCACCAGGATGAAGACGAGGTCGAAGCGCGACAGCAGGGCACTGCCCATCCTGCGTTCAACACGCGACGCAGCAGGGCCGGGTCAGCTGTTTGATTTTTTTTCAGTAGGAGCCCGATATGGAGCACAAACCACAAAAGAGTGGGGGTAGGGGGGGAGTGGTGTACAGAAATTCCTCGGACATTAGTCAGACCGAAAGGCTGTGCACGTGAGTTTAAAGAAGGGGGGAGATTGGGCTCGTTACCCTACCCATTGAGTGGGGACCGCGAGAGGGGTGTGTGTACTTTTATATGCGAAGGTGAGGTGAAATTTTTGTTTAAAGAAATTTGAGGGAGCGGGTGGAAGAAGGAGGTTGGGGGGCGTAGGAGGATAGAAAACAGAAAGCGAGGAGGGCCAAGTGAGCTGTTAATAGGTGAATGGACTCACTAATCGTAAACGACCATCATCGGCCGACTGTTCATTTAATCAGTTGTTTGTTGGTCTGCCATTCTGTTTCAAATCCAAGGATGAAATGATGTGATGAGGTCAAAGTGTGACAGGAGGGCACTTCTCATCCTGCGTGGCTTTTAATGGGAGATCAGACACAGTTCCGTAAACAATCACTGTCGTGCTTAAATTTCGATTTAAAGCTTTCGTGACTGCAGGGATTCATCTTCTTGGTTCTTTCGGTAAAGTCACGTAGAATGGAAATAATAAAATAATAAAACATAATCAAATAATTCTCACGACGTTTCGGCCACAATGCAAGCAGCCGTCCTCAGGTGAAGAACAGGTCTGTTGAGACGACAGAGTCTGAATGACACACCCAGGCTTGGAGCGTATATTTAAGCTGGGAGGGAGGAGGAAGAGCGCCTTGACAAAAGAATTTGCATATCAAGAGGAATTTTTGCATATTTATGGGAAAAGCAGATATGCGATTAGTACTACTTGTGAAATGTGTAGGAGGTTTGGCTTATTTAACAATCATTATTTACTCATTGAAAGATGACTGCTTATCGGTGTGTCTGTCAAACGCTTATAACTTGAGAGCCGAATGCAGTAAGAGGATTAGCAATGCACCAAATTCCCCGATTCCAAAATGGAATGTTGTAACTACAGGACATGATCTAACTTGCAGATCCGACAAAAACTCAGGATACAATAATTGTTTGGTTGTGATTTAATCGCTCACTAAAAGCTGTAGCGCAATGGTCAGTGCAGTGAGCTAATTGTGCCAGTTACATTTTGATTTAAAGCTTTCGTGACTGCAGGGATTCCTATTATTGGTTATTTCAGTAAAGTCACGTAGAAGGGAAACAATAAAATAATAAAAATATAAAACAATACAATTCTCACGACATTTCGATTGCAACACAAGCAATCATCATCACCTGATGATGACTGCTTGTGTTGCAGTCAAAACGTCGTGAGAATTTTTATTGTTTTATATTATTTTATTATTTCCCTTCTACGTGACTTTACCGAAAGAACCAAGAATATGTGCCACAGTTCTCTGCACTCATTAAGATACTGTCCAAAGAAAACTGCAAACCCAATATCCCCTGATAAAAGCCTTGGGATTCATTAAGACTTTCCTGGGTAACCCCATTCAAAGACTCAAATCCAACCACTGTCAAATCAGGAATTGATTTTGAAACCGCACACACGGAGCTGCACGGCACTTTGGGAAGCGAGCGAGATTGTTTGCGCGTGTGTAATCTCCAGACAATCAACCTTGGTGCGCTCATCCAATCGATGTCACATTTCACTGAGCTGTTGTGCATCTCTGTAATTGCTCCAAAATGCGAAAAGCTCTTTGCCCACTACCCCGTGGCAAAAGTGGACAGCATATAATGCTGGCACTTGATAAAATCCTCATATTGCGTAACATGTACATTCCTATGAATGACAAACCTCACAATGTTAATGAAAATCACCGAGATGTCTGGTATGCAGGAGGTCATGGGTTCAGTCCCGACCCTGGCAACTGTGTATTTGGAGTTTGCATGTTCTCCCCGTGGTCACGTGGATTTTTCTCAGGGTCCTCCAGTTTTTCCCTCCACATTTAGAAACATGTATTTGATGACTATACCTTCCTTTCCACTTGATAACCCACTTCGTTGAGCTATCATTTGTGGCCAACTTCTGAAAAAGAGCTAATAGCTCACTGGGCTTTACCTGGTAAAATCAAAAGTTTTAGTTTAGTTTACACCTTGAGCGCAGGAGCGGTGGCACAGTGGTTAGCGCCATGTGAAGCCGGCAACCCGAGTTTGATTCCCAGCCACGGCGAACAGTAAACCAGTTTATCTCCCCATCAAATTCACCAATCCACACGAACCAGACTGGTGAAGTATAATCAAATAGTTTCCATTAGCAAAGCCTTGACAAAGGGCTGTAAGTTATTATTTGTTATTAATTTTGGAAAATAATTCTCCATCTCGTGAAGTCTTACGTTTATCCGGTAGCGAGCACATTATGATATGTGGTGGTACGTGCCGAACACGTACCACCGCAAATGTATGAGTATTGAAAAATCAGTCATGGAGTACGGTGAATTCAGAAGTGAAGCACAAACTTTAGGTTCTCGGAGACAGTCTTGGACTTGTTGTAGTGCCCACAGACAGGATTGGCAGCTGCCACGATGGACGTTCGTGCCGGAAGGCTGCAAACCTGCACGGCCAGACAGATATCGTAAATGTAGCGTAGACATCAAGACACAAGACTGAGCATGTTTCGCCATGAGAAAACACCCGCTGCAACAGATCGAACCACAGGCCGTCTTAGAAACATCAACCAGACCGGCTTACTTTCACCTCTGCAGGGAAGGGTTCAATCGTCCCAAGCATGCGGAACCTATGGGCCGCAGGTCATACGACCACGTGAGGCCTAAAACTTCTAAACGGCTTACAAAAATATATTAAATCCGTGACTGCGAGCATCTTAGCTGCACTAATCAAGTGCTAGAGAGGAATAATTTTTACTTGGCAACGTGTTTTTTTAATTCCGAGTGCAATCGGTCACTTCTGTAAACGCAGGGGACTCTTGCTGTGAGAAGTGACTGAGCTGTAACGCGTGGCTCCTCGCCAACGAGATTTGAAAGCCCTATTCGACCCTCGGTGAGAAAAATGTTCCCCACCCCTGACTTACGTGGTTGTTTTGTTGCGAGCGGGTTATTACGTGCACCTCCAATTAGCACGGTTGGCTATGTACGGCACAAAAGAAGTTCAACATACACACATACATACACTTTATAATTAAGATATTCCTCCAGAAGAACTATCCAAAACATCAAGATATGCCTTTTCTCTCAATGACAGAAAAAAAGTTCAAGTTTTACACGCAACGATTTGCCAAAAACACGAATTTATCCCTGCGAGCTCTGCTACGCAAACAAATCGAAATTGTACACGATGGATTTATTTGCGAGGACACTTCGGACTCTGCTGAGACCATCCGTCAAAATCACTGCACAGACGAGAATCTGGGTTTATATTGGGCGACAAACCTCGGGGCCCAGGGGAGGTGGCTCAGTCGTGTTGACACGAGCCTAAGCGTTCCCCTGAGCCACTCAGCCAGCTCTGTGCGCGACTGCCAATTAAAACCCCGTGCCCACTTCCCGTACACACCACGCCAGCCTTGGCCAAGCTGATACTCTGTTGCTCCATCGCCTCCAGCAGTGCCTGGTGTTGATTTGGCATTTTGTCAAACTCGTCGATACAGCACAAGCCTAAGAAAAACAAACATACGCACACACGAGGGTCGTTTCCTAACTTCTTACGGGGACAGCAAACGCCTTGCAGTCCCCTGCGTGCGTCATGAACCCAGCACAAATACCAGTTGGAGTTCTGAGAGATGTTTTGAGTACAAATCCAAACTTTTTGCTGATTTCAGGAAAACGTCACTAATTAGAAACATGAATCGCTATGAATGTGATTTTTTTTTTACAGTGTTGTGAGATATGGATGCATTTCAACGACGACATTTCAATGTCTATTGCCGTGGTTCTCAACATGTTTTGGCTACTGTACTCCCCTGTTGAATTTTGTTTCAAACGAGTACCCCCTTGCCTGACCCACCATGGTTCTGATAAAATAAATGTAAGAAGAACGAAGATCAATATTTTAACCAATTGTTCATTTTGTGAAGTATCCTAACTGGCTAGTGACCGCAAGCGAATATAAAAACAACGGACACTCTGCATGCGTGACCTCATTTCTTCGCACTCGCTGGTCACTCTTCGAAACCACTTTGTTTATGATCAATGAGTTTAGAAAGGTATTTTATAGGTTACCATACGGATCTATATTGGCAGATTCATACATGATAATTCACCAATGGCAGGTATTGTGGTCAATGCAAACATGACTCCTTGTAAAAAAGGTGTCAGTTTTGTTGCCAGATAAAATGGTAAAAAAACAATTATCATATTTTGCTACTGGCAAAGGAGGTTCCAATCGTGATCTATTATATAATTTCACAAATGTACAAACCACCTCGCTCACCCCCAGGGGTCCACGTACCCGCCGGTGAGAACCACTGGTATTGACAATATGGTTGTAGATAGCATCTAAAAGCAACAGGATCTCAAGACACTGTACAGGGGCCACAGCGGACAGAGTTGCAGTGGTCAGGTTGAGATTTCAGAATCAATAATGTATTTATACTGGATGGATCCGATGAGCTATAAAAGTCTTTTTCACAGATGTCCAGTCGGAGCAGGTAAGAACGTTACAACAACAAACAATACAAAAACATGACAGGAGTGCAAGTACAAGAAAGGTAAACAAATCACCAAAACACACACAAATAAAACTAAACAATCCCCATCCTACCAGACAAAGCCCACCGAGGTACTTATTGTTCAAAAGCGACCTGGCCACAAAGGATATCTCAACAAAGTGGCTTACCATTTGGACATTTATAGCAGCAAAATAATCTAAATATTAGAAACGCATGTTGCTAAACGTGGAGGGCATGAAGATATTTCATGAAACGATTAAGCCTAGCCATGAGCACTGCTGCTTGAAAACCAGGGATGCCTCTGTAAATGACACCCATTTTCCACCGGTAAATCCTAATCATGATAGCACGGCGCTCTTTTGGAATGGGTGGTTTTTCACTGTGATTCAGAGGCAAGCCAGAACCAAACCGTGATGTGCAGAGCCAGGAGCGTGGCTACCGACTTATTCATTCTGCGCCGACCACCAGCATCACCAGCTCAGCTTTTGTAGTGGAAAAACCACCTGGCACCAACTGAGCCGAGCCAAGCCGAGCTGGCTGGCTCGGCGTGGTCCCCCGCGCGGCTCAGTTATGCAGTGGAAAGAGGTGCAAGTTGCGCACGTTTGTTGTAATGGGGCCATCACCTTGATCTCCCAGGACCAGGGCACCAGCTTCCAGCGCGTAGTCCCCTGAGGGACCGTCCTTGGAAAGCGTGACGGTGAGTCCGGCCGTGGTGGTGGTGTTGCCGCACACGTACACGCCCCGCGGCGCTATGTTGCACACCGCCTATAACGAAGCACCGTCAACAACGCAACACCCAATCCGTAGTTACCCAACGGCACGTGGGGCGTACAACTCTTTCCGTCAATCTGCTGCTGGATGAGGGCCTCCCCAAGGCCATGCAGGTCGTGGCGGTTGGTTGATCTTACGTCACCATGCTGGTGAGTGCGAGGTGGCAAAGGTGAGGAGCAGATGTGAGAGGATACAAATACAGAATGGATTTTTCTGTACTGCCCCCCTGAAGTGCATCACGTAGCCCCACAGCGACCAAAACCAAACCGGCATGTAGGGTGGTCACCCCCCATCCAAGCACTATCCAGGCTCAAAATCTGCTTATATTCTTAGATCTTACAAGATCGAGCACATTCTCAACGATTTAGTAAGAAGGCTACATAATACACGTAAAATGAATGATTTCCCCTTGTTGAAGTGGGTAGATGCAGAATGATCCAAGTCCAAACATCTATGGCTTCAAATCTGTGCAAATGTCAAATACATCATGGCACTGTTAGCAAGACCATGCTATTGTGTGCTTATAAGACGGCCGTTTTACTTATAAATTATCATTTAAGAAGCATGCGACAACATCACCATGAATACACCCAGGGTTGTTAAGACTTCAGAAAACCAAGCAGGATATGAACACGATTTATTCCTGGGACAGAAGCCTGCCTGGAAAATACCAGGTGTCGTATCATCGGTATCACGAAATCCAACTGGATGGAATTTGCGAAGGCACGCTAATATTTGCAAGGCCTCGCGCATTTTCATTTAAACAAGCTCCGCAAATATAACCCTGCTGTCAACGCCGCCGCCGCACCTGCAGCATTTGGCTCTTGCCGAGGCCTGGGTCACCCACGATGAGCACATGGGGGTCTCCGCGCACGGGGATGCGGTTCTTGTCCGTCACGTAGCGTTGGACGCCGCCAAAAAGGGCCAGGGCCAGCCCGGCTTTTACCAGCTGTGGGATTGCAAAGCAAAAGCGAGAAAAAGGATCACATCGCAAAGAATAATAATAATAATAATACATTTAGTCGATTGATTGTTACTCGACTACCATCTGCAAATCGATGCAAGTACAACAGACAACACTATGATACCTCCTTTACCAGTGGCAAAATATAGTAATAGGTTTTTACCCTTTCAACTGGTACAAAATCTGACAGCTTTATACAAGGGATCATGTTTGCAATAACCACAACACAAGCAGTCAAAATGCAAACAATAAGAAACAACTCTGATAATGAAAGGCACTGTCCTTGAAGTTGATTGGTCCACACCCGAGACAGCTTTTTCTTAGAGCCTAGTCTCCATTGGTGTTGGACCAGATGACGCCAAAAGGCGTACAACTCGAAAACAGCGCACTATCAGGGTATTGAGAGCTCGGGGTAAGCATTTACACTATGAGACCTCCTTTACCAGTGGCAAAATATAGTAACAGACAAGTGAATTCCTATCACACGGCAAGCTGTTAATCAGCTGCACCCAGAAAGATCGTGGCCTTACCCTTGGCAGAGAGAACTTAGTGACCAAGATGAACCAAATAGAAGGGTGCCAACATTGTGTCATTGAAACTCCTGTATTGTACAGATAACAAGCATCATTTTACTTTTTAATCAGAGTAGTTTTGGTAAAAAGAAAAACAATCTCATCGGTACCCCAAGATCCTATGAATACATTTAGTGACAAAGGAATGAAGTGTCCATGTCACTACCCCACAGAGTACAACAGGAAGTGCAAGGTCAATGAAAACGCGTACTTTGTCCTGCGGATCAGAAGCCTCCGTGAGAATCTGCGACTGCTGACTCGCAAGTGAATGCACGGACACTCTTATGATTTAGTCTTCATTTAGCATTTTATAAAACTTACTTTTGAAGGCTGACATTGTTGAATCAGCCGAGTTCCTTTAGACCACAATGTTCTCACGTTTTATTTGATGGTTTCTCATACCCAATCCCTCCACCCGTATATCAATGAGCTGTCACTCGATTTAAAATTCTGAAATTCAATCATGTTCGCGGAGGTGACATGATGCAGCACTAACGCACGTAATTATATGAGGCGCACAAGGCGTTTAAGACTGTAATGTGAAAAATAAAATTGAATAGACAAACTGCTAGAATAAAATGTCTTCATCAAGGACAGAACTCACTTGCGCAGGCAACGGTAAACCAAATGATTCGTGTTACAGTGTATACCAACCCTTGGAATTGATAACTGTAAACTAAAAATCATAGTGGTTCAGTTAATATACATGTATCCACGTGCACCCATGGTTCATGGTGTATATGTATGTTTTGTACGAACCTCGTGGCCGTAAATGGTCGGACAAATAGAACTGCAAAACAAACCAGACATGTCCACTTATGGAATGAAAACATAGTGGATAATAAAGAGCACTGTTATATTATAATCACTTTCTTCCATCTCAGGGACAATACAAAACCCTGTTCATTTTCTTCCATCAACTTAATATTCCAAATACATTTGCTGTATTTCACGAACATGTAGTTGAAATTACAATGTACATTTTTTTTAAACATCATGACTTGAATAGTAATGATATGTTTATATTTATTGTGAGTGGTAATGGTAAAATTACATTACTGCCTCCATGTTCTGGGCCACACGATCAACTCATTTGATATTAACACACCCAACAGCCCATGAGGGGCAGGTGTGCTCAACTCCGTCGATGCAAGTCGATAAGTCTCTATGTAAGTCAACGGATCTCTATCTGAGTCTCAGAGTCTCTATACATGAGTCAATGGTGACCGGGTTTGAAAGCATCGACTCACTACACTTGAGAACCCGGTTTAATCACAGTTGCCACAGCACTGGTCTATGAGCCACCACCCAGCCACAGCATTCCTGCACATTTGTGTGTGCACTCACTGCATGCACAAGTAGCATCTAGCCTGGCACAAGCACTGTGGTGACATCACCGCCACTTAATGGCGAATGGCGGCTGTTGTCGTTGTTGTGCACTCACTGCACAAGGAGACGAAAGAGGTCGGGCTGCGCTTGGATCTCCTGCACGGCATACAGCTCCTTGAGAGAGAAATCCAGCGCCACCCCAGGTGCCGTATCTTCCCCGCCCCCGTCACTACGCTGCCCCTTGGTGTTGCTCACCGCCACCGCCTGGATGTACAGCAGGAACATGCACTTGTCCTTGTTGCTTTTGTTGCGTCCTTGAGTGAGTGGCACACAAGACATCCACACGGGCAGGCAGAGACGGAAAACAGTAGAGGTCACCCGGTGTAAATATCAAAGGTTAATCTTACATTGGATTAGAAATCGTGGCTTGATCAAACATGTCTTAAAATGCACGTGTAAAGCATGATAGCTCAGATTCACATCTCGACGCAACGGCCAATAAACATTGCCAGAATATATTAACTGGACTTCCACTGAATAAATAGTCGAAACATCTCCCTTTATTTGAAACAAGCCTATGACCAAATCACCTGCAATGCACCTGATCTCATCAGACATTGAAAGATAAACATGGTTGAGCCTGCACAGTGCTTATATGTATTACCACCATGCATAAAAAAGTGATGTAGATAGCTGCAGAGTTATGTTGCGGCAAATCCAAAGGACGATCACTGTGGATCTATACCCATGGTGCAAGTATTCACATCTCTGTGCACATATCTACTATGGGCATAAGTCAGAGAGCCGACGAAAGATTGCAGGCTCTAAAGGCAGTCTCGATCGTGTATATATGTACATATACACACATTTCGATTTAAAGCTTTCATGACTGCAGGGATTCATCTTCTTGGTTCTTTCGGTAAAGTCACGTAGAAGAAAAATAATAAAATAATAAAAATAAAACATAATAAAATAATTCTCACGACGTTTCGGCCACAACGCAAGCAGCCGTCTTCGAGACGACTTTGTCGTCTCGACAGACCTGTTCTCCACCTGAAGACGGCTGCTTGCGTTGTGGCCGAGACGTCGTGAGAATTATTTTATTATGTTTAATTTTTATTATTTTATTATTTTCCTTCTATGTGACTTTACCGAAAGAACCAAGAAGATATACACACATGTCCAGCACTTTATGCAAGAGCCTCTCCACATCATGCATGCAACGAATCGGAGTTTGCATCCTAGAGCAGCCACTCTAAAGCGTTCGCTTCTCTTTACAAAACAGACAGGTACGGTTAACGAACTCGGGGCATGCCTTCGTCGCTGCTGGCGACCTTTACGATGCCCGTGAGGGTGATGACGTCCCCGGGGACGCAGCTGTCGACGAGGTCGTGCGTGAGCTCACACTCCACCGTGCGAGGGATCCTGCCGGCCTCGCGCTGCTCCCCGTGCATCAGCTCCTGCACCCTGGAATTCATTGAGACTCCTTCACTGCCTGCAACAGACTCTTCTCTTTTCGCAACGGTTTAAATCCCACGTTTGGAACGTATGGCAATTACTGTCCTAGTGCACTGCTGGAAGAAGGCCTGCTCGTGCCGGTCGTAAGAGTTGTTTTGCCTAATATTATCATGCTGGTCAGTGCAGTCATGACACAGGATGCTAAGCACTGCACAACTTCTTCACCCCCAATTTAACTTTCATTTCACAAAAATTCCCCTTTTATGTCCGAAATAAATCTCATAAAGCAGGATGTGCTGTGTCTTGAATGTACAACCTCTATAAAATAAGTTCACATTTCAGCTTCTGTACAAATGTTTTATGTATGGTTTGAGATTGTTTGTTGTACCTGCAGGAAGTACCCGGCGTTGGCCGGGTCTTAAAAATATTTAAAAACTACTCCTAAAAATGTAACAGCAGTGCGTACTGACTGTGGTGGCACCTGCTATGATGACAGCAGTGCATACTGTGGTGGTACCTGCTATGAGTACAGCAATGCATACTGACTGTGGTGGTACCTGCTTTTACTGCAGCAGTGCATACTGTGATGGTACCTGCTATGATTACAGCAGTGCATACCGACTGTGGTGGTACCTGCTATCACTACAGTAGTACATGCTGACTCTCGCAGTATTTATCGACTCTATAGCACAAAGTACTCACCTGACAGAGTGGCATGGTGAGGCCTAGTCCCGTGCAGTGGGACCTGCTATGATTACAGCAGTGCATACTGACTGTGGTGGTACCTGCTATGATTACAGCAGTGCATACTGACTGTGGTGGTACCTGATATGATTACAGCACTACATACCGACTGTGGTGGTACCTGCTACATCTAGCGACTGAATAGTAGTAATAACGGCACGCATCGGGGTTGGGGAGACATCACACAGTGAAGAATTTACCTGAGCGTTTAGTGTATTTTTATAGCATTTTTAACACGAAAGAAAATGCCCCCCACCCCACCAAAGTCGCGTGATTTGGTATCGTCGTGCGTGCGTGATAAATAAATAAAAGGTCTACTGCCTAGAGTGCTAGCATCTAGCGACTGTAAACATTAGTAACTGCACGCATCGGGGTGGGGGGGACATGACACAGTGAAGAATTTACGTCGGCGTTTAGTGTATTTATAGCATTTTTAACGCTGTATTTTTATAGCATTTTTAACGCAAAATTAAATTTCCCCCTCACTCCCACCAAAGGCGTGCGACTTGGCATTGGCCGTTACCCCCCACCAAAGGCGCGTGAGTTGGTATGGTCGTGCAAGTGGCATAAATAAGTAAATTATTATTACGTAATCGGCCAGTGTAAAATTCCTTCTACTTTTACATCACCATCATCATGGCTTGGCTTCGCGAACGAAGATCTAGGAAGGACATCCACGTCTTCTGCAGGCACGCTGGTGGCTGAAGAGGCCTATGCGGGACAAGCAGGTCCTGCCACAACAGCTGCAAGTATAGGTCTCATCTGGGATGGGTGCTGAGGGATCATGGTTCTTCCTCCTTCTCCTTTAGTCCTCCATACGGGCCCTGCGGGTATCTTCGAAGAAGGAGGTGGCCTGGTGGACTGTGTGCCGCCAGGAGTTGCGATCAGCTGCTTGTGTTGCCCACTGACGGTGATCGATGCAGCAAGCAGTGAGGGACTTCTTCAGGGAGTCTTTGTATCGCTTTCGTGGTGCCCCTATGTCGCGATGGCCAGAGGACAGTTCCCCATACAGCACGATCTTAGGCAAGCGGTGGTTCTCCATCCTGGCGATGTGCCCTGCCCAACGAAGCTGTGTCTTGAGGACCATGGCCTCGATGCTGATGACCTTCGCTGACTTGAGGACTTCAGTGTTGGCGACGAAGTCACTCGATCGTTTACCTTTATCCCGATTTCCAATTGCATTTGTACGAGTACAGGACTTTGAGATACAAATACTATTCAAACACTTTAATGCGCTTAAAGACAGGCGTGAGTACATTGTGATTAATTATGTTTCTTGTGAGACAGTGCAATGCCTGACTCGCAATTGTTTTAACCTTGTTTTGTTGAACGTATAACTCAACAGAAGAGAGCCTTGCGTTTTTCTCACTTGATATTTTGCCAGTCAACAGTCTCGGTGAGCTGAGAGCGTCTGTTCGGCATGAATGTTCTCGAGCGGCAATCTTCATCTGCGCACTTTAGACGTTTAAAAACGCACGCCACGAACAGACGAACATGACCAAATTAATTACCCGCGACAGTGAAACGACAACGTAACATTTTTCAGCCATATAAAATCTTCAACGTGGGAACACATGATTACCAGGGAACATTGAAATTGTGCCAGGAAGAAACTGGAGTACCCAGAGAAACCCACGCCATATGAGGAGGCGATACCCAGGACTGCCATCTCCCGGCTCCCCATTGCAGTCCCATGCCTAAACACCTGGTGTGGTCACCTGTTCAACCCAGCTTGCGTTGACCCTGGATCATTTTTGGATGGGTGACAACCATAAAACAGGTGCTGTGTTAATTGGTTCTTTACCCTTCTATCTGGCAACAAAACTGACACCTTTTTGCAAGGAGTCATGTTTGCATAGACCGCAATACCTGCAGTCATAATACAAACAAAAGAACATAACTCTGATAATGTGCACTGTCCTTGAAGTTGATTGGTCCACACCCGAGACAGCTTTCATTCGAGCCTAGTCTCATATGGGTTGGACCAGATGACGCCAAAAGGCGCACCGTGCGCCTTTTGGCGTCATCTGGTCCAACCCATATGAGACTAGGCTCGAAGGAAAGCTGTCTCGGGTGTGGACCAATCAACTTCAAGGACAGTGCACATTATCAGAGTTATGTTCTTTTGTTTGTATTATGACTGCAGGTATTGCGGTCTATGCAAACATGACTCCTTGCAAAAAGGTGTCAGTTTTGTTGCCAGATAGAAGGGTAAAGAACCAATTATCATATTTTTACTGGCAAATGAGGTCCCCATAGTGTAGGTGCTGTGTTCTCCTGCAGAACTACGCTGTCAGCGCCTTCACCAACCCACGCAAACCATAATGGTGAAATAGCCCAATAACCCCCACGACCCGCATGGCGAATTAATGTATGTTGAACTTCTTTAGCACCGTACGTAACCAACCGTGATAATTGGAAGTGCGGGGGTAAGGACAACAAACTAAACACAAAAAGCAGTGTAGGAGGCCCTCATTGAGGCAGCTCAATCCCGTTTGGTTTTCGTAATCTGACCAGAACGGGCTCACTCGGGCCGATTTGTGCTTTTGAGAACAAATGAATTAGTGAATGAATGCACGAACGAATGACTTGAGAGCGGGATACCTGCCTTGGTCGGGAGCGTGAATTTCCCGTACGGGAGCGGCAGCGCTTGCTCGGTTCCGCACACATTGCAGGAGAAGGCGAGACGAGTGCACAGCGGTTTGATGTTGCCGACACGCACCACCGTGCCGCGTATCGCCACCAGCCTCCCGTAGCAGTTGGCACGCAAGTTCTTCAACTGGGTCAGCGGCTCGTAGTTGTAAATTCTGGTCACAAAAACGAGACGTGAAAATTTTACGAAATAAAACCAATAATGTACAACCCACCGTCGATCCCACTGCTGAACGAAGGCCTCCCTATGCCGTGCCGATTGTGGGGGTTGTTTGACCTTACGTAATCGTACAGGTCAGGGTAAAATGCAAGCTTAGTCAACTCGCACGGTCCAGTGTGATGCAATACGGCAAAAATTATTCACCACATCCTGCACGGTGAGGCACTCATTTAACAGTGGATTGACATATATAGGTACATTAAGTTCAGAGTACACAGTAAATGTGAACATGAACATCAAGACGTCATCACAACCTAATGCGATCGATGCCACCACACCAGCCTCCGCAACTGTTGCACAGTCGACAGCCAACTTTGTATGTGCATGTAAGGGCTCATTATTTTATTTTTTACGTTAAATAAAAAGCAGAAACTCAGTGTTAGGGGGGACATTTTCCATTCACTCAAAGTGGATTTACAAAATGGGCTGTAGATGTACTTGTACAGTCTCCTCTCTTATAACGCGTGTTTTCATAACGCGAATTAGAAATAACGAGATAAATGTATTGGAGAACATACTTTTTACAACACGGATGCGAATTGGATATAACGCGATCGAGTTAGCAGAACTACGTTGCACGAGTCGGAGTAAGCGGTTGTACGGCTGCCTCGGCGTAGCATCACACAAGGCGGGATGCTGCTCGATGCTTCCAAGACAATACCCACGCACCTCAGACTTTCTTCAGCCTGCGTACGCATCTCGCATGCTATCGCGGACTGTGCTTTTACCTATAATATAGATTATTCATTATAACGCGATTTTTCCATGACGCAATGTTCTTTAGGAATGCAACCACCGCATTATAGGAGAACACGATGTATTATTATTATTTTTACCGAACGTTTATAAGAGGCACGTTCACGGTGGGCGCCTCTTCTTGCTGGATGTCGGCTTGTTTCTGCAGCTGCACCACCTGACTTTCCAAGTCCTTCGTAAGGGTCTGGCAATAACAGACACGAGCAGTGAGAGCGGCTACAACATCATCGGCACAGCTGCCGACAAAGACCCTAAGTCATATTCACTCCAAAAAGAAAATAAACCGAAACTACTTTTGTTCATGCGTGAAATTTATACACGACGGGGGTCGATGTTCATTCATTTGTCTGTATGGAAGTGTTGGAAGGTTTGTTTTAAAAACTGCCCCATGAGATGTTATTTTTTTGTTACTCCAAATCAGAGACTGATATATTAAATTGTAATAGATCAGGTCTAAACATAGCATTTGGGTAAGGTTTAGAATTGGTGATACTCTGGACAAAACTTATGTTACGGTTTACTAAGTATGGTGCGTAAGAAGTTCAAAATACATACAAGAATTAGCAGCCTAAAACCAAAGCAATCGGAATGAGCCCTATCTTATCAGATTTAGCAATCCAAGTAGGTATTGGGAGTGGCTAGTGCTTGGATCGGCGACCAGTGTTGTAGGCTGCTGTGGAACTACGTTGTCAGCAGAGAGCAGTGCAGCAACATCCATCGCTGTGATGTTCGTTAATGCTTCCTAGTCTGTGCTCCCCACCTTCACCACCATGCACTGACCAGCATGGTGAAGTATGCTCAAATAACTCCCACCACCCGCACGGTGTGAGAAGACTCTGATCCTGCAGTGGGTTAAAAAAAGAGCTGTACGAGAACAAGTATTATCACTGTTGATGGATTATGGTCAAAATATCAGTGTGATGAGAACTCGGGTGAAATTTGAGTTTGAATGTCTAGACGTGGGGTGCAGTGTAAGTAGACCTGATGCACGGCCAACCCCATGTACTGCAGCACACGGTCAGGAGTCTCAGCAAGGTCATCTGTCAGCGTAGGCATAGCGACAGTCAGACAGTGGTCCTCCACCAGTTCTTTGAAGTCCACCAGGATGCTACCTTTCTCTTCAATCTCATCCTGAACCAAACAAGCACAGCAGAGCACATTAACTTTTACTGGTAGGAACCACCTGGTTCCACCAGCCCACAGGGGATTATTGTGTCCGTCCGTCCGTCGGGCATCCAAAAATGGGAGGGGTCGGGCTGGGTGGAGAGGGGAGGGTGGGGAGGGGCTGGGTGGGGAGGGGCTGGGTGGGGAGGGTGGGACTGGATGGGGGGTGGAAGGGGTGGGGCTGGGTGGGGAGGGGCTGGTCACCCCGTGGTGCCCTTATAAAACTCAACGTTTAACCTACTCACGGCGGCTTGTGCCCACCCTCAGTCGGCCATATTTGCGGAATACACCACGCTGCCGTTGACCCTGGCCATTGACCGAGCAACCCAACGTTCCTACCAGCTCCCTCCGCAGGAATGTGTTACACAAGAGCCTCAGCTTTCTGCCCCATAAGACTAAGTTGATATCTAAGACACCAAACAAGATCAATAAATGCCCTTCTCTGAAAATCTATGGTACAATTATATTGATATTCAAGTGAGGTGGAGCGATGGTTGTGAAGTGGTTCAAGCACGGCACTATGACCCGAAAAGTTGAGTTAAATTCGCAGTCATAGCAAACAATCAGTGGTGAGTGATATCTGAACCAGTCCCATCTCCACCTCCCTCTTCGCCAACCTGCACTGGTGCAGTATCGTCAAAAACACGAAATGGTACGGAAAGATCTTCATCCAGCAGTCGATTAGCGAAAGGGCTTTATATTATTGAAGTATAGTTTAACATGCATACAATACGTCATTAGAAACTTGAGGCATTCTTGGAAAATCCAAAAATGGTTTAACAGGAGGCCTTTAAATAGACAGGTGGCTCATTGACAAACAAATACCAAAGTTATTGTAAGCTAAAAAAAATACTAACGAGGAATTGTAACGTAAATTCACAGTACCTTATTATACAGTTCAAGTCTTGCAATGAAAAACTTCTCAAAGGCCTCCACTTTGGTGACAATTCCTCCGGAGTTGCAATAAACTAGAAACACAACAAAACACACAAAGTCAATAATACAAGTGGAACATGACATCGCAAACAGTCGTCATGTAAATACTGTGTCTGGTCCAAATAAATTCCCAAAAAAACACAGAAAAATGTAGCACTGGAAAGTGTTCATCAAGTGACAAAAGAAAAGTGCATTTGGAATGGACAATAAATTAAACATTCATAGACAATGACAGTCCTCATTCAAAATAGCAGTACATATGTCACTATTACAATGAAACCACCACAAGATGCCAAACGCACGGAGGCAATAAAAATACATCAACCACCTTCGGAAGGAAAGTAGAGCTTCCATCCTGGGTATGGGCAGAAATCATCCAGGGTGGTTTGAAGGACCCTGGCTTGGCACGAAGAGGGAATCTTTGGAGATGACACATTGGATCCACCTGAAACATTTTGTAGGTATTGATCATGATGAACCTATGATTAAATCATCTAGAATTTCACCATCAGCAAGCAGTAGCCAGGGACAATGTTTTGATTGGCAACCGCTATGCATGCTGGGTTGTCATAACGCTTGCGAGGCTACGTGGTGGGCAGCAGAAGGCAGCGCAACAAATACATTATGGGATCTCCTTTGCCAGTACCAAAATATGATAATAGGTTTTCCCCTAAACAAACATGTGTTAAGATGATTGGTCCAATCAGTTTCAAAGACAATGCATATATTATCAGAGTATGTTTTTTGTTTGAATTCTAACCACAAGTATCGTGGTTAATGCAGACATGATTCCTTGTAAAAGGTTTCAGTTTGGTGTATTAACATCTGAACACCTGTTTTGTTGCCAGAAAAAATAGGAAAACCTATTCTCAACAAATACATTTACACGATCTAACCCAAAAAACCTGTAGTATGGATAATATTGGTCGCGAAAGCCTATGTGTTAAACAAATACGTTTTTGGAGTGCGCTTCTATGCCCCCACATCTATGCGCTCCGCCTTCACCAACTTACAAATCGTGAAAATTTCTCAAATAACCCCAATGGCCTGCACAGCATGAGGGATAGATGATGTATTAACAAACGTCTGATTCAAGGACATTATTTTTAAAAGTGCAGGCCATGTTGGGATGGTCCAAATTTGCCAACTTTTTCAATACAATTGGCAAATTACTTAAATGGGAAGTCACCACATACACCAGTGCTGCATTAGACCTTGCACTGAAAGTTGCCACTTGAGACCCCTTATGCTAGACTACGACAGGGAAGTGCAATGGTTCAAATGAGATATGCTGTAAGGTGCTTTGAGATTGTATCGCATAAGAATCATAATCTGTATGTATACTGGCGGAATCTGATGAGCTATAAAGCTCTTTATCACAGATGTCCATTATAAAGCTGCCTATCAAAGCGACCCGCAAAGCCAAACTCGAATCCTTATCATGTCGGGATGGGAATCGAAAGGCGAAATGAAGGTACAAGATCTTGCAAGTGAATGTGTTATACTGGTAGGAACCTCCTGGTTACACCAGCCCACAGGGGATTATTATGTCCGTCCGTCCATCGTGCAGGGAGGGGCTGAGTGGGGAGGGAGGGGCTGGGTGGGGAGGGTGGGGAGGGGCTGGGTGGGGTGGGGGCTGGGTGGGGAGGGAGGGGCTGGGTGGGGCTGGGTGGGGGGTGGGAGGGGTGGGGCTGGGTGGGGAGGGGCTGGTCACCCCGTGATGCCCTTATAAAACTCAACGTTTAACCTACTCACGCCAGCTTGTGCCCGCCCTCACAGTCGGGCATATTTGCGGAATACACCATGCCGCCATTGACCCTGGCCATTGACCGAGCAACCCAACGTTCCTACCAGCTCCCTTACAAGTGAATGTGTTTATTATTACCACGGAAGCAGCTGCCACCACCGCCTCCCCGGCCGTTGTAGCGGCCACGCCAGCTACCTCCTGACCCTCTTGAAGCACCGCGCCAGCTTCTGTGGCCACCTCGCAGCCAGCCTCCACCTCCTCTCCCCCGACCCTCCGTCTCACTCATGCCCTGTGTGTCCTCAAGCAAACAAACAAAAATACAACGCAATTAAGGACATTTCATGCGCATGTACAATCGCTGCCCTTTTTCGTCAATGCACCGTCAGATGAAGGTCTTCCCACGCTGTGAAGTTGTTGGGGATACGGTAAACATAACCCCTTGTGCTTGCTGTGACAGTGAGGCTGTGAAGCCAGCCTGAGGGCAGGAGAGCAAAGGATGTTGCCACATAGCCGTCGTCCCCCATCTAAACTGGCCTTAATATCATCAATTATCTTATAAGTGGCTGAACGTGGTCGCATCTCTAGAGAAGAGGGCACACATCACTCAACAGCTAACAGACGGCAACTTTAACGTGAAGGGGAATGAGCGGCTGCTCTATTAGACAACTGCATGTTGTACCTTGCAGTGCAGTAAATGTCTAGGGATGCTGCACCATAAGGCTCTAGGTGAGTGTTCTTAGTGCGGTCCCCGACAGTGACAACATCTGGCAACAAAACTGACACCTTTTTTACAAGGAGTCATGTTTGCATTGACCACAATACCTGCGATCGGAATGCAAACAAACACAAGAATAATACATTTAGTCGATTGTTACTCGACTACCATCTGCAAATCGATGCAAGTACAACAGACATTATGAGACCTCCTTTACCAGTGGCAAAATATAGTAATAGGTTTTTACCCTTTCAACTGGTACAAAAACTGGCACCTGTATACAAGGGATCATGTTCGCAATAACCACAACACAAGCAGTCAAAATGCAAAAAAGAACTCTGATAATGATGTATACACTGTCCTTGAAGTTGATTGGTCCACACCCGAGACAGCTTTTCTTAGAGCCCAGTCTCACATAGTGTTGGACCAGATGACACCAAAAGGCGCAGTTTTGTTGCCAGATAAAAGGATAAAAACCCAATTATCATATTTTGCTACTGGCAAAGGAGGTTCCAATGGAGTGACAACATCGTGTTGCTACTGTTAAACCCCCCATGGTGCTAAACGTGTGGCGACCCTCACACAGATGCTGTCTGTACGCCCAAAGTGCTATACCCCAGCCCCCCCCTCTCTGAAAATCAGTGAAGAAAACTGCCCCATAAGCGATGCCGTCTTGGTCTATAGGGTTTCGCAATGGGATTGCAACCCCCCAGATTGTCTCTGGGTTGCGATAAAAACACGATGCAAAGAAGATTTTCTAAATCCTCGACAGATCTCGCCACCAAGCAAGCTCATTGCTCAGGTCCGTGTGGGGGGGGGGGGGGGGTGGGGAACTCCCACACCTCTTGCAAACGCGGCTGGCCAGCGTGGAAGAGTAGGCCAAAATACCCTTGAGACTAAGAGGCCCTTCCACCAGCAGCAGTGCGACCTCACCGAGCAATTGCAGTGCTGCGCCTTTAGAACACGCAAACTGCACTCACGTATCAACGTATACGACGCATGCAAAGTAAGATTTGATTATTATAATTTTTTAACGTACACGTTATTCACGCGATGTTTTTTTTTACTCGTTACACAGTGTAAGCGACTTCGCCATTAAACTCGTCCGCAGTTGTTTATTTAAAAAACGAAACGAATTAAAATCTCCGCCGCCTCACGCACAAACTGTGTTTGTTATCTCCCGCGCGCGGCAACGTCGCCGCCGCTGATTGGACGACGACGCGCAGAGCTCACGGTACCGCCCCTCCAAGCAAGGCGATCGCTCATTGGTTGAAGTGAATCAAGGGAGGGGCTGCATGCCAAACCCGAGGGGGTTTCCCTCTGTCACAAAACACATTCCTCCTGCAGAGGGAGCTGGTAGGAACGTTGGGTTGCTCGGTCAATGGCCTGCAGGGTCAACGGCGGCGTGGTGTATTCCGCAAATATGCCTGACTGTGAGGGCGGGCACAAACCGGTTATCTCTTCTCTAGCCCGTGTCACCCACTCACCCATCAGTCCATCTCTTCTCTGGCCCGTGTCACCCACGCACTCACCCATCAGTCCATCTCTTCTCTGGCCAGTGTCATCCACGCACTCACCCATCAGTCCATCTCTTCTATAGCCCGTGTCACCCACTCACTCACCCATCACTCCATCTCTTCTCTAGCACTTGTCACCCACTCACTCCTCACCCATCAGTCCATCTCTTCTCTAGCACGTGTCACCCACTCACTCCTCACCCATCAGTCCATCTCTTCTCTAGCCCGTGTCACCCACTCACTCACCCATCAGTCCATCTCTTCTCTGGCCCGTGTCACCCACTCACTCACCCATCAGTCCATCTCTTCTCTAGCCCGTGTCACTCACCCATCAGTCCATATCTTCTCTGGCCCGTGTCACCCACTCACCCATCAGTCCATCTCTAGCCCGTGTCACCCACTCGCTCACCCATCAGTCCATCACTTCTCTAGCCCATGTCACCCACGCACTCACCCATCTCTTCTGTAGCCCGTGTCACCCACTCACCCATCAGTCCATCTCTAGCCCGTGTCACCCACTCACCCATCAGTCCATCTCTTCTCTAGTCTGTGCACAAGTTCTGCCTCCTCTGTCCGGCCAAACAGAAGCTGCTTGGGCATGCGGTGGCTGGGCATGCGGGGTGGGCTAAATGACCCAGCCAGTGCAGTCTCGCCTTGCAGGAGGAAGCTCACCGATGGGACGGTGTCTTTCAAGGATCTGTGAGCTCCTCACACGATCCAACCTGGTTAAACCCAGGATGTTAGGCATGCCAAGCCTGAATTGTTTCAAACCGGCTCACCGTCGGCGAGGAATGTCAAAGCCAGGCGGGGCGATGCTGATTATGTTAATGTTTGGGTCTCGAATGAGGTGATACATTCTGTTCGCCAGCGTTGTTTGTGATCCAGGTGAAATCATACAGCGTGGTCCAGATGTATTGTGACCCCCAACCCCATTGCATTGTCTAAAACTTAATATGTTTTTTTAAAAGTAATGTTCATTTATAACAAAAATGAATGTGCAAGGGGAAATAATGTTAGGGGTCAATTAATGGGGGGGGGGGGGAGGGGTCACAAGGCATCTGGGACACCCTTGAGGAATGGTGACAGAAGGCGGATCAGTCGTGGCAGCAATTGACCACGTGGTGGCGCTGTGAGCACGTGTCATTCTTGTCAATGCCTGATTCCGTAAGTGCCCGAGGCTGGGCCTTAAACTTGCAACGCTCATCTCATTTGGCTGTCGTGAGCTAGCAGTGAAAATTCCACGTTCCTTTGACGAGCTTTCATAAAATGTGATTCAACACAGCATGCGGTTTTCACTTCCCACCTAATGTTGTAGCCACACTACGGCAGTGCCGTTTTGACGATGGCGGTTGTGGTGGTAGTCCTGCAGATTATAATGACTACAATAATGATACCCTTCCTTTACCCAGAACAATATGAACACCTTTTGATTTAAAGCTTTCGTGACTGCAGGGATTCATCTTCTTGGTTCTTTCGGTAAAGTGACTTTGCCGAAAGAACCAAGAAGAAAAATATGAACAACCTCTTTAATTAGGCCCTCTATTGGGATGTTTGATATATGCTGATGGATGACGCGATTTAGTTATAACGGGTTGATATTTTAGCCCATGATATAACATTCGTAAGATGTTAGAGCAGTGGATAGCGCACTGCACTACAAACCCGGTGCCCCTGAGTTCAATTCCTGGCCACGGCTGACATGATTGGCGAGTGATGTCTGGGCCCATCTTCGCCACCGCCTTCACCAACAGAGGGTGTGCCTTGTGAGGACAGGTTAGGACGGGTGACCACCAGGGCTTGCCAGGTGTTAGTACTGAGTGTCTCCCCCTGGTATGCAGCAACGCGGTGCTGGGTTATCTCCAGGTTTCTCGGTTGTCCTCCCAAATGAATCCCAAACTAGCATGAATGTAAATGAACAAACATGCCAATGCAAGGCCCTCTTGACAAAGAGCATTACGACTTAAGCGAGGTCTTACCAGATGATCGATATTATCATTCTGCATCAGTGATATCGGGGCGGAGCGTTGGCTCATTGATTTGAGCATTACGCTTTGAATTACCGACCACGGCTAACATCAGTGACGAGTTATAGTCAAACAAACTCCCCTCCCCCATGACAGAAACAGCAGTGGATGCATTAAAGTTGTACATTTTTTCATGATGTTATTATTCATATAACTTCATGAGGCTTACATTCATATTCGTTAGTTTCTATATTAACCATCTGCATTTACTTTTGCTTTGACATAATGGGATTCGTAGCAACTTAGCACATTTTTTGGTTTATTTAAGGCTTATACTATATGCGTTCGGGGGCAGGTGGCGCAGTGGTTAGCGCACTGCGCCTACGTGTGGAAGGTCATCCTTTTGGTGACGTAAGTGGGCACGTTGATTTGATCCGGCTTATTCGGGCTGTGACACTCGCCCACAGCTCGCAATTGTTCATCGCTGCGAATTCAAATACTGCCAGGGACAACAACAACAACAAAAACCCCACCATTGGAACCTCATTTGCCAGTAGAAAAATATGATAATATTTTTTTTACCATTTTATCTGGCAACAAAACTGACACTTTTTTTTACAAGGAGTCATGTTTGCATAG
Source organism: Lethenteron reissneri (assembly GCF_015708825.2). Lineage (NCBI taxonomy): Eukaryota > Metazoa > Chordata > Hyperoartia > Petromyzontiformes > Petromyzontidae > Lethenteron > Lethenteron reissneri. Next base: position 10,093,261 of record NC_083786.1, on the reverse strand, counting down.
ACCACAATACCTGCAGTCGGAATACAAAAAAAAAACATAACTCTGATCATGTATGCACTGTCCTTGAAGTTTATTGGTCCACACAAGAGACAGCTTTCCTTAGAGCCTAGTCTCACATGATGTTGGACCAGATGACGCCAAAAGGCTCTAAGGAAAGCTGTCTCTTGTGTGGACCAATCAACTTCAAGGACAGTGCATACATGATCAGAGTTATATTTTTTTTGTATTCCGACTGCAGGTATTGTGGTCTATGCAAACATGACTCCTTGTAAAAAAAAGTGTCAGTTTTGTTGCCAGATAAACGGGTAAAAAAACAATTTACAAAAACCTCGTTAACGTTGAGGCGTCAGCCAGCCAGCCGGCTTGAGCGAGCGAGAGAGCCACGTCTTGGCTGCAGCGCGCCGTGAACCCAGAGCAATTATTACGCAGTGGCGCAGATAAGGCATTTGACAATGCGTGCAAAAATACAGGGTGCCCACCCCCTCCCCCTCCCCCCCACAACGCACCCACCATACACAACACGCGCGCACGTGGGGCTATTATGCGCGTGGAATTGCCGCGTTTGTGAAGTGCGCGCGCGTCCCACGAACGCCTCTGCGGCTGCTGCAACCATCAGATAGACACGAGGCACTCGCATAAGTAATGCATCCTAATAGCGCATTACGGTGTGGGGGGAGGCTATGATATCGTGGAGCATTGTGACAGCTGCATCGCCCGACGCGTGCATTATTACACGAAAGCCTCTTCTTCACTCGCCAAAACGCCCTGAATCTGCCCAGGGATAGAGTCTGGATTTGGGATGCGCGTGTTTGGATTGGGTGACCGCAGTTTGCTTCTTCTTGTTTGTTGTTGTTTTTGTTAGAGACGACATGCATACGTGGCCAGCAGTGACATGTATTGTTGTATTGTACTATACTTTCTATGCCCCCCCCCCCTTTTCAACTCCCCGATCGAGGCTTTGCCCCCTATGTTTACCAACACGCATTGAACAACGCTGGTGAAGATGACGGTCATGTAACCCCCCCCCCCCCGCCCATGACCCACACAGCGTGGACAGGCCCTCATCCAGCAGTGGATTGTACATATCCCTGCCGAACGTATTTCTGTGTTAATATGTATTGCATGAATCCGGTCGTGAGTGTCATGTATTCTACAAAGATGTTTTCGAAGGGCTGGACGTAGCTAACGCAGTTTGGTCTGAATGCTAATGCTGATATTCATCAAAACAAGACACACGTGCAATTCCGTGTGTCGACACCAACTGTGTGCTTGTCAAATAAAATATGTAAACTGGCCTCCGTGAAAAGTTTCATGTAAGAAATAAAATGTGTTTTAGCCCATCCGAGTATGGCCTTTTCAGACCGCGTTTAAATCCCCACACCTTTACACTCACAACTAGAAGCACCGGCTTTGTATCCACAGGACCACTACTGCATCTCCTTTCCACACGCATTATTATCAGCAACAGCTTCTTCAAACCCATGCATTTTCATGCATCATCATTGCATCTCCGATTAGCACGGTTGGCTACGTACGGTCCGAAAGAAGTTCAACATACTGTACATACATCATCACACCCATGCATCATCATCATCAGCAGCTTGAGTTTCCTCACACCCATGCATCATCATCATCAGCATGAGTTTCCCCACACCCATGCATCATCATCATCAGCTTCCCCACACCCATGCATCATCATCAGCATGAGCTCCTCACACCCATGCATCATCATCAGCATGAGCTTCCTCACACCCATGCATCATCGTCATCAGCTTCTCCACACCCATGCATCATCATCATCAGCATGAGTTTCCCCACACCCAATCATCATCAGCTTCCCCACACCCATGCATCATCAGCATGAGTTTCCCCACACCCATGCACCATCATCATCAGCTTCTCGACACCCATGTATCATCATCATCAGCATGAGTTTCCCCACACCCAATCATCATCAGCTTCCCCACACCCATGCATCATCAGCATGAGTTTCCCCACACCCATGCATCATCATCATCAGCTTCTCCACACCCATGTATCATCATCATCAGCTTCTCCACACCCATGCATCATCATCATGAGTTTCCCCACACCCACGCACCATCATCATCAGCTTCTCCACACCCATGTATCATCATCATCAGCATGAGTTTCCCCACACCCAATCATCATCATCAGCTTCCCCACACCCATGCATCATCAGCATGAGTTTCCCCACACCCATGCATCATCATCATCAGCTTCTCCACATCCATGCATCATCATCATCAGCTTCTCCACACCCATGCATCATCATCATCAGCATGAGTTTCCCCACACCCATGCATCACGAGCAGCAGCAGCAGTAGCCACCAGCTGCACCGCACGCAGCCACACAAAGCGCGCATTCATGCGCGTGACAATGCGACACAAAAGCGGAACACAGCGTTAGCGCTAATGGCTCGCTCCTATTAGGCCCGCCCTATATAGCCGCCCATTGTGCCTCGTGTCAGACCCTCGCTCGTGCATGTTGGGCGTGGGGGGAGTGGAGGAGGAGGGGGGGCGAAGAGAGGGGGGGGGCGAAGAGAGGGGGGGGCGAAGAGAGGGGGGCGAAGAGAGGGGGGGGCGAAGAGAGGGGGGCGAAGAAGAGGGGGGGGCGAAGAAGAGGGAGGGGGCGAAGAAGAGGGGGGGGGCGAAGAAGAGGGGGGGGGGCGAAGAAGAGGGGGGGGGGGGGGCGAAGAAGAGGGGGGGGGGGCGAAGAAGAGGGGGGGGGAAGAGGGGGGGGGCGAAGACGAAGAAGAGGGGGGGCGGCGAAGAAGAGGGGGGGGCGAAGAAGAAGGCGAAGAAGAGGGGGGGCGAAGCGAGGGCGAGAAGAGGGGGGGGCGAAGAAGAGGGGGGGGCGGGGGCGAAGAAGAGGGGGGGGGGGCGAAGAAGAGGGGGGGGCGAAGAAGAGGGGGGGGGCGAAGGGGGGGGCGAAGAAAGAGGGGGGGGGGCGAAGAAGAGGGGGGGCGAAGAAGAGGGGGGGGGGGCGAAGAGGGGGGGCGAAGAAGAGGGGGGGGGCGAAGAAGAGGGGGGGGGCGAAGAAGAAGAGGGGGGGGGGGCGAAGAAGGAGGGGGGGGCGAAGGGGGGGGGGGCGAAGAAGAGGGGGGGGGGGGGGGGGGGGGGGGCGAAGAAGAGGGGGGGGGGACGAAGAGGGGGGAAGAGGGGGGGGGGGCGAGAGAGGGGGGGGGGGCGAAGAGGGGGGGGGGCGAAGAGAGGGGGGGGGGGGCGAAGAGAGGGGGGGGGGGGGCGAAAGAGGGGGGGGGGGCGAAGAGAGGGGGGGGGGGGCGAAGAGGGGGGGGGGGGGGGGGGGGGGGCGAAGAGAGGGGGGGGGCGGCGAAGAGAGGGGGGGGGGGCGAAGAGAGGGGGGGGGGGAGCGAAGAGAGGGGGGGGAGCGAAGAGAGGGGGGGGCGAAGAGAGGGGGGGGGGCGAAGAAGAGGAGGGGGGGGCGGAGGAAGAAGAGAGGGGGGGGGCGAAGAGAGGGGGGGGGGGCGAAGAGAGAGGGGGGGGCGAAGAGAGGGGGGGGGCGAAGAGAGGGGGGGCGAAGAAGGGGGGGGGGCGCGAAGAGAGGGGGGGGGCGAAGAAGAGGGGGGGGGGGCGAAGAGAGAGGGGGGGGCGAAGAAGAGGAGGGGGGCGAAGAAGAGGGGGGGGCGAAGAAGAAGAGGGGGGGGGGCGAAGAAGAGGGGGGGGGCGGAAGCGGGGGGGGCGAAGAAGAGGGGGGGGCGAAGAAGAGGGGGGGGGCGAAGAGAGGGGGGGGGCGAAGACTACGAGAGGGGGGGGGGCGACGAGAGGGGGGGCGAAGAGAGGGGGGGGCGACGAGAGGGGGGGGCGAACGAGAGGGGGGGCGAAGAAGAGGGGGGGGGCGAAGAATGAGGGGGGGGGCGAAAGAAGAGGGGGGGGCGAAGACGAGGGGGGGGGGCGACGAAGAAGAGGGGGGGGGGCGAAGAAGAGGGGGGGGGGCGAAGAAGAGGGGGGGGGCGAAAGAAGAGGGGGGGGGCGAAGAAGGGGGGGGGCGAAGAAGAAGGGGGGGGGGCCGCGAAGAAGAGGGGGGGGGGGCGAAAGAGAGGGGGGGGGGGCGAAGAGAGGGACGAGGAACAAGAGAGGGGGGAGCGAAGAGAGGGGGGGGCGAAAGAGAGGGGGGGGCGAAGAGAGGGGGGGGCGAAGAGAGGGGGGGGGGCGAGAGAGGGGGGGGCGAAGAGAGAGGGGGGGGGCGAAGAGAGGGGGGGGGCGAAGAGAGGGGGGGGCGAAGAAGAGGGGGGGGGGCCGAAGAGAGGGGGGGGGCGAAGAGAGGGGGGGGGCGAAGAGAGGGGGGGGCGAAGAGAGGGGGGGGTGAAGGCAAGGATCGCGGTGGGGGTGGTGGGGGTGGTGGGGGGGCGTCAGAGGAGGTGAATGAAGGGGCGAGCTGTGCGTGGTGTCTAAGCGCGTTGGGACAGTGCGCGTGGGTTATTGGTGGTGTTAGTGCTGGGGGCGTGAGGGGGCTCGGCGTACTGTGGGGCAGGGGGGGGCTGTGTGTGTGTGATGCGGGGGAGATTAAACCGTAGCGTGTTGCACGATTGCATGGGACCCCGTGCAGTTGCATCGCCTGCGCAGTTAATGCTCCTGCCTCTTCCCCATCTCTCATCGCTCCGTTGTGACGTTATGACCCGCCCACCTACTCGACGCCTGTGAAGAAGTGCTTCATAGCTTATCGGATTCCTCCGGTGTCGATGACATAGTCGGGTTCTGATTCTATTCCCAGCGGCGCCACGTGGTTGGCATGGGGCCTGGTGCAAGGGATGAAATGGGACTTCCTCAATGTCCAATCCCCCCCCCCGCCCTTAGACCCTCGTGCAGTCGTGGGTGTGGTGGTGGTGGTGGTGTTTGATGGATGTGGTGGATGTGGGTGGGGAGGGGGCTGTATGGTAGGTCGACTCAGCCTCAAATGAGTACCTGGTGCGGTGTGTAAAACATCGCCACCCGGGAGACAAAGGCGGCCGGGCGTGGTGTTGGCCACCCCCCCCCCCCCCCCCCTCGTGTGCCGTGCCGGCCTTCAAATGTGCTCGCTAACAGCACTTGCCCCAACAGTTGCATCAGGCTATACGGAGATATTTATCTTTTCTTTTGTGTGTTTTGCGGGGGTCGATGTGATGACGATGATGGTTGTACGGGGGGGGTGGAGGAGGTATGGAGGGTGTGGTGAGTGTACGACGGGAGAGTGTGGAGCAGGGGAATGGGGGGGTGGAGGTGACTTTCTCTTAGCGTCCCCGGCTCTCTTCCCCCTCCCCAAGTCCATCTCGCATTCCACAGATGGCAATCTGCGCCTAATCGAGGGCACTTCATAATGGCCGAGATCGGTCCACGGGGGGCTCATTTGCGAGTGGTAATGCGGCGGCGTTAAGCGCTGAGGATTGGAGCTCCGAGCGCACGCGGTAATGGTAAAGGTGCGGCCCTGCAATTTCTTACTCGCGCCACTTCTGGCTAATTGGAGCTCTGCAGAGCTCATTGCTTCGGCCAACTCTTCCACGATTTAAGAACCGTGCCCGTATTTTTTGGCGAAGAGATGGAATCGAAACGGCGACCCTCTGGGTTGCAAGTCCAGTTTGCTGACCCTTAGACCACCGCAGAATCCCCGTTTCGTGGGCGCCGCGGTGGCGAGGTGTTAACTACCTCGCCTGGTGTGCAGGAAGTCGTGGGTTCGATCCCGAGCCTGACACTGACACCTGTGGTCGCGTGGATTTTTCTCCGGGTCCTCCGGTATTTCCTTCTGCATTTAGAATCAACACCACGCGTTTAGAGTATTGGCTGCTATAAATGTCCACGTGATGAAGCCACTTCGTTGAGCTATCATCTATGATAGCCAGGACGCTTCTGAGATTATAGGTCAGTGGGCCTTACTTTGAGAAAAAAGTCTACTTTAGTAGAATATAAGTAGTCATATCCTTTATTTAACCGGCAAATTAAATATAGCCCCTTTGAGACACACAATGCATTGCTGCGCTTGCAAGGGCGACATGGGTTACATCAACAAAAATGTAAAATACAACGAATGCAACGTAATTTTAATATGGCTGAGTACATAGGGAGTGGAGCGGTGGCGCGATGGTTAGCGCAGTGCACTAAAACACGAGCCATCTGAGTTTGATTCCTGACCGCGGCGATGAGTGGTGATTGATGCCCGAGCCGGTCTTGGAACAACCTCCCCCAGCCCATCACCAACCCACACTGACCAGCGTGGTGAAGTATGATTTGAACAACTTCCAACATCGACACGGCTGCTGGAGTGAATTGGCCAAATAAGCATTATAATAGTTATTAAATTATGAATATAGAGACAGAGGCTTTATCTACAGCATATAAATAGGACTATTGTACAGCTATATACTGATACAGTCCTGACCACGTGAGAGTTATAGTGATTTATATATACTGTATGTAATGTAATGTTTAAGATGCTTATTTACAATGTGATGAGTGATTATCAAGGGCACACATGAGTGTAGTAGGAGACGAGTAAATATGCATGCTCACAGTGCACGCAAAGATAAAGATCCCCCGTGTAGCCTTAACAGACTGTCGGGGCAAGTGCTGTCAGCGAGCACCTATGAAGGCCGGCACGGCACACGAGGAGGTGGGTGGCCAACACCGCGCCAGACCGCCTTTGTCTAACAAGTGGCGATGTTTAAACACCGCATCAGGTCCTCATTAGAGGCTGAGTCGACGTAGGGGAGGCCCAGGACCGGTTCAGATCATTGTCACCGTTGTTGTTCCTGAGCGGGAATCGAACTCGGGTAGCCGGGATCGTAGCGCAGCGCGCTAACCATTGCGCCACCGCTCGCCACACGGACACACACAGACACACACAGACACACGACCACACGTACAATGACACACACACAGACAAAGATAAAGATCCCCCATATAGCCTTAACAGACTGTAGGGGCAAGTGCTGTTAGCGAGCACCTATAAAGGCCGGAACGGTACACAAGGGGGTGGCCAGCACCACGCCCGACCGCCTTTGTCTCCCTAGTGGCAATGTTTACACACCACACACCAGGTACTTATTTGAGGCTGAGTCGACCTAGGGGAGGCCCAGGACCGGTTCAGATAATCGTCACTGGTGTTGGCCGTGAGCGGGATTCATAGCGCAGCGCGCTAACTGCTACACACAGACACACACAGACACACACAAATACACGACCACACGTACAATGACACACACACAGACACACACACAGACACACACAAACACACACACAAACACACACACAGACACACACACACAGACATACACAGACACACAGACACACACACAGACACACGACCACACGTACAATGACACACACACAGAGACGCGCACTTCAAAACACACATTTCACAAACCGTAGACCACAGCAGTCACTCTCATTCATAATGGATTCATGCTTAACACAAAATATATGCACACACGCCTGTTCGGCTGTTTTATATATATTATTAAAACATCACCCCTTGCATGCAGAATCAAGAAGCATGGATAATTATATAAACAAACAAACATACAAACATTATTCATAATCAATACAAACATTAAATGAACCGACGAACACAAAGAAGACACTGTAAAAAATATAAGATATACAAGATTTTATATAAAGCGTAATTAATATACCCCGATGTGTATAGGATCCAAGTTTTAGCATTAGCCCTAATTTATCCATGTTTTACACGTATATTTATACGAACACGCAAATGTATCTCGACCGTGGGTGGCGTCGTGGTCCCTGGCCAGACAACTCACTGGCTCGGTGCCACGTAACGTAGCACAGATGTATCGGTTCCAATTCCTGGGTGTGGCCCATAACAGTGACGATTACGTGATGCCTATGCATGTGCAATGAGTGGGCTTAAAAACGTTTCACTCTTATTAGGCGCACAAATAAATTTATATTAGTTACGTTTTTTTTATTTTAAAAAATCCCTTACGGTGGTCCGCATTTTTACGATCTAATCGAACAGTTGATTGACACGTAGAGTATCCCGTCATCGTCGTAGCTAGCGGTCACCGCGTCGCGCGGCGCTTTCAGACGCGCTTCTGCGGCCGTCTGGAACGCTCTTCCGTCCCATATTAGGAATCCACTGGGAGCTTTGCAACTTTTAAATCATCTCGATTGAAGACTCGTTTCTTTAGAACTGCTTTTTTGTATTTAGTTTGTTGTCATTCCCCCGCACCTCCAATCAGCACGGCGCACAAAGTTCAACATACATCCTACACCGAGGAAAACAACCCTTCATCCTGCCAGACGCGCAATTTACGTCCAGTGCAATGGCAACTCTCGAGCCACAGCAGACCGACTACTCCACACAATCCCAGTGCATGAATCGGGATTAACTTTATCCTGGCCTTAATCAGCCCTCAGCCTCGGCTCAATAAAAGCCAACCGTGCATAATTCTGTATTGGGTGTTTTTTTCTCTCTCTCCAAACAGAATGTCAAAGGCGCAGCCCTGCAGTTGCTTGCTCACAGCCACTGCTATGGCGACCTCTTGAGAGAGCCCCTCTAGACGGTATTTGGCCTACTCTTCTTCCGGATTGCATAATCGTGAAATTAAATGTAACGCTGCGTCAATCCACCGATGGACGAAGGCTTCCCCACGCCATGTAGGTCACGCGGGGGATTTGAAGGGTTTTTTTTCTCTCCTTCATCGCGGTGGCTATGGCAGGTTGGTTGATCAGGCGGAAGGGAGGTTGAATCGGTTTTGATATCACCGCCCATTGATGTTGTTCATGGCCTGAAATCGGACCGGGGTGCCTGGGGTCATAGTGCAGTGCCCTAACCACTGCGCCACCACTCCATCCCCGTTCACACGAATAACCTCATTAATTAACACACTTGTAAATTATTGTTTTGCACGGAGTGTAACGATCCTCATCCGAACCCCTTGCGAGTACGTGCCATGTCGCGATCATGTATTTTTAAAAAAATCGATTCTTATATATTTGTTTAGTATCATTGCTGTGAGTGTAGCGGCCACTCGTGACTGGATGGGGATTTTTTGCTGCATTCAACGTTACGAAGAGAGGAGTCTTTGTTCCCGCACGCGCGCGATTAGATTCGCGCATCGTGAACCTAAGATTCGATAACGTAATCGATTAATCGAATGAGTCTGTTCTCCACTCCGCCACGTGCGGCGTCAACCCATACATACAATCAATCGGCAACTCATTGCGACTCTAAGAAGTATACGAAACGGACACTTTTAAAACGCAGGTAGATGCCCGCATTCTAAATGGAATAATGTATATTGACGTTTTCCCTTTAAGTCCATTTACTTTAATTTACGTTACCATTGACCCGAAATGGCTAACTCGGTAAACAACACGCTGTGTGCACGGCTATACGCGTAGAGCGTATGCAACGCTCACAACAACCAGTGGAGGGCGGATAAAACAGCAAGTTGGCACAGTGGAGAGCAGAGGTGGTGGTGCATCTACGGGTCATCTGAGTCAGCCCATCACACCTGGGTCTGTCCCGCGACCTCCTTGCCAGCAGCGAGCCTCTCACAACTTCACGCGATAGCCTCAAAGTGCACATAGCCTGGGCACAGTGAATTAGTGTGTTGAATGGTTGCTTCTGTTATTGGTGTGTGTGTGTGTGCGCGCGCGTCTGTGACCAAATCACCCCTAGTACTGCCTTCATAGGTGCCCGCTAACACAAGTTGCCCCAACAGTACATTGAGGCTTTGTATTTGTGATATGTCATTGTACGCGGTGAAGTATGGTTATGTAACTCCCACGACCCGCAATCGAGGGGGGAGGCCCTCATCCAGAAGTTGATTGATGAAAGGGATGAACACGTCCATGTGCAACCGCCTAACATGATGTGTAACACCAACATAGCCCGTAGCAATCAGAGTTAAAACCTTCAGTTATATCTACTACTTCTAATAATACAGGGTGCTTAAAAATGTTGTAACACTTCAGGCTCTGGAGACCACCTGGAGAAGATTCCAGGCACGCGTTGACAACGATGGCGAACAAGTTGGAGCCTCTTTGAAGCTATTAACATTACATTTGTTATCACGTTACAGCAGAGGTCGCAACCGGGTACCCGATACCCGTACCCTACCCGATACCCGGCTACCCGTACCCGGCTGGGTACGGGTACCCGTTTGCGACCCTGGTGCGGCCGGGTACGGGTAGACCGTGAGTCACTGGTGAGTAACTGTTTGTCACTCATTTCCCAACGTCTTGTCTCTTCTCACAATTCAAGTTCCTAGAATCAACCCACCCGCGCCTGCAACATGGCTTCATCCCAGAGGTCGCAATCAGGTACCCGATACCCGTACCCGGCGGCCGGGTACGGGTAGGGTACGGGTAGGGTACGGGTACGGCCGGGATACGGGTACGGGTACCCGTTTGCGACCTGGTGCGGCCGGGTACGGGTAAGGAGTCAAAACCCGTTTGCGACCTCTGCGTTACAGTGTATTACTCGTTCTTTTGCCATTAAAAACGATAGTCCCAAGTAAGTGTTCATATTTTGTTGAAGCACCCTGTGATTATACAGGCCTTTCTCAATTCACCGTTGGATGACAGTCTTCCACGCCGTGGCCATCACGGGAGTTGCTTGACCATACTTCACCACTCTGGTCAGTGCGGGATGGGTGTGGCGAGAAGGGGGCGCCAGGACCAGTTCAGCCATCACTCGCCACTGATGTTAGCCGTGTGCGGGAATCGAACTCAAATCGCAGTGTGCTAACCAATCCGCCACCGCTCCCCCAACATTCACTCGCCACCTACACAATCATCGCTGCTACTTTCCTATCGTCGTCACTACCAAGTGCGGCCAGGCATATCAACGCATTATGTTATGACACTGCAGTTAACGGAGGAGCGGTGGCGCAACGATTAGCGCATTGAACTGTGAACCCGGCCATCCGAGTTCGATTCCCGGTCACGACCAACATCAGCAAACGCGTGTTATCCAAAACGGTCATGTGCACTCCAGGCCTCTTCGTTAACCCGCACTAACCAGCGTGGTGAAGTATGGTCAAACAAACCCCTGTGATCGACTCGCTGTACGTGGGGGGTGGAGAGGGGGGGGGGGTTCGGGGGAGGGGTCCTCATCCATTAGTGCAATGACAAAGGGCCGTTAATTATTCTTATCATCATTGACTGTAAAACCGTGAACATACTTTATTTTAAACACGATATATGAAACAATATTCATTTACACACATCCATCCACCCGTTGCGCCCTCACCTGCAATCCTCCAAATGTACCCATCACCGGTGTGATTGCGTGCAGAAAACGAAGCCTGTAAAACGCCGCAAGATTTTTATGGGCCAAAGGTGGGTGGGGAGACCTCAGTGGGGGCAGGGCCGAGCACTTAAATTTCACGCTGCCCTTGGCCTCGCGAGACCAATGGCAATGCGCCCGACATTCGCCACTCGGTGACGGTGGCGTCGCCACGACGGCCGTGCCAGGCCAGGTGCACGTACGTTGAGACCACGTGAAGTGTCGAAGGCTCGCTCGCTCACAGGAGACCGGCCGCTTTGACACGGCCCGTCAACGATTTTTGGCAGGCGCTGCAAGCATCCCAGTCGCTGCACTAATCGCGTACTCGAGGTGGGTGGGTGGGTGTGGGTATTGTTGAGATGGCAAAGCTATTGGCTGCAAAACAAAAAATCCTGAATGTTTCTAAAGGGGAGAAAAGGGGGGGGGGGGGTAATGCTAGAACTGGCAAACACGATGTTTCCAATCTTAGTGCGCTCATTAACTTGTGCCAATGCAGGATGCCCCTGGCGAGTGATATAAAGTGATTGAGGTTTGCGTGCCAAAGTGTGGCCTTTAACGTTGATTGGTGGTCGTGCAACATTTTTGATTTCTCCACGTGACAGTTGTTTTTTTGCTCTGATCGCTGTTGACTTTATTCGCCGTGTTTCGTTGTTTATTTATTTAGCTCTTGCCATTTTTTGAGATCCAAGGCACTCGAATCCTGGCCTCAAGGTCTCACCTGGTTAAGCAAAATTAATTTGAAAGTCATTGACAGGTTTCCCTCGCTCTGCGCGGTAGTAGTCGTAGTAGTCGATGTAGTAGTAGATGTAGTAGTAGTAGTAGATGCGTTCCAAAAAAATGGCGCACAAAGTGAAACCGCACGAGGAGACAGCTGCCTGGCGAGTTGCGCACATAGTAAACTCACAGTACACACACAGTACACACACAGTACACACACATCACACACACACAGTACACACACAGTACACACACACAGTACACACACCGTACACACACACAGTACACACACAATACACACACAGCACACACACACAGTACACACACAGTACACACACACAGTACACACACCGTACACACACACAGTACACACACAGTACACACACACAGTATACACACAGTACACACACATACAGTACACACACCGTACACACACACAGTACACACACAGCACACACACACAGTACACACACAGTACACACACAGCACACACACACAGTACACACACAGTACACAGTACACACACAGTACACACAGTACACACACACAGTACACACAGCACACACAACACACAGTACACACACACAGTACACACACACAGTACACACAGTACACACACACATACAGTACACACACAGTGCACACACAGTACACACACAGTATACACACACAGCACACACACAAACAGTACACACAGTACACACACAGTACACACACAGTACACACACACAGCACACACAGTACACACACAGTACACACACACAGTACACACACCGTACACACACAGTACACACACAGCACACACACACACAGTACACACACAGCACACACACAGTACACACACAGTACACAGTACACACACAGTACACACAGTACACACACACAGTACACACAGCACACACACACACAGTACACACACACAGTACACACACACATACAGTACACACACAGTGCACACACAGTACACACAGTACACACACACAGTATACACACACAGCACACACACAAACAGTACACACAGTACACACACAGTACACACACAGTACACACACACAGCACACACACAAACAGTACACAACGTACACACACAGTACACACACAGTACACACACAGTATACACACACACAGCACACACACAAACAGTACACACAGTACACACACAATACACACACACAGTATGCACAGTACACACACAGTACACACACACACACAGTATACACACACAGTACACACACAGTATACACACACACAGTACACACAGTACACACACACACAGCACACACACAAACAGTACACACAGTACACACACAGTATACACACACACAGTACACACACAGTACACACACACTACACACACAGTACACACACACAGTACGCACACAGTACACACACAGTACACGCAGTACACACGGACAACACGCACAGTACACACAGTACACACACCGTTGTCTCACTTCCGACCTCAACCGCACGAAGCGAATTGAGTAGAAATAGGTTCGCCGCATATGCGCGAAATCGCACAAACCGAACCTGCGCAGAGCGAGGAAAATTTGTCTTAGAAAGTCCAATTCGGCTCTCAGGAAAGAATTGGTTCCCTCCCCCCCCCAGTTATCGACCGTTCCAAATTAAAAAAACCATGTTGGCCGACACACATCATGTGCCTGCGTGTGATCGTGACGACATTAGGCAATGCACAGGACGGTGCCAGCGGGAGACTGAACGATTTACGCGCATGGGATCGGCACAGAGCTGCAATAGACGGACGCACACGAGGGACATACATCAAGGATGAAGACTGCAACATCCAGCAGTGGATAGAGAATAGGAAGGGGTCTTCCGATTATCTTGCCCGCCCACCCAACCACCCAAACTCTTTCCGACGTTTGAATTAATTGACTCGATTTAAAAAAAAATCCATTTTTTTTAAACGATGTGGTTGAATATAGCGGCCTCTAGCGGCCACGTGGGTCACGTGAACCCATTACAGTATACCCGGCAAATGACAAAATGGATTTAAAAAAATAAAAAAACGAACGCGCGATTCGATGCACGCACCGCGACCTAAAATCATCAATAGGGAATCGATGAAAATGCATCGTTACACCCCGAGAGAACGGCGACTACTTACTTATGCACACGCATATGCGTCGTGTGCGTACGCGTAGAGACGCGTGTGCACACGATGCGTGTGCTTTCGTGAGTTATCGTGTAAAAAAAAGTTAACTTTTAAAAAGAAATGGCATAGCAGTCAAAAATATTCAGCCACCTCAAAATGGGACCTTTTTTTGCCAGTATCCAAGAATGAAAACATAAGAATAGGTTTACCCTTTCTGGCAATAAAACAGTTGTTACGATGTTCAAACACCAAACAGAAACCTTTTGTAAGGAATCATGTCCGGTTAATGCAGACATGATTCCTTGCAAAAAGTTTCTATTTGCTGATTGAACATCGTAACACCTCCTGTTTTATTGCCAGAGAGGGTAAAACCTCTTCCTATGTGTCCATTCCTACACCTCCTATGCGACTGTTCGCCAAACGATCTTACCATGTGCCGCTGACCATTACTCAACCGAGGCCAACGAGCTTGAGGGTTGAGTTTGAGACCAGGGTCTGGTCTAGAGAGGCCAGTGAACTTTAGGGATTAAGTTTCAGACCTGGGCCTGGTCTGGTCTGGGAAGACCAGTGGGCTTAGGGCGTTAAGTTTGAGACCAGGATCTGGGCTGGAGGTGGGTTCTCTTAAGAGGCGATTATTTGTAACACCAATGAAGTCAAAATACATAGGGTTATTCCATTTATTTTAACACCGGTAGTAAAATGTAAATTGTTAAGTTAATATTGTATTTAATTATCATTCTTAATATCATTTTTTTTCCTTTGAGATGACGTTTAAAAATTGAGATAAAATTGACTGAAGACTAACACGTTTAATTAGTTGTATTACATAAGCTAAATAAGGTAGCTGTAATCTTTTAAGTCTTACATTCATTCCGAAAGAGAAGTAATGCATCGTGCAATTATGTTACCATAAGTCAGTTTTATAAAATATGTTCCAATAAATTAAGGAACCCTCTGTGATTTTGTAAAATAAGCACAATAACCTTGTGTCTTGACTGTTGGGGCCACCCTATAAAAGAGGTTCCTGGCAATGGCACTTCTTCATGTACTATGTAGGGGGTCCAGCGCCCGATACGTCGGCCGTTATCTACGTCTCCCTGTTAGGGTCACAGTGTTTTTGTTGGGCTGTTTTGCTATGAATGCTTCTGCACCACTGTCAACGCAGTTACCACCAAAATAATTCGCTGCACAGTGAGACACACCACCTCCAAGATTTGACCATACAACATCCCACCATCTAAACCACAAGGGCTTCATACATGGGATGTGTTCGAGACGATTTCACGTATAATCTGTATCCGACAGGGCTTCATACACCATTTAGAACTTCATGCAATAAAATAAAATATATTTCTTTAAATTATTTTATGGGGGGTCCTGTATAATGCATGATGATAATTACATAAGCCATATATGCAATACATATTAATTTAATGAAGCTCTACATGATGATGTATGAAGCCATGTAGAATACACAGCATGCATTAAGTCCTATAGTCTAGTATATGGGCTATATCCTCTAGTGCTCTTTACATAAACTATATGCTATAGGGCTTTGTGCATAGGCTTGTTCCTGTAAATGTTTTATCATCAATGGGAGATATGGTGCATGGGCTAGGTCCTGCAGGGCTTCATACACAGACCACATCCAAACTGGGATGGACGCATTGGCTATATCCTATAGGGGATTGTACCGAGGAGTGTTCGCATAGGCATTTTACATCGCCTGTTTCATACACAGCCTATACAGCGCCACACCTAGGCTATATCACGACGCGTTTTCCCTTATAGGTGTTCGTGCACGGTCTAAGATTCATTCACGCAATTCAAACGAGGGCCTATCGGCGATATCCAACAGAGCTCCACCACGTGTCGTACTTAATTCGCACACGGGATCACAATTCCTGCTTGCGACGTTATTCGACCGCCGAGTCGTAAGTCACACTCCGAAGTTCCAATTCACGCGTCCAAACAGAACTCGGCGTTCTTGAGCGCTCGCTAGCACTTGAGTTACGATATTTAAAAAAAAAACACCACCACCACCCGTACACACAAACGTGGTGGCATAACTCTTCGCCCCCCGTGTTCCATCCTCAGTCCCCCAAAACGTCGGCTACAATTCGTCCTTCATCCACAATTCATTCGTGAGCCCACGCCAAACCCGACTGCCTGCTGGTGGCTGGATGGCTGGGATGGGTGGGTAGGGTAACGAGTCATCTCAATAGTCGCCGATGCCCACGTCGCACTCGGAGTCGCTGTCCGTGACCGAGGCGGAGGTGGCGGGCGCCGTGAGCGATCTCTGGGCGCGGCAGCTCGAGCTGGAGCTGCCCGCGGGGCTGCACGAGAGCGCGAGTCGCGGGGAGCCCCTGGGGCTGTCGCGAGCCGCGAACGAGAGGAGAGGCGGCGAGGGCGACTCCGACAAGCCCAGCAGCGGCGGCTGCAGCATCCTGCACGCGCGTCGTGTGTGGGGTGTGTGGGTGGGGGTGGGGGTGGTGTGGGTGGTGTGGGTGGGTGGGTTTGGGTGTGTGTGTGTGGGGTGTGTGTGGTGTGTGTGTGTGGTGTGTGTGGTGTGTGTGTGGTGTGTGTGTGTGGTGTGTGTGTGGTGAATGTGGGTGTGTGTGGTGTGTGTGGTGTGTGTGTGGTGTGTGTGGGTGTGTGTGGTGTGTGTGTGGTGTGTGTGTGGTGTGTGTGTGGTGTGTGTGTGTGGTGCGAACGTGCGAGAAACGCGTGGGGGTTGTTTGTGCGTGTGGTGTTTGTGCGGTGTGTGTGATATGTGTTACGTGTGTAGCCGTGTGCGTGGTACGTGTGGTGGTGATGGTGTGCAGAGGCGCGTATGTGTGCGTGTGATGTGTGTTTAGTGTGTGGATGTGTTGTATGTGGTGTGTATGGTGTGTGTGTGTATGGTGTGTGTGTGTGCGGGATGTGATGGAGTGGTTGGGATTACACGCGAACACGCATTAGGTTGGCATCGTTACCGTCATCATCAGTAGCGGTAGCATCATCAGCAACAGCAGAAGGATCTTCATAATATGCATATCATTAATAATCGAAAAATCGATTAAACTATTTTCATATGTTCTCGCTCTACGCATAAGATCACGCCTGTAAGAATATATGCTATACCGTTTCCAGAAACTGTTGTATATGAAGATTGAATACAACAGTTGAATTGCGACGAAACATTAACGAACGAGGCAAAACACAGGGCAAACAATCCAACACAATCATAATAATCGATTATTGAATTGAATGGGGACCCCGAATTGCGACAATTCATCGCATCGCGGGGAAGTCAGACACATGAATCGTTAAGTTCCGAATCTCCACCACCACCACCGTCCACATCAACCATGATCTATCCACTGCTAGTTGAAGTCCGCGGCTATCCCCACAGCGTGAGTTGATCCTCATCGCTTCGTCCAGTAAATCGACTCGGAGTCACGATCGAGACGAATCGTCAAGAGTCTCTGTTGGACGTCCCGAGCCTGAGATGGAAACTCCACATTCACATGGCATGGATACGCCTCCAAATAGTACGACCGGCTGTGGACTTGTCACGAACGTAAATATATGCACACAAGTAAATCTAGTTTTATATATGTATATACATGTACAGTAAAACCTTGGATTGCGAGCATAATTCGTTCCGGAAACGTGTTTGTAATCCAAAGCACTCGTATATCAGTTGTGATCACGTGATGCTCGGCAGACAAAGCGTAAACACGTACTGCTCGTATTGCAAGACCTCGCTCGTTTATCAAATTAATATTTATTTAAAAAATTTGCTCGTCTTGCAAAACACTCGCAGACCAAGTTACTCGCAATCCAATGTTTTACTGTATTTATATTTCAGAGTCAGAATATTTATTTTTACTGGGAGAATCCGAAAAGTTATAAGGCTCTTGTTCACATATCTCCGGTCGGGGCGGGTAATAAACAATACAGAAACACGATAGGAGCGCAAAGTGAAAGAAAGGTGGACAAATCACACAAAACGCGTACAAATACAACATTAAACCATTCCCATCCTACCAGACAAAGCCCACTCACAAGCCTCTGTACTGTGTGTATATGTGTGTGTGCGTGTACGCGTATGCGTGTGTGTTTGTTTATATGGGGCTCGGTAGTGTAGCGGTTAGCGCGCTACGCTACGAACCCGGCGACCCGAGTTCGATTCCCGCTCACGGCCAACACCAGTGACGATTATTTGAAACGGTCCCGGTCCTGGGTCTCCCCTAAGTCGACTCAGTCTAACATGAGTACCTGGTGCGGTGTGTAGTAAACATCGCCACTGTGGGAGACAAAGGCGGTCCGGCGTGGTGCTGAACACCCACCCCCTCGTGTAAAGTTCTGGCCTTCACAGGTGCTCGCTAACAGCACTTGCCCCTACAGTCTGTTAAGGCTATACGGGGGATCTTTGTATATGTTTAAGTAAACTCTGAGAGATCACGTGTGTTGCTCTGCAATGGGAAATCAGAGACGGCTGTCAATGTCACGCGCTGCACTCGAAGCACTCAAAGTAATTGGCTTTTAAAAAAATATACCATAAAATGTCAAGATAATGTGTACGTATTCTAAAGGTTAGTCTTATGCTCTACGCGTCAAAGAATATTACAGAGATGCGTTTACATCGATAGGAGCACCGATTGCAAAGTTAATGGACAATTTTAAATGAGCCGTGGTCTGTCTCTTGCATTCGTCACTTCCACCTCTTCTGTGTCGCGATCATCTATCATCATCATCGTCGTTATTACTAAGCGTCTTCCGAAATGATTCTTCTCCCGCACGTTTAAATTCAATTCCACGTTTATTTTGTTACAACGGGAAATCCCGTGTCGCCAGCCACCCGGCTAGTTTCGGTGGCAACAGCCCGCAGCAGTTGCTAACAACAACAATAACAATAACAACAATAACAACAACAATAACAACAACAACAAGAGAGTTACTGTTGGGGTTGGTGAGGAGCCCAACCAGCAGCCAGCCAGCAAACTCGAGGCACAGATTATTGAAATAGTGATGAGTATATCTTTATGCGTATATATAAAGTCTATGTGTAGATCATGTATGTATACTCATGCATATGTACACATATGTGTATATTTGTAAATATGAGTACATAGTATAATGTATTTGCGTACACACACACATATATATATATATATAAAAGTAAGCGTGTATTTGAGTATGTGCGTGCTATTAGGTAGCGGTAGTGTAGTGGTTAGCGCTACAAAACCCATCGGCCCGAGTTAGATTCCCGCTCACGGCCAACACCAGCGACGCTTATATGAACCGGTTCTGGGCCTTCCCTAGGTCGACTCAGCCTCAAATGAGTACCTGGTACGGTGTAAAAACACTACCAATAGGACAAAGGCGGACAGGCGTGGTTGTCGGGACACCCATCCCCTCGTGTTCCGTGCCGGCCTTCATAGGAGCTCGCCAAGAACACCCCAACAGTCTGTTAAGGCTATGCGGGAAATCTTTGTGTGTGTATATATACACAGTATGAGCATACGGTATACCAGTGTGCATGTGAGCACACGAGTACACGACTACAGTACACGTGTGTCAGTACACGTGTGTCTGCGTGTGTCGTGATATTATTTGGAGCAATATCACGACATTGACATGGGTGCACGTGTGTTGATCTCCACCACACACGGGCGGTGCGGACGTTTGATTCGCGTGACACTTTTTGGTTTATTGTAGATTTGAAGTTTTCGTGACTGCAAGGATCCATACTCGTTGGTTCTTTCGGGAAAGTCACGTAGGTGAAAATTTAATGAAATAAAAATAAATTCATTGGCTGTGTCCGGGTGGAAGAGGGCTCCCCTGACACACATTTTATTGACACGATGACCGAACCCAAAAGAAACCTATTGTGAATAATAATATCGGTCGTGGATGCCTACGTACAAAATGAATACGACACGCACACATACACACACTTGACATGTGATAATATTCTGATATTATTTTAACACCCATGTGATTGCGTGTGCCGTACGACGATAATTCTCGTTATTTTAACACACCATGTCACGGTGCGTTACAGATAACGCATTCATTAATAAACACACCCACAAGAATATGTATCTTTGCTGACGATAAGTAAAAATCAAAAGAACGTCTTTGTTCACAAGCCGATCGACCTGCCAAATAAACAAACAAATGTCAGCAACGTTTGTTTAAACAAACAAACGAACACAAATACAACTCTCGTGCCGTTTTCCACCATCCGAGTCTCATCAGCAGCGTGTTACCCCCGAAACAAAATGTGGCGCTGTACAAACATTGGCCCACAAGGCCGGCAAGACCGACGGAGTAAAATCGAGATTTTATTTTTGCGTTGGAGCTGCGAGCCGACCGCTGCTGCGTTCATACATCACGTTCAAGCAGTGATCAGTATTTCACAAGTTGGCGATGAAAGCATTAAAGGCTTCTTCATCTTCTTGGTTCTTTCGGTAAAGTCACGTAGAAGGGAAATAATAAAATAATAAATAATAAAACGTAATCAAATACAATTCTCACGACGTTTCGGCCACAACGCAAGCAGCCGTCCTCAGGTGAAGAACAGGTCTGTCGGAAAGACAGCGTCTGAAAGGCTTCTTAATTATCGTCATCCACGATCTATCCACTGCTGACTGAACCCCCCCCCCCCCCCCCCAAAGCCGACACCATATTTTTTTAAAAACAAAATCTGAGCACAGGCACTAAAGCTCAACAACGTTTAGCGTCCAGCACCCAGACAGCACAGTCAAAGTTGTCAGAGCGAGCAAGAGTGAAACACTTTTTATTGTACGCGTGCCGAACTTCTTGTGCACCGTACGTAGCCAACCGTGCTAATCGGAGGTTCGGAAATTCAATTATTGAATTGATCGAGGCTGTTTATGATACGAGCTTGGAAGGGGGAGTCCGGTGGGGAGGGAGGGGGGGGAGACGATGGAAGGAGGGAATTCCAAAGTCTTAAAGTGCGAGGGAATGTGCACAACGAGAAGTGAGGCGACCTGCAGTGTGGTGAGTGACTAGGTGAGTGAGTGAGTGACTGGGTGAGTGAGCGGGTGAGAGTGTCGTTGCGACTTGCAGTGTGGTAAGTGACTGGGTGAGTGAGTGGGTGAGTGAAAGTGTTGTTGTGGTCTGCAGTGTGGTGAGTGACTGGGTGAGTGAGCGGGTGAGAGTGTTGTTTGCAGTGTGGTGAGTGACTGGGTGAGTGAGTGAGCGGGTGAGAGTGTTGTTTGCAGTGTGGTGAGTGACTAGGTGAGTGAGAGTGTTGTTGTGACCTGCAGTGTGGTAAGTAACTGGGTGAGTGAGTGAGCGGGTGAGAGTGTTGTTTGCAGTGTGGTGAGTGACTAGGTGAGTGAGAGTGTTGTTGTGATCTGCAGTGTGGTGAGTGACTGGGTGAGTGAGTGAGTGAGTGAGAGTGTTGTTGCGACCTGCAGTGTGGTGAGTGACTGGGTGAGTGAGTGGGTGAGTGAGTGAGTGAGTGTGTTGTTGTGACCTGCAGTGTGGTGAGTGACTGGGTGAGTGAGTGACTGGGTGAGTGT
Organism: Lethenteron reissneri; assembly: GCF_015708825.2. Taxonomy (NCBI): domain Eukaryota; kingdom Metazoa; phylum Chordata; class Hyperoartia; order Petromyzontiformes; family Petromyzontidae; genus Lethenteron; species Lethenteron reissneri. The sequence goes on along the minus strand of NC_083786.1, from coordinate 10,071,615 downwards.
GTTGTTGTGACCTGCAGTGTGGTGAGTGACTGGGTGGGTGAGTAACTGGGTGAGTGTGTTGTTGTGACCTGCAGTGTGGTGAGAGACTGGGTGGGTGAGTGAGGGAGCGGGTGAGAGTGTTGTCTGCAGTGTGGTGAGTGACTGGGTGAGTTACTGGGTGAGTGAGTGAGTGAGCGGGTGAGAGTGTTGTTGTGACCTGCAGTGTGGTGAGTGACTAGGTGAGTGAGTGAGTGAGAGTGTGAGACTGTTGTTGTGACCTGCAGTGTGGTGAGTGACTGGGTGAGTGACTGGGTGAGTGAGCGTGTGAGAGTGTTGTTGTGACCTGCAGTGTGGTGAGTGACTGGGTGAGTGAGTGAGTGGGTGAGAGTGTTGTTGTCACCTGCAGTGTGGTGAGTGACTGGGTGAGTGACTGGGTGAGTGAGTGAGTGAGAGTGTGAGACTGTTGTTGTGACCTGCAGTGTGGTGAGTGACCGGGTGAGTGAGCGGGTCAGTGTGTTGTTGTGACCTGCAGTGTGGTGAGTGACTGGGTGAGTGAGTGAGCGAGTGAGAGTGTTGTTGTGACCTGCAGTGTGGTGAGTGACTGGGTGAGTGAGTGGGTGAGTGAGTGAGAGTGTTGTCACCTGCAGTGTGGTGAGTGACTGGGTGGGTGGGTGAGTGAGTGAGTGAGCGGGTGAAAGTGTTGTCTGCAGTGTGGTGAGTGACTGGGTGAGTGAGTGAGCGTGTGAGACTGTTGTTGTGACCTGCAGTGTAATGGTCGCACATTGCAGTGGATGAGATGACACAGAATCCGTTGAGGGAAATTCACGGGAAGAGGGCAGCATCACCACAACTCGAAAGCGATAGAAGGTTGCCAAAGCGGCAGGCGATTGCATTTACATTACCAAGGTCGCACTCATTACACACAAAGTGCTTGCCACTAATGGGCCACAATAGCTCGCTGATCTCGTCAAAGAGCCGAAACCATCACGCGAACTCCGCTCATCGTCGCAAGCAGCATCGGCTTTTGGCCACCCGCCGAACAAAGGCGGTCACCACATCGCGCAGCTCGATTGAGAACTCATTTCTTTCGAGACGCTTTTTTCTGTTTAGTTTGTTGTCCTTCCCTCGCACCTTCCGATTGGCACGGTTGGCTGCGTACTGTGCGAACGAAGTTCAACGTGCACGCACACACGACCGCTGACGAAGCGAGCGACTGCAGTCGACTGCTGGATCATCAGTCAACCTGAGTGGCAGTGCAGCGGGGTAGGTGAGATGTGACTACGTATTTCAAGTGTGGGCCTGTGCAGGACACGCCACGACTACAATCTAACGACGGAAGTGAAACAGACACAGAGGACGCTACGCAATCAGCTCACTTGCTGCAGTTGGATGAAATCGGATGTTCAACTCGGGGTGACTTTTGCTGGATAATGATGATGATGATTATGATTCCGCACGTGTTCTCCTTCATGTTAAGAAATCTAAACTCCCAGCTCAATTAATTCTAGATTTGAAGCTTTCGTGACTGCAAGGATTCATACTCTTAGTTTTTTCGGTTTTTCTCAATTCTTAAGGTGGAAAATTCGAGGTTAACGAACCACATCAATGCGACTGTGACCGTGCAAACCCACGTGATGGACTGCACAGTAAACCCACTGTGGCCTGCGCGTCTTTAACAGATGAGAAGGGCACAGCAGAACGACACGAACTCTCTCTTCTAGATTTGAAGTTTTCGTGACTGCAATGATCCATATACTCTTTGGTTCTTTCCAAAGAGTGTATGGATCCTTAATGATAAATAATAAAAAATAAAAGATTTAAAATAACTAAATTAAATCGCGACGTTTCGGAAGCAAAACAAGCCTCCGTCATTTTTTTTTATGATTATTTATTATTTTATTTTAATTTTTTACCTTTTTCATTTTCACCTACGTGACTTTGCCGAAAGAACCAAAGAGTACGAACTATCTCTCCTGGAGGCCTCTCGTGGCTAGCAGCAAACCTAGACATTGGCATCTCGCTCCGGAACAGATTGCCATACACGCAAGAAGAAGAATTCTTAACGGAAGCGTGAATCAGAATTCATGCTCGGTTACAGTTGTACAGGGCTAGTCCATTCTCATCCACCTGTTCCCATCGATTGTCATCATCGATCACATTCCACCGATTGTCAAACAGATGGATTTCAATGTTGTTATCACGATGTATTGTTTTGTATAATTGTTTAGCGTGTACCGCCTTCTAATTATAATATAATGATGTATTATTAATGTATAGTTTGCCAATACACTGCTGGATGAAAGCCTCGCAACTGCGGTGTCGATGGTCGTGGCTGTTTGACCATACTTCAGCACACTGGTCAGTGCCGGTTGGTGATGTGTTAGAGGGGGATTACATCATCGGTTCAGGCATCACTCACGTTAGCCGCGGCAAGCAATCGAACCTAGATCGTTGGGGTTACATGGCACTGCGCTAACCACTGTGGACCTCACTCTATCCGCATCGAGTAAACAGAATCGTGTTAACACAAACTCAATGCACAGCATACACGGGTATAATCGGCTTCGATTCGGGCAATGGACATTCTTCATAGAAGAGACATTCATGAAAGCAAAATGACAATTTACCGAAACGTCGCCTATTAAGTTGCTAAATTTGATACGTATTTATTGTTTTCAATTTCTCCATTTATTTCGCGTATCTGTTGTTGTTGATTATTCATTCATTTCACTGAAACTTGTTGCGTATGTCGGGAAAGCGGCGGTGTTGTTTTTGGATGAAACTCGATTTAAGAGCGTATTGGCTCACAGGGTAATTCAAAGTAAACTGAACTGAAACTGCTTCTGAGAAATGTGTCGAGTTTTTCGTTTGTTTGTTTGTTACGCGAGGCTGTACGCTGCTGCCGCAACGCAGAATCACGCAGACACACGAATTAGCACGAGTGTTCGACACGTGTGTGCTACCGGTCGTTCAGACGTCCGTGTGTGTACATGTGTAATGCGGTTGTAAACGGCCCTTCTGAGGCGCCGTCAGGGGGGGAGGAGTTAGGTCACGTGGGGGGCAGAGGGGTTGAGTATAGAAGGAGGGGAACCGGAAGAGCAAGGGGAGTGACGGGGAACCAGGAACAGAGGAAGGCCACGAAGGGCGAAGCGGGGTGTGGCGAGATCGCCACGAACACGGGGGGAGCGAGGATCGGCACCGTTGGCCAGCGGTGACCGACCCGAAGCAGCGAGGAGGCTGCAGTCAGCAGCGGGGCTGCACAGAGAGGGTGGGCAGCGGGTCTGCATACAGTGACAGCCAGAGGGTCTGCACATAGGGGTAGCAGCGGGAGTCTGCATAGGGGTAGCAGCGAGTCTGCAGGGAGGAGGTTACAGTAGATGAAGCAGAGAGTCAGAGGGGAGAGGAAGCTATAATAGCAGTGAATAGCCGGGGGCTACAAATACAGGAGTTATAACAGAGTGCCGTGTGGGTAAAGACGTGAACCTGAATAAAGACACGAAGACAGAGAGAAGTGTTCGAGTCCTTTTATTACACTGGAGTCAGAAGTGAAACGGCATGGCGAAACAACTGAGGAAGAAGAATATCCCATCTCCGGCGTCGGCTTCATCATCGGACGACGACGATCTTCCTCCTGAGGTCGGCTTCACTTCGGCGGAGGGAGAGATCCGTGAGGGCCCGGGTGTGGAGGAGGTTGCCGCTGCGTCCGACCCATCTGCGTTGAAGGACGAAGATTTAAGATGGACCCGGATGGCGGAGCAACTGGCGACCCTAAAAACCGTCATCACGGAGTTGTGTGACCTTGTCACGCCAAGGGCGGCGTTGGAAGGTGATGGTGGTGATCGGCAGGAGCCCGGGTCATCTTCGATGGCGCCGCCATCGGCCACGCGGCGTGAAGACGCCATCTTGGGCGTGGCGCACCACGGAAGGCGGGAAGCCGCCATTTTGGGGCCGCCACGAGGATCGTCCGCCATCTTGGCGACACCGCGTTGCGACGCCTTGCTGAACTTGCCGCCGGAAGAGTCGGTGACGGACGGAAGCAGGCCAAGGAGCCGCAGTCGTCACCTTACAACTGTTAAGGAGTTCTCCATCGGGGGCGATTGGAGTGCGTTCGCTTGTCGATTTTTGGCGGCGGTACGAACGGCAAGGTGGACGGACGCCGAGGCGCTGGAGGTGCTTCCGACTCTCCTTGACGATGAGTCTGTTCGTTTTTTTCGCTCTATAAAAGCTGCGAAGAAGAAAACATTGCGTGGAGTGTTCGACGAAATGGCGGACGCGTACGAGCCACCGGATGACGCCCATCGCCGCTTCGTGCAGCGGCAACGCGCACCGGAGGAGTCGCCTGTAGCGTACAGGGGCGCCGTGCTGGAACTCGCGATGGCCGCTTACCCGGAGACGGAGCCTGACCTGCTGGAACCTCTCATCTTGGGGAAGATGTTGGAGTTATCCCGGGATCTGGGCATTCCTATGCCGGCGTGCGGTCACGAGAAACTCACGTCCCGGACCGCGGCCAAGTGTTTGGACGCCCAGTTCAATCTCCGCCGCTGGAAACAAGTCACGGCGTGGACGGGCGGTCCTGTCGTCGATGGGGGGGCCGTAGGGTGGGACCCTACAAAGGCCGTGTACGTGCCGGATGCGACCGGCCCAAAGGAGCTGTCGGCCGCCTCCACTCCGTGGCCGGCTCGAAGCGGGCCGGGGCTGCGGGCTCCGCCGCCGGCGCGGCCACGTCGGGACGGGGTGCCTGCTGCGCGCCGACCCGACGTCGACTGTTTCCGCTGCGGCCGTCGGGGCCACTATGCCAGGGACTGCTGGGCCCGGGTTCCGGGGCCGCCCCAGCAGGAGGCCTCGATCGCGGACGTCCCAAAGAAAGACCCTCCGGCACAGGCAAGTCGGTGCGCACCAGACACCCGGCAAGGCCTGACACCTCACTCATCGCCGTTGTTGTGCGACGCGGATGTTCTAAAATATGGGAGGCCAGTATCTGCGCCTTGTCGCTCGATAACGCAGTGGCGTAAGTTGGCTCGGCGGGTTGTCGCGGCCGCTACAGGTTCGTCCACTGTACCGGGGTCGATCCAAGGGGTGGACGTGCGTATTTTGGTGGATTCCGGGGCGTCCGCGACCATTATTTCGGATGTCATATTCCATCTTTTGAACATCCCACCGGGGGCCGTGAGGCCGGCTTACGCTTCCTGCATCGCTGCGAACGGGGGTAGTATGGGCATCGTGGGACAGGTGGACGCTAATATTTCTATCGGGGGGGTCTCGGCCTCGGGCGTTGTGTTAATTTCGAGGTCCCTGGCGGTCCCTTGCTTGTTGGGCACGGATTTTTTGGCTAAGATGCCCATTCTAATTAGAATCAATGAAAATTGCATTGAACTACCAGGGGGCCGCAAATTGGCGTTTTTACAGTCCACCTGGGGGCGACCGGCTCCGGTTGCCCAGGTGCAGGCGTTATCGGAAGTTTCAGTTGATATTCCACCTGGCTCGCAGATGCTCATTCCCCTACGATACCGGAAGCCGGTTCCGGGTCGGCAGGGTGCTTGTGGAATTTTGCTGTCGCCGTCCGCCGCTGTTACGGGCGGATTGGCACTGGTGGGGGCGCAAACCATTGTCCGTCCGGATCAACGCCCGTTTTTGCAGGTGTTAAATGCGAGTTCTGAAAGCGTGTGTGTGCCGGCTGGTACCGTTGTGGCACACGCCACTACGGCGTTTACGGCTCAGAGTGACATTCCGGACGGGGGGCTGGTGGGTGGTGTTTCACACGACGGAGGGGTGGACGATCGTTGGATCGCCGAACTATGTGCGGAAAATTCGGCCCTTTCCGCTGAGCAGCGTTGTGCGATTCATAAATTATTAGCGAGCTATTCCGATGTGTTTAGCTCGGACGATTTGGACTTGGGACGCACCTCGCTGCTCTCTCATCACATCGAAACGGGGGACGCGGCCCCTATCCGCTTGAACTCGCGTCGGATGAGTCCGGCTGAGCGTGAGCACGTGCGAGGGGCAGTGGAAGACATGTTGAAAGCGGATATTATATCTCCGTCTAATAGCCCGTGGGGCGCGCCTGTCGTGTTGGTTAAAAAGAAAGATGGTAAATTACGATTTTGTGTGGATTTTCGGAAGTTGAATAAAGTGTCGGTGGCAGATGCGTATCCCCTGCCGCGTATGGACGATTCTCTCGACGCCTTGTCAGGGGCTAAGTTTTTTTCAACGCTAGATCTCTCTTCGGGCTTCTGGCAGCTTCCCCTTGACGAGCCCTCGCGGGAAAAGACAGCGTTCCGTACGCCGCAGGGGTTGTTCCAATTTAACTGTCTGCCGATGGGGTTGAATGCAGCCCCTGCCACCTTTCAGAGATTGATGGAGTTGGTATTGACGGGGTTGCAGTGGGAGACATGTCTCATTTATTTAGATGATATTATTGTCTTCAGCCGCACATTTGATGAGCATTTATTGCGGTTGGAGGCCGTTTTTGCCAGAATGCGTTCTGCTAATTTGAAATTCAAGCCTAAGAAATGTCATCTACTGCAACGTTCCGTTCGATACTTGGGACATATTGTTAGTGCGGACGGGGTGGCCACGGATCCAGAGAAAACTGCGTGTGTCCGGGATTGGGCAACCCCCGCCACGGTGGGTGATGTGCGTCGGTTTTTGGGGTTCGCCTCATATTACCGGAGGTTTGTTCCGAATTTCGCTACTATCGCCAGGCCTTTGCATCTCCTTACTGGGAAGGGGCACAAATTTGTGTGGGGACCGCCGGAGGAGGCGGCGTTTCGGAGCCTGCGCGATCTACTGGCTACTGCGCCGACGTTGGATTATCCGGACTTTGAACATCCCTTCATTCTGGATACTGATGCGAGTGACACCGGGATTGGGGCGGTGTTGTCCCAGTCAAAAGGTGGTGTTGAGCGTGTGGTGGCGTACGGGAGTCGGGTTTTGTCTCCCGCGGAAACTCGTTACTGCGTCACTCGCAGGGAACTTTTGGCTATTGTGTATTTTCTCCGCCAATTTCGACCGTATCTGTACGGTCGGTCGTTTATTGTCCGAACGGACCATGCGGCCTTGCAGTACGCTCTTAAGATGGACCAGCCATCCGGACAATTGGCGAGATGGCTGGACACGTTGCAAGAATTCTCCTTCCAAATTCACCATCGGAAGGGTGTGCGTCACGCTAACGTGGACGCACTGTCCAGGTTGCCGCAACAATCCCCTTGTGCGTGTGCGTCGGGGACGCATAGGTGTGGACCGGCTCAGCCCCCCCCTCAGCCTGTCGCGCGGGCAGTGGATGTTCTCGAACCTCCGCTTACACCGGGACCGGTTGAAGGGGGACCGGCTGACGGGATTTTGCGTCTTCCAAGGTCTGTGTGGATTCGGGAGCAAATGTTGGACGATTCTTTGGTGTCGTTACGGAAACGAACGGAGAGGGCGGGTAAGGAAGTCGGTGCGGGTGGTAATTCGGAAACTGCTCTCCGAGATGGGTTACTGATGTGGAGGGAAGGGATACAGGAACACTGGCGTCTCGTTGTGCCCGCGTCATTGCGCTATGAGCTGATTAGATCTTTGCACTGTGACACACTTTTACACCTGGGGGTGCAGAAAACCCTATTGACGCTGCAACGAGACTATTATTGGCACGGCATGACGACGGATGTCGTCGGTCACGTTCGCGCGTGTCCCGATTGTGCCCACCGTAAGCCGCCTAAACATCCATATGTTCCGCCGATACAATCGATTAAAGTATCTCGGGTTAATGAGCTGGTGGCGTTAGATATTTTGGGACCCTTCCCGCCATCAGCTAAAGGGAATAAGTATTTACTGGTGGGGGTGGAGTACCTCTCTCGCTGGCCGATGGCCTGGCCCTTGCCTGACCAGTCAGCGGCGTCTATCACTGACGCCTTTCTATTTGGGTATGTAATGGACAAAGGGGCTCCGGAGAGGCTCCTTACGGATCAGGGACGTAACTTTTCGTCTAAATTGTTGGGGGAGGTGTGTGCGGCTCTTGGAACTAAAAAGATACGGACGTCCCCCTACCACCCGCAAACGGATGGTATGGTGGAACGGTTGAATCGGACTCTGTCCGCCATGCTGTGCCATACAGTCGGGGAAAACCAATCTGATTGGGATTTGCATATCCCTGGGGTGCTTTCGGCGTATCGCATGACGCCGCACGCGGCTACTGGATACTCGCCGTTTTTCCTTATGTACGGCCGTGAGAACGTGCCGCCGATTCATGACCAGTTGGGAACCGGTGCGAGGGGGCCTGTTAAGCCTCTTCCTGAGTATATTAAGGACAACGTTCGGCGTGTCGCTGAGGCGAGGGAAAATGCCCGCATGGCTACTGCCAAGGCTCAGGCCAGGAATGAGCGGTGTGCCCGACGTTCAAAGGGGGAGTGTCCCTGGAAAAAGGGGGACCTGGCCTGGCTTCATTGCCCACAGGTGCGGCCAGGTACATCTCCTAAATTACATCGACCTTGGCAGGGTCCGGTCCGCCTCATTGAGGTTCCCAACCCACAGTCGGCGCGTGTTCAGGTTGGTGCACGGCGTTGGTTCGTGCACACGTCCCGGTTGAAGCCATACATTGCCCCACGGCCGGATGCGTCATCTCCCGAAGTTGCCTTGCCGGGGTCTGTTGCTGCCGACTCGACCTTGCCTGTGTCTGCTGACCTTGCGAGAGCGCCTGTCGTACCCTTCACAGACAATCCGGCCGTGACAGCGCAGGGAGGAGGACCTTCCGCTTGTGGGACGCCGACCGGAGCCGCAGAACCCACGGGACCTGCAGCTCTTCCTATCCCTCCGCGGACGCGAGTACGGGATGTTTCTGGACGCGAGCGGGACAGTGGCGGGCCTCCAATGGCGACGGAAGAACTTGCGCCCGTCGCCCCTAAAACCCTTCCACGTTCCCGCTCGGCGGGTGGGCCGCCGACCGTCCGGGACGGCCCGGCTACCCGTACTCGCTCGAAATCCCTCACGTTTCGTTAGATTGTGTTGTGTTGTGTTATTGTTATAATGTTCTTCAATGCTTCGTGTCTTTTTGCGTGTTGGCCCTTTACACCCGCATTGCTTTTCAGGTTGCAATTCAGCCGAGGTCGGCTGGATTTTCTTTAGGGGGGAGGGTGATGTAATGCGGTTGTAAACGGCCCTTCTGAGGCGCCGTCAGGGGGGGAGGAGTTAGGTCACGTGGGGGGCAGAGGGGTTGAGTATAGAAGGAGGGGAACCGGAAGAGCAAGGGGAGTGACGGGGAACCAGGAACAGAGGAAGGCCACGAAGGGCGAAGCGGGGTGTGGCGAGATCGCCACGAACACGGGGGGAGCGAGGATCGGCACCGTTGGCCAGCGGTGACCGACCCGAAGCAGCGAGGAGGCTGCAGTCAGCAGCGGGGCTGCACAGAGAGGGTGGGCAGCGGGTCTGCATACAGTGACAGCCAGAGGGTCTGCACATAGGGGTAGCAGCGGGAGTCTGCATAGGGGTAGCAGCGAGTCTGCAGGGAGGAGGTTACAGTAGATGAAGCAGAGAGTCAGAGGGGAGAGGAAGCTATAATAGCAGTGAATAGCCGGGGGCTACAAATACAGGAGTTATAACAGAGTGCCGTGTGGGTAAAGACGTGAACCTGAATAAAGACACGAAGACAGAGAGAAGTGTTCGAGTCCTTTTATTACACATGTATACACGTCGTAACCCTCCAACACCCGACACAGCCAATTCGTAAGGGATTTGTCACGTAAACAAAACGCCAGTTAAAGGTTTCGTGACTGCAGGGATTCATCTTCTTGGTTCTTTCGGTAAAGTCACGCTGTCTTTCCGACAGACCTGTTCTTCACCTGAGGACGGCTGCTTGCGTTGTGGCCGAAACGTCGTGAGAATTGTATTTTATTATGTTTTATTTTTATTATTTTATTATTTCCCTTCTACGTGACTTTACCGAAAGAACCAAGAAGGAAAACAAACGCCAGTTAGTTACTACTTCAGCCCACCACCGGCGTGTTGCCGAGGAGATCCACAACATCGACAATTTGAGTAGTACGACGTTTGGCTGGTAATTACATCCAGCATCATCGAGCGATTTGCCAGAATATTCTGGCAGAGTTACGACACGTTTATACTTACGCGATCTAACCCAAACAAACCTTTAATATGAATAATATTGGTCGCGAGAGTTTAGCACGTGTTGAAATGTAAACGCGCAGTTGCACGTGGACACAACGCGTTAACGAATTTGCCTGCATCGTTGCTCGTAACGGAGAGGGTCGGGAAGGGTTTTCGCCCAAAGCCTTTCGTTTATTCTATTTGCTTCACGAACGATCTCGTGTCGTCGGTTTCCCCGGCTGTTTTACACGGGAGATCCGTGGTGCCGCGTGAGCACATCAGCAGCAGCAGCAACAACAACAACAAGACAAACACATCGATATTGCAGAGAACGAGCACACGGTCCTGGAAGAACATCACGCGACGAACAAACAGGACATTTAGCAGTCGTTAAACGAAAGACGCGCCCGCGGAGAAATTGCAAGTGTGATATATAAAAACAATAAAAAAAAGTTAGGTACAGATGCACGCACGTAAGCTCTATATGCGTTTGTATCTGACAATGACACCCGCGTGTAAACGAGCTGCACTGTCCACCGCGGGGACTTGACCCAGAGACGAGAGTCGCGCAATTTCCATTGCAGAGTTGTTATCTTCCAGCTGAGCCGTTCTACACGGTTTTACACGGTTTTACACGGGTTTTACACGGTTTAACACGGGTTTACACGGGATTTACACAGTTTTACACGGGTTTTTACAGGTTTAGACGGTTCTACACGGGTTTACACGGGTTTTACACGGGTTTTACACGGGTTTTACACGGGTTTTACACGGTTTTACACGGGTTTACACGGGTTTTCACGGTTTTTACACGGTTCTACACGGGTTTACACGGTTTAACACGGGGTTTACACGGGTTTACACGGTTCTACACGGGTTTACACGGTTTTAAACGGTTCTGCACGGTTTAACATGGGTTTACACGGTTCTACACGGGTTTACACGGTTTTCACGGGTTTTACACGGGTTTCCACGGGTTTACACGGGTTTACACGGTTTTACACGGGTTTACACGGGTTCTACACGGATTTACACGGGTTTTACACGGTTCTACACGGACCACACGTGGCCCGGGCCGCTTGCTGCGTGCGGCTCTCCTTCTGAGTTCCCTTCGGTGCCTTAAAAAAGTCCCCCGACCCAGCACGTGGAGCGAAACGTCGGGGACATCGTGCCGGACAACCTCATTAAAAAACACATCGGGAGAGAGTTTAACGCTCGGGTTACAGGGCCGCCGCTACGCCGACAACCTCACCTCTAGCGCTGCCAAGAGCCTGAGAACATTCAAACCGTGGCAGCAGCCTGCAAGGCTATGCCTTGCTGATGAGAATCAACCAAATGGAAACTTAGTCTCCGTTGCTCAATTTACACAGGCGCCAATGAGAATCATTCATCTGGAAGGCACGATCGAAGTAGGCTGCTTTTGCTGTATATATTTTTTTTTAAAGGATGCATAATGGCTGGAATACTCGCAATGTCGACATTGTAGGCCTGTTTAATTGCGGCAGATTAATGCGGCGCGCAGCGAGCGGTGGCGCAGCAGTTAGCGCACTACGCTACGAAGCCGGCCACCTGAGTTGGATTCAAGGACTCGGCTCACACATCAGTGGCGAGTGGTCCGTTCACATTTAAATTTGGCCTCCTCTCCGCACCAATGCTCACGGACCAGCATGGTGAAGTATTGTCCAAATATCCTCCGTGACTGACTCAACGTTGGGAGGCCATCATCCGGCAGGGAATTGACAAAAATGATCAATGTATGTTAAATTAATATATAACAGTATTAATATGTACTGTACACGATAACAAGTGTAAAGTGTCTACGTTTATATTGCTATGGGTTTTTTTTACCTTTACACCGTTGTTGAAACTGCGTAAATATTGCAATAATAATCGGTATCAAATATATTATCAAAATGTTCCGAAATGTTTGTATAATTCTGCTGTTGTAAATAGTGAATATAATTCATTGTTTCACCGCTAGGCTCGAAATCTGCACTATTAATACATAACTAAATAACCTATCCGATATAAATAATCTTACGATTGGCTTAACACGTAGGCTTTCGCGACCAATATCATCCACAAAACAGGTTTTGTGTCGTTAACGACACATTTATATATTTACGCGATTATCTTTATAAAAAAGTTTTAAACGAAACAATGACGTGACATGTGTGTGTGACGCATACATGTGAGCGATGTACAATTACAATACTCTATAGAATGTGTGTACATTGAATTAACATTCACCATCGCTCTATTATACTGTTATGTGAACAATTCACAACCTTCTTCCCATATTTGTCTCCCCACTTTTGACACATTTCATCAGCAAACACGGCTTTCTGGGAGTGTCATGCATTGTATAGTTTTGCGTCGATCTTTAGGAACCCATTCGTTACGGAGAGGTTCCTTGTCCATAAGCATCGTGCAGTTCACCAACATTAGTTTAATCCAGGCTGAGTATGCTTATGACACACTTAATGTTGTGAACCAGAGTTGTGCTTGCATTGAATAAATACGCAGGCAATATATCCAATTCACACCTGTTCCTGCACATAAACAATATATATATATATATTTTGTACACGTCCCATTCGGGAATGCATTTTTTCCCCCCAGTATACAGCAGTAGTTAAGTAGTAGGTTTTTACCCTTTCAACTGGTACAAAAACTGACACCTTTTTTGTACCAGTTGAAAGGGTAAAAACCTACTACTATATTTTGCCACTGGTAAAGGAGATGTCTCATAGCAGTAGTTAAGTCAAGAAACAGCACTGGGCAGGTTTCAACATTCACTCTCTCATCAGCAGAGCCTGGTTTGGATCAAACTAAATGCTGGCGAACCGCCCAAATGTTTAAAGCCAAAAAACATTTTTGCTAGATATGGGTCCGACCAAGTGCAACGGAAAACTATAGAACGTAATTCTATTTTGTTTTATTTAGCACCAAAGTCAATTTAGACACTACGCAAAGTAGAGTTCAGTGTAATCAATACAAATAGCCATCATTACTTCTACAGGAGCCAAAACAGCGTCGGTGTGTTACCCTATGTCCTGATTTTTTTCCATTCAATTAAGTACAATATTGACGTGATATTTATTCATTCAACCGGGAAAGATTCAATGTATCTCGAGATAATCTTCCACGAGGGTTCTGCATTGCAGCGTTATCCCGGACAATTCAACGACACGTACGCAAAGCGACAAAGAGTGTCCGGACAAATTTTGTGTTGTGGCTTCGTGAGCCAACGATACTACTGTGCAGATAACGCGCCATGGACAAGGGCCATTTCCCGAAACGTCGCAGATTATATATATATATATATTTTCTCAAGCACACAGTGTTGTTGACCAATGTGTTTTAGTTTGTTTTGCGACTGCATGCAGGGGGGTGTGAGGTGCAATCCTGACGTTACCATCTGTAAAACATCCGAGCGCCATGGTGAAAATATTCCGTCGATGTGTTTTCAGTTTGTGTGTGTGTTTGTTTACAAAGGTCAATGGTTGTGGATCGCACGTACTGTAGCTCGTCATCCGCATGATTCGTCTCCGGTTTCTTCCACGCGGAATGAACCCATTGCTCAAGTGTGATCTATGGCTCACATACTGACAAAACCGGGACACAGATCCCTGCACGTGTAGCCTTCAACAGGCTTTTGGGGCAAGTGCTGTTAGCGAGCACCTATGAAGGCCGGCACGGGCACACAAGGGAGTGGAGTAGCCAGCACCACTACCGGCCGCCTTTACATCTCAAGAGGCGATGTTTGCACACCGCACCAGGTACTCATTTTAGACTCAGTCGGCCTTGGAGAGGCCCAAAACCGGTTCAGATATTCGTCGGGGGGGGGGGTTCGTAGCACAGCGCGCTAACTACCACACTACTGCTCCCCACTGACACATACATATCCATACAAAGACAAGCATCCCCTGTATATTCTTAACAGACCCATCGAGGCGAGTGCTGTTAGCAAGCACCTACATACCTACATATATACATAAATGCACATGTAACGCACACTGACAAACACTCCACGAAGTCTACCGAATTCATCCCATCCCCCGCCCCACGAAGCAACCCCCCCTCCAGGTGTGAGCTCACCTGTTCTTGGCCGCAGCCGCGCGGTCTCTCTGCCGTCGGTTCTTGAACCAGTTCCCCACCTGGGTGGGAGTGAGTCCCGTGGCCTGGGCCAGCTCGCGCTTCTTGGCCGGGTTCGGGTACGGGTCCTGCAGGTACCACTCCCGCAGCAGGCTGCGCGTCCGCTCCTTGAAGCAGTGCGACTTCTGCTCGCCGTCCCAAATCGTCTTGGGCAGAGGGAACTTCTTACGCACGCGGTATTTGTCCACGGGTCCCAGCGGGCGACCTCGAAGCCTCTCGGCCTCTTGGTAACGCGCCTCGAGCCACATGGCCTGCAGCTTGGCGTGCGACGCCTTGGCGAAGCGGTGGCCCTCCAGGATGCGGTACATGTCTCCGAAGTTGCCCGTGTGGAACGCGACCACGGCCTGGGCGCGCAGCACGGCCTCGTTGCGGCTCAGCGGGTCGCCGGAGTTGCCCGCAGAGAGCGCGGCCGCGGGCAGCGACCAGAGGAAGCGTGCAAGTCTCTCCACGTCCCCGCTCTCCTCCAGGGTCTCGCAAACCCCGGCCACCTGCTGCGCGCTGAACGTCAGCGTGGGCAGGTGGAGCATGCTGGGGTACCTTGACGGGCCGCGCACGGAGAACGCCGCCTCTTGCTTCATTCACGGCGCACCGCCAACCTAGGACAGTGTCGCGTGGTGGTGGGGGGGGGGGTGGTTAGGTGTTGGGGGGGAGGGTGTTTACGTGCAACGTTTGCACGGTGTCGATCGGATGCAAGTGCGATTAAGAAGGGACATTTCCCGAAACGTCGCCTAATAGTATGGTATCCTTGTCGCGTGCAGTGTATTGACGAATGTGTCGAATATTTGTTTAATTGATAGTCTTCTCTAAGATGTGTTTGATCGTTGGCTCGTGTTCTCTCTCCCACGTAATTCAACGTTGCACTGGTCGCAAAATAACGATGATGATGATGATGCACGGCTCAATTTAACACGTAGGCTTTCGCGACCAAGATCATCCAGGATGTGCGGCTTTCTTTACAGCCCATGGCTGAGTTAAGGGGCTCCCCGTGCCGCGTCAATCATGGGGGGCGGGCGGGTGAGTTGGCAGCGCTTTCCAAAGATTTTCGCCGCGGCCGATAATTTTACTCAGGTCGCCGGCTTCACTGCGAAGTGCGCGAAACACAATTGTAGTGTATCTCGCTTCAACTTGCTTACGAAGTGCAGTTCCAGATCGATCTGGAACTTTAACTGCCGAGCGTTGCTCTTCGTAGGCCGAGCGTGCAAGTGCAGCAGCCCTCTAGGCGCGTGCACCACAAGTCACTTGAAAGGGATGTCGGAGGAAGCTCTACGTAATCCACTTCCGCGGACCGTTCTATATTTAACTTCCCTGCGAGAGATCTGAAATGAACGTCCCGTGACGACGACGATAGCGCACTCGGGATAAGATGGCGGGGGGAAGGGGGGTGGGGAGTGGAAGGTGGTGGTGGGGGGGGGAAGATTTAAAATAAAAGTAAAAATTAACAAAGTTAAAGAAACGAAGTTACCTGCGGCGAGCGACGCGTGGAATCCCCAGCGGGCCCGGCGCGCTGTTTATCGGCTTTAGGGTCACACTCCACGCGAGCAGGACAATTACTGGGTTCGCCAATGTCGGATATATCTCGCGATGTGTGTATATATATATAAAGTTCGTAGAGTGTTCAGCGAGACTAGGGGCACGGTTGGACTCTGTAGGCTGTCCCTGCCACGCTTGAGTGAAGTTGATCAAATTCAGATTTTGCGTCGGTCCTGCCCAAGATAAGAGTGTTTGATTTGTGTAATTGTGAGTACTGTGTAGACTAATAGACGAGACTTAACGCGTGCCAAATATTGGCTGTATTATCCCTTTAAGCGTTAGATATAGTTTATAGTTTAAACTAAGCTCTATTCGGTGATGGCTGAGTCATTACCTGCGAATACCCCACGAGCGTATATTGTCCTAATTCCATGCCACCATCGTCTCTCTCTCTCTCTCGACGTGAGGATATTTGACAACAATCCCAGCTGTGTCTGAATATTCGTTATGTCGTTTCGCTGTGTCTCTATGCATGTGTGTTTATAGGCCACAGATAACGTGGAACAACCAGCCGGCTTCAGCGCCACGCGCCTCAAGATAAATCTCTCCCGTCGCTCACCGATTACCCGCCTCTCTCTGCGATGCGCAGTTGCGTGGTGCAAGGCGAAATGTGGCGATGGACTGGAGATCGCGATCCCGTCGGAGCCACGAGGGTCACGATGGGAGGAGCGGATGCCGAGGTTGCCCCCCCCCACTCCTCCCCCCACTCCGCCAGCCCCCCCCCCTCCCCCACTCCCCCCCACTCCTCCCCCCCGCTCCTCCACCCCCCCACTGCCCCCCCCCCCCACTCCTCCACCCCCCACTCTCCTCACCCCCCGCACCTACCCACCACAAATCTGCTCCGTCTCCCCTCTCGAGGCGCCTCGATCCCCCGATGGACGCACCGCGCTCCGCTTTGACCACCACCAACAACCACCACCACCAACACCACCACCAAGAACAACACCACCAACAACAACACCACCACCAACAACACCACCACCAACAACAACACCACCAACAACACCACCAACAACAACAACACCACAACACCACCAACAACAACACCACCACCAACAACAACACCACCAACAACACCACCAACAACAACACCACAACACCACCAACAACAACACCACCACCACCAACAACAACACCACCAACAACACCACCAACAACACCAACAACAACAACACCAACAACAACACCAACAACAGCAACACCACCACCAACAACAACAACACCACCACCGCCAACAACAACAACAACACCACCACCACCAACAACAACAGAGGCGACGGCGAGACTCGCGGCAAGTCGACAGAGGGACTGACCACCCCCCCCCCCCCACAAAGATAAAGGTACCCCCCTCCCGCCCCGTGGAGCCTTCAGCCAGAGTTGGTGGGGCAAGTGCTGTTGGCGAGCACCTATTAAGGTCGGTAACGGCACACGAGAGAAGAAGGGAGAGAGAGAGAGAAGGGGGGGGGGTGTCAGCACTACGCCTCCGACCGCCTTTATCTCGCACCTCCGATTAGGACGGTTGGCTACGTACGGTGCGAAAGAAGTCCATCGTACGTACGGACTTAAATACGTCTCCCCAGTGCCGACGTTTAATAACAATGCGCAATAAGCACAATGCGCAATAAGCATTGTTATTATTATGGCCGAGTGGACCCAGGGGAAGATGAAGAAAGATCCGTTCAGATATTCCTCCCCGCCGTGCGCTAACCGCTACACCACCGCTCCACACCGCGGCACAGACGCACTAACACACCCAGTTACGTACACACTCACACACTCACTCACACATTTATATACTCATATACACCACTCGCCACTGATGCGACACGTCGCCAGGAATCGTAGCGGGACTCGCTCAACCATAGCGCCACCGCTCCCACACGTGGAACGCGCACGCACGACGACGACGAAAAAACAGGCCGGATAAACAGAAGGCACAAAAGACAAACACACACACACGCATCACGTGTACAACCACAATACATGTCCCCCGTAAAGCCTTGACAGCAGCGCCGATGAAGACCGGCACGGCACGCGAGGAGGTGGGCGGCTAACATCACGCCCGGTCGCCTTTGTCTCCCCAGTGGCGATGTTTACACGTTGCACAGGGGTACGTACTCATTTGAGGCTGAGTCGACCTAGGGGAGGCCCGGGACCGGTTCAGATAATCGTCACTGGTATTGGCCGTGAACTGGAATAGAACCCGGGTCGCCGGGTTCATAGCGCAGCGCGCTAACCGCTACACCACCGCTCCCCACACAGACAGACACACAGACACACACAGACAGACACAGAGAGACACAGACACACACAGACACACAGAGAGACACAGACACACAGACACACAGACACACACAGAGAGACACAGACACACACAGACACACAGAGAGACACAGACACACACAGACACACAGACAGACACAGACACATAGACACACACAGACACACAGAGAGACACACACAGACACACAAAGAGACACAGCGAGACACAGACACACACAGACAGACACACACAGATACACAGAGAGACACACAGACAGACACACACAGACACACACACACAGAGACACACAGAGAGACACAGACACACACAGACAGACGTCCGCAGATCCACACGTGCACGCTACACCGAGACACCGTGAATATTGAGCAAAATCGCACTCCGAATAAACTCACCCCCCCCCCTTCCTTCCATGCGGTGGTGCCAGTGTTGGGGAGCGGTGGGGTAGCGGTTAGCGCTACTCTGCGCTACGAACCTGGACACCCGAGTTCGATTCCCGCTCACGGCCAACGCCGGTGACGATAACCTGAACCGATCCTGGTGCGATGTGTAAACATCGCCACTTTGGGAGACAAAGGCGACCGGGCGTGGTGTTGGCCACCCCACCCCATTCGTGTGCCGTTCCGGCCTTCATAGGTGTTCGCTAACAGCACTTGCCCCAACAGTCTGTTAAGGCTACACGGGGGATCTTTGTCTTTGCCGGTGGTGGTGGTGGCTGATGGCCGTGTGTTTATCTCCACCACCACGATGATGATGATGCTGGCTACGCGGCTGCCTCCTCTGAGTTAATGTCACGCAGAGTTAACGCGAGCGTGCAGACCGACCTCCCACACCGCCACAACGCCCACCTACACACACACAGACACACACACACACAGACACACACAGACACAGACACACACACAGACACACACACACAGACACACACACAGATACACACACACAGACACACACACACAGATACACACAGATACACACAGACACACACAGATACAGATACACACACACAGATACACACACACAGACACACACACACAGACACACACACACAGACACACACACACAGATACACACACACACAGATACACACACACACAGATACACACGCACAGATACACACACACAGATACACACACACAGATACACACACAGATACACACAGACACAGATACACACACACACAGATACACACAGACACAGATACACACACAGATACACACACACACTGATACACACACACAGACACACACACAGACACACGCACACACACAGACACACACAAACAGACACACACACACACACACTGACGTACGCACCCCAGACCGACCCCCCCTCTCTCCGTCGCGAGTCATTATCGGTCTCAGCGGGGACCGCGACTGCCCCCCCCCCAGCGCTAACACTCCCCGCCCCCCACCCCCACCCTACGTGGTGAGTGTGGTAGTGGTGGTTAGTGTGGTAGTGGTGGTGAGTGTGGTAGTGGTGGTGAATGCTGGTAGTGGTGGTGAGTGTGGTAGTGGTAGTGAGTGTGGTAGTGGTGGTGAGTGCTGGTAGTGGTGGTGAGTGTGGTAGTGGTGGTGAGTGTGGTAGTGGTGGTGAGTGTGGTAGTGGTGGTGAGTGTGGTAGTGGTGGTGAGTGTGGTAGTGGTGGTGAGTGCTGGTAGTGGTGGTGAGTGTGGTAGTGGTAGTGAGTGTGGTAGTGGTGGTGAGTGCTGGTAGTGGTGGTGAGTGTGGTAGTGGTGGTGAGTGTGGTAGTGGTGGTGAGTGTGGTAGTGGTGGTGAGTGTGGTGAGTGCTGGTAGTGGTGGTGAGTGTGGTAGTGGTGGTAAGTGTGGTAGTGGTGGTGAGTGTGGTAGTGGTGGTGAGTGTGGTAGTGGTGGTGAGTGTGGTAGTGGTGGTGAGTGTGGTAGTGGCGGTGAGTGTGGTAGTGGTGGTGAGTGTGGTAGTGGTGGTGAGTGTGGTAGTGGTGGGAGTGTGGTAGTGGTGGTGAGTGTGGTAGTGGTGGTGAGTGTGGTAGTGGTGGTGAGTGTGGTAGTGGTGGTGAGTGTGGTAGTGGCGGTGAGTGTGGTAGTGGCGGTGAGTGTGGTAGTGGCGGTGAGTGTGGTAGTGGTGGTGAGTGTGGTAGTGGTGGTGAGTGTGGTAGTGGTGGGAGTGTGGTAGTGGTGGGTAGTGTGGTAGTGGTGGTGAGTGTGGTAGTGGTGGTGAGTGTGGTAGTGGTGGTGAGTGTGGTAGTGGTGGTGAGTGTGGTGGGTAGTGTGATAGTGGTGGTGAGTGCTGGTAGTGGTGGTGAGTGTGGTAGTGGTGGTGAGTGTGGTAGTGGTGGTGAGTGCTGGTAGTGGTGGTGAGTGTGGTAGTGGTGGTCAGTGTGGTAGTGGTGGTGAGTGTGGTAGTGCTGGTGAGTGTGGTGGGTAGTGTGGTAGTGGTGGTGAGTGTGGTAGTGGTGGTGGAGTAGTGGTAGTGGTAGTGAGTGTGGTAGTGGTAGTGAGTGTGGTAGTGGTGGTGAGTGTGGTAGTGGTGTTGAGTGTGGTAGTGGTGGTGAGTGTGGTGGGTAGTGTGGTAGTGGTGGTGGAGTAGTGGTAGTGGTAGTGAGTGTGGTAGTGGTAGTGAGTGTGGTAGTGGTGGTGAGTGTGGTAGTGGTAGTGAGTGTGGTAGTGGTGGTGAGTGTGGTAGTGGTGGTGAGTGGTGGTGAGTGTGGTAGTGGTGGTGAGTGTGGTAGTGGTGGTGAGTGTGGTAGTGTCGGTGAGTGTGGTAGTGGTGGTGAGTGTGGTAGTGGTGGTGAGTGTGGTAGTGGTGGTGAGTGCTGGTAGTGGTGGTGAGTGGTGGTGAGTGTGGTAGTGGTGGTTAGTGTGGTAGTGGTGGTGAGTGTGGTAGTGGTGGTGAGTGCTGGTAGTGGTGGTGAGTGTGGTAGTGGTGGTGAGTGTGGTAGTGGTGGTGAGTGTGGTAGTGGTGGTGAGTGTGGTGGGTAGTGTGATAGTGGTGGTGAGTGCTGGTAGTGGTGGTGAGTGTGGTAGTGGTGGTGAGTGTGGTAGTGGTGGTGAGTGTGGTAGTAGTGTTGAGTGTGGTAGTGGTGGTGAGTGTGGTGGGTAGTGTGGTAGTGGTGGTGAGTGTGGTAGTGGTGGTGGAGTAGTGGTAGTGGTAGTGAGTGTGGTAGTGGTAGTGAGTGTGGTAGTGGTGGTGAGTGTGGTAGTGGTAGTGAGTGTGGTAGTGGTGGTGAGTGTGGTAGTGGTGGTGAGTGGTGGTGAGTGTGGTAGTGGTGGTGAGTGGTGGTGGTGGTGAGTCTAGTAGTGGTAGTGGTGGTGAGTGTAGTAGTGGTGGTGAGTGTAGTAGTGGTGGTGAGTGTGGTAGTGGTGGTTAGTGTGGTAATGGTGGTGAGTGTGGTAGTGGTGGTGAGTGTGGTAGTGGTGGTGAGTGTGGTAGTGGTGGTGAGTGCTGGTAGTGGCGGTGAGTGTGGTAGTGGCGGTGACTGTGGTAGTGGTGGTGAGTGTTGGTAGTGGTGGTTAGTGTGGTAGTGGTGGTGAGTGTGGTAGTGGTGGTGAGTGCTGGTAGTGGTGGTGAGTGTGGTAGTGGTGGTGAGTGCTGGTAGTGGTGGTGAGTGTGGTAGTGGTGGTTAGTGTGGTAGTGGTGGTGAGTGTGGTAGTGGTGGTTAGTGTGGTAGTGGTGGTGAGTGCTGGTAGTGGTGGTGAGTGTGGTAGTGGTGGTTAGTGTGGTAGTGGTGGTGAGTGTGGTAGTGGTGGTGAGTGTGGTAGTGGTGGTGAGTGTGGTAGTGGTGGTGAGTATGGTAGTGGTGGTGAGTGCTGGTAGTGGTGGTGAGTGTGGTCGTGGTGGTGAGTGTGGTAGTGGTGGGTAGTGTGGTAGTGGCGGTGAGTGTGGTAGTGGTGGGTAGTGTGGTAGTGGTGGTGAGTGTGGTAGTGGTGGTGAGTGGTTGTTGGTTGACGGTAGCCAGTGATGGTGATCGTTGTTGGCGGTGGTGGCTGGTGGTGGTGAAGGAGGAGAGTGCAGGTGGTGAAGGTGGTGGCAGTGGTGGTGACGTCGCCACATCCCCTGTGCCAAGCTAGGTACACCTAGAGGCCAAGTCGAGTGTTGACAGCTCACTGACAGGAGGGCACGGGACCGGGTTGACTGATGGAGATGAGTGGCCGAAACACCCAGTGCCGGATTATCCTAGTGGCAAAAGTAGCTGCACGTGTAGTAGCTGCACGTGTAGTAGCTACACAAGTAGTAGCTACACATGTAGTAGCTTCACATGTAGTAGCTTCACATGTAGTAGCTACACATGTAGTAGCTACGGGCCCCGCACTTTCAAGGGCCCCACGCTAAATTCTTTCAGGCTATCAATTCCGGTGCAATGATTCTGCACTTGCTCTATTACTATAGTACTATACCGCCTTCGACTTTTATGAACGACTGGGTGTTTAAGGTTAGCGATTTGCCTATATTCTGGCTGTATAGCAAATGAAAAAATACAACTACTTTACTATGCAAGTAAAAAATGTGTGTTTTAATAGTTATTTATTTATTTAGGGCCCCTTTATAACATCATGCTACAAGCCCCGCACTCGCTTAATCCGGCACAGGATACACCACCACCACCACCACCACGTGCTCCTCACTGTGCCAGACTTGCTGCGCTGTAGCCCCTCGACTCTCCGCTCGTTGTTGTGAGCGTCGCTCCTCCGTCCTCTGTGCTGTTGTTTGAGGCCGAGTCATACTAATTAGTATGACTAATTAGTATGACTCGGCCTGCTGATGAATATGACTCGGCCTGCTGATGAGTAAATACAACTCATACTCGTAGGTTTTTTTCGGTAAAGTCACGTAGGTAAAAAATTCAATTAAAATTAATAAAAGTAATAATAGAAATAAAATAAAATAATACCTTTATAAATTTTAATTTTATTTTTTACCTACGTGACTTTACCGAAAAAACCTAAGAGTATGAATCCTTGCAGTCACGAAAGCTTCAAATCTAGATTAAATACAACTCAACCAGCTGATGAGTTTTCGGACTTGACCGAGGCAGCTGCATCATGTAAAGGCAAGTACCGTGCGTGCAACCGCATCTCAAGACGGAGCACAGAAGTGGGGCACACAAGCAGAAGTAGGAGCCGGTGACACGACAAGTGGGTGAAGGCAGAGCCACACGGGAAGAGAGGGGAGAAAGAGAGAGGAAGGTGACCCTGGAGGGGAAACATCCGGCCAGCAGCCTGGGCATCTTCCGCGCTCTGGTCAGAGCCCCCAGGGTGTGTGGGCTGGAGTTCCGCCATGCGGCGCGGCTGACCCACGCCGTGCCGGCCTTCAAGGAGCAGTGGGCGATGGAGGAAGTCGTGTGCTCGGTGGCAGATGACGGGGAGCTCTGCATGCAGTTATGAGCTGCCCGTCGGAGGCCGTCAGACTGCGAGAAGGACTTCGTAGCAGAGCGAGAGTGAGCGAGAGAGTGAGCGAGAGGTGGGGGTTTACATAAAACAAAGTTATTATTTTTTTTACGAAATTATGAACGAAGCAAAATGCCGACTACACCGAGCATCTTCTTGTTTCCACTGATCGTAAAAAAAAGAGAGAGAGGAGAGAGAGGGCAACACCTTGGCGTGTCCCAGGGCCAGCTAGGTCACGCAGTCGCTGCGCTAACGGAATCAGCAAACAAAAGCCAACGCACAGGGACCCATGTAGCTCAAGGGGTCTTCATGATAAAACAAAATATTGTGTTGCACCACTTAGAACTCAGATTCGGTTCTTTATTCAAAACCTGACTGCTATTTGTCAAAGAGTAAAAGGGATTCCCCGCGACAATGTGCGCTGCTGTATTTCAGTGGGGCTCACCTCTTTACAGCCCTAAGCCAGTGGTGGAAATTCCACATTCCTATAGCGGGGGGCGAGTCCGTTATCGATAGCATCGAGGGGAGGCCCAGACACACAAGTCCACACGCACGCACACACACACGCACACACACACACACGCACAGCCGCAAGTGCGCTAACAAACTGTGCCACCGCTTCCGAATCTATGATACATGATCCAAAGATTCCCCGTATAGCCTTAACAGACTGTAGGGGCAAGTGCTGTTAGCGAACACCTATGAAGGCCAGAACGGTACACGAGGGGGTGGGTGGCCAGCACCACGCCCGACCGCCTTTGTCTCCCCAGTGGCGATGTTTACACACCGCACCAGGTACTCATTTGAGGCTGAGTCGACCTAGGGGAGGCCCGGGACCGGTTTATATAATCGTCACTGGTGTTAGCCGTGAGCGGGAATCGAACCCGTGTCGCCGGGTTCGTAGCGCAGCGCGCTAACCACTACACCACCGCTCCCCATGACACGTGATGCACACACACACACACAGACACCTTACCTTCTGCACGTGCTTTTACGCTCTCGTAGGGCGCTAATTGGAGATATTTCTGCGTGCTCTGTGCTGAGATTATTCGCGTTAACAGCCTCCCCCCCTTCCCCCCTAAGTGCCAGGACCCCAAGCAGAGTGCGTAATGATGTGTACCCGGCCAACAACTCATGAATGGAACTGTTTTTTTTATATATATAAACATATACAGTATAATGCCCACGTATTTACTTGAGAAAGTCTCGCTGAGTCTGAAAATTCGTTTTCATTTATATATTTAGTTTATTGCAGAAGGGTCCTGCTTTCATTCGGATAATTCGACTAAATTCACGTTTGGCTTCGTGTCAATGGGAAGTGGAGTTCCCGGAAAAAAACCCACCACGCACACGAACATATAACACTCAAAGGCTCGCACAGATAGATTCAAGAATCCATGACAGTTTTTTCTATTAAATGAGCGTGAAATTCCCGAGTTTCAACTCCTGCACGACAACGGCATGTACACGTGCAGTTTCTTCCAAGGGTCGATAAAATAAGTACTACTGTGTGATGTCTCCAGCAGTTGCCCTATGGAGAGGCCGACCCCTGTCATAGGAATGTGGAGTTTAACAAGAGCCAAGGGAGATGAGTTCCACCTAATGCCTGTTTGAGTTTGGGGACTTGCACTGATGTATTGGGTTTTCATTTACGAGTGAACATTTAAGAGTGGGTTATACTTAATCTAAATGCACATTTACACTCACTCTACTGCCTACTCGTTCACTCAACGACCCACTCACAAAATTCACGAAGTCTTTTAATCACTCACTCACCTACCCAGCATACTCACTCACCCTCTCACTCAAACGTCCACACACACACTCACCCGCCCATCGACAATGTCGCTCAATGAACCAAAATTCCACTCACACCCCCTAACTCAACAACCCACCCACTCACTCGCCAATTAATTTACTCACTCACATACCCATGAACTCACTCACTCCCTAACTCAACAATCCACCCACTCACTCGCCAATTAATTTACTCACTCACATACCCATGAACTCACTCACTCACTCAACAACCCACCCACTCACTCGCCAATTAATTTACTCACTCACATACCCATGAACTCACTCACTCACTTACTCAACAATCCACCCACTCACTCGCCAATTAATTTACTCACTTACATACCCATGAACTCACTCATTCACTTACTCAACAACCCACCCACTCACTCGCCAATTAATTTACTCACTCACATAGCCATGAACTCACTCACTCCCTAACTCAACAACCCACCCACTCACTCGCCAATTAATTTACTCACTCACATACCCATGAACTCACTCACTCACTTACTCAACAACCCACCCACTCACTCGCCAATGAATTTACTCACTCACATACCCATGAACTCACTCACTCACTAACTCAACAACCCACCCATTCACTCGACAATTAATTTACTCACTCACATACCCATGAACTCATTCACCCCCTAACTCAACAACCCACCCACTCACTCGCCAATTAATTTACTCACTCACATACCCATGAACTCACTCACTCACTTACTCAACAACCCACCCACTCACTCGCCAATTAATTTACTTACTCACATACCCATGAACTCACTCATTCACTTACTCAACAACCCACCCACTCACTAGCCAATTAATTTACTCACTCACATACCCATGAACTCACTCACTCACTTACTCAACAACCCACCTACTCACTCGCCAATTAATTTACTCACTCACATACCCATGAACTCACTCACTCCCTAACTCAAGAACCCACCCACTCACTTGCCAATTAATTTACTCACTCACATACCCATGAACTCACTCACTCACTAACTCGCTCTCTCAGCATTTCTCTGAACTAACCAATACAGTCGTACCTCGATTTACGTCGTTTCGCAAATAAGTCGTCACTTTATTAACGCCGCTTCTCGATTTGCGTTGCATCAACCCCACACTTACGTCGCTCACAGCATCGTCCACCCTTTCTCGTATCCGTCGCCTCGGCCTTCACGACCACCACCACCACCCACCACTACTACCCTGTAAATTGCTTTGATTGACGTCGTTTCGATATTCGTCGCCGTGCCTTTCAGGAACGCATCCCCGACGTAGACCGAGGAATTGCTGTACGTAACTCAGTCAGTCAATCGTTCTACGCAGCATTGACTCAAGCACAAATCTTTAACTCACTCGGCGACTCACTGACTCACCTGCCCCCAAAAAAAGTTATTAAAAAAATGTTCCACTCCCAACGCTGTTATTATCAAAATTGCCTTCACGCAGCCGGCGCCTTGCCTGCTTGCAGAGTTACACGACTCGCTCGCACGTCACCACTCGTGTCAGCTCGTCAGACCCACGGAGAGACGAGGATATTGCACTTATTAGGCAGGGCCAACCGAGGAAGAACAAACAACAAAAAAACCAACCCAAATTACATGCCGCACATTTCATCCTCTCGGCCTCGCGATACAATCTCTCTTCGACTTCACTCAAACCTCTCCTTGCGTGTGCGCGGTATTATTGTGTTCCCTCCTCGCGGTTGTGCCGCATAGCGCCGAACCCCACGTGGCGCCTAAAGAAGCCACAAGCACGGTGCAGCGAAACGTCGGACACCGTGCGAATCATTCGAAAAAAAAACACATCAGCGAGATATTCACTCAAAAGCCCCCCCCCCCCCCACCTCTCCCTTACCCACACCACAAAACCAGCACCACCATCCTTGGCAGTCAACCCTCCCCGGTCACCGCCCACTCCTCCACACAACCTCTCAAATCTCCCCTCATCTCTACTTCCCTTAAAACGCCTCCCCCCCCCACCACCACCACCACCCACCACCACAGCCCATGCATGCAAACAAAACAAAAAAATGCAATAAACCCGATTTTGTGAATCACCGCGGGCCAAATTTGACACCTTGGCACATGATGAAAGTGCTGACGCTGAATTAGCGGCGCATTGTGAGACTATGCCCCGCGCGCCGAGGGTGATGATGGGGGATTAAGTTGGTCGTGAGGTCCCCCCCCCTTCTTTCTTTACCACTCCCCGAGTACATTTCCTTCCCTGAGCCCCGTCACGCTGAGAACTTAATAACCGCTCTCTGGCGAAAGCGGCTCTCTCTCTCTCTCGCGCTAAAGTGACAATCAGTTTACAAACGAGGGCGCACTGCGTCGAGAAATAGGCACCGAAATAAGCCCCCACTCCCTCCCCCACCACCTCCCCCAAACCCCCGCCTCTTAAGCACCAATCAACAATCCGTGGAAAATCCCACTCCTTTTGTTATTTATATTTGGCATCTCTATGTCATTGGCAAATACTCCCAAAGTGCGTGGCGACGTTGTGACGGGTAGAGGTTTTTTTGTTTTAAAGAGAACGCCCATGAAAGGAGAAACGAATTCCTGAAGTCACTCAGAACAACAACATCATCAGCAGCAGCATCACCATCATCAGCAGCAGCATCATCATCAGCAGCATCATCATCATCAGCAGCAGCATCATCAGCGGCAGCGGCGGCGCGGAGTTTTGAGAGGCGTCTCGTCTTCAACACCCGGGGTTTGCTTCTAATAGCGTCGTCGCTCTATAAATATAAAGTAAGATAAGCCGCAGCGCCTGCACGCAAGCCGACTGAATCGCTCTTTGCACGTATGCCGAACTTCTTTCGCACCGTACGTAGCCGACCGTTGCTAATCGGAGGTGCGAATGAAGGACAACAAACTAAACACGCACAAAAAAACCAGTTCAAAAGGAATGAGTTTTCATTCTAGACTTTAAGCGCATAGCTCCAGTGGCTTCGTAATATCAGAAGGGAGAGCGTTCCAGACGGCCGCAGAAGCGCGTCTGGAACGCGCGCGATGCGGTGACCGCCGCGTTTGTTCGATGGTGAGAGCCAAAATCCGCTGCTTCACGTATCACCGGAGTTCACGTGATGGTCGATATATTCCTTGACGACGAGATTAGCGAGATATAACGGTTCGATTGTGCCAAGCACTTTGTGTGTGACGAGTGCGCCCATATATGAGAATCAGAATCTGTATTCATACCGGAGGAATCCGATGAGCTATGAAGCTCTTTCTATTTCTTCAGATTTCCAGTCTGGTCGCGCTCCAATTCGGCTGTAGACGTCCTCTGGGTGGAGTTCCCCCACTGTGGTGGCGCTTGACAGATCGCCCGGACCACGACCATCCTCCCACGCGTTTTGTGTTTAGTTCGTTGTCATTCTCCCCCCCCCCCGCACCTCCGATTAGCACGGTTGGCTGCGTATGTATAACTTCTTTCGCACCGTACTTAGCCAAACTAAACACACAACAACAACAACAAGAAAAACATTTCTAAAGAGACGATGGGCTAACGTACGATGCGAAAGAATGTTAACATACACACGTACACACACACAAATGCCCCAATGCATGGCTTGCTTCAGTATATGGCTTGTTTCATTTATTCGAGTATATACTTCCGAGGACAGACGCAATCGGTTAATCCCACAACATTTCCAGGAACTGAGGATCCGTGTTAAGTCTCCAACGAGGTCCCTCAGACCTTCTTCTCAGGACTCCGAGGTCAAGGTTCTGTTCCTGGGGTGATCGCGACTTTTTTTTTTCTTCAGTTTTTTCCTGGGTTTTTCTGTTTGCACATAGTCACTTTAAGATGTTTTCTTGTTCATGTTTTAGTTTGTTGTTTGTTGCGGTTGCACCCGATTCAAGAGCCGAATGGCTCTACTACCACTACTACTACTACCACTACTACTACCACTACTACTACCACTACTACTACTACCACCACTACTACTACCACTACTACCACCACTACTACCACCACTACTACCACCACTACTACCACCACTACTACCACCACTACTACTACCACCACTACTACCACTACTACTACTACCACCACTACTACCACTACTACCACCACTACTACCACCACTACTACTACCACCACTACTACCACCACTACTACCACTACTACCACCACTACTACCACTACTACCACCACTACTACCACCACTACTACTACCACCACTACTACCACCACTACTACTACTACTACCACCACTACTACCACTACTACCACCACTACTACCACCACTACTACTACCACCACTACTACCACCACTACTACCACTACTACTACTACCACCACTACTACCACTACTACCACCACTACTACCACTACCACTACTACCACCACTACTACCACCACTACTACCACTACTACTACTACCACCACTACAACTACTACTACTACCACTACTACCACCACTACTACCACCACTACTACCACTACTACTACAACTACTACCACCACTCCTACCACAGGGCTATACCAAATAAATTTAATTAAAACTGAAACTTTGCCACACTGCGCACAGCTCCCAGACAGTGGAACATCGCTCTGTGAGAGCTGTTCTGGTATTTCGAGAACAGTCTTCTCTTTAAATTGGCCTTAACGCCTATAGTTTTGGCGGTTTACCTTGTAGGTGGTGCCTATTTGTTGATTTCCATACACGGCGCATTGGCATACACGTTTTCAAATGCGCCTTGCAAATTACAGTATTAATATTACTGTTGTGTTGAAAGTAGAAGAGAAACCATGCGTATGGGTGGGTGAGTGGGTAAATGAGTGGGTGAATGTATGAGCCTATGAGTGAGTGAGTGAATGAGTGAGGAGGTGAGTGGGTGGGTGAGTGTATTATGAGTCTATATGTAAGCGAGTGAGAAGGTGAGTGGGTGGGTGAGTGGCTAAATGAGTGAGTGTATGAGTCTATATGTGAGCGAGTGGATGGGTGGGTAGGTGAGTGAGTGTGTTGGTATCACCTGCAGTGTAGTGGCTGAACAGAGTGTGGTTGAGACAAAACAGTCAGTGTGGTACGCAAAGTTCTCAACATCAGTGGCGTAAAGTTGACGGGAACAGTAACCATGGTAGCAGTAGCGATAGAAGAGTGGTACGGAGGTGCAAAACTGAAGATTGATTGCATGCACAGCTGTATATACAACGTTGCATGTATATATTAGATCATAAAAATAACAATCTGAATCAGTGACGAACCGTAAGGTGCAAAGTGACTTTGTTTTTGCATTCTGGAAGATCAAGAATGCATGATGACGGCTCCGTGTTGTGAACGGGATTCACAACGCGTGTTGATCGTCACTGACGACAGCACTCGCTGTGTGATGCGGTGAGGTGTGTGCACTGTTGGCAGATAAATATATATATATACACACAGTAATACCCTGATACGTCTCCCACTTTTACACATACCTGCCAAATCACGCACTCAACAACCCACCCACTCACTCACGCATCAATTAATTTACTCACTCATCTGCCCGTTGACTCGCTCGCTCGCTCTCTCACCAAACCGCTCAATTGCCCAATACAGCAATAACTCGATTCAATCTCTCCCCCTCTTACACACCCGCTAACTCACTCACTTACTTACTCACTCACCGACTTACTCACTCACTTACTCACTCACCCGCTCACCCACTTACTCGCTCACTCACCCGCTCACTCACTCACTTACTCACTCACTTACTCACTCACCCACTCACTCACTTACTTACTCACTCACCCCCTCACTCACTCACTTACTCACTCACTTACTCACTTGCTCACTCACTCACCCACTCACTCACTTACTTACTCACTCACTCACTCACCCACTTACTCACTCACTCACCCGCTCACTCACTCACTTACTCACTCATTTACTCACTCACTCACCCACTCACTCACTTACTTACTCACTCACTCACTCTCCCACTCACTCACTTACTCACTCACTCACCCACTCATTCACTCACTCACCCACTCACTCACCCACTTACTCACTCAACAGCCCATTCGCTCACTTTGTCAACACCGCCACCCGATTTGGGTCGCCTCAACCCCCCCACCCCCCACCCCCCACACTCACGTCGCTGACTGCGTCGTCCGTCCTTTCTCGTTATCCGTCGCCCCTCAGCCTTCGCCTCCACCACCACTACTACTACCACTACTACTACCACTACTACTACCACTACTACTACTACCACTACTACTACCACTACTACCACTACTACTACCACTACTACTACCACTACTACTACCACTACTACTACTACCACCACTACTACCACTACTATCACTACTACTACCACTACTACTACCACTACTACTACCACTACTATCACTACTACTACTACCACTACTACTACCACTACTATCACTACTACTACTACCACCACTACCACTACTATCACTACTACTACTACTATCACTACTACCACTACTACTACCACTACTACTACCACCACTACTACCACTACTATCACTACTACTACTACCACTACTACTACCACCACTACTACCACTACAACTACTACCACCACTACTACCACTACTACCACCACTACCACTACTACCACAACCACCACTACTACTACCACTACTACTACCACTACTACTACCACTACTACCACCACTACTACCACCACTACTACTACTACTACCACTACTACCACTACTACTACCACCACTACTACCACTACTACCACCACCACTACTACCACCACTACTACCAACAACTACTACCACCACTACTACCACTACTACCACCACTACTACCACTACTACCACCACCACTACTACTACCACCACTACTACCACCACTACTACCACCACTACTACCATCACTACTACCACTACTACCACCACTACTACCGCCACTACTACCCTGTGAATCGCTTTGATTTAACGTCGTTTCGATATTCGTCGTCGCGCCTTTCAGGAACGCATCCTCGACGTAAACCGGGGTATGACTGTACCACTTCTGGACGGATTAATGATTAAATCGCCGAATCGTGGGATATGGCGACGGCTTTGGGAGGGCCTTCATCCAGCAGTGGATTGATCGTGGCTAACGATGATGATAACGATGATGATGATAATGATGATGATGATAACAATGATGATAACGATGATGATGATAACGATGATGATGATGATAACAATGATACCGACGATGGTGATAACGATGATGATGATGATGATAACAATGATGATGACGATGATAACGATGATGATGATGATAACGACGACGATGATGACAACGATGATGATGATGACAGTTGTGGGGTATTGTGCGGATTTAAAGCGAGAGGCATTCAGGGCTGTATTTGAAAACAACGACGCCTACAATTGTCCGCTGTGGACATCCGCACTACTGAAGCGTGC
This sequence comes from Lethenteron reissneri, assembly GCF_015708825.2. Lineage (NCBI taxonomy): Eukaryota > Metazoa > Chordata > Hyperoartia > Petromyzontiformes > Petromyzontidae > Lethenteron > Lethenteron reissneri. The sequence continues at coordinate 10,039,025 of NC_083786.1, read as the reverse complement.
GTGATGAGACCAGAGCGCAGGTGAGAGGTGATGGCAGGTGAGAGATGATGGCAGGTGAGAGGTGATGGCAGGTGAGAGGTGATGGCAGGTGAGAGGTGATGGCAGGTGAGAGGTGATGGCAGGTGACATTCCCAGGTCAAGTAGGGGATCGCCTGGGAGTCTACCCATCCCCAGGCACCGATCCTACCGTTCAGGACCTCCGCATTGAAGGGTTTCTCATTACTGGCTTAACACGTGTGCCCGAGTGTGAGTGCGTTACACTAGGAACGTGCGGATCAAGGTGTGTGTGTGTGTCTGTTGGTTTGTGTGTGTCTGTCTGTGTGTTTTACTTAGAAGCGGTAGTGTAGCGGTTAGCGCTACGCTGCGCTATGAACTTGGCGACCCGGGTTCGATGCCCGTTCACGGCCAACACCAGTGACGATTATCTGTACCGGTCCTGGGCCTCCCCTAGGTCGACTCAGCCTCAAATGAGTACCTGGTGCGGTGTGTAGTAAACATCGCTACTGGGTGGGGCAAAGGTGGTCGGGCGTGGTGATGGCCACCCACCTCCTCGTGCGCCGTGCCGGCCTTCATAGGTGCTGCTCCGCGCTAACAGCACTTGCCCCAACAGTCTGTTACAGTCTATACGGGGAATCTTTGTCTTTGTTGTTGTCCTTTATCTCTCAGATTCATACATTGAGTCTACATCCAAGCCGTCTCTTACGGCCTCGCCATGCCACGATCCACCTCTCTCCCGCACACGAGCTGATTTCATCGCTCCATCTCCGCTTGCGTACGTCCTCTCGAGCGCGTTTCCCTCCTTTGGCTGCCAATCCGTCATTAGTCTCGCCCACCGGTCATCATCCCTTCCACAGCGATGTCTGCCGCTCAACTATCGCACCCTTACTTTTTTCTTCAAGTTACAAAAAGTTACATTTCGATGTAAAGCTTTCGTGACTGCATAATGCACGGGCATAAGTAGTCCTAATCACATACCTGCATTTCCCATAAATATGCTAAATTCCTCTTGATATGCAAATTATTTTGTCAAGGCGCCCTTCCCCCCCTTCCAACCCAGATTAAATATACGCTCCAAGCGTGGTGGTGTTTCATTCAGACGCTGTCTCCCCGACAGACCTGGTCTTCACCTGAGTACGGCTGCTTGCGTTGTGGCCGAAACGTCGTGAGAATAATTTTATTATGTTTTATTTTTATTATTTATTATTTCCATTCTACGTGACTTTACCGAAAGAACCAAGAAGATTACAAAAAGTTGTCTCTCGTTGTGTTGGTTCCCAGATGCATCTGTTTGCTCGTTCTGTCTTTCACGTCCTGTGGACGTGATGGTCAGTCCACAGCCTCTTCTCCCTCCGCATGTGACCTCCAGCCAGCCAGCAAAACTTCTTTCTAATTTCCTTTGATTCCAGGTATCTTCACGCAATGTTCATTTGTGTTCCATTTTCTTTACCAATGTCCACACGAATAACGAAATACATAACATTACACAATTAATATAATACATAAAAAATTACATGTTGTGACGAATTGTTATCTATAATATATTAGAAATACGACGATATTCTTAAAACAATATATTGCAATTAATAGTTTATTTATATATATTTGTAATTACCCTGTTGTTTATGCAGGCAGAAACGAATTGTACTATCGTACAAAGATATAGCTTTAACAGACTGTTGGGGCAAGTGCCGTTAACGAGTATCACCGATACAGACCAGAACGGCACACGATGGGGTGGGTAACCAGCAACCAGGCCCGACCGCCTTTGTCTCCCCAGTAGCGATGCTTACACACCGCACCAGATACTCATTTGAGGCCGAGTCGACCTAGGGGAAGCCCCAAGAGCGTTTCAGATACCCGTCACCACTCACACACCCACACACATATACATACACGCACACTTCCGCAAACTAAATGCGTTAATCCCCAATGATGAGCGGGTGCAGAGGCCGCTTTGTGGGGTGACATTCCAGAGAGCCCCCTCGCCAGAGACCCTCTCTCTCTCTCTCTGGGCAAGGGGGTTGGGAGAGGGAGAGAGACCGTGGGGGTAGAGGCGGGCAGGAGGGGTGGGGTTCGAGAGAGTCACGGGGGTCATTAAAGTTTCTCTGCGCTAAGCAATTCTCGTTCGGGAGTCGCGAAGCATGCGGGAAATTATAATGTCAGGTATTGAGAGTCGGTGCACCTGAAACCAAGAATTCCGCTTCTCCCCTCCCCCCCTCCTTCTTTGTGATTGATAAACAAAGGGAGGCCGACACGGAGAGAGGAGAGGGAGGCTCGTATAGAAGAGAGATTACATTTTCCCGGCTCGGTAGAGTTTTTTTTTGTATTTTTGTGAGCGGGAGGTTGGTGGAGAAGCACAAATGCCAAGGCTCCACGCCCGTGCCGTGGTCATCATATCCGCGCCGTGCTGCGTGATGCCTTTGGCAGCGACTGCCGGCTCCGCCGAGCGTGGGACATGTGCCACATGCTCGCGAACGCGTGCAAGGCGGCGACAAGTCGAGGGTACGGCGTGTCCGCGGAGTGGTAACGCCGGGCAGGGAGGCAGCGTTGCCTAGCGCCGTACTGGAAGTGTCAAGCAGCCGCTTCGCCGTGGAAAGTAGCTGCGTGCCGGCAAGCCGACGTTATGGCGATACCCGCATTGACGTTCAACGTATGCAGTTCGTCGGCGACTTTGTAGCGAAACAACGGTATACGGGCCGACGTTAAGCGAGGACTGCCCGTATAGCAAAACACAACAGCCATTGAATTCCCGTTCCGTACCTCCATATATACAGGATACATATACAAAGTTTGTAGACCATCGGCCGAGATGGAATTGGCGTCCCAGACGGATATCAACAAAACAGCGCTAACGCTGGACAGGGTTTAAACCTTGCAGCAGAGTCAGTCTCGTTCAAACTACAAACAAATGCTGATGGATTACCAGTACAAAACTACATAAAATAGCACGCGCAAACTCACCATGCGTTACGTGGAGCATCACGGGTTAAAGCAAAATATGAAAACATATATTTAACATATTAAGAAAATATAAAAGAAAAACATTATTAAACATTTCAAGAATACAAATATTTACGTAAAATATAAAGCAGAGATCCACGAAATTCACACGTAAATACAAACGTCTGTTTTAGACCACGTGTTTTATCAGCCCCTCGGCTTTCTGGAATAGGGGCAGCTTGAGTCATGATAACGTCAGCTATCGAACAACAATATGAATACTCTTTGGTTCTTTCGGTAAAGTCACGTAGGTGAAAATAAAAATAAAAAAATAAAAAAATAAAAACATCCTAAAAATATACATTTCATTAAAATGAAAATAACTAAATTCAACCACGACGTTTCGGAAGCAACACAAGCCTCCGTCATCAGGTAGGACAGCCACGGCAAGAAATAATTGTTATTTTGTATTTAATTTTATTTTTTATTATTGTATTTTATTATTATTTTTTCATCTACGTGACTTTACCGAAAGAACCAAAGAGTATGATGGATTCTTGCAGTCACAAAACTTCAAATCCAACAATATGAATAAAATCACTGTACATTCCTTTGCCAACTCGCTGCTGGATGAATGCCTCCCTCATGTCGTTCACGGGGATTATTTGCTTTGACCATACATCACCACGCTGGTCAATGCGAGATCTGTACGTGAAGAAGTGTGCGGTGCCCAGGACCGGCTCAGATTTCGCTCGCCAGTTATTGTTCAGCCGTGTGCCGGGAATCTAACTCAGGTTCATAGCACAATGCGATCATAATCTGCTTATCATGGGGGGAGGAGCGGTGGGTCAGTGGTGAGCGCGCTTTGCTCTAAATTCCGTGACCTGAGTTCGATTCCCAGCTAACGTTAGCAGATTCATAACCACGACGCCATAAGACAAAGATCCCCCGTACAGCCTTAACAGATTGTTGGGGCAAGTGCTGTTAGCGAGTAGGACCTATGAACGCCGGCACGGCACACGAGGGGGTGGGTGATTAGCACCACGCCCGGCCGCCTTTGTCTCCCTAATGGCGATGTTTACACACCGCACCAGATACTCATTTGAGGCTGAGTCGACCTAGGGGAGGCCCATGATCGGTTCGCATAATCATCACTGGTGTTGGCCTGTTAGTGGGAATTGAACGCGGGTCGCCGGGTTCGTAGTGCAAAGGCGCTAACCGCTACACTACCGCTCCCCATATAGGCACACACGTACACACAGACACGCGACACACACACAAACAGATGCAAAACACACACACATGCAGCCACAACAAAGAAAACTACAGAGACAAAACAACAAACACACACACACATACAAACACACATACATACATACAGACACAAACACACATGCAGCACACACACATGCAGACACAACAAAGACAACTACAGAGACAAAAACGCACAAACACACAGACAAAAAACACACACACATACAGACACAAACACACATGCAGCACACAAAACACACACACAGACACACATGCAGCACACAAAACACGCACACATAGACACAAACACACATGCAGCACACACAACACACGCACACATAGACACAAACACACATGCAACACACAAAACACACACACATAGACACAAACACACATACAGCACACAAAACACACACGTAGACACACACATACAGACACAAACACACACGCAGCACACAAAACACACACACACATACACAGACACATTAAACACACACACACACATACAGACACAAACACACACGCAGCACACAAAACACACACACATATAGACACACACATGCAGGACACAAAACACACACACACATAGACACAAACACACATGCAGCACACAAAACACACACAGAGACACAAACACACATGCACCACCCACAACACGCACACACATACATAGACACAAAACACTCACACAGACACAAAACACACAAACACACACACATACAGACACAAACAGACATGCAGCACACAAAACACACACATACACAGACACAGAAAACACACAAAACACACACACACATACAGACACAAACAGACACGCAGCACACAAAACACACACGCACACAGACACACACACATGCAGCACACAAAACACACACACAGAACGTGCAGACGCGCTGCCCGGCTTTAAGTTATGCACTGCACACGGGTCACTTGAAACGCGAAGTCAGCGTGCAGCTGCTTTGTGGACGCATGAATAACGAGGGGGCAGGAAGCGGGCCCGTACAGAGGTAGTGGGGCTCAGCCTTTACACTTGCTTAGGGCACATTATGGCCCCAATTTGGTCGAGATGTTTCCCTTTCTTCGCTGGCTGGCGTGGGGCTTTTGTGTGGAGGCAGCGGGGATTCGCGTCCGTGCATGGCGGCGAGCCGCGAGAGAGGTAGAAACGCAGCGTGGAGCGGTGGCGCAGTGGTTAGCGAAATTGCGCTTATATATATACACAGCAAAGACAAAGCCTTAACAGACTGTAGGGGCAAGAGCTGTTAGCGAGCACCTATGAAGGCTGGAAGGGTACATGAGGGGGTGGGTGGCCAGCACTATGCCCGGCCGCCTTTGTCTCCCTAGTGGCAATGTTTTTACCAAGGCCGTAGCCATGGAGTCAACACTGGGGGGGGACCAAATCTTCCAGGGTGTCTGGGAGTCCCAACCTAGAAAAATATCTAAATTTTGAAAACTCATTTCCTGCCTAAAATATTAAAAAATTCACTAACACATGGGATGGACTTTTCATTTATTTTTTACAATAATGTCTAATAGTACATTGTATTTACGTTGTTCTGTTTTAACTTTTTTTTTTACCATTTATTGTTTCATTAGGGATTAATAAAGTACAACCATAACCACAATCATATGAACAGAAAAAAACGCCACTTTTTTCTAATTTTATTGCTGTGGATTTCACACCTGATGATGATTGCTTGTGTTGCAGTCGAAACGTCGTGAGAATTTTTATTGTTTTATATTTTTATTATTTTATTATTTCCCTTCTACGTGACTTTACCGAAAGAACCAAGAGTAGAAATCTATGCATTGGTATATGAAGACAAGTCCAGATATTGTGGCCAAGATTTAGAAAATTGTTGTTTTTATTTACATAGCATAGCAATTTTAGTATATATTGGGGGGGGGGGGATGTGGCCCCCCCAAATATATATTATAATTACGGCCTTGGTTTTTACACATAGCACCAGGTACTCATTTGAGGCTGAGTCGACCTAGGGGAGGCCCGGGACCGGTTCAGATAATCGTCACTGCGGTTGGCCGTGAGCGGGAATCGAACTCAGGTAGCCGGATTCGTAACTCAGCGCGCTAACACACACACACACACGATACGTTCGCGTCTTAAATCGGATCACATGTTCCCATAGACGTTAGAAACAGCGGTTAAATACCACTTGCCGATGTGTTTCTTCTCTTATCGGTCAAATTGGACGGGGCGAAATCGGCAAACATCTACACGCACGCACTTGAAAATACTCCACGCGCCCAAGTCGTTCGAATGCGTTCGGAGTCGTATCGGAAGATGCGTCGCAAATCAAGTTTCTGCGTCGCAAATCGATCCGCGGTCGAATTATACAAACGTCGTAAATGCGGATCGTCGCACGTATGTTCAACTTCTTTCTCAGCGTACCAAACCAACGGCGCTAGTCGGAGGTGAGCCGGGCGGCATGATGGAGCATGAGTTCGACTCTGGCTCAATGCCGGAGGCGCGTGACATGGAAAGTGTCACGTGGGTGTCTCGCAACCCTCCCTCCCTGCCTCCAGCGACTTGCCACCACTGGCCAGGAGGGTGGTGAAGTATGGTCAAAGACGTCCTCGCCACCGACACGAACGTGGCGAGGCCGGATTCATCCAGCGGCGGATTGTCAAAGGGCAGAAGAACATCGTTGCTGCTTTGACTTTTTCAGTTTCATTTATTTGGTGGTATAGCCCTGTGAGCCATTCGGCTCTTGAATCGGGTGCAACCACAACAAACAAAGACAAAAACATGAACAAGAAAACATCTTAAAGTGATTATGTGACTAAGTGCCAACAGAAAATCCAAGAAAAGACTGCAAAATGTTGCAGAAAAGGCACCGTACACCAAGGATATGTACAAAAATCCCAGTGGGATGCAAGTCAAACAACAACCACAAGACAACTTAGATTAAGGCCACCAGTCTAACTCCATACTACAACAACACAAACATGGCCAAACCAAAAAAAACTTTTCGAAATCACCAAAATAAAGCCATAAAAGCAATGTAACAGTGATCATAGGAACTGTGACCGAATTTTCACAATAAACGACATAAACAACATGTACCACCAAAACTACTCCTGACTGCCTGCTTAATAATGGCTTTAGCGTCACGCTCTTCCAAAAAAAAAATAATCACATTTCTTGTACTCGAGGGGATACTTCTGGAATATTCTTAGGACCGTCTCTGCGTTCTGAACGTCCTCGGGTATTGCAATGACATTCGTAAAACTCTGGCTTATAATCAGCGTCATCATCATCAGCGTCATCATCATCATCAGCCATGCTCAACCCACTGCTGGATGCAGACCTCCCCAAGTCACCACCACACTTTCTAAATGTCCACCGCATGTATTTAGTGGTGTTTTTCTTACATTCCCTGCGATTTCAGGGGTCAATGCACGTGCATGGTACAGGCGCTGCAGTACAAATACATGGACGCCGAAGACTAGTGAAGAGCAAAACAATATTATGATATAAGGGTCTCATAAGTAAAAAGAGTTACGAATATGTTATGAATGTGCGGGGTGGAGCGGTGTAGAGCAGTGGTTGGCACAACGCGCTTCTAGACCCTGGCCACAGCAGTTCGATTCCCGCTCACGGCCAAGAACAGGTCGACTCAGCTTCAAATGAGTACGTGGTGCGGTGTGTAAACATCGCCACTGGGGAGACAAAGGCGGCCGGACGTGGTGCTCGCCACCCACCCCCCTCGTGTGGCCTACCGGCCTTCGTAGGTGCTCGCGAACGGCACTTGTTTTAAAAGTCCGATAAGGCTATACGGGGGATCTTTATCTTTATATACTATTTGTCTATTTGTATAGTAGTGTACTACATATACAGATGTGTACATGACTACACATAGATATACATCGCCTACAAGGCACTGTCCATACCAGTACACACGCAGCGTACTCCTGTGGGGAGTAAACATTTGCTAAAGTACCAATATCTTCATAGACGCTCGCTTACAGCACTTGCCCCAACAGTCTATTAAAGGCTATACGGCGGATCTTTGTCTTTGTGTGTGCAATCTAGATCATAAGTTTTTAAGATCTAGATTTTGATTTATTTAGATTTTGTTTTTAATTTTGTATTTTATTTATGTATTTTATTTTATACCTACGTGACTTTACTGAAAGAACTAAAGAGTTTGTGTGTGCAGTCGCGTGCGTGGACTTTCAGTACCACGTTAGGCGTGTGCGTGACGAGACACAGTCGCGCATCGATTCCCGCTCACGGCCAACACCAGTGACGATTATCTGAACCGGTCCTGGACCCTAAGTCGACTCAGCCTCAAATGAGTACCTGGTGTGCTGTTTAAACATTGCCGCTCTTCGTAGGTTCTCGTTGATAGCAGGCTGTCAAGGCTGTACGGGGATGTTGTTTGTTGTCTGTGTGACCACGTGTTCACAGTAACGTGCGTGTGCAAGTCTGCCTGCATGTACATCTGTAGCAGTGTGTGTGTATGTCTGTCTGTATATCTGTAGTTGTGTGTATGTCTGTCTGTATATCTGTAGTTGTGTGTGTGTGTCTGTATATCTGTAGCAGTGTGCGTGTGTCTGTCTGCATATCTGTAGTTGTGTGTATGTCTGTCTGTATATCTGTAGTTGTGTGTGTGTGTCTCTGTATATCTGTAGCAGTGTGCGTGTGTTTGTCTGCATATCTGTAGTTGTGTGTATATGTCTGTCTGTAGCAGTGTGTGTGTGTATGTCTGTATATTTGTAGCAGTGTGTGTGTATGTCTGCCTGTTTATCTGTCGTTGTGTTTGTATATGTATGTTCGTATATCTGTAGCAGTGTGTGTGTGTGTATGTCTGCCTGTCTGTATATCTGTAGCAGTGTGTGTCTCTGTGTGTGAGTGTGTCTGTGTGTGTGCATGTCTGTGTGTGAGTGTGTCTGTGTGTGTGTATGTCTGCGTGTGAGTATGTATGTGTGTGTATCAATAGCAGTGTGTGTGTATGCGTGTATTTATGTCTGTGTGTGAGTGTGTCTATGTGTGAGTGTGTCTGTGTGTGTGTATCTGTAGCAGTGTGTGTATGCCTCTGTGTGTGTATGTCTGTGTGTGTATCCGTAACAGTGTGTGAGTGTGTCTGTATGTGTCTGTGTGTGTGTATGTCTGTGTGTGTGTATCTGTAGCAGCGTGTATATGTCTCTGTGTGTGTGTCTGTGTGAGTGTGTCTGTGTATAAGTCTGTGTGTCTGTATCTGTAGCAGTGTATGTCTGTGTATGTCTGTGTGTGTATGTCTGTGTGTGTGTATCTGTATGTGTCTGCGTGTGTCTGCGTACGCATTCATTCTCGCCATCATCATCATTATTATTGTTGCATTCGCATTACTTTCAGGAGATGTGGCTGCTGCTGCTGCCGCATCTATTAGGGGCGAGTTAATCCTATGGGCGCCCGATCTCCCCATCTAAATGGACGCGTAATTGCGCCATTGAAAGCCCCAAATTACATTTCTCTAACACAAGCAAGAGGGGGGCCACTCCCGCCCCCCCTAAAACAATGCGGGGGTGGCAGCTGTTGAGAAACAAAAAAAAACACAGAGAGAGACCTTCACCCGTAAACACACACACACGTGTTTATAAACGTGTCTTCTGCGTTCCCTTATCATCATCACCACCACTATAATTATTGTTGTTGTTGTTGCATGGGGTGATGTTGTCGTAATAATTGTGCAAAAACGCTTGGTAGAGTGCACCCAATACCCCCCCCCACCCCGCGCCGCTAGGGAAACCCGAGGAATCAAATAATTCACACGCCCTCCCATATTGCACCCTCATATTCTCTCTCTCTCTCGAACGATTCTATGACTTGTCATGGTTTGATTTAACGCCCCCTTTTTTATTTCTGTGTGTGATGCCTCGTTTGTATTGTTCTGTCTTGTGTCGATCGGTAACGGTGACAATGATGGTGATTGTGATGATGTTGCCAATGATGGTGATTGTGATGATGATGACAATGATGGTGATTGTGATTATGATGATGACAATGATGGTGATTGTGATGATGATGACAATGATGTTGATTGTGATGATGATGACCATAATTGCAACCATGATGGTGACGATGACAGCGATGACGGCGATTGATGATGATGATGGTGGTGGTACGGTATCCACGTGCACTGCGTGATGCGTAACACTCTGTCGCATCCGCGGAAATCAGTGTCGCCTGCGACGATCAACATACGAATCGCGTGTTTTGTAACGCAGCAGCCCCTGCCGCGTCTCGCTGCGCGTGATGCTCGTGGGGTGAAAGACGCTGACGCCACAGCCCGGCTGGGATTAGCGGTCACGATAATTCGCGTTGCGTGTTCACGGTCACGGTGGGTGTCGGCTGAATTCGTGGCCGCAGCGTCAGAGCGCTTCCGATGCGGCCCCGGAAGGATTCGCGTTGAAGTGGCACGCCGAGACGCGAAGAGATGTCCACAATAGTGTGGCGAGAGAGATAAACAATATAATTAAACAATAGAGGTGAGAAGGGCTGTGTGCGCAAGAGATAACCACGTCGAGATTTACATTAGCGAGATGAAGAGATATACAGTAGTAGAATCATAATAATAATTAATCGAGGTGAGACCAGCCGTCGAAACGAGATACAGATCAGTGGTCACGTGCAAGAGCCGTTATGACGCCACGACGCCACGTGACCCTGTACCAGCGTGCTTATTTGTCATTTATATTATCTGGTCGGCGGTGGCACACACGTGGCGATGCACGTGGCCTGTACTCCTGCACTGCGGATGGCAGCCAGCGAGGGTCGATGGATCACTTTAAGATGTTTTTCTTGTTAATGTTTTGTTTGTTGCGGTTGCACCCGATTCAAGAGCCGAATGGCTCACAGGGCTATAACCTAATAGATGCAACTGAACAAAAACTGAAACCGCGCACGTGTTGTGAAACTCCCCCCCCCCTACCCCCGGCTCGCCAGGAGAAAGGCAGTAGAGCAAGTGGACTAATCGCAATCTTTTTTCACCTGAGGACGGCTGCTTGCGTTGTGGCCGAAACGTGGTGAGAATTATTTTATTATGTTTTATTTTTTATTATTTTATTATTTCCATTCTACGTGACTTTACCGAAAGAACCAAGAAGATGATCGCAATCTGTTTCCATCTGCGCGGTGGTGATCGAGCGTTGCGCCCTCGCGCCATGCGTGGGGTTTGTCCGCATGCAGTTGCTCCGGTTTCATCCTCCTCATTGGCTGAAAAGATCTCACAAATTAAAAAAACAAAAGGCAACAGGAGCGGCCAGGACCATCTTGAAAATGAGTCATGTGACTGAGTGTGGCTTTTGTCGATACAAAAGTTAATTCTTAATTAAATTATAATAATGTTAACATCATCATTATTTTAAGTTCGTCGTAAAAGCTTTGATAATCTGGAGTCATAGAGAGTCCTATTCCGCTCAGCATCTGTATAGGCGCTGTACAGGAACAAACATTGTTACCAAGTAAAGCTACCAAGCAGACAACGAACGTGAAACGCAACATTGCACCGAGTAAACATTGGATAAATTATCACTATCAATACACCTATCCAGCCGGTCCTAGGAAATACTATCCGAGTAGAAAATTATTATGATAAAAAAAACTTAACACATTCGTCAATAACGCTGCATTAAAATATAAATCAATATACAATAGACTATGCAGAAGGTCCATTGCCCGAAACGTCGTCAATAATACTGTATATCTAACATTTTGGGGCCACGGGTGTTATGGGCGAATGTTGCTGAGTTTGATTATTCCCGTGTGCCATTGCGGCCTTCAAAGTTGCTCGGTAACAGAAGTCGCCCCAAAATATGTGGAGGCTAATACGGGAGATCTTTGTCTTTGTCTAGTTTGATTATTGTAGGCGGCCGGGGATCAAAATTATGAATTAAAGTTCAAGTTCATTTATTAGGTATAGCCCTGTGAGCCATTCGGCTCTTGAATCGGGTGCAACCGCAACAAAAAAAAAAAAATGAACAAAAAAAACATCTTAAAGTGAATATGTGACTGAGTGCAAAATTTTAAGAAGAGCTGGATGGAGTGCTTTAGGAAGAAAAAAAAATGAATTTGCAAATGAAAGTCAACAGAGCGAAGCGCTTACAGAGGAACGATTTCTTCCAGTTCCTGGACAATGACGGATACTGCCAGTGACCACGAAACAAAAAAAAACAAGTACACACAGAAGCTCAGAGACGTACGCGCGTGTGCAATTAGTTCAACACGTAGCCTTTCGCGGCCAACACTATCCACAGCAAAGGTGTTTTTTTGGGGGTTAGATCGCGCGCGTATATAAATGTCTCGTTAAACCCGCCACCACCGCAAATAGGAAGACTTCTTCACAATTCTGGGCGTCGCCTGATGAAGCTGGCTGGTGTTGCAATCACCAGCGGAACGTCATAGTACTCGAATTGCAAACGTTGTGGGTTTACTCTCCAACACAGCGGTGTGCTGAACTAGTAACTAATTCATCTTCTTGGTTCTTTCGGTAAAGTCACGTAGAAGGGAAGTAATAAAATAATAAAAATAAAACATATGTTTTATTTGTATTGGTTCTTTCGGTAAAGTCACGTAGATAATAATAAAAATAAAACATATGTTTTATTTTATTATTTTATTACTTCCCTTCTACGTGACTTTACCGAAAGAACCAGAAGATGAATCCCTGCAGTCACGAAAGCTTTAAATCGAAATAGTAACTAATTGGCACGCTTTGTTTACGTTACAACCCTTACTAATTGGCTGCGTCGGGTGGTGGCGGATTTACCGACACATTCATACTTGACTGCGATCTAACGCAAAAAAATAGAAACCCTTTCCTACGAATGCTGTGGAATTACACTAAGAGACGGGAGAGACAGCATTCATGGACTGAGAGGCAGGAAGAGGGAACACCTGCACGGGAGAGCGTAACGGCCACGTTAGAGACATCGCTGTTGACTGTTGAGGATTTTAATCGGCGCTCGGCGCGGCTGGGAAGACGGTGGGTGGATGGAAGTAAAGAGCTCGGTGACGGGATGGCTTCCGTAGAACGAGGCGATTGAGCCCGAGAGAGGACAACCATAGCGGAGAGGAACAGCGGGATCAGGTCACGTGTGCGGGAGTGACGCGGATTGTGGCACGCGTTGCGTCGTAGGAGCGACGGTGCGGGAGAGGGCCTCATCCAGCAGTGGATAGACCCTGGCTCACGATGGTGATGGTGACGGCGTGCGAAGACAGGTTCAATTTACAATTGCCTATTAAGGCCGGCGCGGCACTGTTGGAGTGATGTGGCATTAACCACGTAAGGTCTCTCCGCCTTTGTCTCCCTTGTGGCCTTGTTCATGACCACACAGCAGAGCGTGCTCGTTTGAGGCCGAGCCGACCGAGTGGATGAACCATGTAGGATGAGTTCATAAACCAATTTCCGCACGTGTCTCAGGCTTCGTAATTAGCTGCCCGAAGGACGCAAGCACACAAAGGCACAAACGCTCGCAACGACAGACGCCGCGGATACAACACGCACAGAAAGGCAGACGCGCATGAGGATAGGCACACACAGAGACAAAGAGCCCCCGATGACCTAAGCAGGACGTTTTGGGCAAGTGCCGTTAGCGAGCACCGATGAAGATTCGTTCGGCGCGCGTGGGGGTGGGTGGTCAGCCCAACGCCCGGCCGCCTTTGTCTCCTAGTGTCGATACGCACCGCACAGATACTCATTTCAGGGGAAAGCCCTGGGCCGGTTAAAATATGTGTCACTGTTATTAGTCCGTGAGCGAGAAGCGAGGGTCGCAGGGTTCGTAGCGCAGTTCCGCTAACCACTGCGACACCGCTACCCCCACACAGCCCCCACAACATAAGATAAAGACAAAGATCGTCCATATAGCCTTCAACATACGTTTGGGGCAAGTTGCCGTTAGCAAACACACATAAAGGCCGGTAGAGCAGACGAGGGGGTAGGTGGACACCAAATCACAACCGGCCGCCTTTGTCTGCCCAGTGGCGATGTTTGCGCACCGCACTAGGCACTTATTTTAGGCTGAGTCGACCCAGGAGAAGGCCCAGGAACCGGTCCAGATATTTTGCCACCGTTTGTTGGTCGTGATCCGGAGAGATGGAAATCTGCGCGCGCGTCAGCGCGCACGGCGGCAGCGGGCCGCGTGTCTTTCTCCCCTCCTTCTGCGAGATAAACTGTTGCAAACTGTTGCAAACTGCTGCCAGTAAGAGGTAAGCATCCCCACAGACCCGAGCCTTGGGAAGTGCACGTCTTGCCAGAGAGGTAGCCAGCCGTCTCAGCCTCTCTCGCGAGAGCAAGCCAATAGGCAACGCAAACATATTACAGGGAGCTTAAACAAATGTTTTCAAATCTGACCGTTTTTAATGGGAAAAGAACGGACAATACTACTCTGTATAACATAACAAATGTATGTTAATAGCTTCAAAAAGGCAAAGAGTCTCTATCATTGTCAGCACGTGCCTGGAATCTTCTCCAGGTGGTCTCCAGAGGTCGGAGGCACATTTCTTGTGGTGTTGTTGCAAATTCTCAAAAAGTGTATATATGGTATGTTTGCATTGTATTTGTGG